>NC_142350.1:33240000-33902500 GCF_059441175.1 Urocampus carinirostris
CCCGCGTTTGTTTCGCCCCCTTTTTTTATTCGCCTGTGCAAAACATATCAGAATAAGTGTCTGAAATAAATACATTATAAAAATATACAGTTGCAAATACATATTATACATGGTTACACATATTTACAAAGAAAGAGGGTACACCGAGAGAGTTTTCAAAGCTTGAATAATAATAATAATATAACTTTCATCCCAAACGGTGCCTGTGACAGGGCAGATAATGGTAGCAACACGCTCGCAACACAGTAAACGCGTCCGTAAAAAGAAAATACCGTACTTGTAAAAATCACGGTAAACCGTCCTCATCTTCCTCCTTAGAACTGGAGCCATCAAAGTCGTCTTGATCAGTATCGGAAAGAAACTTTGTCATATAGACGTCGTCCCACGCTTCCTTATTCCAAAACACGCTAGGAACACGCTCGCTCCTTCTTTATCGGACTGCTCGATTGCTTTTAGCTTGAAAGCTGCGTCATGTGCCTTTCTTTTTGGATTTTGCATGATGAGGGTATGTTTACGCTAATTTAAATTATGCACAAGCCAAGAAGTTGCAGTCTTCCTCGGCGCATATATTTTGATCGGTCTAAATCTTACCTTTTGTACACAAGCGCCGCTGGCGGCCGTTAGAAAAAATACATAAATCGGCCGCATCACTGAATAAGCCGCAGGGTTGAACGTTTGGGAAAAAAGTAGCGGCTTATAGTCCGGAATTTACGGTACCCTTTTTCCAAAATTGACCTCAGAATGTTGTGCGAGGACAAGAGACACCACAAATCTACCTGTAATGGGATAGTCCACATATCGTCTGGTCTTCCCGTCAAAGTATTCGGTTCCTTTGACAACCACCAGATGAGCAGGAAAGTTTACTCCCCAAGCAAGAGTACTTGTGGCAATCAAAACCTGAAAATACAGATAATGATTAGTTAGCAATTAATACAGCCTGACGATTCCCCTCCAGTGGGCAGGATTTAAAGGAAACTATAATATTCTGTTGACAAAATGCGTCAATGACAAAAGCACAGGGTTAGAAGAAAAGTGTAAACCACACGTTGGCAAGACTTGTACACTGTTTAAACTAGATGACTTAATGAAAATGTGTTGAACAATAAACAAGCCAATGAAATCAGTCCTTTTTTTCTGCACAGCTTTCTCTAATAATGCATTTCACCTGCTAAGAAGGAGAATACAGAAGAATAGAATCTGTAAGTAGCATTATGAAAGAAAACATGGTTGTCTAGAATACTGCAGGTAAAACATTAGCAACAAAGCACTACAGAACATTAATGGTTGGCTATTACCAGTTCTGTATTCACTTTTATAAATGTTAATAGGGATTGCTATATTACATTGTTTTACATTGATACTGATGCCTTTATCAAATTCCTTTCTCTCTACAAAGTAAGAACTTATATTTTGAAATAAATACTTTTGAAAATCCGCCAATTACTTTTCTTTCATTGATTCAATACCAAAACGTAGACATACGTTTTTCTTGTTTTATTTACAAAAAACAAAAACAAAAAACCCACTATAAAGGGATTGGTGCTGCTCATCAGTAAGTATCAAGCCTCTGGGAATTATTTCAGTATATTAAATCACCATTAGGTGACAGGAGTGACTTTGATGATATATTTGTCCACATGTAAAGGAAGCTCAAATTTCTAGTGTTGCTACCTGTACCCGGCAAATAAGTGTGTGTGAAGAAATGTGGTGAAAGTTGCGAGATGTAGATCAACATTAATAGGCAGTAATTCTTCAACAGAGCTTATTCCTTTTCAAAAAAGAAGCCAAAGGCCCATCGTCATCATATGGTCAAAGAGGGATGACAGGAGGTTCTTGCAAAGTTCATGCATAAGTTACATGTTCTTGCAATAAAAAGTTAGTTTGCAAGCAAAATGCCCTTGTATTTATGGAAAGCAATGTTTAGATATTGGAGGTATCACAAGGGCAGGAAAAAATGCACAAGTGAAAGTTCTGCTTGAAATGCAACCTTTCAATTTTTCAAGGTTTCTTTTGATCCTATACCAATATAGCTACAAAAAATTAAAAAAAAAAGCCTTCAAAGATGTCATAACAATTGACTAGCAACAGCTCTCCCAATTTGAGAACAACAATTGCGAATAAATGAGTTCCTTTATTTTCTGGTTTCTGATTGGCCACCACAAGGCAGCTGATACTAATATCTGCTACCGTGTCTAGCAAATAATTGGTATGCGTTGGATTCTGCATGAAGCAAGATTGTACCTGTATCTTACAGTTGACAAACAGTTCCTCCACAGTCTTTCTGTCTCGTTCATGCAGGCCAGCGTGATGCATACCAATTCCAAATGCCAAGGTTAGCTTCAAGTTTGAATCCCGTACTGTGGCAATGATGTCCTCAATCTTCACAAACCCCAAAAGAAACACACAGATGTCAGAAATACAATTTCAAATTTCTTTTGGATACAACTGTGATCATATAAAATAAAGTCACAGTCAACTTAATTTTTAATGTATTTTTTCACAATGAAAAACATGGAAAAACACAATTAAAAGGGAAGGACATTATTACAAAACTACATACCCAAATAGAAAGAATAAATAATAACTAAACCATATAACGAAAATTACAAACTAGTCTACATGACATGTATATTTTTGGTGTTAGATTTTATCAAATAAATTTCCCAGTGCTGCACTGTGGACTCGTATATTTTTTCCATCCATCCATTATCTGCACCGGTAATCTTCAGTAGGGGTGCTGGAGACCATCTCAGTTGTCCTCGGCAGTGGGCAGGGGACACCCAGAACTGGTTGCCGGCCAGTCGCAGGGCACACAGGCACATACAACTCACCCGCTCATTCACAACAAAGGACAATTTGGATTTGGCTAGTTCCCTTGACATGCATGTTTAAGGAATGTGGGAGGAAACCGGAGTGTCCGGAGGAAACCCATGCAAGCATGGGGAGAACATGCAAACTCCGCACAGGAAGGCTGGTAGCTGGATTTGATCCCATGACATAAGACCTGTGCCGCAGACGCACTAACCACTCAGCCGCCAAGCTGCCTGTATGTTTTTTCTTTCTTAATTGTGCCTTTATTGGCAGGTACGACTTATAATCTGGAGCGAGTTATAGTCCGGGAACAATGGTATACATGATTTGTGATATTATTAGAAAACACATCTATATTTCTTAGTACTTCTCTCTCATCTTGATGCAGCCATTGTTTGGGGTTGTCTTCTGTGGCCAGGTATGCAATGAGGTCCAGGGCTGTCAGTCGGGTTTGACGCCGAGATGAGACAAAGATCAGGACTGGCTTAGCTGGAGAGTGACTGCGTATTGCTGAGAAGTAAAACACGTATGTTATTTTTATTGCATTGAAAGAAAATACACAAACAAGGTTACAAAAACAAGATAGTTGTACCTTGGAAAGTGGGTTTGTTCATAGTGGCCATGCGTGGGCAGTAGTGCTGTCCTGGGAAGCCGTGAATATGAACCTCCAGTGGAACAGGGCGAACAGACGGACGGAAGTTAAACAAACCCACCTGTTAAACAAAAAACAAAAATGGTGTAGAGAAAAGTGGAAAGGGAAAAACAGAAAGTATAAAATAAAAGTGAGCAGCTGGTACGACAAAACCCCATCTGGTCTTAATGCGAGGTTTCTATCACTGTCATTGCAAAACAGAGGCACAAATTGGTGCCGGACGGGCGCTATAAAGTCTGAAAGCTTTATGGTGTTGATGGATTTTATTGTGGTTGCCATGGAGTGCAACAGCACCATGGCAACAAAATTGAAATCAAACTGATTTAGGATGTTGTTACTGTGATGTTTTTGTGCATTGAGTATTTTACCAATAAATTGAAAAAGAGCTACAAATCAGCTCACCAAAAAAACTGTAAAATGTAAAGCAGATTCATGAGGACGAGCGTGGGCAATGCTCCCATCTTGTGGCCGTACTGAAGATTAATCCCTGCATATTAATAAACCTTTCCAAAGGTACCTTCTGTTAACAAATAAAGATAAGTCCAAGTTTGCTGTATACTTGAAATTGAATGCAAGCGAAATATTGTAATACAAAGAGAATAGCCAGTTGCAAAAAAATCCATATCATTCAATAAATATTTTTTAGGGTTCAGACCAGTGAAGTGGTTCTTTCTACGCACTTATTTTACCTGTACGATTCCTAACCAGTCAGCAAGATCTCGCGCATTAGCGAGCGCAGTGGAGAGACCGACCACTCGAACACTTTTAGATGTGTGGGAGGAAATGAAGTTGGTCCTTGACACAATAACTTCCAACACTGGACCTCTATCTTCCCCTATAATCACAAAAAATGTTCTCATTTTATGCATCACATGAGAGAAAAGTTTACTGTAATAGATGAGAAAATTAAAAAATAACCGTATTTTACAATTCAACATATTTTTTCATGTTTTTATTCCGAATTATTGAATATCTTACAGAAAAAACACAGAAGTAAATGTAAATGTAGGAAAATATGATCTTCATATTTTAAAAGAATTAACTATCTTGTCATGTACTTGGTTCCTAAATCTTAAAACTAGTTTCTTTGTAACAACTGAAACAAGTTTAAGCAGTTTTGTCCCACTATTCTTTTAAAATCATAAAAGAGCCCTTTTTGGTTTTGGTTATTACTCATACTCAAAGTTTTTATATTGAGGTAAACATGTTTTAACTTTATCAAGGTTCCCATTATACATTACAGCCAAATTTATAATCCATATTGGTGTTGCACGGAATAAAGTCTTGGAGATCAGCAGCATTCTATTTGGTAAGTCGCCCGACTGAAAAAGGTCTCTGTGTGTGTGCTAGACTGACACAGAGGCAGACTGACCCCAAACAAAAAAGGGAGTCAAGGTGTGTGTGTATATTGCTAAGATGGGTTTCAAAATCATATTTATGAATGGTTTGGTTAACCTCATTGATTCAGCATGTTTACAACTAACTTTCTGTTTACATCCCATCCAATTCTGATATTGCTCAAACGGAGCCACTTGTATCAACTCAATCACCTCTTTTTGGACATATCGTTGTACCTTAAGGATAACGCTAAGTTGCATAACTGTTTTTCATAATACCATAATAAAATTCTAAAACACGTCTGTAAGAAATATGTTGCAATTAGTGCTTAAGCAGTCCAAACATTCCTTGCATACCAAGCAGATGGATCTCGTCAATGATCAGGATGGCTACTTTCTGAACGTAGCTTCTGTTTTGCCAGCTTCTGCTGACTCCATCCCATTTCTCTGGTGTAGTGACAATTAAGTCAGCTTGTGCTATAGCTCTCATATCTGGGGTAACATCGCCTGTCAGTTCCACCACTCTACACATGAATCGAGAACAGAGGGCCTAAGAGTTAGAGATGTCATGCATTATAATTACCAGGAAGTTGTACAACTTCTAGAATTATTGTTTGGTCGATTCATTCATGAAATTTACACAAATGCATAAACACACTTTGTTACGGGTAGGCATACTATGTACTAACGTTATTAATGTTGTCATGTCATTAATGATTGTGACCCTTCACCTCCACACTTTTGATTTGTTTAAAAATATACATGCAATGCGAATTCAATGTAGTGCCGGTACATTCACAATGCAATAAAATCGGGTTATTTATGTGAATTCAACTCACTTTTTTCCCAGTTTATCTTCTATTCTGACTTTCCAATCTTCAATCCTCTCTCTGACCAAAGCTTTAAGTGGGGCAATATACACCACCTGAAAGCAGGAAGCAAATGAAAAGCACAAACATTAACACATAAATCAAGATTCTATGACTTTACTGCTGCAACTAAATGTACAGTATTACATGAAAAGATTAATTAATATTTTAATAACTTGCAATAAATAAAGCATTTTATTTCCCTTGCTTTATATTAAAAATAGATTATCATTTCAATCACACAAAAAATATAAGCATCCAATTAAGATGAAATGTTCAAGTGGAAAAGAGAAATCTTGCAATATTTAAAGAGCAATGACCGGCTCCTTTTAGAGCAATCGCAGAATACAGAATGTTTTATTAATATGGTCATTGTGACTTTTAGTGTAACCCGATATTGTCTTTTGATGTGAACGAAGCATAGAGTTGCATCTGTTGCAATTGTTCATACACCTTCGTTTATTTGTCTGTTATGACTCTGCAGTTCAGAGTAAAAATAGTTCAGATCATTATTAATATGCAGTTTTAATTCTGATATGAGTATGAAATGGCATGTCCAGTCAACATTTTTACATGTACATCCTGAACCAAAATAAAAGTGGGGATATTATTGTAGCAACATAATGTATGAAATCCCTAAAGCTCTAGTCAACAAAATTTAAGATGGCATGCTCCCTTAATATGACTAATGGCATACAGTCCAGTTTACAAATAAAGACGTACTTAATTTCCTAAAACCCGAACTTCTTTTGAGCATTTATGTCTACACATGTGGACGCCAAGTCTTATGAGGTTAGAAAAACAAATAATGGTTGGCGAAAATTTCATTTTTACCTTTGAGCTTGGGTACTTGTTAAAAACCCTAAACATGGCCATTTCTGCAGCAATGGTCTTTCCAGAGCCTGTCGGTGCACCCAGCAGCACGTTGGTGTCAGTATGATAAAGCGTATGAAAGATCTGCGTCTGGATGGGGTTGAAATGAGTGAACTTGTACAAGCTCTCATACTCGCAGTGTCCCAAAGCTGTCACTGGCAAGGGCTGAAGGTCTAACAGCTCTGTAAAAAAATCATTGTTTGTAAATTATAGTGGGTTTTTTTAACAGACCACTTAAATCACATATTATAGTTGTGCTCAGGCACTTTTGCCCATTAGTGTGTTTTTTATATTGGAAACAAACTGTCTCTTTAGGTGTTTGAGGAAAAACAATGGGCCCTGTTTTTTATACTATTTCAACCTTAAATGTAACATAATATTTCCAAGAATTCACTTTTAATAAAATCACATTAGTTAGCATTTGCAATTCAGGTTCTGATAAGGATTCCTGCAAAACATTATGTACCAGTGTGCGGTGGATGTCGCTCAGGAAGTATAAGGTTCTGAAAATTGATGATGCAGATGGCTTCTGCGCCAAGCCAACGGTCAGACACTGCCTTGATGTAGTATTGAGAGGGTAGAGGTTCAAATATGGGAATTGTAAACACAATGTGTTGGGGTTCCCCGGTTACCACCTGATAAAAACAAGGGAGACACACAAAATCTTAGAAAGAAGCAATCATGCCACACATTTTAAAACCAATATTCAAGAGAGTGCACTGGCACAGAAATTTAGCAGGAAATAAAGGGTATTTGCATATAAATGGCCCAACAGCAATGTGCTCAAGTTGTTTGGGAAACGTTTCACTCTATGTATAAAAAATACAGGTAAAATGAGGGGTGTCTGAGTATTGACATTGCCATTACATTTTTTTACTCTTGTATGATAGTGAGTTTATACTCATGAATTAAGCTAACAGTATCATATACTATTGAACAAATGGAGGAACGAGAGGTTCTCCACTGCAAAATTATGCTGAATTATTAAACATCTGGTCGTATTGATTTCTGTATTGGTCTTTTTAATAAAACAGGCCAATAGTGTAATGTAAAAAAAAGGGTTGTCATAATACCCACCTGCTTTTTCTGGAGTAAGAAATACTCAGAGTGATATATGTGATCATTGATTGGGTCCTCAACCCATAACCACCATGGCTCGCCCACAGACCCATGCACCTAAACCATAGAAGAGATTTTAACTTAATAGCAATAACATACAGGTAAGTCATCCATTTTATGCAGGAGAAAATTCAAATCATGTTAGAAAACAGTCTCACTGGTCCCCACAAACTAACAAGCTGCTATTTCGGGTGTATGAGTTGTATCCTGTTGACGGATCATTCAATTGGTCTGCCTTTCACCGCATTTAAATGGTAGTTAATTGTAACTTGCATTTTTGTGAGCAGAGTCAGGTTTTGGCCAATAATAAATCCCTCTTCTTGGGAAAAAAAAAATCTAACATGCCGACTCTGAATTATTGACCGTTTTCGACACGCAGTGTAACTTTCACTTTTTCATTCTTGTTTCATCGTAGAATATTGAAAGGTAGTAACCAAGAAACAAAACAGCGTGATTAAATACACATTCATAGTGGCTGATCTTGGAAGGGAAATGAGGAAAACAGAGACCGATAAATAGGATGACCAATTAAAAAAAAAAAAAAAAATCAAAGCACCCCTAATGATCATATATGCAGTAGGGGTGGGACGATATGCTTTGGTCACGATTCGATTGTATCATGATACTACGGTGCTGATACGATTAATATCGCGATTATCGATAAGTGCGATTCTACAAGTATTGCAATTCTATATAATTGTTGATTGTGATTTGATTTTCAAAAACAAGCAACTTAAATCATTCACTTCTGGGACAAACCATGAATGATGTTCAAACAATGCATATCGATCTGCGTCAGTAAGTCCGGAAGCTGACATTTGTTTCTTAACCGAGACCATGAGGACATAACATGAACACTGTGCAACAGGTTTACGGCCATAAAATGTCACACACTGAAATGTCAACGCAACACAAATGTGCTCCGTTAATGATCCCATTTACAGTCAACACTAAGATGATAAAATAAAATAGCGACTCTAAAAGAAAAAAAAAAACAGCACAAGTGTAAGCTATCAAATTAAAATCAAAATCCTTCAAATTCAACCTATTTTTTCACGACCCTGTGCTGCAGGTAAACATTGCTGTTCGAGATAAAGCTTTAAGGCAATGGAAAGCAAAAACTTCTCGTAATAGAAAGTAGCTTAACTGAGAGCTTGATTGCAGGTAAACACCAACACCTAAAACCTACAGACCGCTTTGATACAAACAGGTAACAGGTAGGCTAAAGTTATTTTTTGCTGCTTCTGTTAATTGAGCTAGTGCTTAGGAGTATCAAGGTTCTTGTGCAAAAACAAGAGCTGACCAACATGCTCCGCTGAGCCTTAGTCCTCTATTTTCCACTTCCGTTTGCTATCCCGCATTTTACCAACCGGATAAGACATCACAAAAATCGATTCCGGGAAGAAACGTCGATTTTAAAAATCGCCCAAAATAAAATCACAATATTTACATAAATCGATTTTTGTTTTCCCACCCCTAATAAACAGTATGAATTTTGATGATTGTTAATGTTAATTATTCAAATAATGTAGGAAAATCAAATTCCTCCTAAAATAACATATTTACTTGATCGCTCCAACGGAAATCTGGTGTGACAATGAGACGGACACGCAGGACAGTTCGTGTGATTGGTTGTACACTGGCCTCCATTATAATTGAAGGGATCTGATGGACACACTGTTTCACTGTCAAACCGATGTTTACATGATGCAGCATGTGGCCTGAAAAAGATACAGGTGGTATTAGCATGCTAAGATGAGAAAGAAATAAGTGCCAAACCAACTGCAGTTAAACTGAATTTCAAACATATTGTATAATCTATTTTTTCATGTTTCATCATTTGGTATATGTAGTATATTCACTTACCAAAAGTATTTTGTATAAATAAAGCAACCGGAAATAGATAACCATACATTCTCACAAATGATCACAGTTCCAAAGAAAAAAATGAAGTGATTCATTTTTACCAATTTCATCCTTCCTCATATCCTTTAGTTTATCAACCGTTAGCTTCTTCTCCTCCAATCGATTCAGTACAATGTGGCTCAAGTTCGAGAACTGTCGAAGAGGGTGGGCAAAGCCCCAAAGTCGCTTGTCAATGACTTTAGAGAGTGTGAGCAGTCGATATGTCATTGCTGGCCAACGCTTTCTCAGAGCGATCTCAAACAAAGCCCTGACGATTCGGGCTGCGTTCTGGAAATTGGCAAAAGCAAAAGAACAGCAGAAATTAATCATAAATTGTGTACAGAAGTCTGTCCTCTTTGAATAAATTCCTACCTGTGCAACGTATGATAGGTCTGAAATGAGGGAGAAACTGTCAACATCTCCGCGACTGACGTACGTCTGTAACAGAATGTTAACCTTGCCGTAGCCATTTTCCACTCCACCTGCTGCGGGGAGCTCGCAGTAATTACACAGCATCTGCTCCAACTCCTCCATTTCTTCTTCACGAACCTGCCAGCATTATTCAGAGACTTGAGGCCCACATTATTGATGATATTTCTTGGGGTGACATGATGCCATTCGTCAACATGACATATTTAACCATCAGTAAGTTGGTCACTTGTGACATGCCCAGCGGACTGCTGTCAGGGGTACATACCTCTCCCTTCATCTCCCCATGTACACAGTAAAAACAATTTTCTAAACCTTGTATAATTCTAACGATTCAGTCATCGAATAGATTTTTAACTTATTTTCCAACACCTTATGGTTCTTTCTTGTCTGGTGATGTGTCTTTTGGAAAATAATTTCCTTCTAAAGCACAAGCTTAGCATGTTTACCTTTAATTGTTCAAATTCCTCAGCTTTCGAAACAATGCTGAGGATGTCAGCTTCTGTTCGCTGAGAATTGAAGAGTTCATTGAATGTCTTCATGGACAAACGGAAAAGAAAAAGATATACGATTAATGAGTTAAACTGTTTTGCGCATCATTCTGGATGCATTTAATCTTTATTTCCCTACCTCAATAGTGTTGTATCTGATGTAAAAGTGGCTGGATGTCCTCCCCAAATCAGTGGAGGCAAAATAGCCAGTGCGCTCTTCAAAGCGGATCATCCTGGCTTTGTCCAGTTTCCTGCCAGACTCCACAACAAGGTCCTTTCTGTAAAGCTCTAAGGACGGATCCATCTAAAACATTTAAAAGCATATACCATATATCACACTGCACATCGTATTATTGCAAAGTTTATATAAAATACATATAGAATGGATGCTTATAAAATAAATTCTTAAATGTGATACCAGCAAAACATAAGATAATGAAATTACAAACCTGCAAAGCCTTGTAGTTGATACCATATGCAAGTGGATTTGCCCTCATGCGTACAAAAAGGTAAGTGTAACTAAGCCATTTCACCGCCTCATCCACATTGGTGACGGTACCCAAAGCAATCTACAGCAACAAAACAGCAAGAGACAAAAGATCACCAACAACAATCCACTGGTCTCTGTCACCATCTGATGGGCAATGAGAGAAGCTGCAGAAAAAAATCTTATCTTCCTATTAAACCTATTGGATTTGCATATACAATTCAAGTGATACATATTGAATGTGCATGGGCCAAGTTGTAACTCTTAAATACATGAACTTAAGTTTGGTATTAAGTCTTATATAGGCATGGATATAGCCAAAACCTCAACTGTGCAGCCCATTAGATGTTTAGTGTATTTTAAAAGAAAAAAAACATAAGCAAACCATGACTTACACATTTTTATATTGACCATGTTTAATATTAGTTTACAAATAAATTAATATTGTGGTGATATATTCAAATTCCATATGTAAAACCTGATTGATTTGAATTTGTTGGGGGGAAAAAAGTACAACCAGACAAGCTATCAATATTGTGTTTGCAAACGACTATTAAGACTAACCTCGGCATTCATGTTGTCAGCCAGGCTGTCAAGGAACTGACTCTCAATGGGATTTTGCTGGGTGAGCAGAGTCAGGTAATGGCTGAGCTTGTCATGGGTGGTAATGATGGTGCCTTCTCCATACTTGTCAAATTGTGGCCGTCCTGCACGACCAAATATCTGCATCACGTCTAGAATGCCGAGATCTACCAGGGTGCCACGCTTGGCATCGTAAATTTGTGTACCCTGGCACCACAAAGAGAAAGAAACATAGGCAACATTATTAAAGCAAAGGTTACACAGCATGACAATATATACAGCCTTGGATTTAAAACCTATTTGCATACCAAAGCTTCACTGCTTCATTCTTTCATAAGGGATATCCTGTTTATGGCATTGTCACTATTGCGGCACATTTTTCCATTTGGCAATGACTGTCAATGTTGTGATATAGATTTCATATTATCTATATTTTCTGTACTATTCACCTGACTCACATCTGTGAACAATCAGACACACTAATCTTTCTGATGCTATCGAAGGTTAGCATAAGCCGTGATTATCAAAATGTACGGAAACAACACAAACATCTTAATTTTTTGTGGTACAATCTGTGGCACTATAAATTCATGCAGTTGTGTTTTAAGTCTTATTTCTAAATAACAAGTGCACTGATAAGAGAATGTACAAATCTGTAAGCTCACATTACCTCAGTTATATGCTTTTATTTTTCTACAAAAAGATTTCCCTTTTAAAAGTGGGGTGCGTTGTTTGAGGTGTCCTTAAAAAAGTTGAAAGATAAATATTTATTCATTAAGTATGTGTTAACAATGCCTACTTTGAGCAAAGCTGTTTGGGGAGGAACACATTAGGTAGAATGAATGAGAAAGCTAAAGGGAGTAGAAGAGTAAAATTGTTCCTGTCCCTGTGATCATTTTTGTTTTGGTTTGTTAGCAAACAACACTGCATAGAGAAATACACAAATAACTTTTAACACTCATGGGAAACGCTTAAAGTAAGAAGAAGCCAAGTACATTATTACGTGCATTATCACTTTTGGTGCACACAACACCGGCACCATGTACAAATGAAGAAAATAATAAGTGACAAAAGTAGCAAGTACATTATTTGGAGGGGGGGAAATATCCATTAAATGCCGGTGCTTGATTCCAACTGCCCTTGTAACTCTGTATCAATCCTGCTAGATCCCCAGAGTGATCATAGGCTGTAGTGATGACAGGTGGTGGTGGCCATGGGTAAAAAAGGTAAAAATTCTGTACAGTTTTGGGGGTGAAACATACCTTGATTATAACAGCATGGGCTGGCAGGTTCACTCCCCAGGCCAAGGTAGCAGTACTGACGAGCACCTTGAGGTAACCTCTAGAGAACATATTCTCCATTAGATTGCGGTCAGACCGCAGCATGCCTGCATGGTGAATCCCAAATCCTTCTGGAAACATCTCCTTCATTTGCTTGTTTCTGGAGCGCTGAATCTAAAATTTCAGGCACAGAAGAATGGTTTAAGTTTTTAAAAATATGTTACAGACATTGGGTTTAAGAAAAACTCTTGCCTTGAATTATAACTATAACACATACACACAAACACACACACACGGTAAAAAAGCATAAACTTTATTTGAAACGCATCTTTGATTGACAACTTGTGAGCTGGTTGTGCTCGATAGGAGACCTCATTACAGGACTTTATCTCCTTCTGCGGGCATCTACACGGAGGTTAAGGCACAACAAGCTGCTGCTGCACAGTTATGGCACATCTTAACAGCTAGCCATTTAGTTTTTCACAAAAAAACAAATGTCCAAGCTTAATATGGAAGTAAACATGTTACTTTCCGAAAATTCAATGTATTTGAAATTGATGTCCTTCATCGAGAGCTAAAATGATTTAAGAAGATGTCATTTTAATGTTCTCCCTTTATTGGTATGACAGCTAATAGGTTGGTGGAAAATACAAGGTGAATTGCCGCTCAAAACTTACATAAAACAACTTACGGTGTACTAAAATCCTGCTTTGTCTTTATTGTCATTGATATCATTGTTATAAAACATATTATGCAATGAGATTAGACATGGCACCCCAGCGTAATCATGTAATAAAGACTTTAAATAGAAATATATATAAAAGACTATCGGGATAAATAGGCAAATATTTACAAAGCAGTGCTTAGAGACTGGCCTACGTTGTAATATTAGTGCAATGAAAGAATAGTACATTGTAACAGCCATAATCTTTAGCAGCAACCAAAATAAATACCCCAAAAGTCCCAACATATATATTGTCACTGTTTTGCATACTTGTTTAGGGTAGTGATGGCCCTGTTAGTCCGTGTTTTAGGGGACCTGTGGCGCCTACCAGAGGGGGACAGGTCAATTAAGAGGTGGCCGGGTTGAGTCTTTTACAATGTTGATGGCTCTGCTTTGGTATTTGATCACTAGATGTCACTTTATTGCAGGGGTCAGGAACCTTTTTGACCCAAAGAGCTATGAAAGCTAAATATTTTGAGACAAATTTCGGATATACTGCCAAACCTGCTCACAAGAAAAAAAACATTTTCAGTTAATTTTATTTCACTGTGTGACGTTATCTGATTAATTAAAATGTAGAAAATAAAAATAATGCCAGAGTCTGTGTCCCATATTAACAAATATAACACTTTAAATCCTGTCTCCCACCCGCAATCACTCGTTATCGTTGAGGCTATTTTTGACCTTCATTTTTTTCACTTTTTGTGTAGTGCAACCAAAACGAGTGCTACAAAGCACAAGAAAGAAAACAAACTACAGAGACTCAAAGTGACCACAAAAAACCCAACCTGTTTTCTATAAATTTTTTGCCCGGCCTTTCACAAGGTTTTTGGGGGTACCTGTAGACATCCATGTCAGCTCCCTCAAGGTAAGCTTCATGTTATGTAAAATAAACACAAATTTACCCCGATTTTAGCTAATCTGGATTGGCTCCCTGTTAGCTTAAGATGTGATTTTACGGTACTGTTGGTATTATACAAAATCATGCATTGACTTGCTCCTTCATATCTTTCAGATTTAATATCCCCTTATGTTCTGGTCCGGAGCCTTCCATCTGAAAACAGTTGTCTTCTAGTGATCCCAAGAGCCAAGAAGAGAACCGCAGGTTCCAGACCGTTCTCCATTCGGGACCCGGTGTTGTGGAATGCTCTGACCCCTGAGCTTTAATCTGCAACCTCAGTGGAACTGTTTAAATTTAGGTTTAAACACACTTCTATTCTATAGTTTATGAATGACCTAGATTTCATTTTGACAATATATGTGTATTGTTTGTCAATGCAACACACATTGCAACCTGGTCATCCTGGAAGGGAGATTACCTCATGTGCAATCCCTTCTTAAAGTTTCTTCATTTTCCTCATGTTGAGGTTTTTGAGTTTTTCCTTGCCCTCATGTAGGTTTTAGATCAGGGGATGGTGTAGTCTGTGGTTTGCAATAATCTGTTGTCTGTACGGCCCTTTGAGACTCTTTGTGATTAAGGGCGTCACAAATAAACATGACTTGACTTGACTTAACTTAACATATGATTATTTTAAAAAAATGCATGTTTATTTCAATGTTAATGCATTTTTGCTTGTAATTTAAATCAATAAGGTTTATACCAATAGGAGGCACTAAATAATACATTATGTCCATTAAAAGCTGACAGCCCCTTTTAAGATGGCTGTGGGAAAGAGATGTTATAGTTATGTTTATTTGTAGTGCAACAAGCTGTATATAATGTGTAGTATATAATGCTATTCGTTTCTTTGTACTAAAAATTACAATAACATCCATCAAACATTAGTTGTTTGTGTGTGCTGTTTGGGCAAAATGCAGCCTTGCCTTCAGTCAGGTTTGTGCACAAAGGGTATGGTGAGATATGGGGAAGGGAAGGTAATTGAAATGCTGCAGCAAAGGCTCGGCTTTGATGTGTCAGTGTGTTCCAAACTTGATTCTCGGCCCTAATCTGAGGCGAGTCAGCGCTGCTGTCTGCTGTGCCATGGCTACATCTGAGATGGCATTGACCTAAGCTCCTGATCAGATCCCATTAGGCTCTGCCCACTTGCTGATGCTCCTGCTGCTGAGCACACTCTGTCCACAGATAACTAGCTGCCAGCTCTATTCATTGTTGATCCCGCTTGCAAACGTGCAGAGAATTTAAGCTTGTACTGATGGTTTATTTACCTGTTGAAATGCAGTGAAATCTACTAAAATAACAATAAACATAAATGACAGCAGTGTCTAGATTTACCATTACTTTTCCTGCATCGGAAAAGGCAACCATATTGAAAAATAGTTCTCAATAGTGGCATCAGCATTAAAAACTTCAAAGGTGAGATTTCAATGTGAAAAGACTCCCATAAAAGTGTGTCAAACGAGATGTTTTAAGAGAAATTCGGCTGTTTGGTTGCATCACTGCCATTGTTTACACGTACACAATAAATCTGTTACAAATGTAATAATGATGAAGTTGAGATGATGTGTGAAATATAAATAAAAATTGATACCAATTATTTCCAAATCCTGTTTAACCTATATCAAATTGATTACGCTACAATCGTTATGAGGCTATGTCTTTTAATTGATTGAAAATATGAACACATTTAAAAAATGTTAAAAAGGATTAGGTAGAAGTAGAGTAAACTACCAATAATGTTCATATAATCATCAAGTAAATTATTCATATTCAATAAGATTCTGTAAAATATATTTTTCAAAATTATATAATGTCATAATATTTCTCTAAGTTATAAAACAAGACTCAAATACAGTATTTGTAACCACTTGGCCAACATTACGATAATAAAACATCACAGTCAATTTACAGAACTTTTTAGGCAGTGCGGCCATATTTAAAAGGCTCTGATGGAATCACAATGCTTAAGAACAGAAACTTTTACTATGTTTTTGGAAATGACAATAAATAAAATTGTAAGTGTAAATGCAGAAACAATGCATGCAAATGGTCCACTGTGGACTTCAAATTTCAATTCCTACCAAGTCCAGGATAATGTCCACACTTGCATTTCTGCGTTTTATTATTTATACTGCGCTATGATTTGAAATGAAAGAAAAGTTGAGTATTTGCTACTTCGTACTATGAAGCATTATCTACAGTTGTAATGTAAAAAGGAGGTCTAGGTTTTTCTTGCTCAAATAGGTAACAGCGGCGTCGTGGCCGTCATAGACTTTCTGGACTAGTTTACAGGCTGGGGGCGTCGGTGTCATGCTCTTTCCGGACATTTTCAACATCTTACCTAGTGTTTACTATTCTGTGTACAGTAACGCTAATTGTGATTCACCCTGGTCAATCCTGGAAGGGGGATTACCACATGTGAGGTCCTTTCTCAAGGTTTCTCTTTTCTCCTCACACTGAGGTTTTTGAGTTGTTCCTTGCCCGCATGCTGGTTTAAGATCAGGTAATTGTGTCATTGTAATGCTGTGCAGTCCTTTGAGACATTTTTGTGATTAAGGGCCATATAAATAAATGTGACTTGACTTAACAGCGTAACATGGATGACGACATAAGTTTCTTCAACTTGTCTATGTGCAACTCAGCAATAATGGAGCTTTCACAAACACTGTAAATTAGCCATGCTACTGTTTCAACAGACAAAAAAAATGTGCTTCTCTCTGCCTAATTTGGTGGACATACCAAAAGCAAAGCGATACAATTGTAATGGACTGCTTTCACCCTGACCACCACCTCCTTGACCTGCTGCCCTCTAGTTGGCGCTATAAACAAGGACGAGCAGGCTCAGAAAACTTTTTTTTCCCTCAGGGTCATTAATAAGCGCATAAGACTAATATGTAAAGAAAAACCTGTATTGGGATATTATTTCTCGACTTTTTGGAATAATGTTGGTGCTAAATGTCACTGCACTACTTTTTCATTGCACTATAGCTCTGATCCACTTACAACCTAGGCCAGTCTCCAAGTACTATTTTAAGTCTTCCGTATGTGTTTATATTCAGAGTGGCAGGTCTATTGTTGTTTTGAGCAATGTTCACTACGTTCACGTTACCGATGACAATGAAGACAATTCTAATTCAAATATTTATGTACCGCCACATATGCTAGTTTTTTAACTTTGGGTCAATAACTTTCCTGTTTGATTTGAATTACATAACCGGTATGTCCACGGTTTCCAAATAATGGCAGCAACTCAGTATGTGCACAGGGTTGGGTAGGGTTACTTTAATTGAATTACTTTCAATTACTTTTGGATTACTCCAATACCAAATATGCTAATAAAAGACAAAATAAACTAAATATGAATAAAATTATGACTCAAAACACGTGGTAAGCTTTCTCTCCTGGCTTTGATCTTTTTGATCTCCAGCAAAACTAACATAAAATGCGACAGAAACAAAATGAAAAGAAATCCAAACAGCTTGCCTACATCATTTTTCCCGTTTCATGTATTCTGTTACTCCCCAAGCCTGCACAAAATTTAATAATTTTATTCATATTTAGTTTCTTTTGTCTTTTATTAGCATAGTTGGTATTGGAGTAATCCAAAAGTAATTGAAAGTAATCCAGTTAAAGTAACCCTACCCAACCCTGTATGTGCAAAGCAGAACTTTTTCCGACACTGTTTTATTTAATCTGATCAAGTCTTCACACATATTGTAGGTGTCTGCTTTTGATGCATTGTAGTCCAAGTTTTTAATTCTAAACATAAAAAACCTTGTCTTTGTCGTGTCTTCAATAAAACATAGGTGAACAGCATTTTCAATTAATTGTATTCTATTTTACACAATGTCCCAACTTAATTCAATTTAATATCAAATACCAAAGTTGAGTAAATGGCTTGGTAGATAATAACTATAAGCGACCAAGACTTTTTGACCACACATCGTTAAAGAGTTAAGACAATATTTTTCCCATTATTATTTTAACAGGGCTCTCGTCTTACCCAGGCCTAGAGTATACAGACTATAATGTTAGAATGTGGACCAAAAGGTTTGTTCTTGTTTTCCGTTATGAATACAAGCTTCTGCGAAATAAGATTAAATTTGGTTGCAGGAAGCTTTTTCCACACACATTCACTACACAGTGGGCAATTTGAAAATAAGAACAGGCTTCTCTATAAACTGATTGTACTATACCTTAATGGGTGCAGCGATGCTTGAATCATATTGTTACCCATTGTACTTCGAGTGTTTTGGATCATAGTGAGGTGGTAAAGATAAATGGAGTACATATGGATTACATTTTTAGTATAAGAATTAACAATCCTTTTTTAGAGTTACAGCAATTAATCACATGAATTGAAAATGCAAATATCCCAGTCTACTCAAAAACAGTTCCACATTTATTGCAGTAGCTAGGATTCTAATTTACATCATGTTAATCCATATTTAGCATCATGTACTTGGGAATGCCAATTAACTGAATCAGTTTTTTTTTTGTTTTTTTTTTGCATTGTGGCTCATGGCTGCTGATCAATGTAGCAGAGCGGTTCTGAACATGGTGACAGGCTGTCATGGATCTAAGACAAAGCCTGGACAGGTATTGGACTACTTTCTTAAAAATAGCAACAAATGAAAGCAAACACATTAATGAGATCTCTGTGGTGGTGATGTGAACTCCCGGGGGGCTATATAATCAGATGCAGCCTGTCTGAATCGGTAACAAAGTGAAAGCTGCACATCTGAAGAATACAGAGACTAAAACTGAGACCTACCTCAGTGAAAAGAACACATATCAAATTGTCACGTTTCTGAAATACGGGTTTATTTTATTTTTGTTTATTTCACAAAACACAAAAAAGAGGAACTGAATTAATGCTTTAATGTATCATTCATCAAATATTTGAGGTCATATTTTGTTAAATCAAGGCAAATCTTTTGAGAAGGTGATGGATAGATGACCCAAACCATTGTGCTATCATCACTAGTTAATCTGTAATACTTATAAAGGAACTTTAAAGAAATTCACATAATGAAAATCAACAATCTTAAAGCTCTCTTTTGTTTGTGTGTGCGCTGACTGCTGCGTCATAACAGTTAAATGTATTGCAATTGTCTCATGGGACCACAAGGTGTCTCTTTAACGACATTAAATATATTAAGTATTCATGATGTTATATTTTAATATCAAGAAGCTAAATGTTACAAGACAAAAACACAAATAGAAAAGGCTGAATCTTGATTGTCATGTCAGTTGGTCAGACAAAAATCACTGGGTCCCTGCAAACAGCAAGCCTGAATAGCATAATTTCAAATGCACAAACAAAACAACTACAACATTGAGGGAAATGCCATGAAGAGGTAAATTAAATATGAACATCGAGTCAGGATGGCACTAAATTGCTCTGTATCACACTTCATTGATGTCTGTTATATTTGGAATTATTTCAAACAATAAAGAAAAGAAAACATTTTCATTTGTTTTAATTATGCATTAACAATCACACCTGAAAGCATTTTAGATGGACGAATTCCCAACAGTGCATTACTGTAAAACTAGACAGAATTTTAATAACGTTTTAAATGCTTTTGTTCAAGCATTTCAATTAGGGAAAGAATTGTTCAAGTGGCAATTAGAATTAAGTTGGGATTTGGTGTACACGGGCACACATACACAAACACACAAGAAGTTCTTTTCAGCCAATATTAAAGTTAGTAAACCAGGATGTCAACAAATTTGGTGTTTGGACTGAAAAAATGCACTTATTACTTACCCAAGTTTAACAGCTCTAGATGTGTATATGGCAAAAGATCATTTATATTTACTTTTTAATGCAGTGCCAACCGAAGATGCTGGTTTCTAGTTTTGCCATTGAAGCTCAGTGAGGGCTGCAGATTCCGTAAATCCATCCATTATTTTTTAATATTTATAATCACAAAAAGCTCGGTGGCCTTGGGGGTAGGGCGCCCGCCCCGAGACTGGGAGGTCTCTGGTTCAAGCCTCGGCCGGGTCATAACTAAGACTTACAACTTTGGTACTCATTGCGGGGTTTGGATACCTAATGACTCCCAACACATTAGTTGGGTTGAGCGAGGGGGCTGGGAATCCCCTCCTCTGTATATATATATATATATATATATATATATATATATAAAATAATCACAACAATATATACATGATTACATTTGTCATCAAAACCTTAACTTTTCAATTGTGTGTTGAGAAAGGATAGTGACTTTCTGGATAATTTCTTCACGCAGTTGTTTAAAAAGCGTTGAACCTCACCCAATCTTTTCTTGTGAACAACAGAGCCTTTCACTGATACTCCCGTTATAGCTAATCATGCCACTTACTTGTATCTTACAAATTTCCAAACAAGTTTCCCATAACACAGGAAGATTCTGGCATGTTGAGTCTCGCAAACTTGTGTTATTGAAAAAAATATAATAATATTTTAGATTATCCTGGAAATTAATTGCAAAGTTAATTAAAATAATTTCTAGATTTCTCGTTATATAAACGATCGCAAACGCCATGGTGTGTATTTGGTAAGTCAGCCGCTGCTCGCGTGCAAAAGCACGCACTCTCACTGCTAAGCATGAATGAATTTTCACTTTTCATACATGCCTTTTTTCATTTTCCAAAGTTGTAGAAAAAGAAAAAAAATCCTTAATTGTTCAAACAATATACTGTTACCTCATTTCCCCAAAGCTGTACTTGATTGGCAGCTTTTCAGACTCCTATGATAAAACCAATTAAATAACACCAGAAGAGAAAAATAATAATGGGAAAAGTTGTTTTGACGTCTGCCTTTTAAAGCTGCATGAATAAACAATAAACCATTTGACTGACCTTAGAGGTGCTTTAATTATCTGCATATGCATATTGGGGATTAGCACACCTATAAATATTAATGCAGGGCAATTTCCAGGGTGCAACTAAGCGGTGCATTATCTCTGTGTGGGCTTAAAGTGGAATCGCCTTGATGCCCCTCTCTTCACAAGCACATGCCTGACGGACAAACACTCAAAGAAAACTAATGGAGCAGCTAATGCTCATTGCGCTGAGCTAAGGTTGTTGAGGTAATGTAAATTTAGTGCATATAAACCTAAATGATTTCTATGAGCATATATGAGGAACAGTTGTGACAATTGCTTTCGTAAATCTGCTTTAAAGACTAATCAGGCAACAAGAAACCATTTTTAGTTGCGTAACGTTATCTCCCATTTCTATTTCCAGCCTAGGAAGGCAGGAAAAGTCATCTGATTTGTATACATATCCATTTTAAATAGAGGGGAGATTAGAGACACATCAATCATGGCTCAGCCCAAGGGAATGAACGAAAAAGGTTACTAAATTTATCACACTGGCTTCGACTGCAAGTGATCTAAATATGGGAATTTCAGCTCAACTGACCTTCCTTACAGTGTGATTAGAGCTCCATATTTATGTAGTCTCACATTGACCTAGAATTACTTGAGCGCAATCACTCTTTTTTTTAACATTATCGATTACCCGATTTGATTAAGTGATTAGAAATCGGGTCCTATCATTTGTTCTATTTTTAATTCAGTCTCAAAAATGAAGATTACGATGACCAAACTAGGTTAATTTTGCAAACAAGTATCTATAAATCCATCAAAGAAACGGATGAGGAGCCCTGTCGGTATAGACAAGAAAGTATTTGAAATGGCTCGGACTTGAAGCCTAAAAACCTTGATTAAGATGTTTGTATCTTTCATTGTGATCACATCTTTAATAGGAGCAAGCAAACATGTACAAGCACACGCCAACACAAATAAACAAACATATAGTCTGTGTGTAATGTTGACTCATTCCTTACCTGTTTTTCACACTGCCCATAATCTGGACCTGTGTCTGGTTGAAAGACGCATATATCTCCACTATTTTTAGCCATCTCGATTAGCCCCATTGCCGTTCTTACAGTAGCGTTACGGGCATGGACGAACACCATAACCTGAGAAAATAAAAAGGAAATATAACACAGAAGACTGCTTTTCCATTCATTCAAATGTTACATCATAGCTAATTTGATTGAGTGAAACGTTAGCCAAATATATTGTTGTGTTTGTAACTTGAATCATTTACTTTTTTTATTTTAAAAAATTGTGAAAGTTGTTTAATGCAACTGAAACAGCCACTGATGAGGGCTATGTAAAATCTACAAATAATTTGTACATGCGGTACTCAATGACCTATTTTATGTGTTTTAGATATTTCCGTTCTTCGGTGAGCCTGATGCTAATAGTTCCAATCATTCATAGGTTTCTGCGAAGCATGACAATAAGCTGATCTTTTGAATACGTTTTATTGTGGAGAGGAAAAAAATAAAATCTCTGAGGGGACCTCGTGGACCAAAGTTGCTGACTCAATGTAAAGGGAGACTATACATGCAGACTACTTCTACCGTTACAGGTTTGCAAACAATGTGATGATTCATAGAGCTTAGCATATGGCCAATGTTGGATTAATAAAATGGTAGTTGTGCAAATGAAACATATAATTGACACATCATTTGAATTGACCAGGAAGTTTGAATATCTGGAAATACTGGATAGATTACCTGATGGCCAGCTTTCACTTGTTCAACCACTTTGTTATAGCACACTTCCTCCATGTCATGCATCAGCTGGATCTTGGAGTAGATTAAAAAAAGAAGCACATCTATTAACATTCTTCAGTCCCACTCAGTTCTTAAAAAAACAAATATATATATATATATATATATATATATATATATATATATATATATATATATATGTGTGTGTGTGTTTTTCTGAATATAAATAGAAAATACATTTGTCAAGTGAATACAGCCACTGAATATACCCACTGAAATTTGATCAAAGTGGTAATTGTTGCCCAAAAACATCAGACTGGTAGAAACATTGATTTGTACCTTGTTTATTTATCCATGCAAGGAACTTTATGTTCATGTTTTTATTTCTAAGATGACAGATATAAGAGAGTAGCTTGACTAAGGTGATTGAGTGGTAATCCCAACAGAGATGCTGTGAGTTCAAGCTCCCAGTTCTTGTCACCAAGTGTTATTGAGCATGATACTAAACTACCAGTCATCAACCCTTCCTGTGCCA
Organism: Urocampus carinirostris; assembly: GCF_059441175.1. Classification (NCBI taxonomy): domain Eukaryota; kingdom Metazoa; phylum Chordata; class Actinopteri; order Syngnathiformes; family Syngnathidae; genus Urocampus; species Urocampus carinirostris. The sequence goes on from NC_142350.1 coordinate 33,263,574, forward strand.
TCAGCAGCTGGATTTTTATTAATAAGCGAATCTTGGCGTTTCTGCTCATAATGATAGCCTGTTTTAGATCAGTGCAAGCAATCATAACAAAGTCAACATTAACACAACAATTTCAACACCACTTGATAATGTCTTCTCTCACCTTGTTAGTACTTTTGACGCCAACAAATGTTTGTCCAAGTGGCACAGGTCTGAAACGACTGTCGAAGAAGAAGAGGCCAATATACGGGTTGACATGCAAGAAGTTAGCCACATCCAAATAGTTGGGAAGAGTGGCTGATAATCCCAGAATCCTAATCATGCTCTGGGTGGACTCCACCTGGCACAAAAAAGTGAGCTCTTAAAATGGTGGATCTTGACATGGGACACCACCGCCTGGTAGTTTGTGTCAATCACGAAAAGGTACACTTTCTTAGACTTTAACAGCAATCTACTATAGATTGCAATCTTGGAATTTACTGTATGTGGAGTAGGTCTTCAGGCAAATACTGTGCATGCAACAACAACTTTCCAAGGTATCTGTTGTGAATAAGCATGACCACAATAACTGTTATATATATATATATATATATATATGTATTATGATTCACATTGATCCTTTTTGATTCTTAATGGTATAATCAAAACACATTTTTAATCCTAAAACACAACTAATAGTACATTTTCAAATAAATCGTTTTACTCCTCTATTTGAATACATTAGTGACTTTTTCTAATATCAAATATATAAGGAAGAAATTACACCGAGAAAAACGTTAACAGTCTACAGTGAGGGAATTTATGAATTATTATGCAGGAAACCCAGATTGACGGATTGAGAGCCATTTCAAGGAAAAAAGACAATAAGACAGCCACTTACCTGTCTGATGGTCCGGGCCACAAGACTCTCCAGTACTGGTCCTCGATCTTCATGAAGAAGGTGAACTTCATCCAAGATTAGGAGACGTACTATCTGGGAGAGAGCAATGTCTCCAACACTCTTTCTTGTCACAACATCCCACTTCTCCGGTGTGGTCACTAACATCTAAGAGCAAAAATAAAAAAAAGACAATTATCTTTCATCTTGACATATAGTTATTTACACGCGATATATATTTTTTCACAACATATTTTTTTCCCAATTGATTTTCAATCATTTGAAACGATTGGATCAACTTGAGAAGGAAAAAAAAAAACATTCCATAGATGATGCGACTGCCACCACTATGCTTTCAGTGTTGGGTTCGTGAAAAATAATAATGTCCAAAAGTTTAAATTTGGTTTCATTGGACTGTAAAACATGTTCCTTTATGCATTGGGGGGATTTAAACCTGAACTTTTCAAAATTTAGACTGACTTGGATTTTTTTTCTGCAGAGAATAATTCTTCCATTTCACCTTACTCTATTTTCCCCTCCAAAAAAAGACTGTTCAATCATGCATTCTTCTGGCAGGATCTCCAACCAATTTTCCCCTGTTATGTTCACCAATTTTGAAGATGCATCCAATTTCTAGTAATGTCACAGTAGTATTGGTACAAGGCTCCTGCCGACTGATATTTTCAGCAAGGAGAGCTCTGAGTAGCTGAGGAAGCTTGCTGAAGACCAAGGTTTCAGATGAACATTATTACAACCTATAGTATTTGTACCAGCTCAGTAGCCTAGATGGTAAGGCGCCCGCTTTGAGACTGGGAGGTCGGTGGTTCGCGCCCCGGCCGAGTCATTCCTAAGACTTAAAAACTGGTCGGCGGCGCCCTCTGTTGGCTGCGGCTGCATCGGCTCGCTACAACGGGTCAGGTGCAATCGACATTTCGTTCTGTGTACATTGTTACACAGAATGACAATACAAGGAAATTATTATTATTATTATTATTATTATTTCTGAAAATTGTTAATGTTATCTGTCATTTTTCAGATTTTCACCAAAGAAAACATTTTAAATAACATATAGCTTTTTCTGAAAAAAATGAAACAGTAAACAATTTTCATCGAAAGCTAATTTTAGTTCAAGTCATTCATATCCATGTGCGCAGAAATCCATGGAAGTTCAAATTACAGCAATACATGGGTATAAATTAGCATGTCTGTACTAATGAGCCCGTTCTCAAAAAAGCTTACTTGTGACGGTAATTTCGAGGAATTTTTTAATTAGCATGATGTTTGAGTAGTTGGCTGAGCCTATTTTATCCCTTCTTCTGATTACAACCTGATTCAGATTCAGATATACTTTATTGTCATTCGTGTACACGTGTATACAGAACGAAATGTCGATACATCTGACCCGCACAGTTTCCTTGAGCGTCAGCCGGGATAGATAAGTTTAACCATGTCTTCGTCAGAATTATAGCGCAGCAGTTCGTCATCTCGCGGTTCGATGTTAGTTCCAGTTGTAAATGGTCCAGTTTATTGTCCAGAGAGCGAACGTTTGAGAGGAAAATGTGTTTAAAAAAAAATACACATGAATTAAAGGCAAAGTCAAAAGTAAGTTTTAAACAATCTAAATATATACATAAATAAAGATACAAATATATATGAAACACAAAGTCCTTTACCAGAAAAAAAAACCCTTAATACCTTTAAAACAAGAAAAGGATGAAACGTCATCACTTTAGAGTATGTTTTTCCCAAAAATATTAATTTGTAATTGCCGCAAAAAAAAAAAAGTTTTTAACCTAGTAACTTAGGAACCGGTATCGGGTTGGTCACACGTGTATCAGAAAGCTTTGGGGGCAATGTGCGCTACGATGGGCTGCAGCAGACACACCCGCAAGGACCACTTCTAGTCTATGCCAGCGTCCGGCTCATCTCTAAAGAAAGGTGAACGCTTTACATCGACAACAATGATGACTGGATGATGAAGGTGCTGTATCCGACTCAGATCAGAAAGTTTCTGCTGCTACTGGTAACATGAAAACCAGTACACTGGTCTACGTTAAGAGCAAATCTCTACCCAAAAGAAAAGTCATAAAAGGCCAAAAAACACCACAGGAAGTTGTGGCTCGACGACCCAGGTGTTTATTGGATCGGTTTATCATAAACCAAGACCTTTTTTTAACATGGTTGTGCGTTCTTTTTATAAGCGTGTGCGATACAAATCACTTTCTCTGAAACAATTCAAACAATGTAATGCATACCGTTTATTGTCTTGATGTTATGGGATTTTTAAAACACACTCCAAATGTACTCCAGAAAAAGAATTAAAATATAAAAAGAGTAAGAGGGGACCTTTTTCCTCTCTGGGGGCTAAGTAAACATTCATGTGCAAGCATTTTAGCCTTAAATATGATAGGATTGATTGAAATTACACAGAAAAATGTTAAGCAGCAACAGGTCAATAAAGAATATACTTCAGAACTGATTAAGATGAAATATGAAATATTGCTGAGGCCCAAAAAAACCCATAGCTAAGAGCCCATAAAAACACATCCATTGGAATGATTAAGGTTTGCTGATGTTTTTGCCACAGCAGTGTGTTGGTTATCCTAAGGAACATCAATTTGGGTAGCAGGTACCTGCGTTCGTAGAATCTCTCCTTTGGTGAGCTGCATGTCACCAGTCAGTTCTTTGACCGTAATGCCCAATGGCTCCAATCGTTTACCGAAGTAGTTAGTCATCTCAGCTGCCAAAGCCTTCATTGGAGCAACATACACTATCTGCAGAATAATAAAATACACTGCTTAAGAAAATGAATTACAAAATCCCACACAAAGACAATTTGAACCTAATTTTTAAGAAAACGTGGCAGAGAGTGAAGACCTAATGTATCTAGTAAATTGCTGATACCTGATGTTATAAAAATAGGTTCTGGTTAAAATTCTGAGTGGTTAGTTCTGATGTCATGGGTTAAAATCCAGCTACCAGCCTTCTTGTGCAAAGTTTGCATGTTCTCCCTGTGCTTGCGTGGATTCCCTCTGGGCCATCCGGTTTCGTCCCACAATCCCAAAACATGCATGTCAGGTTTATTGGCCGGTCCAAATTGTCACTAAGTGTAAATGAGCGAGTGAGTTGTCTGGCTCTGTGTGTGCCCTGCAACTGGCTGGCAACCAGTTCAGGGTGGTCCCCTGCCCACTGCCCGAAGTAGCTGGGATGGGCTCCAGCACCCTGCGACCCTAATGTGGAAAAGCGGTGCAGATAATGGATGGATACCATTCTAAATGACACACACTTCTTGACAGAAGAGGAATCAGTATATCAAATCTTTTATTTTTGTCTCGGTATAGGAGTACAGGAAAAGCAATGGGTGGCAATCCTATAGAGAACAAAGTGTCTGTGTGTCTGAATTATTTAGTTTATTCTCTACTCGACACTGAGTTTAGAAGGTACACACAGTTAGTCACATCATTTGAGTGCTGCAATCAGTGCATTAATATAATCAAATAAAGATTTTAAATACTGCATATCATTTCATTATATATTTCATCATGTATTCCACCGTCACTATAAAAGCACTGCATGCATTTTGACAATGGTAGTCTCCAATCAGACATGTCCAAGCCGAACCAGCAGTGTAAAATCTTTTCAATAAAAGCATCTGTCCTTCAAAGGACTTTTTGCATCATAAATTTAGTTGAAATTCCTCAACAGAGCAAATTCAATAGAGGACAAAAAAACATTTAATGTTTAAGCTTTTGACACATTTAGCTCATCAGTTATTTTAGAGTGGAAATTGTTGATGAGTTTTAATTTTGGTTTTTATAAGTGACACATCAAAGTACAAGCAAATTTCCCATAGTTTTATTATTATTTTACCTTTGTCATGCTAGTGCATTTCATTTACAAATATGTTCAAATTAATAATCTAACACTTTACATGGAGACCTGTCCTAATTGAATCGTGTCAATAAATGTGTGCAATGGGTTATGTGATTTTGGTATCAAGCGATTGAATTATTAACTGTTTAGCGCACATGTGTCAAACTCATGGCCTGCGGCCCAATTGTGGCAAGAGCTTAAATAGTCTGAGCATCTTGATATAAACAAGTCAAAAGAATGCTTTAACCAAAAACGGCATTTCCCAAAATGCCTGTCAACTACAATTTCCGTAAAGTGACAGCCCAGCGCCACTACACATGAGTATATATGTATCTAATAGTGGACTTGGAAAACATATGATCCTAAAATGCCCCAAAATATTGCTTTTTGTTATACAATGATACCTCTTCTTACAACATGAATTTGTTGTAGGATTGTGCTTGTATATAGAGTTGCTAATATCTTGAGCAAATTTATCCAGATACAAAATAACTAAAAATCAAATAATTATTTCCCAGCCTTCCAAAAGCATCCAAGTGAAACCTTAAAGACCTATAAAATACATCTTCCTGATCATTAAAAATACAATATATAGTAATTCAACAGAAAAATATATTAATAAGATAAATAAGAGACTAATACAATTACGTTAAAGACCTGGTCTATGGTGGTATTGTCTGGAAAAACCTTGGATTGAGTCTCGAAGTTTTTGCTTCAAAGACGTCTGATGTCTCTAATTTCTAATAGCTTGAGTAGCTCGTATTTAGAGGTATCACTGTATTGAGTTTATAACATATTATATATGTGTAGTGACTTTTTTTCAATGTGAAAGTAATATTTGTGACTTAAATATTTAATAAATTCAGAGTTATCATCAGTGTTTTTCAACCTTTGAGCCAAGGCACTTTTCTTTCATTGAAAAAAAAAATCTCGAGGGACCGACCAGCTGAAAATGTGAAAAAAAACTTTAACAATATAAGTGTTTTTAACATAGAAGAATGATGACGTTATATTATAACTTCTTGAATAGGAATCAAATAAACAAAGAAAAAACTATTTTATAACCGTTCATATTTATTTTTATTCTCACTCAGGGTGAAACCTTGGCCTGTTTGGATGAATACAAAGCTAATAGTCTGGCAAGAATCAATGAAAGACACAAACAGAGCGCTCAGTCTTTCTATTACTAATTTGCTTGTCTCCAAGCACAAAGCATTTAGCTACCACCTGCTGCTGCTGCCACTTGTGGCATGGAAGAGCACTACATGATTAATCTGCTAGGTCCTAGACCACACAGGCAAACAAATTGAATAATTTCCCAGGGCACACCTGACAATACTGCTTTACATGGGGGAGTATATTTATTTTACATAGAAATGAAATGTAGTTAGATTTATAAGTTAAATCAGGCCCTCTGTGAAAATGAGTTTGACAACCTTGGTTTAGCATGTCGTTTGGAGTCTTGCTTGTGTTCACCTTAAAATCATCCTTTTTGATGATGCCACCCGGCTGTATGTGTTGTCGGATCTCGTGAAGGACAGTCAGCATGGCAATGTTGGTCTTGCCAGCACCGGTTGGGGCACAGATGAGAAGGTTTTCATTGGTGTTGTAGGCAGTTTCAAACACTAATGATTGTATTCTATTGAGACGCTTCATTCCTTTGAATACCAGTTGTCCAATCTGGGGCAAATGATATGCAGGCAAAAACATACAAACAGTGAAAATAAATACACAATCGTATAAAAAAGTTAAGTATAATAACTTTGTTACTGCACTTTGATATATTGTTAAAGTGTACTCTTTTTCAAGCTCTGCTGATGACACTCAACATATATCAGAGCTCACTGTGTTTAATCTGAACAATTACTCATGCACGAGAAATATAGACTTTTTATTTCCTTAGAGGGTGTTACCCCTAAAAAAAGATGCAAAACATGATTTTACCTCATCCAATTCAGAGATGTATACAGGTTTCTCTTCAAAGCCAATAGGCATTGGTTCATTGGGTGGAATCTCAACCTCTTCATACATTTTGGCATTTTCTCTGCGGATTCCCTCAGGAAGCAGCAGCTGGATGAAAATAACATATAAAATAAATATTCTCAAAAAGACATTGTACTTTTGTATTATGATATCCGGGAAGTACACTTAACAGTATATTTCCTGGACTAGTTATAGTGGCAATGTTGTTAAACTACAATCACAACAACCAATACAGGCAAATTATCGTAAAATTCGCACTATAAACTGCAACTTTTTTCCCCAGCTTTCAACCCTGCAGCTTATGCGATTAATTTATGAAAGAAATGAAATGATCTGCATTTATATAGCGCTTTTCAAGTCAATGACTTCCCAAAGCGCTTTACAGCGTGCTTCACATTTCCCAATAGCGGCCTTGTTGCAGCCATGTAAGACGCTAACCTGCTTATTGGGGGTATTAGGGGTTTAGTGTCTTACCCAAGGACACTTCGACATGTAACACGGACAAGCCGGGATTTGAACTGGGATCCCTTGATCCCAAGACGAGCGCTCTACCTCCTGAGCTACTCTATTTTTCTAATGGCCGCCTGGGGCCATCGAGCATTAAAAGAGTGAGACAGGTGAAATATGTGTCAGAAACATATTGCTGTGAAATCCCGGTGGTTTTTGGGACTTTTTGGACTACGATACTATGCTACAGGCTTGAAGCGTCGTTGCTGTCATGCACTTTCTGGACAAATTTCAGCATGTTACCTATTGTTCTCATTGATGTTCACCACTTTTGTGTACAGTTATCCAATGCGCAATCTATAACACCCTGGTCATCCTGGAAGGGGGATTACCACTTGTGAGGCCCCTTCAAGGTTTTTTTTTCCTCATGCTGAGGTTTGAGTTGTTCCTTGCCCGCATGGTAGTTTAAGATCAGGGGATTGTGTAATTGTAATCCTTTGCAGTCCTTTGAGACACCTTGTGATTAAGGGCTATACAAATAAACACGACTTGAAGAGAATCGGGGAAGACGCAAGTTTAAAGTAACTTTGTGCATGAATAAGACTAGCATGAACAGACCCTCATCATGGAAAAGGTGTCAATAATATGGGGAAGGCAACTACCATATTGGGAATAATTCTACTCGTCTGTTTATTTTTAAATGGAAATAATTTAGCGAAAAGAGCCGATTACATGAAGCAACGTCCAAGGAAGCAGAAATGTTTGAGGCCAATTCTCATGAGTAAATAATTTACACCGTTGGATTCTTTGGGTTGTCCTTGATGTATGAAAGCTGTTTTACAAGAAATGATTGATGATTTTCCCTACTTCACTGCAATACATCCATTGCCAAAATTTGAGAGACTGAATGAATAAATGGACGGACCAAGGCACTTTACTGAGCCAACTGCCTGTATCAATAGAGCACTTAAATGTACTGCATTGCTCTGTTACTTGCAAAACAGGATTTGAATGTCATGCTCCATATCGCCTACAAATTAGAAAATTAAAAGTTTTGCAAACACTCGGGGGATTTCACAACAACATGTTTCATACAGATTTACTGTGAATGCTTGTCTAGCTCGAAAGTTCGGAGAAAAAAAAAGGCTTACCCGAGAGCCTCCAACAAATGCAGGTGTCTTCGTAGCTTCTGCATAGCAGTCGTAGACATTCGGGTATTTAATCCGTTCATACACTCGTTCTCTAAGTACAGGTTCATGGCGTGCAGTCAACAAAGCCTGCTCCCTGCAAAAAAAGAACAATGTGGTTCGAGATTATATAAAATAAAAAGATATAAGAATAAGGGTTGTGGTGTTAATAGATTACTAGAATCAGGAGCAAAGACAATAATCTAAAAATCTGCATGCCCCTTTAGATAATGGATCATTTATATGAAAAGGTACTGATGTGTTTCTGTACCATTCAGTTTGATTACTTTAACACGTCACTATCAAATATCTACCTAAAGATATTAACAGACAGACACACAGACACACACACAGACAGACAGACCAATAATAATGAAAAAATAATACAGATCTGATTTACCGCTGGAGTCTCATCTCATTTGGATCAAAGTTCATGAGAGAATTAGCGTATTTCACATCATCAATTCCTTTCACTCTCTTCCTCTCTCTCTTCTCATCCCTGCGAACCATCTTCATCAAATGTTTTTCTTGTTCTGACTGAATGGTCACCTGACATCCATAATTAGGCCTAGTTACTTCATCATTGGCTTTTCGGATGGAATCTAAAAGAAAGATGGGCAGGTATGTTAACAAATACAATTTGTACAGGACATCACGTTACACTATACATTGTAAAGTAAAAATAAAACACATCAAGTATATGTTGTATTCCAAATATAACACACCAAAGAGAAAGACATGTAAAACCCAGTCAAATTCAAATTTTGAGAACAATATTATATGCAGTATGAAATTAGTTTTAAATTCACTGAAAACCTCTTCAGCTTAGCTCTTAGGTGTCAAAAGTATGTCATTTCGCATTTAGCAGGAACAGAATTGTTAGGTACAAAAAAAATAATAACTGGAACATCAAGAATTACATGGGGAAAAAATAGTATAAGATGAGTTCGTAAGAAATACCTTGCAAGTACAAGGGCCACTGAAATTGTTAAAGTTCCACATTGCAGCCCTTCTGTTTAAGGCACAACAGCTCGATAAAAGCCAGATTCCCTCCTGAAAACTGATGAGATGTGGTGATTGCACTGCAGCCTTTGCTGATTGACTGAATGATTTCTTCTTTATTTCATCTTGGGATTCAACCTGCTGTTTCTATCTTGCTACCTAGATCCTTTTGCTGTGCATTGTACACAACAGTGGCCTCAAAATATCCCATTAACTCCTGCAACTTGAGCAGTTTTTGCGGTGGAAATCATCAGGCTTTCTCACACTTGCTTGTTGAACTCAGATACTAAAGTTAATTTTTATTTTTTAAAAATGTATTTATTTATGTTTTATACCATGGATTCCCTTTTAAAGATCAACGGCATGTTCTTGCGGCATCCTGTCGCAACTATTTTCCGTGTATCGATAGCCCTTGCTCGTACCAAAAAAACAGTGCCATTTGGTGGTTTAATATTAAACATTGGGGCTTTAAGGTGGGGGCCTTAAACTATCCTCTCATCTGCCGCAATTGGTCCATAGGCTGCAGGTTTGAGCTTGTCCACCCACCGGGTTCTCACAAAATTATATGAGTAACACCGTATGGTGATGAACAATGATTTCAAGTTATACAGTACAGGAAAGACAGAAAAACTTGCACCTTACCTTGAATATAACTTGACTGAGAAAGTGGGCCATTGTTTAGAAGGGAATCAACAATCGACACTCTTTGCTGTAGAAGGGTAGAGATCATTTCAAAAGCTTCTGGGCCCAGCAACTCGAATAACTAAAAGGAACAATTTAGGAGATTTTACTTGAAATTAAAATGGTTCTCTCTCTTGTCTTTGTGTCTTATTTTAGTAAATAAAAAATTAAAGTGATCATATACATCGGGGGTCTGCTAAGGACAGCCAAGGTGCCCACAGACCTGTTCTGAAAATAGCTCACCAGTGCTGGATCGTTGTGATTTTCTAGTAAAATTGTTTTTTTTTGTGGTTGACTGAGTCTATTTAACCCGACTTCCAATAATTAACCTGGTAATAACATAGTAACAACATAGTAATAACACGATGAGTTGTTATTATACCAATGCATATCAAAATGGGTGCCCTTTGCGCTAATAAGTAACAAAAAGTAGCTCTCATCTTAAAAAAGGTTGGAGATACTTAATCCAAACCAATCTTTCACAAAAGTAACACAACATTAGAGCAAAGACAGGGCCGATCAAAGCGGATCATCCAAAGCTCATCACAATGAATTTGCAGAAATGCTAATCACAGATTTTCATCAGCTGCAGCAGGTTGCAAATTGCAACTAGCAAATCATTTTGATATCAAATTAATTAACATATTTAAAATTGGGGATCAAGAACATGTCATTTCCATTCTTTTGGTACCTGACATGTCAGAAAGTACGCAAAAAAAATGATAATTGCTTTTCAATGTAAGGGATTTTTTATTTTGATCGATTGTAAAAAAAAACAGGCTATTTTTTTACAAAGACTTGCATATGTTAAAATATGTTACTTCAGTCGACTTAACGTCATACTCTTTTAGTCCAAAAAAAAAAGATTGAAATTACCAATTAAAAGTATAGAAAGTGTGTTATATATAGCTAGGAAGGTTGTACTGTTTATGTTTTTACATCATCTGATAAATCACATCAAATTAATGACACACACATGCATGTACACACACAATATATACATTTAGGATGCAGATTTTCTGCACAGAAAATTGTTCTGCCAAAAATTAAAAAGTGCAAATGAATAAATAACTATCACAATACTCACATTTTCAGAGACAGTACATAGTCAGCTCAAATACACACCTAAAAACTACCTTTAAATACATTCAAAATGAGATGGATCTGAAAATATTGAAAAACAATGCTTCAGAGCTGTTGCCAGGTATTGAGAAATACTGTTTTTCCAAAGCTTGAAATTTAGAGAACAGCAACATTACACCCTTCTCCATGTCCAATAAACAACTAAAAGATGCAAAGATGTCTATTTTGCATCATGCCCCCGCTCAAAACGAGTTACTTGATAGACCTTAAATCTTTGATGCAGTTTCCAAAAATATTAAAGCTAACAAGAATAGCTACCGCACCAGCTGTTATTGTAAATTCTCAATGAAAGACGCTTTGTTGTGACCAAATTTCAGAACTGATGTAAAACAAATAGTCCCAGAGCATATGTTTCCAAGGAAATGTTAGCAAAAGTACATACCTCGTTTTGCAGCTCATCATTGCTTCTGTGGGAGGCCAGCATCTCAAATAGGGAAGTACATAAGTCCTCTGCGCTCGATGAAAAATTTCCTTCCATTACAAATTTATCCACCTCTGTCCTAAGGATAGTCCCATTCACCAAATTCTCTCTCTCGTTGACAGTATTCATCCTAGTTTGTTGATTGTTTAGAAAGTTTGTAAAATCCAAGCTTCTGTTCTGATCATGGAATTCAGAGCTGGGGAATTCTTCCAGGGGATCGAGAATATAACATTCATGGGAAAAGGCAATGTTACGTCCAAAAGAAGACCTTTGATCAGGTTTGTGTTGGGAGCAATAAGATTGGATAAATTCCTCGATTTTGGAATCTCTAAGCAAATCTGTCAGCCGTGTCACACAAGCACAACACATTTCTGCAGCAGAAGAGGGAAAAGGGCCAAACATCTGCTTAATGGCCCGAGTCTCTTCAGTGCCCACATGTTCTTTGTTGATGAACGTTTCAAGGAGAAAGACAGCCGCATGTTCAATTGCCTCCTGACCATTGTCACTCCCCACTGCAAATAAGTTTAAAAAAAAAAAAAACAATTTTAATTGGTAATTACAGAAAAAAAGATTGCTCTCTTTTGTACATTTCCTGCTATTTCTGTGCCCAAAAGATGCCGACACCACAACATGGCTGCCGACGATGTCTTTTATCTTCACATTTGAAGACTTTTAGTACATATAACTGTATCATATTTAAAAGCCTTGGTCTTTTTAATCTCACCACTCACCCAATCATCTAGAGTAGGGGTCGAGAGCCTTTGGCCCGGGAGCCATGTATGGCTCTTTTCATGAGTACTGTACATATGGTTTAGGAATAAAAGTCTGCTTATTCAAATTTCATTGAGCTAGGCAAGCTTTGATTTACCTTACACTAAATTTGACATGCACAGAACAAACCACCCTGGCAGTAAGTTTAGTGTGATATAAAGAGCACAGTTCCCACTACAGTGTACAGTCAAGGAGTCACACCAACAGACCCCAATTTGACTGTGTCGCTAAGGAATCCTTTATATGGAAGCTTACATTGAATAACGTATGTTCAATGTTGAGACCATTATGGTGAAAACCCACAGAAAAAAAACGTATTTCCCCAAAATGCCAGCCAAGTTACACAGAGCAATTTGATTGGGTGAGCGATAGGAGTTGACTGATTTAATTGGGTGAGCGATAGTGGTAGGCGGATCTCTGCACACAAAGCATGCCTCCTTCTCTATCCTACACGCCCACACACTGAAGGGAAATACTGTACAGCAAGAAACTTTTCTTATGAGGTACTTTAACAATTTTTACAAAAGAACTGCTCGTTCTGAATTACTATTACAGAAAAAATGAAGGTCAAAATGAGCCTCAACGATTTTAAGTAACTGCGGAGGGACACAAGTTTAAAGTAGTGTATTTGTTGATATGGGACACAGGCTCTTGCATAATTCTTATTTCATACATTTTATAAACTCATCTGATGTCACACAGTGAAATAAAATGCACGGAAAAAAATAGCTTTTGTGTGGAGACCGGGTTTGGTGGTTTTCTTTAATTTCGTCTTAAAATATATGGTGAGGCTCTCTCAACAAAAAAAGATAAATAAATAAAATATTTTGTTATTATGGCTGTTTGGGTCAAAAAGGTTCCCAGTCCCTGATTTAATATAACTTTTACCACAGATACCTCTGTTTCAAATAATCTTCCAAAAACTGGTCTTGGTGTAAAGCAGGGGATTATAGTTAAGCGGACAGCGGGCCAAATAAAAATAAATAAAGGCTACAAGACAAAGGACCGACTGATCAAATGTTGATTTTTTTTTAAATGGCCAATATAGTCCAGCGAACAAAAATTGAACCCAATGAAAAACCGTCAAATATATTCCAATATGATCAGATACAGTACATAAAGGTACAGTTTCTTATGGCCTTCAGTAATCTTAAATATTTACCAGGCAAAATATATACAGTTTTGTATAAAAAAAAACACCTGTACATGGACATTAAATGAAATATCAGCTGTATTATTCGGGCATCATCTTTAGTCTTCACTGTTACTTTCTACTTTGGCATAAGTGAGCGAAACTTGTTTCAAAGAAAATAATTCTAATGTCAATTTTCTATCATTCATTCAGCTGAAATATATTTTTTAAATAGAATTGGAAATTATATTGAATTACAATAAAGTACAAACATCTAAGAACCAAAAAAAAACACTTACTTCAAGAAGTAACGTGCAGTAAAAACATACACAATGATACTTAGTGTTTTAATACAATAGTAAATCAAAATCATCTCAGGGGCCATAGAAAACCTTTTTTGTGGGCCAGATTTTGCCCGGTGACCTTGATTTTGACATAGGTGGTGTAAAGGGAGATAAAAATATTAAAAATGTAAATTGTTGAGGAATAGGGAGTGTATCTACACCCTAAATTAAGAAAATTAGTCGAACAACTCACATGAAAAGAAATCTGTGGTAAAAACATTTTTAGCAAATATATTTGTACTGTATTTGCATTCAGCATTTACCTATTTGTTTGGCTGCTAAAAGAAGGTTCTTCAATTCCTGTTGTACAGCATGGAGCTTCATTTTGTCATGATGATCAGTGCAGAAGTGGAAGATTTTTTGCCATGTGAGACTTTCTTTTGCAAACAGCGCCTGTCTCTTCAGACGTTTAGTCTAAAGTAAGCCACGAGAGAAAATCAGGATTACATTTCAGAAAACGCCTCCATTGTGGTCTGCAATTTAAGTGAATAATCACATTTGTAGTGAATAAAAACTGTAATCTAAACAATAGTATTAAATCACCAAATCATGACTGATATGAAAACATTTTAATTATTTCACTGATTCCATTAAATCAGGGGTGTCAAACTCATTTTAACTCTGGGGCCACACGATAGAACAAACATTCTGTCGGGGGCCGGACTAGTAGATTAAAGAGAATGAAAAAGAGATACAGAAATAAGAGAAAGAGGGAGGGTGGGACAAAGAGAGACAAAAGAGATAAAAAAGAGAAGTCATGAGAGAGGGGGAAAGAAAGAGAGCGGAAGAAATAAATCCAAACAGAAATAGAAAGACAGAAGAAGAGAAAAGAAAGCGCGAAGGGTAGGAAGAGAGAAAGATAAAAGAGAGAAAAGGAAAAAAAGGAAGTTAGAGCAAAAGAAGTTAAAAAGATACAGAGAGAGAAAGAGACAGAGCAACAAAGGAAGAGAAAAAGAGAGACACAGAAAGTTAAAGAGACAGAGAGAGAGAGAGAGAGTGAGAGAGACCGAGATAGAGAGACATTGAGGGAGAGAGAGAGAGACCGAGAGAGAGAGACATTGAGGGAAAGAGAGAGAGACCGAGAGAGAGAGAGAGAGACCGAGAGAGAGAGACATTGAGGGAAAGAGAGAGAGAGAGAGACATTGAGGGAAAGAGAGAAAAATACAAGTACAGTGTCTTTGTTCGAGGCACCTGGCTTTGGCAACATGTAGTTTACATATTTCAACCTGCAACTCATTTTTCTCTTGTGCTTCTTTGAGTGCTGTCTCACGGGCCGGATTCAATCCCTTAGCGGGCCTGATTTGGCCCGCGGGCCGCCTGTTTGACACCTGTGCATTAAATGATTAGATTTGTTCTTAATGTATCGATCTGGTTTCTTAAGGTTCATTTGTTAAGTTACATGTTCACACACAATCACATTACAATGACACAACAATATATATTTGTTTTGTTGATTGAGTGGGTGTCAAGTAAACACATTATAAAAAAATGGTATATTTACATTGATGAAAAATGGTTTGTGTCAACGATAAAACTGCTTTTTGAAAATGGTCTCAGAAACAAATCAAACTTGTACCATGAGCCTTGAATATAAATTGTTGCATTTCAACGTATTTGATGAATTTCATCCAAAAGCCACGTGCACGTAAGTTTTTGTGCAGATTCTTTTATTAAGGACTACATTTTGTGCAATAAATAATTTGCACAAATGCATAGTGGATATTAAACAGGTGTTGGAATGTTTCAAACCGGGCACCGGTGTTGTGGAATGCTCTTCCCCCTGATATCTGAACTGTTGCCTCAGTGGACATGTTTAAGTCTAAGCTTAAAACTCACTTCTATTCTATAGCATATGAATAACCTAAACTTCGTATATGTAATAACTTGTGAAGCCCTTTGAGACTATTTGTGATTAAAGGCTTTACAAATAAAAATGACTTGACTTGACTTGAAATAGGAACTCCAATGAATTACCCCAAGCACCCTATCCTAAAGAAGAGGCATGCCAATGATGAGGCTGCAAACCAGATAAATCGCAGCGACATTCCACCCCAAAACCTAAATATGCAGAAATGTCCCAGAAAAAACAGCACACATGCATGTTTACTTCAGAATTATTCTTATTGGTTCATTAGTGTAGTATGATTTGTATTGTTAACATTTTAATCAGTATTTTTTTAAGACACAGTGGGAATCAGAAGTTGATTCTAAAAATGTAATGGCACAATAAAAAAAAATCATAAAGATGAGGTACAATGTGAACATATTTTTAGTGAATAGAGATTATTTATTAGAATTAGAATTGTCTTTTTTGTATTGGATAACAACATAGTGAAAATTGTTCACAACTAGATTAAACATGGCACTCCAGGATAAACACGCAAACAAGACTTAAAAGAGAAAAACAAGATAAAAGGAACGTCAGGATAAATGGGCAAATATTTACAAGGTAGTGCTTGGAGACTGACCTAAGCTTTAAGTGCATTGTAATATTGGGGCAATGAAAATAGTGAATTGTTACAGCAGTGCAATGAAAAATAGTGAAATAACATTTGGCAGCAACTACATTCCAGAATGAGTCAATGCAATGGATATAAATTCAAATCTTTCAAAACATAGGCAACATATATATTTTTCAGTCTTGTGCGCTTGTTTAAGGTGTTGGCCCCGGTGCATCATCGTCTAGAGGCTCAGGAGGTAGAGCGCTTTTCTTGGGATCAAAAGATCGCAGTTCGAATCCCGGCTCCTCCGTGTTACATGTCAAAGTGTCCTTGGGTAAGACACTGAACCCCTAATGCCCCCAATAAGCAGGTTAGAGCCTTACATGGCTTCACGGCCGCTATTGGGAAATGTGAAGCACACTGTAAAGCGCTTTGGGAAGTCTTGACTTAAAAAGCGCTATATAAAATGCAGATCATTTTATTAGGGGCGGCAGTGGCTCAGGAGGTAGAGCGCTCATCTTGGGATCAAGAGTCCCGACTCCTCCGTGTTACATGTCGAAGTGTCCTTGGGTAAGACACTGAACCCCTAATACCCCAAATAAGCATGGCTGCACGGCCGCTATTGGGAAATGTGAAGCACACTGTAAAGCGCATTGGGAAGTCTTGACTTGAAAAGCGCTATATAAATGCAGATCATTTCATAGAATTATATTTGAAAAATGTGTGTCCCAACCATGTTGATATGAATAAGTTACAACTCAGTTTGTCGCCTCTATGAGTATTTATGCACCACAGAGAGTACAGATATTTTTTGATGGCCACTTTTGAAAATCAATTAATCTTCCTAATGTTTCTATACTCAAAAACGATTGCTAAAGTATACCTAAATTGTTATATTTTCTCAATGAGCTGCAAGGTGTACTTACCTTGAGATCGCAAAGCTTCTCTTCGAAGTTCTCCTTTCTGGTGACATTCGAGAAGGAGCGTAGAGCTCCTGTCAGTCGCGGAGGGGACATTCTGCACACGTCTACCGATGCTTTTTTTCAAGTTGGTCTACAGACACAGATAAAAGAGCAAGATAGTCATTTCAACTGAACTTCGATACAATTTACCCACTTCAACTAAAATTACGAGCGTAATTGCCAGGAAAGTATGCTTTACTGATTAAAATAAACTTCGAATCGGGCTAATGTTAGCTAGGAGTGTTGGCTGTCCCTAATTCGACTGTATTCGTACACTCCAAATAGACACCTTTTCGTCATTTAACACTTTAAATATGATTATTAGAAAAATATTACAGGTTTTCAAAATTTGTCACAAGTTCCGACGCAAAACTTACGTTTCTAAACAGCTTTATCAGGGATTCGCTGTTATATAGTGGGTGGCAGAGCCGGCATGGAGGCAGACACTTGTAAACAAAAGTTCTACCGGGTAAGGGATTGTGGGTAGTGTAGTTTTCATAACACCAATTTCATTCATGGTTAGTGGTAAAGACTCCACTACCCAGCCACCTAAGTAGCAAACGTCACACAATTTTCGAGTTATGCCACGGAGTCTCGTAATCTTTCCCGATAGGCTTTTCTCTCTTGGTCTCTTGTTTTCAAACACAATTTCTCTCCGCATTAATACTCGATATGGAACAATCTGGATATTTGTTTCAAACAAAAATCATTTTTTATTCAACAGTGGCTTGACTACAATATTTGATGGTTTCTCAATTATTTAATCGGTTCGGTCACGTGTACTCTTACAGTATATAAAATCAATTGAAATATACAATTTCCCAATTTACCTGGTGTCTATGCAAACGTTGCTGGAGCAATATCCCCAAATAATCAATTAGTGAGGGATCGCAACACTTTAGTAAACCATTTGTGGATTCCAGTATGTTTGGGGTAATCTTCATGACCAGCAATTGCTATCAAAGCAACTGAATTATCAGATCATTGTGAAAAGGATAACGTGTGCATTCGATATGTCAAGCATTTATGGAAGAAATATTATCAATCGATTTGCTGGAAATATACCTGGTTGTTAGCCAATTTCTAGTTGTTAGGAAACAAAGTGAGAAAACATGTCTTTTAAAATAATTCACAGGATTTACAGGGCCAAAGTGCATATTTCAAAAAGGTTTAACTAATATATTAATTCTGAATGTACATTTTGTATAGCTGACCCTGAAACTGTAACACATTTATTTGGAGGTGGAAAAATTCTGGTCTGAAATCTGTCATTTTATAGCTTATAAGATTGACCATGGGTTTGAACTATTTTGGAAATATTTACTTGTCATATATGACTCAGAGACCTATAAGTTTAAGCCAAAATAAACTTTTATCGTCAATCTTGTCATCCTCATAGCAAAATTCTACATGCACAAATGCAAATTAGCGGGTAGAAAATGATATTTTATTGATAATGTAAAACATGCTATCTATAAAGCCTTCGCAGAATCAGAAGGCCAATAAAATCATTAATATTTGCAAAATCTTTGCCATTTTTATGTAAATTCCTGTTCACGCCTGGCATGAATTGTTTTGTTTTATTTTCTGGTATTTGAAAAAGTTGTACAGTTAGAGTGTACTTTTTACGCAACATGTTCGTAAGATTTTTGTATGGTGATATATCTGCATTTGTTCAATAAAGCATTGAAAATGTTATTGTAATCTTTTGTTTTGGCAAATAAGAAAGCTATGATTTGGGGGGATTGTAAGGGATTCAAGTCATACACACTATAGTTTTTGAAACAAGAACAGTATTTCTTCAGATAAAAATGATCAAAATCGTAATTTCCTAGTCAAGTCATTTTTATTTGTATAGTTTATCACAAAGAGTCTCAAAGGGCTGCACAGACCACATATGATTGCAAACTACAGACTATTACACCATCCCCTGATCTAAAACCTACATGAGGGCAAGTAAAAACTAAAAAACCTCAACATTAGGAAAATGAAGAAACCTTGAGAAGGGACCGCACATGAGATAATCCCCCTTCTAGGATGACCAGGCTGCAATGGATGTTGCAATAACAAATAATACAGAGATATTGTCAACATAAAAAAATGGTAATTCATAAGCTATATAAAATAAGTGTGTTTTAAGCCTAGATTTAAACAGTGAGGTTGCAGATTCCCTCCACCATTACACCAGGCCAGTGTTTCTCGGCTTTTTTTAATTGACAGCATCAGTTTCACTCACAGTATCACTCACCAAGTTATTCTTATCACTTGGGGTCACAGGGATCATGAGGTAATAACGTTTATTTATTCTAGTTATTAAAGTTGCCATAATTCTCGGTTTTACAATATTTCAACCAAATTTTCTTCAAAACAAAATAATAATAACGTGGCAGTTTTTTACTTTATTTGATTTTTTCATTTGAAGTGCAATCTTTAACAGAATATGTTTTTAAATATACTGCCGTACGGCATGAGAGGATGCTGGTAATTAAAACATATAAAAATAATTGTCTTCTGCCACCTACTGATGGATGACCACTGAAAGACAGCAAATTATAGGTAAGATCAGGCCTAAAAAAATCCAGCTTGACCCAACCTACGCTGGTATTAAAGACTAGCCCAGCACGAGCCGGACATAATAGCTTTATTTGAGGGACCAAGCCCAAAGCGAACCTGAATTTTCATATTTATTTTGTGAGGATTCAAGAGCAGTAGGGGTGATTTTGGCCGACTCCGCGCCACAGAATGTCGCTGCCGACCTCGGAATGAAAGAGCGACACGGATTCCATCGCACAGATTATCCGCAAAGAAAAAGAAACAGAACAATGATGAGTGTGTCATGAATTCACCGAGTCATGGAAGATGAACATTTTATTTTGGAACTCATGGAATAACCAACATGACATTGTATACTACTGTCATGATTACCGATGTGATGCACCTGTACCCACACCTTTGGCGCCAACTGCCTCAGACTCTGATTGGCTCCCTGTCACTATATAAACCCACGTCTATCTGTCACCTGTTGTCAGTCCGTCTGCGAACCTCAGTTTACTCAAGGCAAGCTTTTTTCGACCCTGACTCAAACCTGTTTTTGCTCCCGTCTGTTCCCCAGCTTCGACCCGTTTTTTGATCCTGACCACGTCTACTCTCCTCTCCTGG
The DNA here is from genome assembly GCF_059441175.1 of Urocampus carinirostris. Classification (NCBI taxonomy): domain Eukaryota; kingdom Metazoa; phylum Chordata; class Actinopteri; order Syngnathiformes; family Syngnathidae; genus Urocampus; species Urocampus carinirostris. Next base: position 33,283,976 of record NC_142350.1, read on the forward strand.
CTTTCGACTCATTTCTCATCCCGACCACGTTTTCTGCTCTCCTGTCCTGGATACTGACCCGTTTTTTCCTTTCCCGACACCGCCATCGCTCGCCACGGAAGTCCCACTTCCGCGTTCTGAGCGACCTGCTTCCCGCAACCAGCGATCACCCTTTCTTCCCAATAAAACTGAGAGAGACGTAGCGCAAGTTGGTTCTGTCTCCGTTCTGGTCCTGACAACTACGGGTTTCAATAATATATGATCACTGCAGTGGCGCTCATTCTTAAAGCAATCATTTATACCACAGGAAGGATAATTATTCAGAAAATTCAGCAAGGGTGAAAACTAGGCCGGCCTGAAACCAAACTAGACAATTGATATTTTAGGCCTAAGGTTAAAGCAAAGATACTGTACAATGGCATGTTTAAAAAAAAGAAATTAAAAAAAACTTTGGCAATTCACTAAGGCACACTAGATAAGGTTTCACGGCACACTAGTTTGCCTCGGTGCACTGGTTGAAAGACACTGCACCAGACAAACAAATCCACAACGTGTTTGCATGAGTTAAGCCCACTGAACTAGGGGCGTTGCTGAAGGAAAAACGTTCAACCATAAAATATGGTCCTGCAAGTCTAATGAGAGGGCTCACTCACTCACTCACTCACTCACTCACTCACTCACTCACTCACTCACTCACTCACTCACTCACTCACTCACTCACTCACTCACTCACTCACTCACTCACTCACTCACTCACTCACTCACTCACTCACTCACACGGAAACACACGAGGCACTAAAGGGCATGGCGTGTAAAAAACAATACATCACTTTGAGTCTTATCGATGTGAATGTCTCATGTTTGTCTTGTCATCCTCATTATTGTTATAACCAACACAAACCTCATTCCCAATAAATACTCAGTTGATGACATTACCATGGGCAAAGTGATCTGATCTGGGAAAAAAAATAACCCTTGTTTATGAATTTAGATTTACAGTGACAAGAAACTGCAAGGAGAACTGGATTTAAAACACAATTTACACATAATACTTCTTGTTGTCATACTCTTTTATTTTCTTTGTTTTACTAAGTCCCCTCTAAATCTGTCCATCATGTTTGTTTGCTTGTTTGGGGCGAACGTTAAAGAATCCTTATTCCTGACAACACATGATATGTGGCCCTTTGAAAATTATTCATCTCTCCTATGCACGTTCTACCCAGGGTCATTCCCTTTACGTGTAAAGTTTCCCATCCCTGAAGCCAAATCTCTTTTTAAGCAACTGACCTTGTCAAATACACAGAAATCTGGAAAAGTCTCAATGTTTGTCCACTGCAAACCTGGGTGTACTGTCGGGTGGACGATATGGCTAAAACGAAAATTTCCGTTTCTGTCTGGACAGTGACCTGTTTTAATCAATATATATTATCAAGCCTATTTGCAGTGATTAAAATAACGCCTGCCCGGACGCATCTTTTACGGCGGGCGTACAACTTACAAAACGTCTCCGCCCGGGTGGCTGACAACTTCTTCAAGGAAAAAAAAAAAGATTTTTTTTTTTAAATCAAATGTTTGCTATATTCCGATTTCGAAATCTTCGTTCGGTTTGGAAATTTCAGAATTTCGGTTCGTTTAGCAATTTGCATACTCGGCAGCCGATCAGAAGCCGGCACTAATTATCTTCGTGCCTCCGGACTCTCCCGAGAATTATAAGGCCATGCATTTGCATATCATTTTCCAAAGTAGACGCACAAGAAAAATCGATAAGTTGTTAGGAATCAAGCCAAAACCTCAGCCCCAGAAGAAATATTCAAAAGAAGCAACATTTATGATGCTACAAAACGTAAACGTACATTAAAAGCATCGTGGAAAGAGGAGTTCACTTGGCTCGTTATAAGTAGATTTACAATAAACAATAAACTTAATTTTAAAATATTGTTCAGTTATATATTCTGATTATCAATCCTTAATACTTTGCAACAATTGTTTTTTTTTTTTTTTGCGATTAGTTTTCTTATTGTGTTCAAGTTGTGAAAAATGGGGCAGGCAACTTTTTGCCTGGGCAGGGAACTTTTCAGAGTTGTCTGCCCTGGTGTCCGGTAACTTTTTGTTACAAGTTTCAGACACTGTTCTTTGCACACACATCTTTAAACAATATTTCATTGAATCAAAAAGAACCTTGTGCACAAGCTTCAATCAAAAGCAATTGATTTGAAGTACGTTTTAATGCAACCCTTGGAATTATAACTCTTTCAAAATATATCTCCTCGTTGTTTGTGTTCAAATAGCTTAAATGCAACAATTCAATGATTGGTAAATATTGTTTAATAGTTTCAGTGATCCAAATAAAACTCGAGGATTCATTACCTCTATTTCATGATTTAGATTTTTCTTTAAGTTTCAAATTGGGGGCGGCATTACCTCAGGAGGTAGAGCGCTCATCTTGGGATCAAGAGTCCCGGCTCCTCCGTGTTACACGTCAAAGTGTCCTTGGGTAAGACACTGAACCCCTAATGCCCCCGATAAGCAGGTTGGCGCCTTGCATGGCTGCACGGCCGCTATTGGTGTGTGAGTGTGAATGGGTAAATGTGAAGCACATTGTAAAGCGCTCTGGGAAGTCTTCATTGACTTGAAAAGCGCTATATAAATGCAGATCATTTCATTTCATCGTCAATCTTAAACATGACAAATTTATTGAATTAATTGGAAATACAGGATGGTAGTGGTCTTACCCTTCTGCATGACGCACCTCCTCTGTGCTCGTGTACCCTGAACACTCGGGCCTGACTGGGTCATCAGCTGGGGACCACCGGTCATTGATGTTAAGCTCCTTTAACCCCAGGACGTCTCCCAGTGGCGGGGCGATGGCTGGGAACTCTCCCTGCCAACCCGACTGATGCCCTAGATGTTGCTTGAAGGCCTCCAGCTCTTTTATTGTCGGGTCCTTGTATGGAGGGTTATTTTAAAATAGGAGTCAGTCAGTTTTTTTTTTCAATACACAGTGACATCTTTTTGACATATTCTAAGCTTTGGGTGATTTTTTTCAGTTGATTTTTTTTCGCCTATCAAGTATTAATGACATGAAAATATATTATTGATACAAGTATTGATAATAATAACTAATATCATTTTAATTCATACTTGTTTTTATAAATGTATTAATTAGTATTAATACGAAAATTCTGAAATCAGTGTCTTTGGTCACAGTATGTGTCATAAGAAATAAACAAATAAATAGATAAATAAATAAATAAATATATGTAGACCCTTTAAAAATGAGATCCTGCATCTCTAGGGCCTATCCTAAAGGCAATAAACAAACAATGCTGCATATACGGTTTTGCTAATCACGAGTGGGATGAAAATAAGAAAATCGATTGTATTCGTACATGTTTTAATAATAGTATCTACTGACCGTGCCTTTCTTTGATTATCCTCCCCTGTCTTATGTCGCAGAACCTTTTCACACGAGACGCTCTTGGTATTTAGAAAATCGCTGTCGAGACGCATAGCAGTGGCCTCTTGTCTCATTAAAATGGGGGTAGCAGTTTTGTTTGAACTTCCTTTCCAGTATATTGCACTAATTGACAATCAGAAAGGGATGGGCCGCGCATCTCTTTCTTTGAACCTCTAAACGTCAACCTTACTATATGTGCAGTATGCCACCACAGCTGCCTGTGTGCATTTATTAACAACATTTGCCTGAACAAATCAGATAAAACTTTTATCAACCTATGCTAAAATAAGATTTATTTTATGATGAGTTGCAGTGACCTAAATAGAATTTCTTGATTGCTACAACACAAACATTCGAAACAAGGTCCAATTTTCCTAAACACTACCTCATTTTCTGAAACAATTTTAATGCTCTTTTTCATATTATAATATGTATTTCCTTCACAAGACATTGTGTATTATTTAGCACCTCCCAGTGGTGAAAAAAACTTTATGTACTCAAAAATATTATTTGAATAATAAGAAAAAACACATGTACATATAAACATGCATTTTTTTAAATACTTGTTTGTCAGGACATTTGTATTGATCTTATTCAACATGAGGCTCTCCCAGAGCAGTGACATCAACCTAAATGTTGAATGATGCATATAGGACCAATACAAACAAAAACTAATATAACACATTTGTCTGGAGCCACAAACAATTAAAGGCCTTCTATAAGTCTTATAATGAATGCAGGACATACTGTACATTATCTTTATTAGTTATAGTATATCACTAAAGTGAGTACACCCATTGCAGAGATGTAGTCATTATGTTTTTTGAACAACACTGAAGAAACATTGCTTTGACACAATAAAAGGTACCCTGTATGAAGCTCATATAGCAGTGTAAATTCATTTTTCTCCTAAAAAAAATATGAAAAACAGCCATTAGTAGATAAAACCCTGATAACAAAAGTGAGTGCACCCTAAAGTAAAAGTTACTGAAGTTCAATATTTTGTTTGGCCACCATGATTTTGTAGAAGGACTTTAATCCTCCTGGCTATGGATTTCACAAATTGCCACTGGAATGCTCTTCCACTCCTACATGTCAACATGACAGAGCTGGGGAATGTTCAAGATCTTGCGCTCCTTACTTTCCGCTTGAGTATGCTCCAAAGATGTTCTATTGTATTTAGATCTGGAGACATGCTTGGCCAGTCCATCCCCTTTACCCATAACCCCTTTAGAAAATCCTTGGTCATCTTAGAGGTGTATTTGGGGTCATTGTTAAGCTGGAACTTTTCTCTGCTTCTTTAAACAGTATTTAGTTATAGTTACTTACTACTTTTTCCAAAAAGTAACTAAGTTAGTAACTGAGTTACTCTGTCATAAAAGTAATTACTTACCAGGAAAATAAACTATTTTTGTTACATTAAAAATAAGTTGCATGTCAAAAAATTGAAAATGTTCAGAGCACATACGAAACACCGCAGTGACGTCTTTGACCGGAATTTACTTGTAGAGATGCAAATAAGACTATTTTTAGCTTTGCTCTTCAGGTTGTTTTTGTTGCTCAAATCCCCACTATACAAATTATTATGCAACATTTTGTTTAGGATGACTCAAAAAGGGGGAAAATAAAGAAAAATGACAAACCTGGAAAAAAGAAAAAAAGGAAGATAAAATCACAAAAAAGAGAGATAAAAGAAGAAAATAACTTAACTTATGTTATATGAACACATTAATTACATAGTTAAAGATGGCATCAGTTTTGTGGGTGCACGCACGTTGGCGTTGTGCAGCCAAAGCAACACACTGCTTTTGACCATCGATAACAGTAATGGCATTTTAACGGAGGAAAATTTAATTAGTTAGATTACTTTGTTACTGAAAAAATAACGGCGTTACATAATGGCATTATTCCCAACATTGGCTATTACCAAGTTTGCCACTTAGAAATCAAATGTTCTAGAAAATCACAAAGATCCAACATACATTTTCAGAACCAATGCGAGGGCTACTAAGTTGGTTTAAGGGGGCCACCTGGTTTCTGCGGTTAACACTTTGGAACCATTGATCTAAACTGTGGCAAGAAATCACAGTTAAATTGTGTGTGTAGCCGCACTCGAGATTATGAGATTGATTACAAGGTTTGTCAGTTTTTCCTGATATAAAAATATCTAAATACTGCTTTGGCGCTCCAACAGGAGAGAAAAACTCAATACAAATCCTAAATTCGCCTCATGAAATTAATTTGCCAATTGATTATTTATTAAAATAATACATTGACTTCCTGATTATGTTGCAGTTTATGAGCGGACCCAAAAAGCAGAAACCTTGTAAAAGGCTGGGCAAAAAACGGAAGAGAAAATGGATATGGTCACCGTGAGTCTCTAGAGTTTGTATTCTTCACCACACAATAAAGCGACATTTAATGGAGAAATATGACACAATTTCCCTTTGAAGCTCACATAATTCACATTACTTTGTAGTCAAGTGAATAAAATCTCAAAGCATCAACCACAAACTGATCGGTATTCAAACCTTTCACTCTTTTGGTTTTGGCAAGCAAATTACAAAGACTTCAGGCTTAACCCTGGTTTATTTGATGAGCAATAGGACCAAAACAATTGTCTAAAAAAGAGCAGTGGAAAAAGTCAAGTGTCTAGACATTTTGTGACGGAAGTACTCCGACAAATAAGGGTGACATTTTCCCTTATGGTAGACCTTATAGAAGTGAAAATCCAAAACAGCAGAATGCTTGCCTTTGTTACCTGCTGCAGCTGTCTATTACTTTCATTTTAAGTCACCCCTTTCTAGGCATTCGATCTTTCCTTGTCCACAACCATGACAATAAAAATAATAAATAAAAAAAACAACAACAAAAGAATCAAAGAGTATTGTAAAATTGCAGTCTAATCTTAAATAAGTAGCAACTAGGAGTGGCTAGATGAATCCAAATATCACTATTATCAATGCTAACCAAGTACTTGGATCGGATTGATACTATTGTGCTGGGATTGATACTTCGCTCCACTACCAATTTCTTTAATGCACCCCTCTTTATGTAGTTGGCGCAGCCTTTCTTTTTCTCACCCAGCGCCCTTGTCCACTCTCTAAGTGGATGCCAGATTGTGTGACTGACAATACACTTTTAGCAACTCTCTGTACCTGGCTTGCTGCTGCATTCTGCCTTCCATGCAAAAGAGAGGGCCAAATCTATGCCCACCACAAGTTAGAATTAGGAGAGGCAAACAGGAACAGCTTTGTGGACTTTTTTTCTTCAACCACAGACAATGTCTGGTGTTATGTGTGTGGTAAAGGCAACCTGCTACTGTGGCAACACCACAAATTAACATAAACACATGGAAAAAAAAGGTCACCCTGCAGAGAACAACTAGCTTCAACAAAAAAAGTAAACATTTTACTCTTTCTGAACATAAGCCTGTAAGGCGGTTTTCACTGTGCCAAGAGTCAATAGGAGACAAGTAATACTATATTTGCATGACTGCTGTTGTTTTCAAAGTATTGTCCAATGGAAGGTATTTCAGTTGACATTGTTATATCGTCTTTGTATTTTTGTTATATAGCTGCTATTTTGGTTTGACTCTTTTGGCCTTTGTTCTGAAACAGTTGTAATAAGAATATTTCTATTTTTTATATATAATTTTAAAGTTTGGAATGTAGTTATTTAATAAAATATTAAACATATTTGGTGCTTAAAATATTTGTGCTGGGCTAACTCTAGAAGGAAGGGTTCAAATGTTAAATGATCATTACATTCAAGGAAAAAGTATCCTTATCGGTTCAGCATCGATTGTTTCTACCCTGTATTTACTGTACTTGCATCAGATCGATACCAACATTCCCAGTATCACCCACCCTCAAAAGCAACTTTCAGTGGTGTGACCAAGGCAATAATTACTTAATTCTTTGTTTTGTCTGGTTGGGATGTAAAACTGTCTTAACAGCGCATCCAACTTTGCTCTACTTTAGCCAGAAAAAATGTCTAGCACTTTGGCCCTTTCTTGCAACTCTTAGGAGTATCATTGTGCAAACATTTTATTAAATAGACAAATTACTAGTAACCAAACATACAAATAAAGTTATGATAATGAATAAAACACACTTTTGTTACTACAAGAAGGCAAAAGGCTTTAATTTCACAGGGATTTGACAATTGTGAACAGCCAGGCATTTCAAACATTTCCTAAATAAATATAGCAAAAGTTTGCAAACAACAAAATAAGTGAGTGTTGTCATTCTCTTATTTTGTATTCAGTTTTGCTCTTCAGCTTTCCCAAAAATTCGCTAGTAGCGTTCAGTTGAAAGTTTAGTTGTGTTTAAGTGTTTGTCATGTGAAAATATGGCTGTGTTAACCAAACGAAAACACGGCTTTCATTTTGTGAACATCTTAAGATATTTGATAGCAAGAAGCTGTTTGACAAATAGATGGCAGGGTTTTGCAGTTTGTTTTGGGCTTTTGGGGAGTTAAAATAGGTTCTAGCAATCAAAACAAATCATAGAATAAGATTTATGTGAAATCATAAAATAAACATGGCCATCTGCATTTCTCATTTCTACTAACAATGCTAGAAGGAATAAAAACAATATCTCAAAATGTTGTGTTCTGTTGTTATTTTTGTGTGTTATTTCATCAGTTTTGTTAAGCTTTCTGATTCTCTTTAAGTGTTGCTTGATTGATTGATATCTTAATTCTATTTACTCATTTAATCAAAATACAATCTTATAATTATGGTAAATGAAAATCGACTGCTTTATGAAACATTTGCCACAAAAGAGGAAGAAAAAAAGGGCTGTCGGGGAGAACCTGGAGGTTATCTTGGTTCCATCTTCTTGACAGTCTAAACCTAAATACTTTTCATACTAATACAACCATCAAAGGAAATTGTTCTGACAGAGTGTTACATTATCATCATTGTTTTACATAATCATATCAGATCCAACTTAACACAGTCACTCGACATATTCTAGGGAGAGAAAAGATAAACAGGAAAAAAGAGGGGGAGAAACCTGTATGACCTGTAAGTTTTGACTTTTTTTTTTTGTGATAAGTTGAGAGTAGACACTCAAAATAAGGACAGAAGACATCAAGAACTTTTTAACTTGCAAAGAGAACCGGAGAACAGAACTAAACAAAAACAGCTTCACCATACAAAATTCCAAATCTGTTCTAAAGGGAAGTATAATGTGTGTCATTCACATAGCAATGTTCATCTATATACAGTATATTTTCTTCCATCCATCCATCCATTGTCTTTTGTCTTTACTCTCTTTGGGAATTGTTATTTTAAGGAATAATTCATTTTTAATAACTACCTCAAAAATAATAATTGTTTCTTAAAAAATCAAAATAAGGAGAGAAGAGGTGAATGAATTTTGAACTTACAAGGAGAACAGGAAAGGACAGTACAAAAAACCCCTCCCAATGCATCATTCCAAATACGTTCCAAAGTCCTCCAATGAGCCTTTTAAAAAAAATGATTCTTTTAGGTTACATGAAGCAGATAAGCCCTAAAGAGTATGGGAATCAAAAACAAGCACCATTATTGGCCTATAGTGACAATGATTTAAACATTGCATGGTAGTAAAATAACGAACAATAGCGAGACTTAATTGTTGAAATAATGGCATCCTATACACTTTCCTTTGCAGGTGTCCAATACGAAAAACAGAAACAAGAAGAATAAACGTATAAATTTGTTTTCAATTGTTTTTTTTTATTTTTGTGTTTTTTTCACAAGTACTTCTATATTTGTTTTTGTAATGTGTCCTTTTTTATATCTTTTCACTTACTGCAATTAGTGTGTACTGCAACTATTTGTATTTTTTCTGTAAAAGTATTGCATTTGAAAGGTCTACATAATGTGATGTGGTCGAAAGTGTTTCGATTTTGTATAGGGGTTCATATACAGTAAGGAAAAAAACATCAGTATAAATTAATTACCGTTACAGCTCTTTAACCGAGATTTATTCAGGTATGAAATAACATCTACCAGAAATAACTTAACCCAGGAACAAAAACAGGAGCCCTAAATACGCTGGAGCTAAGAATGACTCAACTCAAGGTAACGGTGAAACAATATGATGGATTACCAAGTTATTCAATAGATGTATTGAAGAACAACAACCAATGTATCTGAGTATCTGAACATCAGCAAAACTAGTCAACTCAGGACCAAGGGACTGGTGGAAGTGTGCGCATGAAAAGAACTCAATAAAATCAGTCAATCTGCCTGACTAACTTTCCCCTGGTCCCCAAAAGCTGCAATTGCGGCAAGTCCCTCACTAAATACTCTACCAAATAACATACAAAGGTGGCATATCCCCTCTAACCTGCAATATTCAACAAAATTAACCCTCGTGTACAATGTATCGAGGACTCTGACTATCTTGCCCGAGGACCTGGCCTTACCAAAAATACTAATGCGTGGGATTCTAGTGGTCTGTAGTGATGTGCTCCTCGGCTCTAAACCGTGAAGCATGTGTCGAGTATTGAGATGATCGGTTCATGAACCGGGAGTCGAGGTGTGTGCTAATGACATAAGTGGTCACATTTTAAGGCCCGCAAAGCGGGTGTACTACGATACTGATTCAGGAAATGATTTGCGAGCTTAGAGGGTGGTTCAAAATAAAAGGAGCAAAGAAACACACCCAGAGTTGAAAGTCCCCTTCTGTACTGAGTATCACAGAAATGTGCACTTCCAATTCTTTACTTTGCACCCCTGCTTCATCCTTACCATGAGAAAGAGTTTTTTTAAAAACATGGGAACTTCTCACCCCAAAAAAGAAACCACCTTGGTCCGAATTTTTGGAAAAAATATGTTTTTTGAATGAAAATGAATACGCACTTTGTTTTTCCTGATTTTTTCACGTGTTGCATATGCACAAAGTAACAGAGAACAACTTATGATATCCTCTTAATACATCGTTCAAATGTGTTCTTTTGTATTTAGAACGTATTTTACGCAAGCATATTATACATTTTTCTGTCCACTTGATAGCGTAATCGAGGTAATGAAACATCTTGAAACCTCTACGTGTGTTTGTGGAGCATTTCCCTTGAGGGTTTTAATGCTTTTTGCGGCTTCATTTTGCCAACACCAGAGGTCTGCATCATGTATGGGGTGTAAAAAAGACCCAACAATAGAGTCAACAAAAGAGAAGAGAGTGAACAAGTCACTGAGTCCATTTCCTAAAACTAAACAGCAATAAAACTGAACTACTTCTCATCAGCACCAAATCCATCCTCTATAAAGTTGACTCAATCTCTCTTTCTGTTGACAATTCCTCAGTTTTCCTCTGGTCAAGAGTCTGGGTGTAATCCTCGACAGTACTGTATACTCTCATTTAACTCTCATATAAATAACATCACCCCGTCAGCTTACTTTCTCCATCAACTGTTTTCAGTCCCCCCAATCAACCATAAAATCAACTACAAAATCCTCCTTTACACCTACATGGTCATTCAAAACCTTGCCCTTCTCTATATCTCCGACCTTCACATTGCCATGCCACCCCGCACCATCAGATCATCTTTCTCCCTCCATCTCACTATACCGGGTGCGTGTCTCAGCTCCATTGGGACAATAGCTTTCAGACGCTCTGCCCCAAACTCTGGAACTCATTGCCACCTGACTTCAGGAATTCTGCCACCATGTCCACCTTCAAATCTGGACTCAAAACCCACCTCTTTAGACTTGACTTTACATGATTATCTGCCTGACATACCGTTCCCTTTTAACTCTACTGTGTTTTTTATTGGCTATTTATTACTTGCTTGTTTTATTCTCCTTTTATTTTTGTTGTATTGTTGTTTGGTATAAAATGTTGGCAGCACGGCGGTGCAGTGGTTGGCGCGTGTGCGGCATAGTTTTGAGGTCATGGGTTTAAATACTAACCATCCTGTATGGAGTTTGCATGTTCTCCCCGTGCTTGCGTGGGTTTCTTCCGGGCACTCCGGTTTCCTCCCACATTCCAAAAACATGCATGTCAGGTTAATTGGCCGGTCCAAATTGTCCCTAGGTGTGAATGAGCAAGCCAATTGTCTGTCCCTGTGTGCCCTGCGACTGGCTGGGAACCAGTTCAGGGTGTGCCCTGTCCACTGCCCGAAGATGGCTGGGATGGGCTCCAGCACCCCGCGACCCTACTGAGGATAAGCGGTACAGATAATGGATGGATGGATGGATGTATAGAATGTTTTAAAAAAAAGAAGTGACAAAAGTAAACTGCTCGCCTGCAATCGGTGCTGCATCCAAGCCAACATCTAGAACTGACTTTGAAGGGTCCTAAAACCTTCTAGTGCCCATGCACCTGGAGGGAAAATTGTAGGCAAAGTGTTTTGCTTTTAGATTCTTTTATAAAGGATACACCTGTTGGCTGCCGTGATCAATCAAATGCATTATGAGAGCAGAAACTTTTTTTTCACTCCCACAAAAAATCATCCGCAGCGCCCTTCCTGCCTCTTAGAAGTGTTTGCTCTTTCAAAATTACAACATAACGCTGCACTGCGTGCAATTATTGTCACAATCTGCGCTGAAGGCAAGCCAATCACAGTCTGTCAGCCACAGTCAGTTATAGCCCACCAATTAGAATGTTGATGATGCAATTATGCTGCCTTTCTCAATTATTTGTAATAAACTTTATGTCTGGTGTGCTGGCCGTTAGTCTAGATTTGGACTGTCCAGAGATTTTCTTCTTCTCGATGGTCGCGTACAGAAATGTGGAACGTTGCTTGGGCTGGTTTGAATTTATTTGACTTGGAGCAGCATAGTAAATTCAGTCAATAACTCCCCTTATTATTTGTTGCAATTCACCCTATTATAAGATAATACACTTTATGAACACAACACGGCAACTATTTACTCACTACAAGACAGACTATGCAGAATAAAAACAAAGATCATTTGTGTAAACATGTTTGTTCTATTTAACAAATAAACAAAACTAACTGTGATTTCATCATCTTCCTAATTCTTTCCCCACAAGCAGTAAATTCAGTGTTACTTATTATACCTAGTAGTGTATTAAAAAAGAAATCACGTACAGAAATTGTTACGCAGCATACACCATTTGAAAAAATAAAAAATGGATTTAAGTGTATTTAATTCCCCATGGCTGAGAAAGTAGAGCTTGCTAGATTACAGAGATGTCATTGACTATTTATTTGTCGGCCTCACAATTCAACTTTTCATGCAGCTCACAGGAGGAGGGTATCAGAGAAACCCGGAGCAATCAAAGCTCCCTTTCATTTCAGCACCAGAATGTGCCTTTAGATCAGTCCTTCATCACCGTGGGGATGTTCTCCTTCACCTTTAAATTGTATGGCTTGATGTTGTTACTGCTGCCTGATGGCCTTACTTTGTTGTACTTTTTAAAACATGCTTTCAATGGATTGGCTGAATATGCTAAAACTGAAATCCTGGTGTTGAGCGATGAAGGTCAGTCAACAAAAGGAACTTGCTGGGGGTGGTTTAGCTGAGAAATTCCCCAGGATTTCCTCAGAACATAATGATCCTGATGCATTTTAAACTCTGCAACAGCCTGAGACAATAGCTGATTCGTCCCAAGGACAGAATCCTGTGAGGCAAAACGCGTCAATGTTGTTTATGCATTGTAATGAATGGTGCAGTGACATCCTCAGTGGACAGGACCAGCCAATCGCACACTGAGCAAACTCATTAGATGACAAATGAGGGCAGCACTCATTTGACCCATTTTAGAAGATTATATCACCAAATCTACAAACCAAAAAAAATCATGCACTCAATATTATAAATGTACTAATTATTTGGGTGTTAAAAGTCAAATAAAGGTAATGAAGAAATAAGGTGGGTTGAACTTTTACATAAGTGAATTAAAGCAACGGTGTCAAACTCAATTACAGCTCTTGGGATGATAGTTTAAAGCCCCCACCTTGATGTACAAATTAAAAGGGACAGGGTGTATTATTTAGCATGTCCTAGTGATAAAAAGACAAAAAGAAAAAATAGACAATATGGATTGAAGAAATAAAGAAAAATGCATGTAATATGATATAAACATGAATTTTTAAAAATAATCATAGGTCGAGAATTTTGCATTGATATTACATAACATAACATCAGCCTTCTTGCCACTAAGTTTGAACACTTTGAGTCTCTGTAGTTTGTATTATCCCTTGGGGTTTTTAGCACTCGTTTTTGGTTCCTTTACACAATATAATGTCATGTCATGGTCAAATAATACATACTGTCCCTTTAATTTAAGGACATCTCACGTGAATTATAGATTCAGTTATCACTGATTGGATAATTTATTTTCATAATAAACTTTATTTTGTTTTATGTCATTGTTTGATGCTTGCAGTACCCTTTTTTCAAAAGAGGACAGCATTATCCCATTTTCCTGTCCCAATCTCTCTTCCTATCCCCAGGTGTTTTCAATTAAACAATTAGCCACCTCTACTAATACTACCGTGGGCTCCCACCTCACGTGGCTGATACGTTTTTGATTCCTGAAGTTTTTATCCCGCAATAACGACCCAAGACCATTTTGATCAATTCACCCCTTGTTCCAAGTTCCTCCACTCCAAGACCTGCCACTCCAACAACCTTCTACAGTTCTAAGTTTGTCCCATGATCGTGCACTCAAGTCAGCTTTCTTAAAGGCAGGTCCAAATCTCCCTTTCAAGATTTTCCTTTACCCTAAGACCTTCTCTTTGGTTTCCATCACAAGCCTCCCTCTCAAGAAGTCTTCCTCATCAGTTTTGGTCACAAACCCTGTTCTCGCCAGTCAAGTTTTTCTGTTGCCCTTAAAAATTGACTGAGGAAGAATAAAAACTACGAAGACTCAAAGTGACCAAAATACACAATTATCTTTTTCATTTTTTGCCCAACATTTCACAAGTTTTTTTTTTCAAGACCCTTGTTAGCAAGACGACGGACAATACTATCATCATGTGACGTGAAATAAATATACATCTTTGACCTAGGAATATTTTTAAAAACTGCATATTTTTATGATAGATATGTATTTTTGCTTATTCAAATCAATATTGTTTTTTAAACAACTAAGATGTACATGTACATCATATTACACAGTGTTCCTTTAAAGGCCTGAAGAGCAACACATGTAAATCATGTTTCCTATTCATTAAATGCAAAAATACAATCTAGCAAGTGCCATATAAACAATAGCAGTTACATACGCATATCGTTTATTTTTTATGGAAATCATTGTAATTTAACATGTATAAGACATCATTATGAGAAAAGAGAGTTCTCATTTATGATTTCAGTCAGTGTCAGATGAAAATTTGGTTTTGTGGAAGTCTCACTGAGAAGCATGAATAAAACATGTTAAGAATGACCAATGCAGCTTTAACAAGAAACATTTGTACTAATTAACTTTGGATTAATTACCAGGGCAAACACATGTTCTTCCTGATTTATATAACAACTAGTCTCGAGCAAACAACATGCACAAACAAAAAAGAAAACCTAATCCCCAGCAGTGCCATTGGAGGGATAAAAAAGGGGCTGATTATTTGGGCCAATTTGCGCTCGAGAAGCCTACAATAGCATAATTTGCAAATAATACTCTGGGATGGGCCAGTTCCAATACCAAGTTTAACTATCGAGAGTGTGAAATCAGAGAAGTAACAAATTGGCATTAGTGTATTGCATTATTGTAAGAAAACGAATGCTCTAAAAAATACTATATATATTTTTTTGCTGAGGGAAGCTAATTTTATATAATGTTGGTAATTGTACCTGCTACCAGTGTTGTTACATGATAGTTGAGTATCACTATCGAGCTGAATAAAAAGTACTGAAACATATCTACCCGTCATTATATATCTACTTGGAGGAACTGCCTCCAGTAGTTGGTTATTACTATTAAATTTGTAAACATTTTCATTACCAGAAAAACTTCTCACTCTTGCCAGTACCTCTTTGAACTGCTGCCCTCGTGTAGGGTGTATATCCCTTAACCACTAGGATCGTAGATCGTAAGGGCACCATTTCCTGCAGTGTGTCTTGGGCAAGTAGAGCCTGATGGTGCCCATTCCCATGTAGGCTATCAAATGTTTCCACTTGGTCTCGAAATGGGGACCTTTTGCGTGTTAGGCGAATGCGCTACCAGGTCCCGTAAAACAAGGACTAACAGGCTCAGAGGCCAATTCTTCCCCAGGGCCATCACCACCCTAAACAAGCACACATAACTGTGAAAAATGTATATATTGCCTATGTATAAAAATGGTTATTAAAATCTTACTTATCATCTTATTCTGGATTTTGTTGCTGCTAAATGTTATTGCTCT
Source organism: Urocampus carinirostris (assembly GCF_059441175.1). Taxonomy (NCBI): domain Eukaryota; kingdom Metazoa; phylum Chordata; class Actinopteri; order Syngnathiformes; family Syngnathidae; genus Urocampus; species Urocampus carinirostris. The sequence goes on from NC_142350.1 coordinate 33,299,724, forward strand.
ATTTTTCGTTGAAGAATTGTTCTGATAAATTTACAACTTAGGCCAGTCTTCAAGCAATGGTTGCTTGGTTGGTTGTATCCCTTAACCACTAGGGTCATAAGGACACCATTTTCTGTGGGGTGTCTTGCGCAAATAGAGCCTGGTGGTGCCCATCCCTCTCAAAGCCAACATATGTTTCCACCCAGTCTCGAACCTACCTTGTAAATAGTTTGCCTATTTATCCTAACATTTTTTAAAATCGTATTTTTCCCCTTTTAAGTCTTTATTACGTGTTTTTTCTGGAGATCCATGTCCAATATTGGTTGTAAACAATGTTCCCTACATTGTTGTCAATGAGTGTTACAACAATTCTAATTCCAATACAATTCTAACGCTAATGTTTTTTCCAAAAAGTTCCAAAAGTATGATACAAATTAGATTTCCATGATACGATTGTATTAAATAATCTCAGACAAATCCCAGACAAAACTCCAACATTTTAGGAAAAACAGTTCATAACAATATAAAATAACACGATAACCTACTTTAAAATGTATATTGACTTTGTTTCACAAGATATTACACATTACTTTTCCTAAAACTGATCTTATTGGTAGTTAATGAGGGTTTTGTAAATTTAAAACAATCAATAAAAGTCAGCATTCCATTATTGTCATTTAAATGCATACAAGGACCAAAACATTTTTTTTTCCTTTTTCCTTTTGATGAACCGTGTTGGCAATCAACAAAAAATTAATTTGGTGGCAAAAGCTGAAAAAAATACCTTATATCAGGGCCTTCAAACTTACGGCCCGGTGGCCAATTGCGGCTCTCAGGATGATAGTTTGAGGCCCCCGCCATAATATGAATGGTAAAGGGACGGCGTGCATTATTTGACCACTAGATGTACATGCATTCTGTCCTCAAAACGAGTGCTAAAATCCCATGTAAGAATACAAACTATGGAGACTCAAAGTGACCATGGAAACTATTTAAAAAAAGAATTATAAATATAATGCTATAATTATCATAATAAATGTAATTGAAAATACAGTGTGTAATATTTGACCACTGAGTGCTAACACATTACATAAAATTACAAGGAAAAAAATACAAACTATAAAGGCTCTAAATGACCAAAAAGCATAATTTTTCTGCTACTTTTTTGCCTAACCTTCTGACGGGTTTTAGTTTTTTTTTTGCGTACCCGTAACAGTAAGATGGCAGACAATTATGTAATGTTCTTCTAGGTGAGCTTTGTGTTATGCTAAGTTAATTTGTTGACCTACAAGTATTTTTAAAAGTGCACATTTATATGAAAGTTCCTGTACTTTTTCTAGGGCATCATGGCAGCGCAGTGGTTAGCGAGTGTGCGGCACAGTTCTGAGGTCAAGGGATCAAACCTTCCTGTGGGGAGTTTGCATATGCTCCCCGTGCTTGCATGGGTTCCCTCCGGGCACTCCGCTTTCCTCCCACATTCCAAAAACATGCTTGTCAGGTCAATTGGCCTTTCCAAATTGTCCCTAGGTATGAATGAGTGAGTGAGTTGTCTGTCTCAGTGTGCCCTGCAACTGGCTGGCAACCAGATCAGGGTGTCCCCTGACTATTGCCCGAAGATAGCTGGGATGGGCTCCAGCACCTCCACGACCCGACTGAGGATAAGCAAAGCAGATAATGGATGGATGCACTTTTTCTAAGTATTTCAATAGATATTCTTTTGTTGTGATGAATCACATTTTTACCACTAGTAGGCACTGAATAATACACACTGTCCCTTTGATTTAGGGCTAGCCCCCCTAAGGAGAGCTGAGTTGCCTGCAGACATGTTCTGATACCGGTAATTTAATAGTAAAAATATTTTTTAAATGGTTGAGTCTATTTAACCTGACTACAAATAATAAACCTGGTAATATCATGGTAGCAGCATAGTAATGACATGAAAACTTGTTATAGTAGAAACGTGTCTCAAGCTTGAAGCGCTATTTAGTAACAAAAAGCATCTCTCAGCTTCAAAAAGGTTGGCGACTCATGCTTTAAGTGCAGATCTAGCAGATTATGGTTTAATGAATTCCTTAATGCTTTTAAACTCTTATGTTGTGTAGGGTATGAAAAAAACAATATTTGAGAACAGTGGAATGCTTTGATCAGAACTGTTATGTGGGAAACATGATTTAGCCTAAGCTTCAGCGGCCTCAAGTCAATTGAATATGAGATCCTTTTTCTATATCGTATAATACTGTATCAGGAACCCATCAGACAGAAGCGACAGCCGGGGGTGTGCGGCAGTCTAGTGAAGTGCTGTAAACCCGACTATCCGACAGGGGGCGCATCTTCCCCACGGCCAAATGAACGCCGCTTTCCGGAGGAGACTGGTGCTGAAAACGCTCTGGTCTCCTGTCGAGAAACAAAGCAACTTCTCCGGTGACTCAACCACGCTCCTTGCTGTCCAAGGTAAGTCAAATTGCAAATTACTAATATGGTTTCTGATGTTTGCTGCGTAATTTTCTTTTTCTCTGGAGTCAAACATTTTTAGAAACACCCTTACCTTTTTTAGACAAGAAATGAAAACGTGGTAGAATCTAAAAAAAAAAAAGCTTAAAAAAAGCTCAGACTCTTGGATACATGTGTGTACGCTGTAATCGGCAAAGGGACATGGATATTTTGAGGTGTGCCACTAAATAACATCCTGAAAAGACAAATCATGACCTTCAGTTATTTGACTGGACCTTACTTGAATACACCCTTCTTTAAATATGTTGAAGCTTCAAAGATAATAAAACGGGGGTGAATAAATGATTTAATTCAGTTAGGTTTACATGCACTTCTTAAAAATTACAGAACTCAGCTTGATTAGACCTTTAAAATGCACACTTTAGCTAAATAAACTGCAAAACTATGAACTACACATCTCGTTATTTACCTGAGAAATTTGGTTGCTGTTAAATGTTATTGCACTACTTTTCATTGAACTGTTGTTATGATGCCCTGTTCTTTCATTGGACTATTATTATAACTTGGGGCATATCTCTTGTAAATATTTGTTGCCTATTTTCTGATGGCGGTTTGTCTTATTTTTAAAGTCTTAATTATGTGTTTATCTTGGAGTGCCATGACTATTCCCATTGCATACACTGTTTCACCACGATGATATCAACAATAAATACGATTATTCTATTTTATTCTATTCTATTTGACTACCTTTACAGGGAAAACAAAATTGTAATGTGAAAATCATGTATACACTTCAATGAGTGCATTGTGCAACGTACTTTTCTTTAGTAAATGCATCCTACAGGAATTTTTTTTTCTAAATCTGTTCTTAAAATTGATGCCAACTTGCATATGTTGATTTATATCAGAACCAAATACAAGACCACTTAAGCATACAAATTACTTTGAATTCGAACCCTCTTGTTGTCTTTGTACTAAATCAACCTGCCACTATGTAAAAACCCAGTAAAAAATCCTCAATTTACTTGTATTTAACTTTAAATGGGTAAAACTAAATTAATTCGAGCCGTCGAGGCTTCCGTAGTACACGAGAAGTTTCTAAATTGCACAAAGCGCGATTTTAGCAAAATGCACGCGTTGCGTTCACAGCAACCTTGAAGGTCGGTGTTGTCATTTTTCAGTTCAATTAACAGTTTTTATTCAAATTCGTTCAGCTGCAACAGTGTTTGTATTCGTTTCCCCCAAATTCCCGCGGCACCACGTAGAGTAAAAAGCGCAAAAATAAACACATTATGCTTGAGCAACGTTCAAACAGATTTGAAATTCTTCACTCGGTGAACAACTTAAGAGAAAACAAACATTAGAGGTGAGCTGGAGCGGTCAGCTGGAACATCCCCGATTCTTTCTCTTTTTCCTCCCTCCACATGCGCGCTGGGTTCACTTGAAATGCTGTGCGGCAGTGCAGCGCCAGCTCGACTCGCTCCAAGTCTCTTTTCTTTTCCTAAAAACTGCTTGTGTGTGTCTCCCCCCAGATGGAATCATTCAAACTGCGCCCAGGGTAGCATGGCTGCTCCTTCAGGTCCATCATCATCTTCATACCCACCATCATCTCCTTCCTCGACCAAGGACTATTCTATTCTCTTGGTGCAGTAAGCCGGGCACGCAGTGATTTTTTTTTTTGCTTCTTTTTTGCCTTATGGATGTAAGGAAGCTCAAGCTGTTGGAGTAAAACTGAGAAAAATATACATTTGGGAAATATAGCGATTCAGGGAATAAGAAGAGTGTGCGGCGCACGAGCAACATGAAGATCCAGTTGATGTGGAGGTGCTGGCTGCTTCTGCTGCTGTTACAATGTGTGGGATATTCTCTCGGGATGCCGCATGTCTTGAGATTCGGTGAGCCGTTTAATATTCACTCTCACAGCTGAAAAGTTTCGATGTTGTCTGGTGCCAGCGGCTGCAAAACTCCCCACCCCTCGTGTGACCACTTTCCCCACTTGCTGTGTGTTTACTTTCGTTCTCAAGAGAGGGACAGAGTTATCCCACTGAGTCTTCCAAGGTATTGACTGTTTTATTTTGGCTTGGTAAATACGCTAGAGCAGAGCTCTCCAACCCCTTTCAAGCTGAGAGCTGCATTTTGTTACTAATTAGCGAAACAGGCAGCCAGTTTGATATGGGATTTTAAAGTAACAACATCATATTATTACTATGTTGTAACCATGTTATTACAAGGGTAATTAGTGGAAGCAGGGTTAAACCAATAGATTCTAGTCAGACTAGAATGATCATTTTTCTAGAAAATCCGAACAAGCAATTTTCGAAACAGCTCCTCGGGCACCAAAACTGTCCTTTCGGGGGCACCGTGATACCCATGGGCACCGCATTATAGATCTGTGCTAGAACGATGTCAAAGTAAGAAAAATTGATATACAGTTAATCCCTCATTTTTAGCGGGGTTGTGTTCCAAAAAGCTCCTGCGGTCGTCAAAACTCATGGAGCGGAAACTTTTTATTTTATACTCCATTATACTCTGAAACAAGAAAACAAACCCAATTTACAGGCTCAAACATTTCTTCAAAGGAGGGGTGCATCGTCTGAGCTGTTCCTAACAAGTGTTAAGTTAAATATTTTCTCTGTTAAGTATGTGTTAACAATACCAAACTGAGTTACAAAAGCCTTTATGCTTCATTTTCCACTGTGCCTATTGGCTTTTATCTTGCTTTTATCAGAGCTGTTTGGGGTGGAACACATTAGGTTCGAGGCATGGAGGTTTGGGGACTTGAGAGTGACGTTATGCTGGTCCCTGTGGGCTTTTTCTGTTTCCATTCGTAAGTGTAGTATGAAAATGGTGAAAGTAATAAGTGTCATTCTTCAAGTATATTTCAAACGCCATCTTAAATCAGCCCAAATATGAAAAACAAATTAATTAGAACTCGTTTAAAAAATGCACGTACTTGCACACGGAACATAAGAAGCTTGACACAGGCTGCAATTAATGCACAAGCCAGAAAATGGTGTCAGAAAGTAAGAAAGTACCAAATTCCATACAGCACCTTTATCAGATAAAAGTACTTTACTAAATAAAATGTTTTTTTTCTTTTCCAAATAACATCTGTACTGCCAAATTATTATTATTAAAAATATTGCTGCATGTATTGTACTTAAGGGGAATAAATTATTTCAGGACACTATATTTTTACTTTGTCGCCACCATGTGGACATTGTGGAAAACTGCATTTACCTTTCTTTTGGCTGGGGTCGGGAACCCAGAATGTTGTAAGAGCCATATTGGAATGAAAACAAAAGCAAAATATGTCAGGGATTGTAAATAATTAAACGTCTTACATTTTTTAAGGAAGGAAACACACAATCAATATTAATGGAAATTTGTTTTGAATGTTTTTTTGTTTGTCTTACAGGAACCATATATTTTCCCATTATTATTTCTGATAAAGCGCCAGAGAGCCACTAGAGCGCACCAACATTGATAAACCATATATTTTTCCACTATCAAACACTTTTGAAAAGCTGCAGGGAACCACAAGGGAGCACGAACATGACAATATTGATTACCATTCGAAATGTACTGTTGTGAGACAGCAAAAAAACGATTATTTTTCGTTGGTGTCAATCATGTTTACTCCAAAACAGAAAAAACGGTTTTCCAGAGCAAGTTTTATCGGGTTGAGAAGTCCAGGTTGTTGGCGATAGAAAGCATCTTTCTCGGTCTTTTGGCCCCGGCCGCCTATTACTTTTGTGAGTCAAAAGCATTTGGTTGACATGAAGTCTTAAAAGAAACTTAAAATTGAAAAATACTTTCGCATGTATAACGTAAGTCCGTCAAGCTTTTTTAGGTACATGGACAACTCTAACTCATTCCGCAACATCATTGACCCAAAGGCAGTAATGTGGTGTGGCAACTTTTAAGCCAATACGAATGCAGAACACAAAGCATAATTAAAATCCACAAAGAAGCAAGACCACGATAAGTAAACTTCATTACAGCAAGGGGTTACTGTGGTTAGATCACAGAACTTCATCAAGATATCTTTATTATTCAACACACATATTTTGCTGAGAACACATGATCATTTGTGTTTTAAATACACTTTAGGTTTAAAGGAACAGCGAGACTGGGAAGAGTGTAACCTGTTGATTGCAGGTTTCACCTTCACTCAAATCATGAAAACTTGTCTGTGTACATTTTAAACTACAGAACTTTCTTTTGATTTTTTCCATCCATTGATTTTCCATGCCGCTTATCCTCACTAAGGTTGCGGGGGATGCTCAAGCCCAACCCATCCATATTTGGGCAGTGGGCAGGGGACACCCTAAACTGGTTGCCAGCCGGTAGCAGAGGCAGACGTCCCAAGTAACCTGACATGCATGTTTTTTGGAATGTGGGAGCAAACCGGAGTGCCCGGAGGAAACCCACACAAGCACGGGGAGAACATGCAAACTCCACATTGGGAGGTTGGAATTAAATCCTGGGGCCGTGCGCCAACCGCCCAGCCGCCGTGCCGTCTTTTTGAGTTATTTAATTCTTTAAAACTTTGAATGGTCAATCTTGACAAAATTATGGATTTTTCTCGTTGGTCTGATATTAAAAATGGAGGCCTCCTCTGTGCCAACATGGATATGGTTGGATGAGGGTGTGAGAATTTCTGTGCAGGTTTCTGTACATGTGTTTTTGATCAGTTTAAGTCAGTAAAACCATTTCTATTAATGGCACTTGAAGCAAATTCCTACCGGCTGCATTACATTCATCTTAAGATGCAGTGAAAAGAGAAAAACGCGAACGTGATTACAGCATGCCTATGATTGGCAGGTGCCCCTAATAAATCATTTGTTGCATCGATAATATAGGTTTGTTCTTGGCAATGGTGGGGACAAAATAATGATACCTTGATATTAGTGGGGACACGTCTCCTCGCTATTCTTTTTTTTCGATTAAAATGGTTTCTGTCAATTATCAATGAATAACATTCTTTTTTATAAATTATTATTTCAAAATATGTTTATTTCAAAACTGAAACAATAATACATACATCTACTGCTAACTTCATCCAAAAGTAACACTACTGAATGTGTTTTTATTTTTTTATTTTTTGTTTTATGCTTGAGAGTAAGCTTGTTCGTCCCAGTTATTCACGTTTGTATGAACTATGTTTCCTGTTGACGATGATTGTGTATTGTTTGTTGATGCCATTGCAACATTCATTGCAGCCTGGTCATCCTGGAAGGGGGATTGTGCAGTAGCTTCCCAAGGTTTTACAAATTTTTCTCATGCTGAAGTTTTGATTTTTTTTCTTATCCCTCATATATGTTTTAGATCAGGGGATGGTGTAATGATAGTCCGTCGCCTGTAATAGTATGTGGTCTGTGCAGCCCTTTGAGATGTCTGGTGATTAAGGGCTATACAAAAAACATGACTTGACTCTGTCCATCCCAAAATTACGCTCTGGCGAATATGACATCATTTTGGAAGGGTTGGATGAATTACTTTTAAAATAGTCAATTAATCATTCACTCTGTCGATGAATCTTTCAAGAGTTGATTAATCACTTAAGAATCTGTCTTACATAGTATTCTAAACGACAACATTGATTACTATTCATAATTAACTGTGGTAACTGTAGTATTCATGTTTGTATTAGCGTTTTGATGTTGACATTATTTATATTCTAAGTTCCATAATTTTACCGTTGGCATAGGATAATAGGCCTTAACTAGTTACAAACCTAGTATATAATGATGGTCGTACTGATGTACCAGAAGGCCATTATCATATACTATACAATTTTGAAATACAGTATCTTCATTCCTATTTTCTAAAAACCAGAGGTTCGTAAGGCCATATCGCATGAATGATCTGGAAGCAGTAAAGCCGCCATGACCTGCAAACAAATATATAAAATGTAAATATTTAGGGCACATAACATTCTAACCTCAAATACAATAACAATACTGCAGACTGGATTACCAATATTAAGTAATCCCAAATCAGCAAATATGATACATTTTCTTATTCCTAGTTTTTGTTTTTTAAAAACCTTATTCAAATTGTTTGCAATGATGTGAATTTAAACAATTTCATGCCACAAATTCATAGGATTTTGGTTTTTACTACTGAATAACATTTAAAATTGTATACAAATGTTTATTTGCCTCGTTTAAGGTGCTGCCCAGAATTTTAATCTTTGTTACTCTCTGCTGCAATCTCTAAAGTCATGATTCATTTCTTTGACACACTCGAATAAACTCCTCTTTTTTATTTTTGGGGGGCATTGGGTTGGCATTTGTATTGTATTTTAACAGCCCTTTTCTTTATTTTCCCAATTTTTCAGCTAAAACTCAAGCAGGCATGAAGTCAGTTTTCAACCTGATTGACCTCCCGCCCTTCCCTTTTACCTAATGTGTTGCATGTCCTGGAAAGACCTTGCTAAAAGTAAGGTAAAAGTTAATAAGAGCAGTGGGAAAAACTGCAAAGGCTATTTGAACTCAGGTGGGGATAATTAAACCATACTTAATAGAAAAAAATGTTCTACTTTTTAAGCACACCTCACCTTAAAATGGGAAATGTTGCCAAATAGTTGATTTGTCCTTTCACCTCTACGTTGTGGATTTAGATATAATTCAAATTTAAGATGTATTCTTGTTCCTTAAAATGTGTATAGATTGCTGGTGATATGACATTCCCCAATGACATCATCAAACCCCACGGACGTACGATGACATTTACTCAAACTCGACAAAGCTGCTTTCCAGCCCAAACACCGAGCCGAGTTGAAACCCTGCTGCTAGAGCTCCTCCGGCGTCCTTCCTTTCAAACTTAAACAGCTTCTCTTTTAGAAGTGACCTTGAGAAGAAAACCATTAATGCCGTCATCTAGCCAATAAATTCATCGTGAGCGTAATTAGAATGTCAGCTTCTGTTGGTTTGAATTAATCCTGGACCTTGAAAAACACAAATAATCGAAAAGCGAATTGTCGGAAAAGAGAACAATTTCGTTGAGACGAAGCTTTATCAGACACCTGCTGCGCTAGACTCAAAGTGACTTTTGCGCCACTGACATTTTTCATGCATATTATTACTTTAAAATGAATATGTGTTGATTATATTTCCGAGTCTGGTGGAATCCTGTTGCGAGAATCCAAGTTTAATGTCAAGTTGAGCTATAATATTCCATGTGCAAAATAGCTTTCTGATACATAAACTCATACATAATTTTTTTATTGGAATTTGATTTCAATGTTGACAGTCTGGTACTGCACTAACGTAATTGGTTGACAACTTTATGGTGTTGGGGCTCTGTGTGGTTATTTGTGTTTGCTTCTTATGTCGCTCTGTATATTTTATGATCCTTTGACACCAAAGGTTGGTATAGAACACATATGTCAAAGTCAAGGACTGCGGGCTACATCTGGCCCACAAGAACATTTTCTACAGCCACCGAGTTGATCTCAGGGCACCTTTTACACGCACAAATACTACATTTCCCACAATTCAACAGTGATGCACACTTGCTCACGCACAGGAGTTATGTCAATGCGCACCTGTCCTTCAATATGATCGGCTAGCTTCTTTTTAGAGTGCGTACATATAAAACTATAATTTTCAAAATCTGGTCTGGAGCCTTCGCTCTGAAAGTGCTGGTCTACTAGTGATCTCAAGAGACGAAAAGAGATCCACATGTTTGAGAACGTTCTCCATTCGGTTCTGTGAAATGCTCTTCACCCTGAGATTCGATCTGCAACCTCAGTGGAACTGTTTAAATTTAGGCTTAAAACTCACTGCGGTCCCTTCTCAAGGTTTCTTCATTTTCCTCATGTTGAGGTTTTTGAGTTTTTCCTTGCCCTCATGTAGGATTCAGATCAGGGGATGGTGGAATAATAATCTGTGGTTTGCAAAAATCTGTGGTCTGTGCTGCCCTTTGAGACTCTTTGTGATCAAGGGCTATACAAATAAACATGACTTGATTGTAGGTTGCTAAAGGAATTTACAAACATGTCTTGATTCAATGTTTGTTATCATAAACTATTGCTTTATTGATCTGCTCATATTGGAATCTATTTTTCTTAGTTTTTAAAATATTTACTGGGCTATATAAAAACATTCAATGAACAGTTGGTCTGTCTGGCCCTCGGTTCTAAGCTGAATTTTTAATTTGGCCCAATGCTCATTTGACATTGACACCCCTGGTATAGAAAATAAATATAGGTGATGGATGGTTTATGCACTAAACTTGTTGTTAGGTTTGAGTCAAAAGGATTCAAGTACGGACACATGAATCAGGTAGCTAATCATTGATAAGACTCTTGAAAGTGACAAAAAGTGCTACAAAGAGGAAGAGAAAAGAAAAACTTGTAACAAAAAACACAGTCCATAAAAAGGCAAGGCTGGAATAGATAAAAAAGTCTAACTAAACCAAGGAGGCGCAGAGGGCTTTTTTGAGGGCAGTGCAGAAGGGCATGGACATCAAACAGTCCTACAACGAAAGTCAGTCAAAGCAGTCCTTAAATACCCAGACACTAAAGTTCTAATGAGCACCAAGTGTGCCCAATCAGTCGTTCAGTTGCCTTGGCGCATAGGAACCTCATACTCATTTTGCACACGCGTGTTTGAGTGTGCATTTCACTAAATGCTTGTAGGTAAATTTGCACGTGTTTTACATAACATTAGGCTAACTTCAATGGAGCTGACATGATTGTTCATCGTCTTGCTGCTAAGAGTTCTCCCAACAACCAAAAACCTTGTGGGCAAAGACATGAGAAGAAGAATCGTGAGGTTTGGTCACTTTAAATCTCTGTAGTTTGCGTTATTCCTTGTAGCACTCATTTGAGGTTTCATTACAAAATACAGTTACATTCAGTGGTCAGATATTACACAGTGTCACTTTAATGTGCAGCGTACTATAAGGCGCAGTCTTAGTTATGTGTGCCATTATTGTATTTCGCACACGCCTAATAATATGGCTCTGGATTTTTATATATAACACTATGGCACTCAACCTTTAACATGTAAATGATGTCCTTTACTATAATGGTGTCCTCTACTATGTCCACATAATAACCCACACACACATGAGTGTGTGTAGAGAGCAAAGTAAAAATAATTGTGTTGTGCTTAATTAAGTCTTGTTGACAAAGTATAACGTTTATTTCATTACCAAATGGTGTGGGTAGGTTAAAAATACAGAAAAATACAACCACAAAAATTGAGTTTAAACAAACATTTTTTAAACTGGTAATCATCTTTCAGTCAAACAATTCGACCTCCTCATCCTCAGTTTCTGAATTGAGATTCACTTTCTTTCTGCCAGCTTTTGCAAAACAACACTACGAGCAGACACGTCAGCCCAAGCATCTACAATCCACTCGCAAATTGTGGCTTGACCCATCCGGCGCTGCTTTCTACTCTTAGTAAAACGGTGGTCTCCATCTGTTATCCATTGCTCCCATGCTGCTCAGTCTTTCTTTGAACAGCTGTTCCACACCGTTGTCCAGCGGTTTAAGTTCCTATGTTGGGCCTCACAAATGCAAAAAAACCTTGATTTCATTTCCTTCACTTGTTTTATCACATGTGACACCCCACGGAGATGAGGCGCCAGTCGTAAGATGCCATCGGCAAACAGCACCATTGTCAGACAGTTCTGTCTATCGGACACCAGACACCATTTTGAGAAATTCTTTAAATTGTGTGACTGCGTGCTTGGGATCGCTTGACTTTTCAAGATGGTGACATCGGTTACGTAACCTACTGTATATTTGGGATCTAACGGCATAATTAAAAGTTTTCTGTGGATATGAATGTGGGAAGCAACGCATGCTAATAGAAGACAGCATGCTGATATGGAAGATACCTCGAAAAAAGTATCTTTGCCATTGCAACACTGGAACGAAGGAACATCTAACAGGCCACTAAAAACAAAATCCTGTACATCAGATCAGTTTCTCCCATATCAGCAAATGTGGGCGAGGCTTGAAATACGCTTGCAATGGAGGACTTTTGAGGGGCGAGGTATGGTGTAAGTCATATTACATATCTGTTATATGCATACAATAAATGTACACAGAAGAATGCACTTCTAATCTTATGCACAAATATGCATTTCTATGCAGCTACTGATATAATAGCTACTGATACATACTGTAGAATTCTAATAATTCATACTCGTGCACAATACACTTTCTCATATTCTTCTTGTACACTTACTGGCGCATACTGATACTAATTCTTGTACACACATTAGTTCTTTTATAAATATACAACGCTCACAGTTACCCTAAAAGTTCTCATGGTGTTCTCTACTTTATGTCCACAATATGCGAAAACGGGACATCTTTTGAAGAAGATACTTTAAAGTGCGCCTTGTAGTCATGAAAATACAGTATAGGCACCCACTGTGTGATTTTGCATAAGTGCAGCTTAGAGGCAACAATAGTGCTAAGTGCTTTTTGGTGCTTTTTCCACTCTGAACTCATTGGTTGATAATTAAACACAATTTGGGAGGTTGCTTGTATAAAAATAACCCCATACAAAACAAACCAATAAAACTCTTTATATCATCACACATTATATTCAGATTCATATTTGATGGACTCCACTTAGCTCGATTTACAGCAGCTTTAAAATTTGGAATGACATCAAGTTCCGCTTCTAATGAATGGTCCGGCTGCTCTGTGGGCACTGATGTGAAGGTCAATGTCCAATGAGCCCAATGTGGCAGTCTGGTATCACTATTGTATCTCAGTGTCCCATCTGTTAAGCATTACAATAATAGTTGATATTATTGTCCAGATGCTCAACAGCCAACTTCAGCCCTGTCTTGATCTTGTTCTTGGATTTTTGTCTACTCCCTGGCCTGCTGATTACGAATGCACTTATTTATAAACAATTGCAAATTCTCATTATTTAGATTAAAACCTGTTAAGATGTCATCGTTGCTTTCAATGCTCCTTCAGCAAGTTTGTATTTAACATGAAAGAACTTATGTCAGAGATGTGTCTATAAGTCCATGAAATGTTTTAAAAAATAAAAAGGGAGCTAATTATTGGGAAAATCTGAATATTTTTTGCCATGTTGCCTTAACAGAGAAGCCCAAACTTCCCTATCCCCAGCCACTTCTTCCAGCTCATCCGACGGGATCCCGAGGCTTTCCCGGGCCAGTCTAGAGACATAGTTTCTCCATTGTATCTTAGATCGTCCCCGGGGCCTCCTGCCGGTGGGACATGCCCGGAACACCTTCCGGGGGAGGAGTCCAGGAGGCATCCTTATCAGATGCCAGAGCCACCTCAACTGGCTCCTCTCGATGTGGAGGGGCAGGGACTCTGTGTAGAGTCCCTCCCCTTATGACTGAGCTTCTCACCTTATTTCTAAGGGAGAGCTCGGCTCCTCTTAATCAATGCTTCTCAATTCTTTTCTGTCATTCCCCCCCTAAGAAAATGAAAAAAAAACTCTCTAGCCCCTGGCTCAGCATGATTGGGGCGTGAAGTTTTTAAATGACTGCTGAAAATATTTGGCTTCATGCTCTTCGCTGCCAAAAATTTTTGACACAGTAAAACACCAATACTTTACCTTATATTGGCCTAGGGGATATTCGTTGGTATCTTTACCTCTGTTTATCACTGCCTTTCTTCTCATCCCTGTTAAATATTGTTTTCAAAGTTTAACTTGAGGGTCTGCTACACTTCTTATCAACACTTTACACTCAGTTCCAAGCGCTTAATATAAACAAAATGTCACGAGCGCACATCCTGCAAATGAAAGCGCTACTGCTCTCTAGAGTGTTCGGGGTGCAACTGCGCGTTATTTTTTTGAAAAAAAAAAAAAAAATGTCCGAGGTCACATGCTCCAACCCTTGACAGAACCACCCGCCCCCTTATAGTTGTAATCCTCCTAGAAAGTAATCCTTATTCTAACTAAATGTACCTGAAGTTGGATTACACCTTTTTTCTGTAACTGTAGCAGAATACAACTACCTTTTTTGTTACATGTATTCCAATACTCCCCAACCCTGCCTATCCCTATACAGCTACATAACTAGATTTTCTGTAGGCCTTAAAAATTAGTCAAAATGGCATGAACTGTTTGGTACAAGCTCTTCCCATTTGAGAAAAACGCTGGAATTGAATGAGTTAAGCATCCCTAGTTTTCAGCTTTTATTGAATAATGAAATAGCCAAAAACAAATTTTTAAATTTGAATTGATGTAGTCTGTGCTTCCAACATCAGCCTTTGCTGTGTGTCAGTTGTTTTCCATCCTAGATCAATTTTCATGAGGTGCGCTGATGAAAGAAAGTCAAGACAGACATGTCACTCAAAATGACTTCCAGTTAACGAACTAAAAAGTGTCTGCTTTTATAATTGAATGACAAATCTCTGTTGTTAGTGTCCAGTTAAGACAAGACATAATGGATTTTGTTTTGGTTTCTTAATGAACATGCATTTTGTTTCAAGTGTGCTGGCTCACAAAATATATAAGGCATATAAGACTATAAGGCATATTAAATACAAATTACTTCGATAGCTAAGGTTGCATAAAAAGGAATATTAGTAAATAATATAAACATGTTTTACAGAACATAAACTATTATTATGAAATCTTTATTGTAATTTATTTACTGTATTTTTTGGCCTATGACGTGCGTCATTTTAAGACACACCTGACAATTTCTCCCATATTTTTGTTTTTTAATTGCACCTTATAGTCTGGAAAGTATGGTGATACAGTTCATTTCTCAGTGAATCAGATGGAGGGAATGGTTTACGTTTACTTCTTATTTTACTTAATAAAAAATAAGTATTTTCATTATTTTTCTAAGCAAACAAGATGAAAGATCTTGTGAACTTGAAAAACGTGTTACAAATATAGCCAACCTAAATGACTGCAACATCATGAAACAAATGATAAGGAAAGCATTTTACCGTCAACATGATTGTTTCAGTTCAGAAAAAAACCCGCGAGTGTCAGAAATTACTAATAGATAATTTTGGATGCACGGTGTGCCTTGAAATTTTCTAAAGAAAAAAACTATGCTTTGGCTCGAAAATGATTGAGAAACACTGATTGAGTGGATGAATTGGCCACAATGTTGGACAAAAACGTGGAGTTGAAGATCATGAAGCCAATTTCTCAAGTAAGTTGACCGCCCACATGTCAGATACTGATACCTAAGGTTGGGCTAGATGAGCACAACAGTAGAAGCGATTTTCATTTGCTGCCTTTTCAAATCAGGCTTTTTGCCCCAGTACAATCTCTGAACCCATATGCCAGAGTTCTCACTTTTGACCTTTTGATCAGAAAGAAAGTAAACCACGGATACAGAATGCAGACCACTTCTTGAAAACATGTCCCTGTTTTACCCCTTTGTTGTGGAGAGGTATTAAATATTTATTGTAAAAAACAGCTTGTCTCATAAATGTCCTGTATATTTTACATTCTATTTCTTTTAAAAAGAAAAAACTCAACATATACATGCAGTTATTTTTTATGGACCTTTTAAAAGTTTTTATTTGAATTTAATTAAATGTAAAAATATTAAAATAATTGCAATAATTGATATTGTCCTTTAAAGAATACATATTCTGTGATTTTAGTCTTTTAATACATTGTCGCCATTAAATGATTATCCTGTGTCTTACCTTTGACATAACAGTAATACCTTTAACTATAAACGTTAATTTGGTGAAGACAATCTCACCAGGAAGCAGGACAGTCTTAATGAAACCCACACCTCTCCCAGGCTAAGCACCCACTGTTCTGGACTCGCGGTGCAAGACTAGACATAGTCGGAACTTAAACGTATTCAAAGAGAAGCTCTGTCTTTGTCTTTTTGCAGTTGTCTTGTAAAAGTTTGACATTGACACTGAGTACTGTATTTTCTGGACTATAAGGCGTACCTTAAAACCCATAACTGACCAGGCATTTAAAAGTGCGCCTAATATACTACAAAATACATTGGATAGGATTGGAAATGCATGCAGTATTTATAAGGGAGCATTACTAAACAAGGTTTTACAGAATACTTGATTCATTAATTGATTCTAATTACTGGCCCAGATCGCAATACATTGTATGCAACGGGTTTCGAACCTGAGTTGTGGCGGTATGGGCGCTGACACTTTACCTTCAGTAGTACATATGATATAGAAAAAGGCCAAAGAACATATCTCGTCATCACACTAATTTTACTCACTCTCAGAAACCTTAATTTGCATAGTGCCTTCTGATAAACAGTCACTCAACTTCTTCACCGGTTCGTCAATAAATTGCGAAAGACAGAAACAGAAAACAGCCTTCCAATATTTCAGTCTATGCAAGCTGTTTTGTGTACGTATCCATATTAGACCGAGAGTTATTGGTCTGGTGGTAAAATGTTTACGCTCTCACTGCCACGATCTAAGTTACATTCCTGTTTAAATTTTTTTTATGTGGTTTTAATTAGCAATACTTATTGACTGAATAATCTTTGCACTATTACATGACTAGAGTGTATAAATAGCCCTTAGGTTATACACGACTAAACACACTGGGTTACTGTAGCTTACTGTAGTCTTAATTCCATGCGCATTAGATTTCGGTGTGCCTTATGTATGAAACATATGACGAAATCATTTTTTGGGGGGGTGCTTTTATACTGAGGAAAATATGGGACTTCTGTAAGATTTTTTTTCAAAATAGGACGATTAATGCTAGTTCGGGTTATTTTCATTCATGTTTCATGTGTAAATGGGCTGCCAATGATTGTTTGCGCTTGTGGGGAACTGATCGGTAGGCGGATACGACACTTTTCTCCAACATCTGATGGGGGAAAAATACAGTTTCTTAAACCGTTAAAGGTAACTGCTATAACAAATTTAACTGCCACCTCTGTCCTAAAACATAACAGCAGCAAAGCGCTTGCCGCTCACTCCCACACATGTAAATGTCACACACTGCTTCACTGTTCATGGATAGGTTCGTTTTAATTTGATTAAAGCAACATTATTACTGAGCTTTCACATCATTTTTGTCCTGTAAACAAGCAACTCCCCCAACACCTGTGCTCACAGCCCTCAGGCACCGTTTCAATTTCCACCCTATTTTCATGCATTTGACTGGAGGTGAGTAAAGCCCCAAGATCAAAACATGCACGTTAAAAGAATTACAATCAGGATAAAATGTTAGTGCTAAACCTCACAATGCTTTTTGCTTTTTCGATTCTGCATGCTAGAAAGTGGTGGGCGGGATGATCCGAATATCGACATTGTTACTAAGCAAGTACTTGCTTCGGATCCATATTATTGTCCAGGGATCGATACTTCATTCCTCCACCGATTTCTTCATAGTGCTGATTCTCGGTGCAGATATTACGATACACTTCCAACAGGCCAGTCTCCAAGCTCTACTTTGTAAATATTTTTGCCTTTTTATTCTTACATTTTTAGATCTTATTTTTCACTTTCACGTCTTTTTTTTAACGTTTTTATCCTGGAATGCGAAGTCTAAACTGGTAAACAATCTTAACTACGTTGTTATCAATAAAAACAAAGCTAATTCTAATTAATGTGACTTTATTTTCAAAACATTGTGAAATGGTAGGTATTTTAGTCGTCTTGTTCATATTGTTATACGGTATTTGTATTTCTCGGATATTGCTGCTTTTTGGGGTTTGACTCTCTTGGCTTTTCTTCTGAAAAAGTTGCAATAGAAATATTTGTATTTTTTTTTTTAAATAAAAGCACATTCTGTTTTATTTACCTAATGGTAAAAAAAAATCTTTCAGTCATTAAAAAAACATTAATTTGAAGCATAAGCAAAGATTCATTAATAATCATAATAGTGCAGATTTTTTTAAGTACTCGCAGGTTGAGAATTTTTTGCTTATTTTACATTATCATGAGCCTCAGCAAGAGGGAGCTGATGTATTTTTCTGTTATTTTGCTGTTACAAGTACCCCCAAGAACCCAAAGCTTTGTATAAAGCTAGGCAAAAAACTTAGAAGAAAATGGTGCGATTTAGTCACTGAGTCTCTGTAGTTTGTATTCTTGATTAACTTGATAGCACTTGTTTTATGTTGCACTACACAATACAGCGAAACATAGTGGTCAAATATTACACCGTGTCCCTTTGAAGTTTGTATTGTAGTTATTAATCAAAAAATATTTTACAATATTTTTAGTGCTTAAATCTTCGTGTCGTGGTTATCGTTATTTTAATCTAATTCAAGGGGTCAGAGGTTCAACTATTATGATCATGACATTTCCAAGTAAAAAGTATCAATTTTGGATCAGTATCAATCGATACCACCCTGTATTTACTTGGGTCGGATCAATGACTGATGATTCAGAGTATCGCCTACTCCTAATGCTAGACCTACTTGTTTTTTCTTCAAGGAGAAAATGACATATTCAGCCGTCGGCTGATTCCCAAAATAGATATCAACATGAATGCGTGATCATTTGTACATTGTACTGCCAACAAGCCCAGTTGTTATCACCGCCTGCAAACAAGCTTTCCAGTCGGGCAATGAATGGGAAGGAGATGCGAGTGTGCAGCTTTCAGAGCACTCGCTAGTGTGCGCGAGTGCGCGGTTGTTGATTTTAAATGATATTTTGGACTGAGCCAGCGGAGACGGTTTCCCCTGTGGGTTTGGGTGTTGAAGTGTGGCATTTCCAGCCAGCGGAGGCTGCGGCACATCACAGTCTCATGTGAAGTAACACGAAATGGAAAAATTTGTGTCCTTTTGGAAAGACAAAATAAAGCTATACCTGCACTGTGAATACATTAGGGCAGCAACTAAAGAACTAATAGTCGACTAAACACTGACAATTGAACAAATTAGTCAAATAATCGGATTATTAATCTATTCTAAAATTTAGTATGAAGTTGTTTTATTATGTGGTAAATAACAATAAACACAAAAAATGAATGCTATGAAAAATATATATTTAATTGAACATACTGCAGATTCTTACAAAAAATAAATAAAAATGCAGCCTAAAACCAAATAGATGCAGTGTTCGGTCATTGGAGAAATACATCTATAAATAAATCTTTGTTAATTTTTAGGGAGACGCATTAAAACCAAATAAAAATGTTTGATCCCTATAAACTAAGAAGAGCAGCAGTATAACAGAAAATGAAATCAATAATATTTGCCTTATGTAAAGTATTATTGGTGAACTGCAAAATGCGCAACAATAGAACTAACGTTTCTCGACAGTTTGACATTTATGGGGATTGTGTAATTGTAACCTGTGCAGTCTTTTGAGTTATTTTGTGATCGAGGGCTATACAAATAAATGTGACTTGACTTGAAATCCAACGGTTTGATAACTCATTATCGGCTCTTTCTATTATCAATCTTTGTCGACAATGTCGACTGATTTTTACAGTCCTAGAATATACAACATTGTTGGATGGGAGATTGACTAAAGTATAGTATAATATAGAGGTAAGTTAAAAATAACAAGAACATTATTGAGAAATTTTCTCATGCTCAAACATATTTATGTGTAAATTTTGGAAATTAGGGTTTGTGGATTGATGATCACTCCCATCACAATTTGGTAATGTGTTGTTATACATATATTCGTGAACAGATTGTGTTCTTATTTCATGGTCAAGTAAGAATCAAATTAAATGTATTTTTCTTTGTAAGGGTTTTTTATAAAAGGTAAAAGAAGCTTGTTTTTGGGGGCGGCAGTAGGTAGGAGGTAGAGCGCTCGTCTTGGGATCAAGGGATCCCAGTTCGAATCCCGGCTCGTCCGTGTTACATGTCGAAGTGTCCTTTGGTAAGACACTGACCCCTAATACCCCCAATAAGCAGGTTAGCGTCTTACATGGCTGCAATACAAGGCCGCTATTGGGAAATGTGGAGCACATTGTAAAGCGCTTTGGGAAGTCATTGACTTGAAAAGCGCTATATAAATGGAGATCATAAATGCAGGTCATTTTGTCAAGGAAAAAGGCAATGCTCATTTTAACCATACAAAAAATACTACTTGCTTTCTGCCTAATTTTTGAGGTGTAATTTGTTTTCTCCTTTAGGTTATAACAGCCACAAGAATATCAGTGCCTAACCTATGTAAAAAGTGCAGTATATAGTCTGGGAAAAATCTTTACTTATTTTAGGGTAATATAAAAATTGTTACGCTAAAGCAGTGTTTTTTAACCACTGTGCCATGGCACACTGGTGTGCTGCAAGATTGTCAGGTGTGCTGAGGGAAATTATCCAACTTGTGTGCCTGTGTGGTCTCGCACCTAACAGAGTAATCATGCAGTACTCTTCCATACCATAAGCGGCAACATCAGAAGCAAATAGCTAATTGCCTTGTGCTTGGAAACAAGTGAATTAGTGATGCATGGTTGCAGAAACAGGTGGGTAGCAGGACGACACCTATGACATAACTTTCATCTAAGCTTTTTTTTTTTACATTTTTAGCTGGTAGTGTCCCATGGGAATTTTTCAATGAAATAAATCTGCCTTAGCTAAAAAACACTGCGCTAAAACATTATTAACTTTGCCAATTAAGTTATGTATTGCAACAAAAGTATAGTGTCAAACAAGGATGGATGGATTTAATGGATTTTCTCCTGAGCTCAACGATGGTTAATGTGATGCATTCTGGAGAGGACAATCGTCTTGAGCAGCGGCACCTCTGAGCTATCACGTTCGCAAGGGAGTTATTGTCTGCGATCTTAATCTTGCAAATCCCCAATCACATTCAGGCTGCAATAGCGCCCGGCCAGAATGTGCATCTTCATTCGGCACGCGTTTGAGAGACAAAATTAAAATCCTTGCTTTTGTCTGATTTTCTGACTATTTGTTTCCCCGCTTTACATTGTTCTAGGAAATGTATGAAAGCAGAGGCATTGTGGCGGTTATCATTTCAGTAAGATACAGTACATGTCGACTGAACTTGAGTTGACCTTATCTCGTTTAATGGTGCTGCTTTTAGTAGACACGTTCAAGGTAGAATAAAAATTAAAGCCAAAATCAATTTCCCATGTTTTTTGTGTTGTTCTGGGTGATAGGTAAAGGGGATTTATACACTAACTTCTGGGGGTAGACTACCAAGCATAAAATAAATACTTGATGTTTACAGCCAGGAATGGCAGCCAATGAGTCCGTTTAATGGGTGATTTTAAACTAACAGATCTGCACCAGGGGCAGCAAGGCTGGGGAGTGGTTAGCGCGTGTGCGGCACAGTTCTAAGGTCTTGGGAACCTCCTGTGTGGGTTCAAATCCTGCTACCGGACATCCTGTGCGGAGTTTGTATGTTCTCCCCGTGCTTGCGTGGGTTTCCTCCGGGCACTCCGGTTTCCTCCCACATTCCAAAGACATGCATTTCAGGTGGATTGGCCGGTCCAAATTATCCCTAGGTGTGAAAGAGCGAGCGAGTTGTCTGTCCCTGTGTGCCCTGCGATTAGCTGGCAACCAGTTCAGGGTGTCCCCTGCCCACTGCCCGATGATTGCTGGGATGGACTCCAGTCCCCCGCGACCTTACTGAGGATAAGCGATGCAGCTAATGAGATGAGATGAGATCTGCACCATAAACAACAAATACAAATTAGTACATAGACATCAACAGGAATCATAACAATGACTCTCATTTTTGTACTTGGGAGTTATTTCCAAGGTAGAACTTCTGCACCAATCACAGGTCTTCATATATTAAAACATATGCTGCTACACACTCATCCTGTCGTACAACAGCTTTGCTTCCCTACTTTGATAGCAGGGCGGTCGATGATCCTTTGCCACATTGCTGCTTCTTTCATAATTTGATTTAAGAACAGAAAGGACAAAAATGGATTGGAGCGCCAACAAATTCATTCTAACAAGAATTATATCCAACATCGAGGGTGGAATGTGCTGATCCTTGCGTTTTTCTTCTCATAAGATATTGTTGTTGTACAACCACGAAAATCTCCAACAGATGCAGGACCGTAGGCCATGATGATATAAGTTTCACACATATCCTTTAGACATTGGCTAAATGTTGAGCTGAACATACAGACAGGCAACATAATGGAGAATGTAAAAAAATGTAGATTGCAGCACTAATACACATAACATAACATAACATCTTACATAGAACATTTTGCTTATATATATATATATATATATATATATATATATATATATATATATATTTTTTTATTTTTTTTATTTTATTTTTTTTTTTCCTATACTTGACATTTTCCCCACAAATAATAATTTTAGAGACAACATTTATTACTATGGCAAACGTTTTTTGCTTCTAGTTGCTATTTTTCCTATTTTGTAAGAAAATAAGTCTTGAGAAGGCAATGTGTCCCATTGTCTATATGAGTTGATTTAGATAACTTTAAGAATGAGCTTTCACATTTTCAAATATCTAAAAGAATATAAAACCCTAGTTTGAATCAGAACCTTTCAAATACACATACCAGGTGTCTGTATCAGTGCCGATATAATTTCTTGGAATTGGTACTTGCGATAGCAACTGATACCAACAATGCATTTTAGTGCCTAATTATTGACCCAAAACCTGAGATTACAGGAGTGATAAATTGCAGATAAATGAATGCAATGTTGAGGAAAATATTGTGTTGACTCAAAGTACAATGAACTTGTTTATGGTATTTGCATTTTCAGTATTTTACACCAGGTTTTATGTGCAGTCTAACATAATCTGAGAACCACTTTTGACTTAAAAATGGTGCTTTAAATGCTACTATGAAAACAATTTAAAAATCTGAAAATTGTCTTTCTTATTCTGAAAAATGTTTTTCGATGTTTGGCAGCGTTGCTCAAATCATCTTCATATGCCAGTCAGTTGTACCTTTTTTGCCAGTCTGTGAAAAATAACTGTTACTCACCTACTTAAAAATGAATACACAAGCCGGCATCAATAAACTCAAAGTAGAATGATCTTCCATCCATCCATCCATTATCTGCACCGCTTATCTTCAGTAGGGTCGCGGGCAGGTGCTATAGCCCATCCCATCTATCTTCGGGCAGAGGGCAGGGGACACCCTGGACTGGTTGCCAGCCAGTCGTAGGGCTGCATAATGATCTTGCTTGTGTAATATGCATTTATGACAATAAAGGCATATTCTATTCTATTCTATTCTATTTTAAAGTTCCCAGGAATTTTGTGTTTTGGCTATTTTAAAGCACCAAATTGAATTGGTTTTGTTTTGAGAATGTATTAAAAGAAATCCATCAATATATGCCAGTCAGTTGGTGATCATTTTATATTGCTCCCTTTTCAGCAATTCAGCATAAAATAAATGATCATGTATATATATATATATATATATATATATATATATATATTTATACCTTATCTTTCTGTTGATTATGGCAAAGTGCTAGTAAAACAACAGCAGACAATTCTGTGGCTCATATACTTTAGTAACTACAGCCAAAAATAGGTTTTTGAGTGCTGCGTTATAATCTGAGTATGTTTGTTCTAGGACCAATAAAATGAGGTTTCAATTCTGTATGAAGCTGCTCACGGAACCACATCGAACCTTTTTTCTCGATCTGTTAGTCGACATTCTCATCAGGTTTGTGTAGTGAGGTTTGTCTTTCAGCACGAACGATCAAGCTCACACTTCTTTATGGAAGGTTGGTTACGCCGGCATCTGATGCTTCGTTGAATATACTCACACCCTTGGCAGCAGCACACACATTCTTTGGTCCCTTTCGTCCTTCATTTCTCAATGACTTTTGTGTTGATTTTCTAGCCAGAAAGCAAATCCAGTGCAATTACAGGAAAAAAAAAATCCTATTGAATTGAAGGTCGGAACTGCATGGCTGCCTCACGTCCTACAGTATAAAAACACGATAATCTTTCAGCTATCTTAGTCACCTTGGATATTAATACCATATGCTAAAGAAGTCTATTTTCAGAAAAGTTGAAACACATATACAGTGATTTTCTGTGGTAACATGGTCAACATTGGATGAGTGGTTGTTTCAGTACTTGGAAACACTGTTGGGCGAGTTACTGAAAAACGGTAATTAGTTGCAGTTACTTGTTACTTCATTTAATAAGTAATTTCATTACCCCCCATATTACTCACTCCCAAAAGTAGTGCGCTACTCTGAAAGTAACTATATTGTTACAAATAACTGTATACACTCGCAATAAAGCCAACCCCCTAAAACTGCCTTTTGAATATCCACATAATAAGAGAAATAGAAGAGCACCAACCTGTTGAAACAAACACTTCATAGTTTCTGGCTTATGCAATCTTGATAGCTTGGAAATGAACACCTAACCGAGACACTCCATATTTATTTTGTCTATGGGCATCAAACCACCTGAAGGTTTCTTTCTCCATTTCTGAGTACTGTCCAAGACATTTTCCTTTTTATATAGGCATGGTGTATTGCAAAAATGTTTTTTAAAATAAAAAGACCAAAATTCACCACATCTTTACGCCATTGATTTTTTGTCCCTGTAGAAGCCTGCCTACCTTGCCTATCATTTGCTACTGGTAAAAAACAACCGAATATGCGCAAATAAACTGACCCCCTGATTTCAGTTTTTTTATTCTATAGTTGTAAATACAGCTTAAATGTGATTATATATAATAGGAAGAATATCAGAATATCAGTAGGGACAAATTCAGCATCCTGCTTTGTGCTGAAGATAGCGCCTCTGTGACGGTATTTATTTGTGCTCTGTAGGTTTTCCTAAACATACCCAGCCTTTATTTAGGGTTGTATGCTACATATTCAGCGAAGGAGGAACAGTTAGCATAGAGTACAGTTTAATTCATTATCTCCTTTAAATAAGCACTGGAGAGACGCAGTAACATAGTAAATTTTGTGTTTTACAGTGAAATTTAATAATTCTGGACTCGTTACAGAGATAAGAAATTGCAATTCTTTGTAATACAAACCCCCACAATATGAGTTTATCCCAACACTGCTTGAACTCAGAACTTTCTGGGTTAAGATAAAAACCAATCACGATTCTGCTGATATCTGATACAAATACCCGAGGCCAGGGCAACTGTTATACAATTTTTCTTCAGCAAAAATACTTTTTTAAAAATGTACGTCTGCTATGTGTGAAAATTGAAAAAAAAAAAAGAATTCTACTTATGCACTGCTGACAAGTATTACAATGCTTTTTGTTTTCATCTTTTAAAATACAGTATATCAATGCCTATTTTTAGTTATTCTGAATTCAGCACCATCCAATATCGGAGCTTGAGGTGACATTACTATTGGGGTGTACTTGTACCCTGTACAATAAGAGGGCAAAGGTGTTTGATACCTGGAACAATGTGACCGTAAGATGAGCCAAATCTTCATAGCACACTGTTCTCTGACCTGAAACATATCCTTGTGGTTTGTGGGTCAGTGTATTGCTCAAGGACAGCTTTGTGGTGGATGGTTTGTCCTCCTGTGAGAGGTCAAATCTAAAAGAGACATTTGATTGGGCTGAACTATGGCTCTTATATAAGAGACATCGCTCATTTAATAGACTTCATCAATCTTTTATTGCTCATTATTGAACTGTGTTTTTGCCTGTATTTTGCCATTTGTCCTAACAATATTTTTCTTTTTTTTTTATTTCATGTTTATTCTGGAGTGCCACATTTAATTTCGTTGGAAACAATGTTTACTACGTAATTATCAATTACAAAAAAGATAATTCTAATTCTCAGTAACAAAATGTAATAAATTGGGCTTGGTTAGTACATCTGAGATAACAAATGAAAAAAAAAAAAATCACAATAGTGTTACTTTAAATGTACATTGTAAAATATCACCACTAGATGTAGCAGTGTTGTGTAGTGTAACTAAAACCGAGTGCAACAAGGCGCTGGAAATAATTCAAACTACGGGGATTTAAAGTTACCATAAGGATTTTTCTTCGTAGTTTTTTTGCCCAGCCTTTTCACAAGGTTTTTGTTTTATGTGGGTACCTGTAGCAGCAAGATGGCAGACAGCTTCCCCTAGGTGAGCCTCCTGTTATGTAAAATAAATACAAATGGATATTTATATGATAGTATTGATATCAGGTGTAGCGCTGAATTGAATTATTAATAATTGTTAAAAGGGTTGGCAAAATATGTAATAATTTATTCGTTTTGTCACACCATCTATGAGGTATTATTCATGTAAAAATAAATGCAAGTAAGTGCATTGAATTTGTTGTGAAGTGGAGGGTTTTTGTAACACTTTGGTCCAAGGGATGGCGACTTAGAAGTGTTTTTATATTCATATATATAAATATAAATATGGGCAGCACAGCGGCGCAGTGGTTGGCGCGTGTGCGGCATAGTTCTGAGGTTGTGGGAACCTCCTGAGTGGGTTCAAATCCAGCTCCCGGCCTAAATGTGCGGAGTTTGTATGTTCTCCCCGTGCTTGCGTGGGTTTCCTCCGGGCACTCCGGTTTCCTCCCACATTCCAAAAACATGCATTTCAGGTGAATTGGCCGGTCCAAATTGTCCCTAGGTGTGAATGAGCGAGTGAGTTGTCTGTCCCCGTGTGCCCTGCGATTGGCTGCCAACCAGTCCAGGGTGTCCCTTGCCCACTGCCCGATGATTGCTGGGATGGGCTCCAGCATCCCTGCGACCCTACTGAGGATAAGCGGTGCAGCTGATGAGATGAGATGAAATATAAATATAAATATAAAAACATTTATTTTACATTGTATTTAATCTTTTTTCATTTAACATCGCATCATTGCAAACAAAATTGCTCTAAAACAGGCAAACATTATAAACAATTTTCAAGGGAACAAATAGTGCTGCAGAAAT
The DNA here is from genome assembly GCF_059441175.1 of Urocampus carinirostris. Taxonomy (NCBI): domain Eukaryota; kingdom Metazoa; phylum Chordata; class Actinopteri; order Syngnathiformes; family Syngnathidae; genus Urocampus; species Urocampus carinirostris. The sequence continues at coordinate 33,326,912 of NC_142350.1, forward strand.
ACAGATAAAATAAATATCTGAAAATAAATGAATTCAATAAATAAAGTAAAAAAAATGATGATTACATATTTAGCTCAGCTCGAAGGGCAGATTCTTAAGCATTTTATATGTCATTTGCACATTGGGAGTGTTTATCATATTTAAAGATTCAACAATGGAAAACATGTTGACAATTTTCATTTCTGCCTTTTTTAATCCACACATAACATGAAATGTATGGCTCTTTCTTCATTTTTGTTTTGAATGATTCGTCCAAATGTAAAATGATATTTGGATAGGATGGTAGGAAAACAATATTTTACATATTTGTGGGTGTATATAATACATTTGTATGTATTTTTTATTGTTACATTTTGCCGGATGTATAGACCCATGTGGGGGAAGGCAGAAACCTGGATAAGAGGGAGATAAGAGATTTACTAACAAATAAAGGTACCAAGTGGCAAAAAAAAACAAAAAACATGAAAAACCAGGCTATGTTCAAACTAGAAACGTAGACCAAAGCTGTAACTGGAAAATATATGGAGCATAGTGATAAGGGAAACCAGGAAGAAACACAAACAAACCTGGTGTGGTGGTAGAAGTGAAAGTTATAACCAGTCCGACAATGGCAAGAGAACTGAAATTGACACAACCATGTCTAATGTTCAAAATGTTTTTAAAGGGCTCAGGATAACCAGGCACAGGTGTGTGATAATAGGACACACCTGTGCCCAGTTCAAACCCCGGTTGGGGCCCTCTGGCGGTAGGAGGTGTGTTACCCCCCAAAGTTAATGGACAGACACTTGGATTTTTTTTTTTTATTTCATGGAATATTCAGTTGTTCTGTACACTATTTTTCTACCTTCCCAACACCTCCATATTTGAATAGAGATGTTGAAGACCTAATCAGATCCCAATCAAGTCCCTCATTTCCCTGCCTGGCATGGATGGAGATCCATCAAGACCAAACATGGGCAACCACAGCTAAAATGCAGAGGCAAGCACTGACAATAAACTGGAGTTGACACTTCAATCTAAATACAGGCTAATGAAAGAACAGTCCTGGCATTATTGACACATAATCCCTGCCCCAGGGACAAGAAAGCCATCGTCTTCTATCTATAAACCAATCTTAATGGCTGAAAATTTTAATATGACATTTCTTAGAATTGGATTTACGACATACAAGGGGAAATTCTTCTAACTAAGCACGACAACGCTGCTATTTTCTCTGTGGCAAAGCATTCTGACATCGATTTCTTCTTGGGGATTATTATTATTCTTTCTTCTGTGATACGGGTGAGAGGGAACCTTCCCCTCAGCAAGATCATTTGGATTCATAACCCCTTCTAAATGAGTTATTGACTAGTAGAGGCTTCGCTGCCATTTTCAATCAAAAGCTTCTACTCACAACACAGCGCTGGCGTTTGAACACATTTCTTTATCTGTGGAATTCAGCAGACATAGCGGGAAACAAAAGGAACGGTCTATGCTTTCTTTATATTCTAACCCTAGGGTTATATATTTTAAATGTAATTTTACCTACATGATTATGAAAAATATTACAAGCAAGCACTACGCATGAATGTTTTAACAAAGATTAAGTTTTAGGTTTGGCAGTTTTCATATGACTTCTGGTCGTTATTTATGCATTTTCCTTGACTGTAATTAAAATATATTGGATATACAGTCGCTCCCCAACTTTTGAACATTCGAGTTACGATAAACGGTAGATAAGAACATTTTTTCGGGATGTCGAAAAATATCCGGTCATTGCTGTAAGTTAAATTTTTTATTGTGTGCACATTTTTGTGAGTACAGGACATTTTTGTAATGCTTCTTTCCGCCGCAACCGGCGTGTGGAGCTGTGAGAGCTCAACTAGCATCCACCCCAAAGAAGAAATCTGGCTTCCTCTTCCTAGTTCTTGGTTAAACATTCTATACTGTATCAGCGCGCTAAGAACTTTGACATTTTAATTTTTTAATATCTTGTTCATCCATTCAATATGGCTTGTGTAAAGTGTACAGAAGAGGCGAGCATTTTCTTTTGAAATGAAAGTGGAAAAGGAAAGCTTGATGCGGTTGATAAATGGGCATTGTTCATTATTTAGCGCTTCCTAGTGGTAAAAACTGAATTCATTAAAAACATTTACATGTAAAAAATATAAATACAAAAAATACATTATGGATTTGAATTTCAAGGAAAAACTGATGAACTATCTTGTAAACAAGCATTTTTAACTACTCAGAGGTCAATAAATGTGTATTTAATTTACATAACATGAAGCTTAACAAAAGGAAGTGGTGCAGTTTGGTCACTTTGAGTGTCCTGTAATGTTCTTTGTGCTTTGTAGGACTCCTTTTAGTTTGCACTACACAATACAGCAACATTTAGTGGTCATATAATACTCAGTGTCCATTTAAGTATCAAGCTGGCACTAAATTGTTATTTTTAATTGATTCAAAATCTGAAAGAAATTTATTTTGTTCAACTTTTGTGATTTCATTTTTCAGTTATGCTTTTTTTATCCACCAAGAAGATTACAACATTTTTATTTGTTTGGCTTAGATAACTGCTCACCATGACTAAACCTGCACTGGAAAATGTTTTTTGGGCAAGTTAATCTGTTTTTTTTTTCTTTTTTTTTGCTTGACGTTGTATGACTATTTCCACCTATGTCTTTGAGTGAGTATTGATCCCAAGAGCCAAGAAGAGTTATTTCAACATCCATTGAAGCCTGGTCACCCTGGAAGGGGGATTAACCAATGTGCGTTCCTTTTCAAGGTTTCTCCATTCACCTCATGTTAAGGTTTTCAGTATTTTTTTGCCCTCGTGTAAGTTTTAGATCAGGTGATGGTGTGATAATAGTCTGTAGTTTGCAATAGTCTTTGCAGCCCTTTGAGACTCCTATGCAAATGAACATGACTCAACTATTATTTTTGAATGCAACATTATTTTCTTCTTCGTTCTGGTACTTAAACTCAAATCTGTATGTAAAAATTACTCTGAACCAAATGTCATATATTTTTGTTTACAGGGTTGAATAATGTATTTCAGTAAGTTAAATTACATAATAATGAACTACCATACAAAGACATATTATAACAATAAATAAAAATTACGACTAGGTTAATTTTACTAGCCCATTCACATTGAATGCGAATGCAAACATATAAGAAAATTAACATTTATAGTCAAAGGTTTTGAATTTTCCTTTATAAGGACAGTGTGTGTTTTCTAAAGCCCCCTTGTGGTAAAAAAGTCAATTAATTAAAAAAAATATACATAAGCAAAAATACACTACCATACAAACGTGCATTTTTAAAAATACTTGTTGGTCGAGAGATTTGCATTCATTTAACATAACATGAACCTTACGTTAAGGGAGCTGGCATGATCGTCAGCCATCTTGCTGTTAGAGGTACTAAAATACCTTAAAAAAGCCTGAGGAAAACATAAAAAGTAAAATGTTTACTTTGAGTCGCTGTAGTTTGTGTTCTTCCTTGTGCTTTATAGCAGTTGTTTTAATTTGCACTACACTATACAGTACAATACACATTGTACCATTAAGCCCTGAAACAGCAGACACTGAGTAGAAATATAGAATTTTATTCAGAGTACTGTTTTCGATCAAGTACATTTTTTACACTTACACTCGGTAGCAATATTGCTATGGATGACACATACAAACAAATAATATGTCCTCAATTGTGTCATACGAGAGTGTGTTACATTGACTGTCTTCTGGTTCACGCCTTTTTTTTAAAAATAGCCTTCGTTTCCTGAAGTTAGCTTACGGACACAAAAAGAACACAGGGATGGGTGAGAACAATATAAAACGGAATGTGTGTTTTTTTCGAGTCTGGTTAGTAGTTATTATGCAAGGTCTGGTGTCATATTAGTAATGATTTTCGGTACCCGGTCCTTCTTATGACTTGTCTTTTGTGTTTTTCTCATGTATATTTCAAAATTAACTTAATTATTGACTTACTGTGACTTCCCTGTGGATAAGTTGAGTATGCTGCTAAGTAAATGAAGTGGAATAGGGGAGAACTCCCCCAATTGCAACCACAAACATCTTACAGTTAAACCTTTCATATACACAGCAGATAAAGAATCTCTCTCCTCTCCTCTCCTCTCCTCTCCTCTCCTCTCCTCTCCTCTCCTCTCCTCTCCTCTCCTCTCCTCTCCTCTCCTCTCCTCTCCTCTCCTCTCCTCTCCTCTCCTCTCCTCTCCTCTCCTCTCCTCTCCTCTCCTCTCCTCTCCTCTCCTCTCCTCTCCTCTCCTCTCCTCTCCTCTCCTCTCCTCTGCAATAAAAACATTGACAAAATAAAGTAAAAATCTTATCTCATCTCATAATGGCACAATTGTTCTTGTTTAATTAATCTTTTTTATTTAAAATAAAACAAAACCGGAAATCAGAATGTAGCATGAAATGAAATGAAAGTATCTGCATTTATATAGCGCTTTTCAAGTCACTGACTTCCCAAAGCGCTTTACATTGTGCTTCACATTTCCCAATAGCGGCCGTGATCTGTGCAGCCATGTAAGGCGCTAACCTGCTTATTGGGGGTAATTGGGGGTTCAATGTCTTACCCAAGGACACTTCGACATGTAACACGGACAAGCCGGGATTCGAACTGGGATCCCTTAATCCTAAAACGATCGCTTTACCTCCTGAGCTACTGCCGCCCCAAAATAAAGTTGTTTTCTACAGGCAGCTATATTTATGATTATTTATAAGTATTCATTTTACATTTCTTTCATGTAAAACAAGATAAAAATTAAGTTATTCTGGAAAAAACAGGTTAAAATATAATGATATCCTAGATTACACTCAAATTATTTATAAAACATCACTGGATGACCTCCTGAGTTCGAGTGACCACAGATTCTAAAAACAACTTTATACATTGATCCCTCGTTAATGTAGGGTTGGGTTCTGAAATCCGTGAACTAGAAATGTTTCTTTCGTTTTACGGTTATTATACATTTAAATACTCTATTATACACTGAGGTAAAAGGAAAAAATAACTTCTACACGCTCAAACTTTCATGATTACTGATGTGACTCTGCTGTGCCCGCTCATTTGGGGTTCTGATTGGTTCCCTGTCACTCAGTCCTGTCAATCCCCTGTTGTCAGTCCGTCTGCGAACCTCAGTGTATACTAGGCAAGCCTTGTTCGACCCTGACTCCCACCTGTCCCGTTTTGCTCCCGTCTGTCTCTGGTTACGACCCGTTTTTGATCCCCACCACGTCTGTTTTCACGTCCTGGCTTAAAATCCGTTTCTGACCCCGACCACATTTTTGCTCTCCTGCCCGGCTATCAACCTGTTTTTCCGTCCTAGACACCGCCATCGCTCGCTACGGAAGATCCACTTGCGTGTTCGGATTACAATGCGAGCACGAGAGCGACTTGCTTCCCGCGCCTATCGAACGCCGGATCGTGGGCACAGCCCTTCCGCCTTTCTTTAATAAAACTTGTGAGAAACGTAAAGCAATTGGGTCCTGTTTCCGTTCTGGTCCTGACACAAACATTTAAAAAAACTGTGTAAACTTTTCTTTTACTCATTTCTTTTACAAATAACTCATGTCCCTTCAAATAATAATAAGAGGGGAGACTGTTTACCTAATAACAATGCAGAACACAATTACAATACAAATCATTGAAATAGCGAAACCATGAAAGGTGAACCATGATATAGCAAGGGATTACTGCACTCTCAATCTAGACAACATGACAATTTAAGCCTTTAAAATACATTAACCTGGAGCTGCTAAATAATTTGTAAACATTTTTTGACCCACAAACTTTGATATTTTATAATGATTTTTAGGATTAAAAATGGTGGAAAAACACTGCCTTAATGTAACAAAGGACCTACCCCTAGTAGTTTGCAGCAAAAATACAAGTGACATAAATCAATATCATGCAACACAGGTGAACTATGTCATACGCGTCTGACATTTCATTCAACACTTGCAAGATTGAGTATGTGCATTCAGTCATGGACGTGCTTTATGCATCTTTCACATGCAAGTTATCCGTCATTCTGTAACACGCCCCTAACCTTCACCTCAGCAGTCTTCGCTGGGAACACGCTAGAAGTCATCATACAGGCAAGAGAAATATGATGACATCTCACCTGTACCACTTCGGTCACCCACTGTGTGATGCAACCGAGGACTGATGAAAAAGAAGAGGGGATTTTTATGGGTACATACGTTTACATACCATTTAATTCAAATGTCATAATAAATGTAATGATTATTTTCATATCCTGTCATTATTTATGTTTGATATTTTTATGAAATTACACTGCAAACAGTATCAACATATAAATTGAAATATTTTGTAAATAAGAAAACAGTGGAACCTCGGTTCTCGACCATAATCCGTTCCAAAACCTTGTTCGAAAACCGATTTGTTCTATCACCGAAATAATTTTTCCCATTAAAAATAATGTAAATAGTTTTAATCCGTTCCAACACCCTGAATGTTTACCGTGAATGTTTAACGTTAACATAAAGTTAACCCAGGCTAATCGTACCTCCGCGTTATCGTAATCTTCCGTGCGAAAGATTACGCTAACATGAACGTGTAAAAATAAAAAAATCAGGTCGTTTACAAGTCATTTAGCACCTGGGTCTCCACAACAAGTCGTGAGCGGTTCATTGGAAAGGGGGTTCCGTTCCAACACCCTGAATTTTGGGCTCACTTCCAACACCCTGAATGTTTACCTCGAATCATAAAGCTAACCCAGGCTAATCGTACGTTCGCGTTATCGTAATCTTCTGTACGAAAGATTACGCTAACATGAACGTGTAAAAATAAAGAAATCAGGTCGTTTACAAGTCATTTAGCACCCGGGTCTCCACAACAAGTGGTGAGCGGTTTAATGGAAAGGGGGCTCCGTTCCATCACCCTGAATTTGGGGCTCAGTTCCAACACCCTGAATGTTTACCTCGAATCATAAGGCTAACCAAGGCTAATCGTACGTTCGCGTTATCGTAATCTTCCCTACGTAAGATTACGCTAACATGAACGTGTAAAAATAAAAAAAGGATAAAGAAAATAATTATGAATAGGATTTCTTACAATTGAGGTGGTCAGCAGAAGGCGCGGGTGGAGTAGTTGTACGCACTACTTTTCTTTTTTCACTTGTAGCAACTTTGCTGCTTGCACTGACTTTCTTCGGAGGCATAATTAGGGGCTAAAACACTTCGTACACCTATATTAAAAGCGAAAGCAAAACAAAACACCTCCGCACGCGATAACAGTTGTTCAGGAAAAGAGCCATCTACACATGTACGCTGCTCAGCTTCGCATCCTAGCGTATGCACTCACGCATTACTGGCGTTCGAACTCCGATTTTTTTGACTGAACAGCGAAGCAAGAATTTTTAAAAATTTTTGGTCGGACTCCGATTTGTTCGAACTGAGAGGCGTTCGAAAACCGAGGTTCCACTGTACTGTATAGTATATAACAATATCAACTAAAGAACCAAAATACCCTGCATTGTGCAATGTGTTTAAAATAAATTCAGTCATGGAAATAAAGTGTCAATTGTCCCTCCTTGGCTCTGTTGCCATAGTGAAGGGTTCTACAACTTTTTTTAAGATGAGAGTTACTTTTTGTAACAATTTAGCGCAAAGAGCACCCAGCTTTTTATTCATTTCTAGAATAACAACTAATCATGTTATTTATAAGTCGTTACTATGTGATTACCAGGTTCATTATTAGAAGTAGGAGTAAACAGACTCAGTCAACCACACAAAAAGTAATTTTACTAGAACGTCACCATAACCCATCACTGGTGAGGTATTTTCAGAACAGGTCCGCGGGCACTTCAGCTGCCCTTAAGGGGCACTCTGTTGCCCGCGGGCACCACGTTGGGTACCCCAGCCATAGTGACAACCGGCTTTCAGATTTGTGTTCAATAACACTGACACTTACTATTTTTGTTGCAGTTCGGTACTCTCTGTAGGCTGAGCTTTTTTCCACAGTTTTATGTAAATTTGTTGTGTTGCCCTAGTAGAAAACCACTTTACCACACTAGTTTAACCTGACATTGTTCCTTTCTGTAGTTAAAGAAAAAGTCCACACCGTGCTGCTCTTCCTGTTTGTGCCCGTTATCTTCTGGTAGGGGTGGGCACGTAGATTTTGCCCTCTCTTCTGCCTGTCAGGCAGAATGCAGGCCAGGTAGGGAGAGTTGCTAAAGGTGTGCCTCTCTGTCACACATGTTTGTACAAACCAACAGTGGATGAGGGTACTGGTTGAGAAAAAGGCTCGCCTCTTCTTTACACTTTACACCAACCATATTGAATGGATGCACGAGATATCAAACAATAAAAATGTCTTAAAAGTTCTTAGCGCGATGGAGATACAGTATAGAGGGTTTACACACGAACCTGAAGCCAGAATTCTTCTTCAGGGTGGATGCTGGGAGACCTCTCACTGCGCCACACGCCGGTAGCGGCGGAAAGAAGCACTGCAGTAATGTCCTGTACTTGGAAAAAGGTGCACACAATACAAAATCTAACTTACAGCAATCTACGGATATTTTTCGACATCCTGAAATAAATGTTAGTATCTACCGTTTTCGTAAGTCAAATGGTCGTAAGTAGGGGAGCGTCTGTATTGCCAGCCAGGCTTGTTCGTTCGTTTTCCGTTTCAGATGTCTTTATTTTGTAGAACTTAATATCTGAATTTTGTGATGTTTGTTCCTCAAACGACCCATCGTGATTCAGAAGGGAAATCTGGACATCTCAAACACCTCGGCAGTGAACTGTAACTCCTGCTGCCTTCAGCCTTTTTTTCCTGCGATGAGTGTGTTCGCTGGTGTGTTTTCATGCAGGGTGAAATTGCTACAGCGAGGGGAGTCGCTTTGATTTCCCAGGACGTCTCAGTCAGGTCTCATTGCTTTTAGACAGCAAACCAGTGAAAGCAGATGGAAAACAGTGACGGGGGGTTGGAACAAGGAAAAAAAGTGTGCGCATTCTAGCATGAGTTGGAGATCGAGACGGAAGATAGCATGCGGGTCATTTGGGGAGCATTTGGTAGAAGAAGAAAAGGATATTGAGACAAGTTAGTGAGGGGGAAGCAAATAAATAAAGGATGCTTTTGCTGAATTAAACATGACTAAACGGTTGTAAGGAGAGAGACATACCACTTGTTTGAAAATGTGTGTGCAACACACAGCAACTATACGGCTTGTACACAGCACTGCCACTCACTAACTAGCCTGTGGGGACGCTGAAGAATCTTTTCAACACTTTGTGTACTTGATCCTATATCATTCTGAGTTGGCCTAAGACAAGCATTGGCCTGCAATTGATTGGTGACGAGCCGAGGGAGTCGTCCTGCTTTTGCTAGGCTTTGGTTTTTAGGCCACCGTGAAAAAAAAGAATGTACCATTTTTACGAACTATAAGTCACACTTTTCCCTGTGACCTTACTGAGGATAAGCGGTGCAGATAATGGGTGGTAGCTACTCCTGTGACCTGTACCGTATTTCCTGGAAGAGGATTCACCTTTTTTCATAGGTTTCTTGTTCTATGTTATTTATCTCATCTCATCTTATCTCATTAGCTACACCGCTTATCCTCAGTAGGGTCGCAGGGGTGCTGGAGCCCATCCCAGCAATCATCGGGCAGTGGGCAGGGGACACCCTGAACTGGTTGCCAGCCAATCGCAGGGCTCACGGGGACAGACAACTCACTCGCTCATTCACACCTAGGGACAATTTGGACCGGCCAATTTACCAGAAATGCATGTTTTTGGAATGTGGGAGGAAACCGGAGTGCCCGGAGGAAACCCACGCAAGCACAGGGAGAACATACAAACTCCGCACAGGAAGTCTGGAGCTGGATTTGAACCCACGCAGGAGGTTCCCAAGACATGAACTGTGCCGCACATGCGCTAACCACTGCGCCGCCGTGCTGCCCTATGTTATTCATATTGAACAAATTATTAGGTACAATACAAAGGTATTTTGGTCTATTTTGAAACTTTCCAAAAGAAAGAAGAGAACATTCTTGACCATAAAGAAAATATAAAACCAAATAATATTAATTGTTTTTTGTTTATCCTGTATTACATTGGCTGCTCATTTAACTTCACAATTAATTGATTTCCTTTTTCAAAATTCCTGAATTTTCACATTCTACTATGACTATTAATACAATTAGTTTGTATTGCATTGCCGTGTGGCGTCTCTTGCCTCATGGCAGTGGGTGATATACAGACCAAATATTCAGATTCGTCACACACCTTAGTGGTAGTATTAGCAAGATAACAGCAAGTCAAGCCATCCAGTCTTTTTTCTTTTTTCACAAGGACTTTTATTTCATTGTGCTAAGTGTTTGCGAAGGCAGAGCGAGGCAGGAAATTTTGTTGCCTCATCGTAGAGGGCGATAGTAATTCCAAGGATTTAGATTAGACCCTCACCTCATTCCCAAACAAAATGAATGTATTATCAAGTTAACAGTGGGTCAAGCTATCGAGTACTACTTTTCTTTTATTTTCATGATGGAGGATTACCTATCTACTGATGCATTTATTCAGAAGGAGCAGCACATAAACTCGATTTATTAGTTTGGTTAGACAATAAATCACTCTTTTTTGCTAAAGGTTATTTATAATGCTTTCTAACTCTGCAAACCAAATGATAAATTAGATGTAGGTTCATTTATTTGTAAATCTGACCGTACCTCACCAGACTCCGACCTCACTTCACTATTCTAGACTTATGCTTGTTAATAGGCAAACCAAGATATAGCCCACCCGTAAGTTGATATTTTTCCTCAGGAGAAAGGAAAAATCTTTAAGATATAGAGTGAATATTATTTACAAAAGGATAAATTGTCAGCGAGGCGGATAGGCGATGGATTGCATGGCTTAAGCCGCACCACGCTTGAAGCCATGGAAGCAACATGCGACTTATATATGTTTTTAATTCTACTTGATTTGCAATTTGTCTTAATTCATACTCCGGAGGAGTGCAATTATCCTGTTTAAACTATCCAGTATAAAAACAGATATTTTTACACATACTGTATGCAGTCATGTTTCAAACTTCATAGTGCTTTAGTGTGTCTAAACTGGCTCAGTCTTCTTTTACACGGAAAAGAAGTATCACCATCTATGTCCGATGCTAATACAGTATCTTTTGTTTTATGCTTAAAAATAGCAACATCATCTTGTGTACCACAAACTAGCTTTTTATTCCATATTAAGATATAGTGATATTGTAGGAAAAGCTACCGTGTTCTTCTCCTAAGCCAAAAATTACACTTGTCCTTCGTGGGGTACAATTGTGTTATTTTTCATAATTGGCTGCCTGGTTACCTAAGCTCCAATCAATGAGACATGTACTCAAAGTATGACTCTTTTTGCCTTATTATCAGTTTTTGGCCTAATGTCACTTATAGAGTAATCGAATGAGGCGAATTGATTCATTTGGTCTATATTTCAGGTCAAGTCAAGGATGGCATTGTTTAGTTGGCTTAATTAGTTCTAACTTTAAAGCTTTTGAAATCGATCCTCAAACAATGTGACCATGTTCGATGTCCTTGGCCCCTGACCATGGCTTGATTTTGCGTTTTCAGCAGGAGCTAGTGTAAAAGCATTCTGTGGAACTAAAGAGCTATCAAATAATTTTTACAAGGTGTAGTCCAAAGGTTCCCAAGCCCATTGTGGCCTGTGATTAATGATCTTCAAGGATGTAGCCAATGAGAAACTTTCCTACGTATGTCCAATTGTTTTTTCTATATGAACGTAATCTGTTAATCTACCATTACTGTTAAATTTCCATGTTCAACGTTTTTTTAACACAATAGTAAGGCTATCCAAGAAATCCTTACGTCCATCGTCAATGATTTAAGTCAGTGAGAGAAAATAGACGGAGACGGTTTAATTTAACAAGCAAGTGGGTCACTTCCCTGTGAGAGTTACAATTACCCTAATTGAAAAAGCTGGACATGGATTGAAACTGGCAGGCTAATTAATGGTCTTTTTTACAAACCTCCATGGTACCCTTTAGTCTGAAAGTACATGTAAACAGATAGTTCTACAACAAAGTATTTGAATGCATGCTGTATCTTCTTAATGCTATCGTCAAAAACAACAAACACCCCCCCAAAATGGTAAAAACATCAATATAGACTAGCTCACGGTTCACGGATTCCTTCACTGGCTTTATCAATGGGGCACTACTTCCTGTGGTGTGTCTTGGCCAAGTACAGGATGTACTGCGGGCCATGAGTTTGACACATGTGATTAATACTAATAATGACCTAAATGTCACAAAAGGACATTTTACGTTAGGAAGAGCATTGTAACATTATCTTGTCTAATCTTTTCTAGCGCCCCCTGGGTGTTTTCTATGAACTCACATCTCACAAATAGTTGTTGAAACAATATGTATGTCATCAACTGCTGAATTTTTTCCCTTGGGCTTCACATCTGATGCCTGTTATTTTAAACCAGTGCTTTCTTTCTACTTCAGGGCATTCCAAATGTTTGTGCAACGGCTGATCGATTTTTCATCTTCCCTCTGCCTTGTATATTTCTTTTTTTAACCCAGTATCAGGTTTTAATGTTTCTTGCACCTGTAACTACGGCACCTTTTTGTTATTTTTTTTAATGATTTATTTTTAAGGAGAGATTTCTGGCTGAATCAACCTTATGGAGTTTTTGGCCGTTTTAAAATGCCAAACTCTCACTAAAACATTAAACTGTGGGGTTTTACTTGAATGCACAGCAAACAGCACCCCTCCCCTTTTAAGAAAACATGGAGGCATTTTTTTCATACAACTGTGAGGATACTTCGCCCCTTGCAATATTGTGATACAATTACCGTTATTTTTGATGGAAGATCATTTGAAAAACATAAGTTGTGACAGGACATGCGTGCCAGGTCCGTAAATGAACCGTCCAGGGCAGAATGAAATTGGCTGCTACTCCTAGCAAAGGGGTGATTTTGTGAACTAGACGGCAATCTTCTGGTGAGTCTTTACCAAAATAATTTTGATTAAAACACTTTGAGGATCCAACAAACTACTGTTCTCCAGAGGACAGCAGTGGACAGATGGACACCCACAACTGACCACCATTAAGAACCCTGTGCATCATATCTGTGCCGACAGCAGACGCTGTCCGATCATTACTTACAATTTTGATATCCTGCCTGGCTAGTGTCCTGTAATAATGCGGAAAAAGGATGTTGAGATCATGGCACTTGAAACGTGAGGCGAGACTCGCAAATCTTCAGGGGGATATTTACACAGAAAGTGGCTGCTTATTTCTCACTTTGCACATGAAAATGTAGGAGAAATAGAACAGCATGAAAGATCGGAGATATGCCAACTTGTACCAAAAGGACAATTTCTCCAACATCTGTATGTCCCTCTGTTCCCACGATTTCGGTAACTGATAGCTGGACTTTGGCTAATGTTAACATGCCAACTTACTACCAATCAACTATTTCAATTTGTAAACGCCTCCTTTTCATTTAACTTTTGATCCATTTGTCCGTAATGTCGATTTGCTGTAGCTGAACTATGTGCGGCAAGAGTCAAATTCATAATAATAATAATAATAATAATTTCCTTTGTATTGTCATTCTGTGTAACAATGTACACAGAACGAAATGTCGATTATTAGTATCTTTTATTTTAATACTTTGGCTCTTGTCGATTAAAATCTAAAATGCCTCTTCTAAACAAAGGAGAGTGTATCAGTGGCAAGAACCTTTTTTTTTATTGTAACCAACCACTTTGCTCAAAAGTGAAATCAGTTTCTTGGGTCATTTGCAATTCAGATCTTTCAGCAGTTTTACTTCTCCTGTATGACTAGCTGGAGTTAAGGAACGTCACTAACATGCCTAGCAACTACGGTATGCTGCTGCCGTCTCGATTTTCCCCCGTAGAAGAAGTAGTACGTGGTGCATGCTGGGATATTATTTCCTAAGCAATGTGTCGGTCATCATTTGGATCTGTCACTATTGGCTAAATTTATTTGGAGGTAAAGGAGGCTAGTTCATTTTAGCATTCACAGGCTCGTATAGGCTAAAGCAGGGTAAAACAAAGGCTGCAATTGGTTGAAAAAGATGTGAAACACAAGTTAGGTTGGTCTAAGCTCTAAGGCCTAGAGCAAATCATTTTACCACTCTGTGTTAGTAAACAGGAATTATGTGGCTAAACAGACAGCTAGAAAAAAGCAACGTCCATCGATGCAGATTATTTTTGGCGGATTAAAAAAAATGTATTCAGGCATGTATGCATGGTCGCTATTATCGCATGTTGTGTATCCAAATATTTTACATGGTTGGATTCACTCCCCTCAGAGACCATGATTGTGAATTTTCATCGATTATGATGGCTGCCAGACGTCGTCTTTGGTGTAGCTTTATACTTTCTGCGTATCTTGTTTCACTGCAATTTTGATGTTTCTGTGATGAATATATTTTTGAATAATGTCATACCTTGAATCCCAAGAGTATAAGCTTTCCAATAATATGTGGCATGATGTGTTTCAGTACAAACCCCGCGTATTTCAGTACAGACCCTGCGTCTGTACGTGTCTGAGACACGTATTTGCTTCTCAACAGTCCGACGGCGGTTAATAAAGTTTGACTGACCTATCTGACTGTTGTTTTGACGTTCTTACTGTAGGGCTTATAGTCCGGTGCGCCTTATGTATGGAAAATATATGACAAAATAATTTTTTGAAGGGTGCGCCTTATAATTTGGTGCACCATATGGTGCAGAAAATATGATGATTTACATCACAAGATTCCTAGATTTTTTAGGCCTACCACCGTTATAACACTTTTCTAACATGGCTCTTTATAAAGTGAACATGTCTGTGACTCTTATAATCCAGGCAATCAAAGCATCCTAATTCCTTTTAATGCTTTCAAACTGGCTAAAAGAGAAAAGAGCTGGACCTGGTAACTGAGCGTGTTGATGAAATGTGTACAAGGTTGCAATCAATTTGGACTCAGGCTTTCTCCACATGGAAGTCACAATAAAAGACAAAAGAGCCAAGGGGCAAACCACCTGCCAACCACTTCTTTTTTATGTACCAAATGCTCCCGTTGTTCACATTTTTGTCGGATACTGACAGATTGCTTGCGTTGTTTGCTTTCATTGCCAATATTTCTTCAATCTGAGTGTTTATCTTGTGACGCTTGTCATCACCTATCACCTGTCATTTTGATCACTACGTCATCTTTTCATCTCAATAGGCCATACGGACGTTAATCCGCCTGCTGTTTAGTAGATTGTTCATTTGCAGTGCAGCATGTGGTTGTCTCACACTCTTCCATGCAAGACACCTGCCAACAATCGAGTTTGTTTGAAGAATTTTTACCCAGGAAAGACAGCCCAGTGCACAATGTCCTGAAGGCTGCGTTGAGACCGTAGCCATAGCAACCCCGAGTCACATCTAAAAGCAGTGATTAGCCTTAATAACGTTTTCCCGACATGATGTAGTGACAGAGGGCAAAACGGCGTTAACGAGAAAAGGTACTAAAACTGTGCTTGCTAACTTTGAATTAATCATTCACAGTTGAATTGGCGGTCATGTCCCTAATTAATTACGCTCCCATGTGTTACGACCTATGCCGAACTACGCTGTCTGATTTATTGGAGAACATAGATGGGAGGGCAGGGGTCCGTGGGCCAGTTCATATTTTATTTATATGGTGCGAATTTACCAGACATCGGCCTGTACATTTATCGTCAGTCTAGTGCAATGATCAAGCTAACTTCTGCGGAAATAAGTTAACTCAAGTGTTAGGATTTTTATCTTTGTTTGAATTTTGTTATTGCCAACCCTAGCAATTGTGTCGACCAATCATCTACCTCACCCACTCTGGTGCAGTCCAGTTGACGCTGTTCCTGTGTCAGTTTGTAAATGGAAATGGAAATGGTCTCCATTTATAAAGCGCTTTTCAAGTCACTGAATACCTACCCATTCACTCACACTCACATACCGATAGCAGCGTCAGCCATGCAAGGCAACTTCCTCCTTATCACGGGCATTGGGGATTCAGTGTCTTGCCCAAGGACACATTAAAATATAACACAGAAGAGCTGAGAATTGAACCTGTGACTTCTTGATCCCAAGACGAGCGCTTTAACTCCTGAGCTATTGCCGCCCCAAATCATTAATGTATTATTTTACCCGTGTGTAAGGCAGCAAAGTAGTTATATAAGTAGTATAGTTTGAAAACAAACAAACAAAAAAAAAACTAATAATTTTATAATAAAATCTTACACCTCTAAATCTTAATTTAATTTTGGGCCCCCAAAAAGACCCCCAGCCCTCCAGCTAAGGCACTATGTTTACGAATATTTATTGACTAGTGTGGCCCCCGAACAAAAATGAGTTTGACACGCCTGGTATAAATGATACCATCAGTAAGATAAGGACTACAAAATCATAAAATTCATTGAAATAGGAAAGATTAAAAACTATTCTGTTGCAAGTATGTAGGAGTCATGTAGGAGGGCGACTTGGAAAACTGTTGTAGCAGACAGTCTCTACATGACATATGTTGTTTGATTGAGGTCGGTGGTTAGAGGGAGACCAGTTATTTGTTGTGCAGCGCAAAAGCTATTGTTAAGCTTGATGGTGGTGGACATAGACGAGCCCCTCAAGCACTCACATCGCCTCCTGAGTGCTTTGATGGACAGTAAAACTGCTAGGGGTTTGAATGTGGAGGAGAGTGAAAGGAAGTTTTAAGTAAGCTTTTGACAAGTCTAAATCAAAACAAGGGTAATGATATAATTATCATGCAAAATATATTCATAGATGTCTTTCATTAAATATACATATTTTTTATATTAAATATTTTTCCCTATTAATGCTGACATTTTTATTGTGTTTTATCCTTTTAACTGTTTATTATGTGTTTATCATAAACGAATTATCACCATTTTATCAGATGTATCTGTAAAGTGCTTTTCAGGCAATTCATTGTCAAAATCTCAAAGTGTTGCATTAAAACATTTAGTGTATAATAAGACAATAAAAACTCTTACTTTATCCCCACCCAATAACCCTAAATAGCTAATACACAGACACACACAATTGTTAAAACACAATAACAACAAAGTCAATATTAAGAGAAATAAAGTACGGTCAAACCTGACCACGTACAACCAGTGTGGCCCTCTGAAACATTAGGAACCACTTAATTAATACATAAAACAAAAAAACAACATTGATGTAAATATTAAGTAAAAAAAAAATCATGAAGTATTATATCAACATGTTTTTTTTTTCAATTTGTAAGATCAGAATTAGAAAGACATACAAAAAAACACATGTTATAACTATTTAGATGGACGTAGAATGGTAGATACGATCATTTTTTTGCGGGATGTCCAAAAATATCCGGACATTGCTGTAAGTTTGATTTTGTATTGTGTGCACCTTTTTCCGAGTAGAGGACAGTATCGTAGTGCTTCTTTCCGCCGCTACTGACGTAAGAGGTCACCCATCGTCCACACTGAAGAAGAAACCCAGCATCTACTTCCTGGCTCATGTGTAATCATAACAACTTGTACTTTATTGCTAGCGCGCTAAGAACTTCGACAATTTTATTGTTTAATACCTGGTGCATCCATTCAATATGGTTGGTGTAAAGTATAAAGAAGAGGCGAGACGTTTCTTTTGACACGAAAGTGGAATAAGAAAGCTTGATGCGTTTGAGAAAATGGTTGGAACACTTTTTTTTCACCCAGTTTTTACCATGGAGCGCAAGTCCCAAGAGTAAGTAAAACCTCACTTTATTTATCTTTATAGAGCATAATATTTTATTAAATGTTTATTTTTTTAGTACAAAACAATACAGGTTACTTATACAAGCCCTAAACATACTTATACAAACCATAAACATACAAAATATAGCACTTCAGAAACTAACAAACAAATTCAATTTACAAGCGATCATCCGGAACCTAACTCCTTCGTATGTCGGGCAGTGTCTGTACACCGATAAGCCACCCTCTGGTGGACGGATTACTGTTCTCTGTTTTGTGTCTTAAAGCCCCACAATTACCTACTAAAATGGTAGAGTGTGTCCAAGTAGCATGGGCACCACTCTAGAAAAGTCTAATGATATTGGCGGGTCTGACTTGTATGCAAAATTTGATGAAAATAGCATTATTTTCATCAAACTTTATGTTACTACAGAGAGTCCAAAAGGTGGAAAGCAGTCTGATTACGGCGGCATAATTTTCAGGACTGCTATTTACTCTGATGGGTTTTACAACCTCCGAGACATTTGGCATTTCCATATTCAGCTGTGTTAGGAACCTTACTCTCGCTAACCTATTTAATGTAAATAGTGAAAAATGAGAGCCCAATAATACTGCTCTAATCTCCTGTATTTTCGAGAAAGTCTCACCGACTTCTCTTGTGAAAAATGCTGTTTCCTGCTTATATTCGTCATCTTCATGATCATCCTCATCGTCCAGCAGCAGCCTTTTAATGCCCTTGAGACCATTTCTCATGATGCTTGATTCAGCGTTTGACAAAAAAAGTAATTTAACACAGGTGAACGGGGATTTGTATGTCGATCTAATGGGAGTCGGGCTGTCCTTGACACTGTGGTGCTTATCACCAGGTATGTTTAAATCCAGGAAATATTTGGATAGGATTTTGATTATCCATTCATTCATTATCTGCACCGCTTATCCTCAGTAGGGTCACGGGGGTGCTGGAGTCCATTCCAGCTATTTTCGAGCAGGGGGCACCCTAAACTGGTTGCCAGCCAGTCGCAGGGCAGGATTCCGATTAGTTTTCTTTTTTGACCAATTAGATTAATCCATCTACAGAGAGCGCTACTTTGCGTTTCAGTTATCGCTCGTTCACTTTTTTGCGGGGGAAAAAAAATATCGCATGAAAAAAAACAATTGTGCAGGAAGCACCACCAAGGATTGTTTCGGGCAGCCAAGATTCAAGCCGATTGGCCATTTAATTTGAATTCATTTCATAGTGTCTTTTATACCATACTGTAACCGTTCACCTTCTCTGCGTTCGCCTGCATCTCACTGAAAGGAGTCTGTCCTGCTCCTTTCGTCATGCCGCCTAAGCGATACATTTCTCACTCTCTCCCTCTCTCTCTCTCTCTCTTCCTCTCTTACTCTCTCTCTCCCACTCTCTCTCTCCCTCTCTGTCTCTCTCTCTCTCTTTTTCTCTCCCTTCCTCTCTCTCCCCTCAATCTCTTGCTCTCTCTCCATTGCTCTACGTGGGCAATTAATCTAACCACCTTATCGGACTGTCATCGAGCAAAATAAAAGCATATATGAAATGTTTTGCCTGTTTACATGGCTTCGGAAAACCCTTAATGCAGCAATTTTCTGATCTTAAATAATTTATTACCTGCATGTAAATATAAATATTGAATTACTACATTTACTTGCAGGCAATATTTAGATTAAAGTCAAAGTTCTGGTTTCTGAAGTAATTGGTGGACTGTGAATATGTGCATGAGTAATGAGTAACTAGACATCGTTTCAGTATTTAACATTCAATAAAATTGCATTATTTTATTCATGTCACTCACCACACTAAACAAAGTATAGTAATTTCCTCTTCCCTGTTCCAAAAGTATGCCTCCTTGCAGTGTCTTTATGTGTTTTTCACTTCTGCGTGTACATTGCGCTCAAAAAGGACAGACTTACATTAGGTACGTACAGATAAGACGGTGACAGTTTTATCATTGAAAGCAAACAGGAACCTATTCAAACAAGACCCAGTTTGCAAGTGGAACAGCCAATTTACATAATCTTTACTTGACTTCAAAGACATTGATTTTATCCGAAATAACAGTCAGGAAAAGGTAATTGAGCATGTGCACAAGCAGTGACATGAGGTGTGTCAGTCAGATTTCTACATTGGTGGGTCGTGAGGACGTGCAAGGCCTTCTCTGCTGGTGTTAAAAATATCTGAGTAATGTGATGTTAATTAGATTTTGCCCATTAATACTTAATTAATAATTCCAAATGTTCTGTCGGCATTCTTTTACTGTGCGTTACCAGGTTTCACTGCTTCCAGATGTGTGCTTTCATATTTAAGCATTTTACGAATCCCATTTCAGCTATTACTTGTTGCTTGGCTCAGAAATCTACCCTTAGGCCTGCAGACGAGGATCTGCAGGCTCTCATAAGATTGAACAAGTGAGAATGAAACTGTTGATTTAGCCAATCAGATTCTGAGTTCGTTAAAAGTTAGCTTCTAAAGAAAAGTTACTGCTTTCAAAACATAGGGGGAGGCAATTCACCAAAACGATCACATGAACAGCCATTAAACATGAACATACGAGAGTGAATTGGGGAGAGCGGTGCCGTCGGACACAGAACTGGGCTTGCGGTGAGGGCCGAGGTCGGCCCAAATGACTTCTACGCCACCCGAGTCTCCACAAATAAAATGGGGAATTTCACTTACAAGAAAGGGCTCATAGAGTCATAGAGTTCATTCGGGAACAACACACCACTAATTCAGACAGGGGTGGCTAATTCCACACTACTGGATTTACAAACGAATTAATCTACATTTTTTTCCATCATTCACCAATCGACCTGCCATGCATGTTTTTGGTTCGTGGGAGAATACCTGAGCAACTGGAAAATGCTAGATAGACCTGAATCCAGAATCTCTGAGTGTAAGGCAGATGTGCTAACCAGTCATCTACTGTGCCGCCATAGCTAGACATGTCCTCTTAAACTATAATCCCATTACAGTAGAAAAAAAAAGACAAAAAAAAAAGGTATTACATTTTGACTAAAGTATCAGTATGGTACTCAGCAGTACAAAAAATAAATGTTGACTAAAGTACATGCTAACAGGAAGTACAAAAAATATATATATTTTTACCAAAGTATTTGATTAATTTTGATTTTTTTTAAAAAAGTATTGGAACACAATAGTATCGGGATACTATCAGGAATTACAAAAAAAGAAATAATAATGAAGAAAAAGATGAAATTTCACGATAGTATTTGGTCTTTTTAGACGTGGCAAAGAAATATATTTCGACAAAAGTATCAAAATAATACCAGGAGCACAGTAGACCCCCCAGGATACGACACACGCCTTTATGACTTTTTCACTTTACGGTGTGGAATACGATATTTTTTCAGCCCCTCTTTAGAGTGTTTTCCCCACTATTTGACAAACTATTTTGCATGCACAAAAACATATAAAATTCAAAACTTTTGGTGTACGTGCGTATGACGCCTGGTATTAGTTGATTGATATCTATAGCATGCTATTGCATAACAGCGTTGTGAAAATGACAATATTCTATTGGCTGAACTCCTTCCCACAATGTCTTTCTTTACCTTCTTTCAGTTCAAATTCTCATAAAGACTTTGCATACTTTACTGTTCTTTTACTTTATTATCAGGAAAATGCTCATCTGTTAGCAGTTAGCATACAAGAACGTTTTTTGGGGTAAATAGTTCGTAAGGTATCTGCCTTGTCCAAAATGTATCCAAATGTTTATATATGGTGTTAAAACTTTGTAAGTCGTCTATCCATAAAATAATAAGTGACATCTTTAAGCTCCCTGTCTGCTATTGGTTGGTCATACTGGAAGGGACATTTCCCCATGTGCGGTCCCTTCTCAAGGTTTCTTCATTTTCCTCATGTTGAGGTTTTGGAGTTTTTATCTGCCCTCATGTAGGTTTTAAATCAGGGGATGTTGTAATAACAGTCTGTAGTTCGCAATAATCTGTGGTCTGTGAAGCCCTTTGAGAGTACTTTTGATCAGGGGAGTCACAAATAAACATGACTAGACTTGACTTGACATTTGAAGGGCCTTAACCTTTCTTTCTGTGCAGGAAAAAAACAAAACATGGTAAATTGTTATTTTTATGATGGTACATGTCTAATCCTGACAATTAAGGAATCTATTTCTGCACACATACGTCTGGCAACTTGCTATTAAGAAGTATATTATTTAGTGTAAACCAGTGACATGCAGTGAGGATCCTGTGTGGTGATTTACAAACAAATGAACCTACATTTTAGTCATCATTTGCTTGGTAGAACAAGAAAATGCAAGCTATAAACTGTCTTACCTCAACTTGTGAATGAAGTCTACAAGCTGCTCAATACATTGTTATTTCTCCATTATCAAAAACGTTCATGCAACGAGAAAAACATATTGAATGCTTGACTAGCTGTTAACTTGCTAAACCCATCATTTCTGCTATTGTATGGGGCCGAGGTAAGCGCCGAATCAGAATTCCTGGTCTTATTATTGCCCTCTGTCATGCAGTAATAGAATTGCGTGCCTCTCTCTGCATCTGCAGACACTCATCACAGTGACATGTTGCATACTAATTACATTAATAATATTCATAATATAATGTGCAAACTCAGCCATTTTGAAATAGTAAACTTAAACGAGAAAGTTTTTGGTGGAGAGGTTCCAAAAGGAGACATAGGTGTCGACAGTTGACATTTTTAATGAGTCTAGGGGAATTACAAAAATCTCTCCGGAACGGGAAGAAAGGAGATAATGGCCTCATAGTTCAAGAAATCACAACTGGTGAATATAAAAATATTTTTAGACGGAAAGGAGGCATTGAGGTTTATAGAATAGCTGTGCAGACGGGCAGAAACGTCATACGATCCGACACTAGGGATATATCTGTGCTGTCCTTAATTGCAGCTGTTTTAAGGAGCACAAAGTTTGCCTAACCTTGTAATCAGTCCCCCGGCGCCCTCTGGTGGGTGTTAATAGTGAAAATCATCTTTTTTTTTTCTTAATCTATTTTTATTTTTATACTTCCATTAATGCTCATCACTGGCACAAGGAACACTACAGTTATGAGCGATGATAACTCAAATATTTTATTGGGTTGATAGAAATCCAAATAAGAGCACATTTTAATTTCTGCAAAAAGGAATATCCCAAATATATGGGTTAATAAATCCAAAGAACAACTAACAATTTTTTAGACCTTCAATACAAACTGAAGTGCAAATACATCCACAAAGGTTCCCTCGTCGGTGTGTATGGCACTTCAAACAGTGACCTACCTAGTGGATGGAAAAAGGCAAAGGCATTTACGTCATTTCTTTAGACCACAGGCTTGAATCTGACTTCTGCAAAGGTTATGAAAAGCTTAAATCTTTCAGTGTCCAGCAATATCCATTGTGGGTTGTCCGGACTGGATTGACACGTGAGGATAAAAGCCGAAAGGTTAGAAACTATTTTAAATATGCACCACAGGAGTTGCAAGGGTGGTTGGCCAGTCATAGTCTAAGAAAAGAACATGTCTTTACAAAAATAACTAAAACATTAAAATGACAATTACCAAGTTTGCAAAATGCCTTCAGTAAGACTTGTTCAATTAAACATTCTGGTTGGCTTTTTAAACAAAAGGAGATCTTAATTGCTTTGGCAGAGATTACCCATATCATTTATTAAGGCCCTTCTAACTGCAGAAAATTTTATAAATAAATGGCCTTTATCAAAGGAGGACGCAAATAGAACAGTCTGGCCATTGAGCGAGCGATTGTCCACCAGGAGCTATAACAAAGCAGACGGATGCAAGGCGACAAGTGACAACAATCGAGGTCAGCGCATTGCTCGGGATCATAGATGTCACTTAAAAACACACGGCCTTGTCCATCATCTTCAAACCCAAATGTGCAATCTTCTTTCTTTGTTTCTTTCTTTCTCTTTGTATCTTTCACTTTGTTTCTTTGTTTTTCTCTTTGTATGTTTCTTTGTTTCTTTCACTTTGTTTCTTTCTCTCTTCTTTTCTTTGTATGTTTCTGTTTGTTTGTTTCTTTATTTCTTTATTTGATTGTTTCTGTCTTTTTGTCTTTCTTTCTCTTTCTTTGTGTTTCTGTCTTTCTTTCTTTTTTCTTTCTTTCTTTTTCTTTCTTTGTCGTTCTTTCCGTCTTTCGTTCCAACTTTCTGTCTTTCTCTTTCTGTCATTCTTTCCGTCTTTCTTTCTGCCTTTCTTTCCGTTTTTTTTTTCTTTTTCTTTCTGTTTTTCTGTCTTTCTTTGTTTCTTTATCTCTATCTCTCTCTATCTCTCTCCCTCTCTGAAATAATGAATGAATGAGTGTAGGGTGACGCTGCTATCAGAAGCAATCACAATTAATGGAACACTGAGCTGCATTGGAATCAAACAAACATACACTTTCCACTTTATAGTGCATCAAATGTAAATTAATGATTTATTTTCCTTACATATTTGCAACCTAATTTTGTCTCAAATAATGCAATTTTTTAAATCACAAAATTGTTTGTTCCTCTTGTCATTTGTGCCATTAAAACTTTGCAAATATTCAAGGTATCTCTCTCATTTTCCAATGACATTTTTTCCAAAGATTTTAATTTTTTTTAGGATTTAGGCGTTTTTAGTCTGTTGTGTGTTTGTTTTTGTTAAGAGAAAGCAACAAAGAGAACTTTATCGGCCAATTCTAAAATCATCTTGTTCGCAATCAATGATGGCGGTATCACCTTCACCTAATGGTGATGGTTTCTTTAAAATGTTCTTGAGTGTCTGGGGTAAAATGCCTGGCTTCATTTTCATATTTGACTCTTGCCTTGGAAATGAACATATGCAAATTCATTGATGGGCTCCAAGATGCCCTGTTGCTAATGGTGTTATTTTGAAACCATCTAGGATTTATCCTCACAGGGCTTGAACAGCTGCCATCTGCATGCCAGTGTATTCTCTCTATAATCTCTCTGTCACTCACCTCTTCTGTAATAAGCGTTACATGTTCCGTTAAAATGCCTTTCCTCCTTCTGTCTAATTATTGCCAAGCCCTTTCCCTCTTGCTTCATAATAAATGCCAGGAAACCTTAAGCGCTCCAGTGCAAAAAATAGCGCTTGACTTGAAGGCTTCTAACTGAGATAATGTCTGCACACTTACAGTAGAAAAAAGGAATGGAGGAGTGGGTGTACGAGTGGGGGTGGGTGGTACCATTTTGTCATCTCCTCCTTTGCCTTTTAACTGCTGTGGGAATAGGGAGATAACGGCTTTCTCAAAAAAAAAAATGGTGTGTCTAATTCAGACGGGGGGAAAGAGGCTAGATACTGAGAGGGAAAAGATCAAGATCAAGGGGATGGAAAGCGGCAAAAACCTGATACAAGCTAATCAATTACTGCTTTACTCTTCTACAAATATTAAAATACAGTATTTTCCGGAACATAACGCGCACCTAAAAACCCCAAATTGGCCATAAATTTGAAACTACGCCTTGTAACCCGGTGTACGATGTATGCATATGCATTCATTATTTAAAGTTGTTTTACAGTATACAACCATATTTGTGCAATTATTGATCTACTCTATCTAATGTAAAACTAAACTACTTTATAAATCCCGATTTGTGTGTGTCCTTGTATGAGACTAATAGGCTCTGAAACGGCTGAACGCATTTTCGATAAAATGTACACAGTTGTACATTAGACAAATGCAAGTGTCTTTAGCTAGGTTTTATTTCATACCAACAAAATTGAAGATTATCTGCTTTTGTGGAATATGCTTTAATGGGTTCTCCATCAGGTGATAAGCGTCACTAAACGAAATCCAAACACATTGTATGCAACGGAATTCGAACACTAGTCTTGACTGTGAGAGCGCCAACACTTTTTCACTAGACCACAATGTTCAGATGTCCTACAAAAGGGCATTAGAGCGTATCTCATAGTATTTTCACAAACAGTACCAGAAACGAACGTCAGAGAATGGAGAAAACAGAAAGTCTCTCGACAAAATACTAGACAAGCTGTTTAACGTCTGTATATATATTAAATCGCAATGTTATTTGACGTACCGGTGCAAAAGTGAAGAGACTTTATGACCTATCAGAACAAAGTGCACTATGCAAATCAGGGTTTCTGGCACCACAAGTAAAAATAATTTGATAATGACATAACATATCATGCCATTTCTTATGTCTTCTCTACCAATTGTGGTCTAGGTGTAAATTTTTGGAAACTTCACTTCTGAGACCCGGGTTTGAAACCCATCTTGATTCTGGTCAGCGACACTTATCGATTGATCAATCATTGCAATAATATATACCACAAATGTATACATAGCCTAGCAGTTATGCACAAATAAACACTAGCTCACACTGGAATTTCAATTTGTTGTTATGTATGAACATTTGATGACAAAATACTATATTTTGGGGGATTGGCCTTAAAATCTGATGCGCCTAATAGTGCAGAAAATAGAGTAGTTTTTTGTTTTTGTTTCTTTTCACCTGCAAATTCAGTTAATTGTTGTCTGTGAATCCGTAGGTTTGAAATGCAAGGAGCTTGCGAATGTAGAAACCTACAGTGTACGGATTAGCAGTTCTGAGTTATGTTGAGTGAGTTATGAAACGGAAGACATTACCATCTTTTGTCCGACTCTCTCGGCGCACAGCCCCGCCTGCGTATTGGCATAATGATGAGAGGGGTCTGTGTTTCCTTATGTCTGAGCCGGAGGCTTTGGATTCAGCAGGAAGTCTTATTAGCATAGTACTTGCTGCAGGACATGGCCTTATGCATGTTCATAGGTAATGAAGACTCATCTGAGAGCTGTGATCAGGCTTCCATCTGTTACCTGCTAACTTTTGCTCACCCCGGCAATTCCGATGAACGTTAAAAGCACCCGATAGCTACAAAGTTGTTTGTTTACTTCTGTTAAAAGTGCCTCATAATCAAACAGGTCGCTAATACTGATAGTCGTTTATTTCTTAAACCTAGTCTTATTATCATTTTTTTTTCCTTTCAGAAACAGATTTTTTTTAAATTCAGCCTTCTAATGAACTAAGTGCAAGTTTTGTTTCACTTGTGTTTCTAGGATGTACAATGGAATAAATACGTATTTAATCAACCACAATTTGCGCACGTTCTCCCTATTAGAGAGGCCTGTAATTGTAAACACGGGTAGTCCTCAACCATGGGTGACAGAATGTGGTAAAAAACAAACAAACAGATAGTCACATTGTTTGATTTTTAAATATTTTTTTCCAAATCATGCTGGGAAAGAAGTTGTTTTTTTATGTACCCTTTGTTGGCAATAAACGAAGGCCAAACCTTTTCTGTAAATCTTCACAAGCTTTTCAAATTTGGTTGCATTCGGTATTTTGACCCATTCTTCTATGCAGATCTCCTTTAGAGCAGGATGTTTTGGAGCTGTGCTTTTCTGTTAAACTTCCCAAGCTTTTCACTCTCTGATGCATTTGGTATTTGGGCCCATTCCTCAATGCAGATCTCCTCTAGAGCAGGATGTTTTGGGCTGTGCTTGAGCATAAATTTTCAAGTTCATCCACAGATTTTCAATGGGGTCAAGATCTAGAGAATGGCTAGGCTACCCCAGGACCTAGAAATTCTTCTTACAAAGCAACTCTTTTGTTGCCATGGCTATGTGTTTGGGATCAATTTCATACTGAAATACACAGCCATGTCTCATTTTCAATGCCCTTGGAAGAAAATCATCACTCAAAATTTCTCGTTACATGGCCCCATGGTGTTATTTCCTTTACGCAGATCAGTCGTCTTGTTTTATTTGCAGTAAATAACAGTTCCAAAGCATAAATCTTGAATCTTTTTTAATATTCTGGAGAGAATTATAGTCCGAAAAATATGTTTTTGTCTATTTATACATTTACGTTATGTTTTGTACTTCCATGTTAAGTTCTATGCTTTTATGTGCAACCTTATTTTTGGCGCCTCTTTTTCTGCTCTGGTCATCCTTGGGAGGACCGAAAGAGCTTAATGCCCTGCAACAGTGAGCCTCTGAAATAGATTTCCATTTTCTTCTTGGTAACGCAAGACTGAAACTGGGTTTGCGTCTCCACTTGTTGACTGAAAATGTATTCATTGCTTTTGCAATATTGCTTGCGCCGTGAGAAGAATGGAATTGTTTAGCTTGGAGATAAGCATTTCTTATTGAAAATGTAATAAACGTTTTCCACAGAATTGCCTGCATTGTATTGAACCTCACTTTCAGTTAATAATAAGAGATGGGTTCCAAACATAATTCTTGGAAAATTAGGGGCTGTTTATATCTGAACGCACCATCCAAGCAATTGTGGGACAAATTTGCTAATTGAAATGAAAGAAGCTGAAGAGTTTTTTTTGCAGTCCCTGAATGGCTGCCATCAATTCTGGACTTTAAACGGCATCTGATTAAAAGTCTCAAATTTAAGACCAAAACTGAATTAGGTCATTGTGGAAGACTACTACCATTGCTGATCACTGTCACAAACGTTTGGATGCAACAGGAATAGAACCCGGGTCACTGCGGGGAGAGCGCAAATCCTAAAACGGGGGGATATTATTCTGCACAACAAGACAACCTCTTCTTGTTGTGCAGAATAATCAATACAGGCATAGAGCGCCCTTTTGCCATTTAGTGTTAAAATAACTTGTGAAATGATATCAAGGTAATACAAATTTAAAACTCGATGATAGAATAATGCGTTTTACATATAAGTATCTCCCACTACATCGTTAGAAAAATATGATACTTTCTGGTTAGAAACCCAAAAGTTAAAATAGCTATTTTAGACACACCCTCACCCCAAAGAGAGAGAGGGAGGGATGCATCACTTTGGTGGCAGGCAACACAAATTGTCCTCAGCAAGATGCATAGGACTGCAAAGCAGGTGTTTGGTCACAGTACAGTATAAAAGACGGTATGATATAAATCGGCATCGGAGACTCAAGTGGAGGGTTGCTGGCTGATCGGCATGAATCTTGGTTGTCCCCGTCCAAACTACTTCCCGCCCTCTACCCACCTCTTGCAGTCGAGCAGGCAAGCAGACACAGCATGATTTTGCCAGAGCGGTGCTGTGTTGGTGTGGGAAGCATTGGTTGGTCTTGATTAAAAAAAAAAAAAAATCAGTTTGAATGGCCAATCGGCTCTAATCTTGGCTGCCCAAAACATTCCTCAGTGGTGCGGGAAGCATCTGTTGTTTTTTTTAATCCGATCTTTTTTTATTATCTTTTTCCTGATCTCTTTTTTAATTTATTTTTCCTGTGAAGAAGTGAACCAGCTTCAACTGAAGCACAAAGGAATAATGTTAATAAAAACATGGACTCATTTCTCTTGAAGGGCATCAAGATTGTTTCAGGATGTCACCTCTGCGCTTTGTATTGGGAGCGCATGCGTTGTAGAAAAGAGCAGCTTGCTCTTTTCCTTTGTGCCACATTAAGGAAAAGGACAAGACGCATGTTATTTTAAGCTGCAATGTTTTAATGAAGTAAAAAAGCAGTGGTTTGTAGTCCGGAATATATGCTAATTGAGCCTGTTGCGGATTTACAAAATGAGCGGTAACTATTGCCATGGTCGATTCGTTAGTCTTTCAAACAGCAATGCACAGAGCACAACCGCCCACACATGTACAGCATATTTAAGGCAGGTATATTGATTAAACATATGTAGCTTTTCCTCCTTTTTTATTCCGTAAGTCTTCTTCGGACTTTATGGAGCATTTGAGCTCTGCCTGGCTGCTTATTACGAGGTGTGGAGGCAGCCCACTGAAAAAGACACAGGCGATGACTTCACGGGCTTTAAAATGCCGTTAAACAACCTTACACTGTTGTGCCCGCATACGACGAGGAGTATTCGGAAATGTCAAACTCATTTTTATTTGCAGGTCACATTCAAGTTATGTCTTCCCCTGTGCAGTTGGTGATTACTGTTGTAAACTTTTCAACATACGTAAAGAATGTGTTACATAATGGCAGTGTTATTTATTGCTGTTCAAACATTTTCATGAAAATGAATAATCTTTGGTTAGTAACCGTGCCAGATATCCTGTTGTATTCATTTTGCAATTCATTGTGTCCGGACTATAAGGTAGACCCTCAAAAAAAATATTTTTGAGATTTTCATATATAAGGCACAGTATATTATGAAGCGCATCCAATTGAAACTGCAGTAAGAGCGAAATAATACCCAACTTATTTCATAGAAGATTAATATTGGGAAATCTGGTTTCACAATTATATTAACTTGATTTCCTACATAAAGGGTTACCGTATGTTAACACATTTCTTTGTAGAATTATTATATATACCAGAATTTATTTACTGTATTTACTGTCTATGTGCGCCCTATAGTCCGAAAAATACAGTAGTTATAAGATTATGTTCACACTATAAATATCAGATTTAAAACAAACAACATTTAAAGGGAAGTTCTGTATCATGTAGTGCCGCCTAGTGGTTTTAAAAAAGTTTTACTCATTACAAATATCTATATTGATTAAAACATAAGCATATTTGAATTGTGATATAAATGTGCATTTCTAAAATACCAGGTCGAGTACATAGCAGTTTTTTCCATACCATATAAAATCCCTGGCGGGTTGGCAAGGACTCATTGGGCCATGCCAGGGTCTCAAACTCTGATTAAAAAAAATAATTAAAAAAAATCTGTGATTTCTGGATTTTTCTTTTTAGTTTATCTCTCTCAAAGTGGACAGTCACCTACGATGAACATTTCAGACCCCTTTTTGATTTCTAAGTGGGAGAAATAGCAAAGTGGCAGGGTGTTCAAATACTTATTTTCTTCACTGTATATATATATAAATTTGAAAAACAGCAAGAAATACATGAATTATCATATAGACATGAATTATGTAATGCTCATAGATCAACGAATTTGTATTGCTTTACATTATATGAGGCTCACCTAGATGGAGCTGGCATAATTTGAGTCTCTGTAGTTTGTATTTTTCCTTTTGCTTTTTAGCACTTGTTCTCTGTTTCGACTCATTTTATGGTACCCATAGAAATATGGACGTGCACCATATAAGAATCAAGCCAATGTGCATTGACTACTTCACAATTCAAGACCGCATAGCATTGATTTCAATTATTACCCAGCTGTCCCATTACAATAGTCATGAAATGCATTTTATTAGAGTCTTTTATTTTTTTAACTGTGACTTATTTCAGTCCGGTTTAATTTCATTTGTATGCAGTAATTATGTGGGGGTCATCCTGAATAACCAGCGAGAGAATGATTATGTAATTATGATATCATATTGCATCAGCACATGAGTCCCTTTGATTGCGGGTGACTTTGTGCATTTCTAGAAGTAATATAAATTCTTATAAGGCAAGACAGCAGTTAGCAGTAATATCTGTATACAGGGCAGTCATGAAATAATACATCTGCATCGGATCTATTGACACTAACAAAGATGTTATATAACGAAATTGTGAATATGCTTGATTGCTATTAAGGTTTTCGAGAAGGGTTGTTCAAACCTCACATTGTGTTTGCTGTTAAACGTCATATTGAAATATAATATTGTGAACGTGCTTAATTGCTGTTGAGATTGTCATGATTGTTTTCTGTTATTAGTGTCAATAAATTTGTTCAAAACAAAAAAAAAAAAAAAAAAATCTGCATCTTGATGAAATATTTTTGTTGTTGTTGAAAGATGCCATATTTACCATTCTATACAGCATTTTTTGAACCAAGGGATGGACTCAAATATTTTAATCCCATAAACCTTTTTTCAAATGTTTTCAAAATATCTTAAACTGTTTTTGTAGATCAGGTCATTCATTTATAAACACAAAAAAAATGTTTTCAAAATAAGCGTTTGATGATGATGATGATTATTGTTATCATTATCATGATTGTCATAATTATCATGATTGTCATGATTATCATCATTATCACATTATTATTATTATTTCCATTATTAACAAACTATTTTATTTAGTTTTACAACATTTTTTCTAACATACTTGGTCATTAGACTTCTATCCCATTTTTTTAGAAATATACTGTAAAGATTATGGGCAATAAGTTAAGAAGTTTTTGTAAACGTTAGCCAGAAATTATCTATACTATACTATACTATACTATACTATACTATACTATACTATACTATACTATACTATACTATACTATACTATACTATACTATACTATACTATACCCCAACATGCCATGCCATACTATACCATACCATACCATACCATACCATACCATACCATACCATACCATACCCTACTCTACCCTACCCTAACCTTCCCTACCATACCATACACTATTCTACTATACTATACTATACTATACTATACTATACTATACTATACTATACTATACTATACTATACTATACTATACTATACTATACTGGGTTTGTGGGCCTATCCCTTAACTCCTAGGGTCGTAGGGGCACCATTTCCCGTGGTGTGTTTATCCTATACTATACCGTACCATACCACACCACACCCTACCCAAAGTAGGACATGGCAATTGATCACATTTATTTGAACATGTTTGCTTCTAAAATAATTTATTTGAAAATGTGCTGGATCCTAAAATCAACAGTAGGAATTTAATAGAGTATGTTAACTCTGGGGTCGGGAGCCCTGCGGACCCAAAGAGCCACACAAGCAAAAATATTTCGATTTTTTCTTGAGAGAGCCACACCATTTTAAGACGAAATTCAAGCAAACCGGTTTGGGGTTTGGGGATAGCGTTAGGATTTATTAATTTCACTTCATCTTTGCTAATTTGTCAAATCCTTCATACATAAAAAAAAAAAAATATTAACCTCTCAAATACAATACTGATGTTATGAAATAACATATTTGATTTGACATTTTCTATGTATTTCAATATTTTGAGGCAGTCCATTATAAATGTCATAACTGTCTAACACCACTTAGAAAATAACCACACACACAAACCAGAATTGTTTTAAATCATTTGCTGCACCAAACGTCTCCACTGAGATCGACTCTATTACAAGTCCCTTATTGGTCGTTAAGTGCTTCTTTTGAAGGTAAACAGTATTGTGTTTACACATTTGTGCTGAGTAGAAAGTGTTGTAAACACACTTTTGTGTTGCATGGCTACTATACAGTAGAGTTTACGCTGCTCTTGTCTTTGATGGAATATTTCACAAAAGTTCGATGTAATGCACTTAAATATTGAATATGAGCAACCTAGGATGGTAATGCATTATCAATGTCGGAGCCATTCTTATACTTGTACCCTGAGCTCGGCAGAAGAGAATTTGCACTGAAAAATGGGGACATACCGTGCAACCGTCGTCCTCATTGGCTGTATTAATCAGCTTCTAATTAAAAGACAGCGTAAAGGCTGACATGCAGGACAGCCCACAGGAGCTATTGTCTGTATAATAACCTGAATTAAGGGAGGCATATTTTACCTGATGAGGGCAAAAAACTTGTTCACAAGGCACAAGTTCATCACTGTAATTAGGCGGCTGCATGTTGGCAGTGGAGAGAATGAAAGACGTCCATTTTTTCCTCTTGTGTTTGGAGTCACCAACAAGACGATATGATTGCAGGTTTCACAGTTCTGTTTCATCTAAAAATAAATGTTATCTTTTTTGTTTACTCGTTGTATTCATTTGTTCATCATGTCAAAGTGACATGTTTGTTCTTGCCATGGTAATCTAAAAATATTCCGTTTGTGAAAGATATTTTAAGATGCACCATTAACAATTTAAAGTGACAGCATTTGACTTGCTACAACTATAGCACATAATCTTAATATTTTAACATAAATACACATATTTACAGACGCTGCCCTACTTCCGGACGAGATTCCGGACGATAGTTCGTAAGTTGAATTTGTACGTAAGTTGCTTCAGTGCTATATTTTGTATGTTTAAGGTTTGTATAAGTATGTTTAAGGCTTGTATACGTAACCTGTATTGTTTTATACTAAAAAAATAAACATTTTGTAAAACAATATGCTCTATAAAGATGAATAAAGTTGAGTTTAACTTTCTTTTGGAAGATGCGCTTCAAGGGGTCCTCCTTCGTAGTAAAAAGTGGCCAAAAAAATCGTTCCTACAATTTTCTCAACTGCATCAAGCTTTCTTATTCCACTTTCATTTCAAATGAAACGGCTCGCCCCTTCTTTAAACTTTACACCAACCAGATTGAATGGATGTACCAGATATTGAACAGTAAAAATGTTAAATATCTTTGCACGCTGGGGATAGTATAGACAAAGACAGTATAGAACGTTTACACATGAACTAGGAAGAGGAAGCTGATTTTTTTACTTCTGGGTGGATGCTGGGTGACCTCTCACAGCGCCACACCCCGGTAGCGGCAAAAAGAAGCACTAATGTCCTGTACTTGGAAAAAGGTGCACACAATACGAAATCAATCTTACAGCAATGTCCGGATATTTTTGGACATCCCGAAAAAAAATGTTCATATCTGCCGTTTTACCTAAGTTGAATGGTCGTAAGTAGGGAAGCGTCTGTATATGAAGCAACACACTTCTCACAAAAAGTCACGTATGTTGAAATTTGTATCCATTGAGGCAGGGTCATATTTACAAATAAATTAACTTACAACTGATTCGGACAATTATGAGTCAGATTCCTTAATTGACTAGTCAAGCCTTGTACATCGGACACTGTGGTTAGCAGCACAGGATCTCCGCAGGGGACCGTGCTCTCTCCGTTCCTATTCACTCTATATACATCGGACTTTAAGTACAACTCTGAGTCCTGCCATGTGCAAAAGTTTGCCGACGACACTGCGATCGTGGGATGTATCAGAAATGGGCAGGAGGAGGAGTACAGGAAATTGATTCAGGACTTTGTCCGATGGAGCGACGCAAACCACCTGCACCTGAACACCACCAAGACCGGGGAGATGGTGGTGGACTTCAGGAGAACCAGAACTCACCCGGTTCCTGTAACCATCAAAGGAGAATGTGTAGAATTTGTCCAGACCTACAAATACCTGGGTGTGCAGCTGGACAACAAACTGGACTGGACTGCCAACACAGAAGCTCTATGTAGGAAAGGGCAAAGCCGACTTTACTTCCTCAGAAGGCTGGCCTCCTTCAAAATCTGCTAAAAGCTCCTGAAAATATTCTATGAGACAGTAGCGGCAAGCGCCCTCTTCTATGCGACAGCGTGTTGGGGAGGCAGCGTCAAGAAGAAGGATGCCTCTCGTCTCAATA
The DNA here is from genome assembly GCF_059441175.1 of Urocampus carinirostris. Taxonomy (NCBI): domain Eukaryota; kingdom Metazoa; phylum Chordata; class Actinopteri; order Syngnathiformes; family Syngnathidae; genus Urocampus; species Urocampus carinirostris. The sequence continues at coordinate 33,361,880 of NC_142350.1, forward strand.
AACTGGGTAGGAAAGCGAGCTCTGTTGTGGGCAAAGAGCTGGACAGCCTAACAACAGTAGCTGAGAGACGGGCACTAGAAAAGCTGCGGTCAATCATGGACAATCCATCGCATCCACTACACAGCATTATCTCCAGACAGAAGAGCAGTTTAAGCGACAGACTGCTGTCACTGTCTTGTACTACGGACAGACCGAAGAGATCTTTTCTTCCTCATGCCATGAGGCTCTTTAACTCTACCCGGCAGAGTAAAAGCCCACAGTAAACCACACCACCTACATTGCATATTACCGAATCTTATTGCAATATGTATTCTGTGTAGCACTATTTAGTTATTCTATATAACACGCTACAGTGGGCATTTGCACGTCACACTGGGTATTTGTATATTGTATTCTTTTTGCTTTATTATTGTATTGTTCTCAGCTCAGGGATGCTGCTGGAAATGTGAATTTCCCTTCGAGGATGAATAAAGTATCTATCTATCTATCTATCTATCTATCTATCTATCTAGTCGTAGATGTAATCAATTGTCCAAAATGGCAGGAGAGTCATTTTACCGCTCTGGTAAACACTGACTATAGATGTTCCACTAGTGTCGTGCAAGATATGTTGCAGGACAAGTGTACGTTTTTCTACAAGTTAGGCAACAATTTTAGTCTACCACATTGTCTCTTGCTTGGAATTGCTATAGTTAAGACAATGGGTCAAAAACTAATATGAAGTTGAGAGTTATTTTTGCAAGCTTTAGTTGTGGTGGCCTTGCAGGGAGTCTGTTAACCACAATTTGGCCTGATAATGTGGCAACCACCAATCACAATAACGGAACAAGAGGATTTATCACATCTGTATTGTATTTTGGCCCTTTTCTCCACAGTATTATTTATAATGGAGACAATGAGAGGACCACAATTGTAGCTTTCAAGTTTCCTCACTCTGATTCCAGACTCTCTGTAGGTTTTTTTTTCTCTCTCTCTCTCTCTCCCTTTCTTCCTCTCTATTTCTTTCTCTTTATTGCTCTCTCTTCCTGGTAAAATGTTCCTACTCACAGCTAGGGTTACTTATCCTGATTCCCCTCCTATCATGACTCTCCCTCATCACTATTTTACACTCTGTCTTCTTTGCTCTTTGCTAGTTTGTTGTCTTCCTTGTCATTCTTGTCCTTGCCTTTTTGTTAATCCAGTGTATTTAAGCCATGCCTGAAGAACTCTTGGACTGTCAATTTTGACATGAATTTACTGAAACACCAACCCCTTGCCTGCATCTTGGACTACGATTGTTACCTTGCTACTGGATTTCCCGTACACTAAAGCCTGTCCAAATAAAGCCCTCCGTTATAAAACTAATCTGGGTTTCAGCACTTTGCTTGTGCACAAAATGAGTGGGTTCTTGACAGTTATCTAGAAATATAAGGCTTACACCACATTATACATGAGTCAGCCCTCATTTGACTTTTCCTTCGGCTCAGTAGTAAATATGTGCTCGTCTTTGTCGTTATTTGACTCTGTGATGATCGCCATTTTGAAAGGTCTCATGATCCAAAAACACATAACCTAGACAACTTGGAAAAAGAGCTAAAAACGGCACCCGGTGTGCAAGGGAAAAGCACCGTAGGCATTCTGCAGCCAGTAGCTTTGATTGCCAAATATGCCAATGCTAATGGCGTCAAGTGTGATTAGGGAATTAGATAGTATATTATCATATAAAGTTGAAAATCAGCACTCAATGCTGGGAAAGCTCAGCTTTATATCTCCCAAATGCTTAGCTTTGACGTAAGCAAAATTGTTACAAACATATGTGGCCATTCTGTACAAAAACGTGATTTCTATCAAGTGGCGATACTCTTTAACAGGAAAAATCAGAGATGTGTCATCAGCTCTTTAGCAGAATATTTATAACTCTTCTATTTATAATCTGGTGTCTGTCCTACATATGTCTTAAAGTGCTCCCTTGGGAGGCCTTTGTCATTGGAATAAAGATACGGACGCTATCGCACTCTGCTTTCGTCTGTGCTGTTTGATGGGGTCAGAAATCCTGGCTCAGATGAGACTTGAAATAACACGACTTCCATTCCAGTGCTTCAAACAGTAAAATAAACCAAGAGATTATATTTGATGATAAAAATTTGTCTCAGGGGAGGATTTATTTTTTTTATTCATGTTTTCCTTCTGCAGCATATGATAGAGCTGTCAGCATTTCCACTTTTGGAAGAGTGATAAACATGTTTATTTTGTTAGTCTGCCAATTTCTGTTTTGAGCACAAAAATGCAGATTTTTAATGTCTCAGTTCTCAGCTACTGCAGCTACTATTTGGTGTCTTTTTTGGTAGTGTTTTCAGTTCTGGTTATTTTAAAGTGCTTTAAAGGATTTTTGAATTGAGTTGAAATAACACTTCTCATTTTTGCTGAGAAAATCTCAACACTTTGAAGAGCAACCACACATTTATAATTTATTCAAACACAACTTGGTCGTCTGGTGCATTTTAGTTAGGGACTGATGTTGCTGAGTGTCTTGGGCAGGACATGATTAGTCAACTGCAGCACTGCTGTAAACTGTAAAGGAGAAAGGATGGGAAAACTAAATCCAGTAAACTGAACCTTTACTGTAAGAATTCACAGGACATCCTTGATTAGCCGACATTTTTTTAACACATGTGGCTTTTATAACTTTTTGAAAAAAGTTTACACTGCCGTAGTTATTGGAGAAGCTTTTGCTACAAAGCAAAAAAATATCCGAACATTCTTGTATTTATTTATCTTTCTCGTTTAAATATATGATCAAGTCAAGTCAGGTCAAGTCAAGTCATTTTTATTTGTGTAGCCCTTAATCACAAAGAGTCTCAAAGGGTTGCAACTGTCTTGTAAAAGAAAAAACCTTCGACATGTTTTTTTTTATTTTTTTTAAGGAGCCTCAGTAAATATGCTTTTTTTTCCTTCGACAATCGATTTAGGAAGTATTTTGTTTGTTACCATTACAGCAATGATGCATTTAGTATTGACAGTTTTTGAAATTTAAATAACTCCCTAATAATCCATTGATGATGGATTTTTGCTAATAAACACACAAAAACAACAAATGTATTTTATTTCATGACAGTGATATGTTTTACTTTATAAAAATGATGATTGCGAAAAACAATAACTTGAATTAGCTGTTTGTTATGGCAGTTAGTAGATCATTCCTCTTATTTTAGGTTTGATTTTTCTCAGTCCACCACAGAAATACCCTACGCTTAACATTTTCTGACAATCGAGTATGAATTGATTTTCAGGTATGCATAATAACCATGGTTGTTTTCATCAGACTATACTCGAATCTTGAGTGGTCATCGATTTCGATACACCATATTGATACTACTAGTACATATTAGTACTTTTATCATGATTTTTCTTGCTGAAGTAAATGGAAGGAGACCAAGAGGAAGGCCGCTATTGACGTAGATGGATAGTGTTGTGAGTGCACTGCAGGAAAGAGGTATAAATATAATGGAAGCTAAAGTGCTTGTTGGTGATAGGAATGAGTGGATACGTGTTGTACAAAGATAGTGGGATGTTTAGACGTGTACTAAGGGATGATGCGGCAGGGGTAAACCAGTGGAAGCTGTCGGGCCCTGCTGTTGAACAAAAGAGGGTTGTGTCACCCTAACCCGAGTGACACGGCCGCTTTCTTGTGTCCCGTTTTATCTGGAGGGATGAAAGCATGACCGACTTGGGTGCCGAGGTGCTTAACCTGTTTGGGTGTTTGGCTATTTGGGTTGGCCATGGTCGAAACATTTTTGTGTGTGTTTTTTTGCTACTTTTTGCCCTTTTTATTTTCTTTGTTTTTTGTATGTGTTTGTCTTGCTGTCGGTCACCCCTCTCGAGGGATATGACAAGGGTAGATAGATAGATCTTTATTTTTGTATACGTAAATCTTTCAATCCCAATATTTAATTTTCTTTTGCACCTATTTAATGTCAATTTACCATTCCTTTATTCCCAGGCTTTTGTTTTGTTAAATGAAATGATCTGCATTTATATAGCGCTTTTCAAGTCAATGACTTCCCAAAGCGCTTTACATTGTGCTTCACATTTCCCAATAGTGGCCGTGATCTGTGCAGCCATGTAAGGCGCTAACCTGCTTATTGGGGGTATTGGGGTTTCAGTGTCTTACCCAAGGACACTTCGGCATGTAACACGGACAAGCCGGGATTCGAACTGGGATCCCTCAATCCTAAAACGATCGCTCTACCTCCTGAGCTACTGCCGCCAGAAGGCAGCAGATATTGGTTTCGACCATAAGGGGTATTGACACATTAACAAAAGACTCTTATCAGCACCGATACCCTTAACTGGTGTCAGTACTTGAACACTCTTTAAAAAGACTGCAGTGTTATTGTTCATTGCAATAGTTTTGGCAAGATTTATTACCTGGAAAGAAGCCATTGTGAAATGTCTATATCCACATTTTCAATAAGTGGTTTATGACGCAGTTTTGAAACAATACATGACACTCTGTACTCAGCCGATTGACAGAGGTAAATCGGTTTAAGTCAGTGCTCCATCTGCATATTTATCGGAGGCTTCCAGTTACAAAGCAATGGTTATGGATAATTTACCTAGGGCAGCAGGAAAAATGATTCTGATGTCGACAAAACCATTTTGTGAGCTTTCCTCAGCTCAAATTAATGGCAAGATACGAACCCTCTGATGACTCGCTCATGTTTCTGTTTTGCACCTACCGCCTGAAACAAAGCTCAAATCTTTAAAGCTCCTTTAAAGTTTCTACTTCTTGGTTGTGATTGTGTCAATGTAACTGAGAATAACATGGTGAGAGGAGAAAGAAGGTAACAAAAAGGGTTTAGAACCGGTGCACTGACCCAGCTTTTGCCGCTGGCTTGTCCCCTTTGAAGTGCCTCGGTTTTGCCAATTCTACATTGAAGGAAATGGAGAAGGGCGAGACAGGAGAAGGTAGGAAAATAATGCACTGACATGCTTACCGGCCATTTCGAAGCACTGTCCACTTCTGCTGACTGTCAAGAACACATTTTTCATGGCTACTGTGTTCAAGGGTGTCATATGCCAGGAAGGGCAAGGTTCCAAATTCAGAGGTGGACTAAATGTGTATGTTCAGCTTTCTTTAGTATTATTAAAAAAAACAAAAGATATTTTGAAGAACAAAAAAAGATCAATGTAACATGTGTTTACATCCAAACTAACCATTTTCTTTTTTGCATTTTGAGAGTAGAAAATATGTATTATACATTTACTAATGGGAATTTTTTTTTGCTTTAAACTCGAACAGCAGTGCAGGCAAACACGTTGGCCAAAGCATCTACAATCTGCTCAGCATGATAGCAAGTTCAGAGTTGAATTGTTTCTTTTGTTTTTTTTTCACAGTCCTGCAAAGATGAGGTGACATTAGTGATATGTTTTTTGGCAACCAGTGCCAATGTCAAAGATGATTCAAGTGTGTTGATCACCTGCTTGGGATTATGTGAGGGTTCAAATACATAGTGTATTTTTGCAATCTCATTCTGTCATTCAAATTTTCCAGCAAATTAAGTGAAAAAAAGTATCTGAACACCCTGCTTTTTTATATTTCTCCCACCTATAAATCATGCAGGTCTAAAATTTTCATCGTAGGTGCAACTTCAATATGAGAGAGATAAACTTAGAAAGAAATATCCGAATATCACAATGCATGTTTTTTTTTAACAATTTATTTGTGAAGCAGCTGCAAATAAGTATTTGAACACCTGTGTAAAGTCTAGAATTTTGACCCTGAAAGACCTGGTAGTCTGCCCATTAGAGATCCACCTGCACCTTGTATATCATCCTGAATCAGATGCCATGTTAGAGGTTATTAGCTGTATAAAGACACCTCTCCACCCCATACAATCATTAAGACTTTAACTTGTAACATGACAAAGACCAAAGAGCTGTCCGAAGTCAATGACCTAAAAAGAGTTGGGACCATCGTTTCCCAGGTTACTGTAAATAATACACTAAGACGTCATAATTTGAAATCATGCGTTGCACAAAAGGTTCCCAGCACCTGTCTTCAGTTTGCATATGACCATTTGGATGATACAGAGGAGTCATGGGAGAAAGTTGTGTCGTCAGATGGGACCAAAATAGAAATTTTGGGTCATAATTCCACTAAGCGTGTTTGGAGGAAGAATATTGAAAAGTACAATCTGAAGAACTCCATCCCTACCGTGAACTTCAGGGGTGGTAGCATCATGCTCTGGGGGTGTTTTCCTGCACATGGGACAGGAGGAGTGATTTTTTTTTTTTAATTATTGCTCCAGCGAAGGTCGGGGGGTCCCGTCCCTGTGTGTTGAGCCGACCAGATGAACCAGGTTTCTCCAATGCTGGCGGTCTTGTGCCATCCTCTACAGCAACTCCTTGTTGTTGGAGGTCGCCCGCAACGTCGTCAAGCCATCGAGGGCGGGGTTTCCCTCGTGGTCGTCTCCAGCCTGCGGCCAAACCAGCGGGTGCGGCGTTGTGCGACCAAGGAAGATGCTCGGGGCTGGCACGTGCGGGCTCTGGGCTCTTCATTTGAGACTCGCTGGGGCCACCTGATGTTCTCGATGGTTCTGAGAGCCCTGCTATCAAAACCTTCGATTCTTGTGGCCAGGGTGTCGTTCAGGGGCCATGTTTCTGAGCCATAAAGCAGGATAGAGAGTACGGCGAGATTCGTCTTGCGTGCGATGGTGTGGTGCCGCCAGAGTGGTTTCCAGAGACTGCAGAGCAGATGCTGCCAGGGCTCTTCTGCGGAGAATCTCTGGCTTTAGGTCCCCATTGTCTGTCACCATGGACCCCAGATACACAAAGCTCTTGACAGGCTCTACGCTGGAGGAGTGCACTGCATTGAAGGGCGGATGACTGGGGCCGTGTATTGTGAGGTTTTGGGCATCAACCCCCTTCCCTCAGTCAGAGCATTGAAGATGGGTTCTGACTGGGTCTTCCAACATGACAACAACCCGAAGCACACAGCCAGGAAAATCAAGGAGTGGCTTCGTAGGGAGAATATCAAGGTTCTAGCATGGCCCAGGCAGTCTCCAGACCTGAACCCAATCGAAAATATTTGGCGGGAGATCAAACTCCGTGTTTCTCAGCGACAGCTCAGAAACCTGACTGATTTAGAGAAGATCAGTGTGGAGGAGTGGGCCAAGATCCCTCTTGTGTGTGCAAACCTGGTGAAAAATTACAGGAAACGTTTGACTTCTGTAATAGCAAACAAAGGCTACTGAACCAATTATTAACATTCATTTTCTCAGGTGTTCAAATACTTATTTGCAACTATATTACACAAATAAATTGTTAAAAAATCATGTATTGTGATTTTTGGATTTTTTTATTTTTATTTTTCCCTCTCACAGTAGACATGCAAAGGATACCATGAAAAAGTACAGTCGTTATTGCAACACACTCCAATATAACATCATGTGTGAGTGGCTAGAGATGGGCACGCATGGTTCATAGTGATGCCTGGTTCTACTTAATGCACATACCTGTTCTTTCATATAATACCCCCCTTAACGTTCTGACGGTGTCCTCTGCTATGTCTGCCTTACAACAACAACACACACAGTGCGAACTGCACAATAGGAAACGCATCACATTTTAAAATAAATCTCCTTTTATTCTCCTTATAGTTCTGAAACTACAGTATTTTAAAAAAAGTGCAGCTGTCAGCCATATGAGTATTTAATTACTTATTGTACATCTACAAGTGTGGCGAGTACCAGTATTAAAAGCCATCACAAGTATTAATAACTTGGACTATAGCCTGGTGTAAAGCCAGTTAAGATACCTAGAATCATTACTTGCCCATCTGTATTTATTATTATGAGCCTCAGTAGTATTGGGATTACTAATATTGTGTTGTATTGTATTCTGTTTATTTTTCTCTGTTTAATCACGTTGCAACAAACATCACCTGAAAAGAAAAAAAAGGATGACTGGTCAAAGCCAAAGGCTTATGACCCCTCTGTCACGGTTGCCATGGCGCCCAATTGGCCCCTGCCGTGTGGTGCCAGCTTCTGTCATAGTTACCAGGGCGCCCAATTGGCCCCACCCATGGACACCAGCTGAAACTCATTGACAGATTGCTCCCTGACTAATTGAACGCTGTCTTGTGAGTCGCCTTTTGCCGGAGCGTCTGCGAAACTCTGTTCTGACACGTCAAGCCCTGAGAATCTCAATTTTTCCTGTGTTTTGCTCTTGTTTTGCCAAACCCTGAGAACCTCTATTTTTTTCCCGTGTTTTTTCCTGTTTTGCTCTCGCCACGATCTGTTTGATTTTGAACACTTCCGCGTTCCGAGCAATCTACTCCCCGCGACCAACAATCTCCGGATCGTGTGCGCTCCTTTCTCTTCTCCCCAATAAACTGTGAGTAACGTTACGCGATTGGGTTCTTTTACCTGTTGTGGTCCTGACACCCTCCCCAAAATAGCTTTGGATGCTTCCTCTTCCAATCATGTTAACAAACTATCATATTTTACTGTTTTACAGTCATCAGTGAGTTCATTCAAAAATTATAACATTGTTTTAATCACAATAGTATTTTACAATTTATGAGGTTTTTGTGCTGCTTTTTTCTCTCCCTATTTTCAATTAACAATATAATGTGTGAAACCTAAGATAATTGAGCATTTTCTCATGATTTTTGAAATAGGATTCGACGTGTACCAAAAGAGCAGGTTAGGAGGGCCTGGCGAGGCATAGCCTATGCCCAGCCCCCACATCCATCGCATTTTTCGCAGCTCATAAAAATCATTGCATTTTTATCTTAGTTAAGTCACACACAATATTGGTAAATAATTTTGGCCTGATAGCGGGTTGGACTATTAATCAAATAACATCACATTAAAGATTAGGTTCAACATGTGTTAAATAGAAATACGCACCCATTTTTCAAATACAGTGTCAAGTCACTGTTGAGGTGAGCTATGTCTTAGACTATAGGTATGATTATCTCATTGTTTATACGTTTATAGTTTAAAAAATACTCAAAATCAGAAAAAAACACCTCGATGCACTTTGACCTTGCAAGGAGGAATGGTAAAAAACCCCAAAATGTAAAGCTCTAACCTCTTCTATGGGTACTCTCCTGAAGTCTCTCTATTCGTTAAAATATCAGAGGTGACAAAAAGCAGATGAACCCTAAGGGGTAAGAACAGAGGCATGATTGACTAATAGTGACAATAATGCACACAGTGTGCAAGTGCTCAAATAGTCAAAAAGAAGAACAACAGTGTGCAATAAGAGTCAAAATGACTCGACTCTGGCAGTATAAGAATTCTTCTTCGCAGGTGTTAAATAGTCAAAATAGAACCACATTCTTCATTGTAAGCAAGCAAAATAATTATAATTATCCATTATGTTTGTTAGACTGTCTGAGTTTCATCTTTTGTGCTTTTCTTGAGTCTCATGACGGGGGGGGGGGGGCAATGTCGAAACAGAGGAGAGGAACTGGATGCTGCATGCTGCGCACAGTGTGGCTTTTAAGTTGCTGGTAGGGAGAAATGGCACAGCCAAGTTCTCTCTTTAAAATGGAGAGGTTACAGGGGAGATTTTGTTTTTCAAATGATCCCATGACACAAATATCTATGATTTTCAATAGAGGTTGGAGCGAGCATAATCCTTAGAGAGGAGATGACTGATGAAATGTTGCCCATTACGAAAGAAAGGACACACATGTTCAAGTTTTCAATATGTTTTTAATTGAAATCGAAAAGATTGCAACAAAATGCATTATCTTCCCGCAAAAATGAACTAGCCAAACAACAGAGTCAGTTCTCATAGACTAGAAAATAATGAAAATATCGCAATGTTGTGCTATTGTAAACAACACATTTCTTGGATGACAAGGACCACCCAATCTATTCTTAGAAACAAATAATACAACACAATATATAAACTTCACTGGTCTAAAATCCACAGATATCCATGCTTAAAGTTATCATCTTCAATGATCTATCGATCTATAGGTGAGGGGAGTGTGGGGCATGTTTGTATGTGTGAGAGGAGTTGCTCACTATATATTTCGTCTGTACTTAATGTTAGCCTGGAGAGGGATGGGCGCCACCAGGCTGTACTTGCCCAAGACACCACAAAGGAAATAGTGCCCCTAAGATCCTAGTTGTTAAGGGATCCAACCAACCAATTTAATGTGCCAGAATTGAAAGACAAGGAGGCTTTATTATTTGTGAGCAGGATTGTACAGTAATCCCTTGGTTATCGCGGTCAATAGGGACCAAAACCACCCGCGAAAAGTGAAAATCCGCAAAAGTGCTTCAAAAAATAACATTTAAAAAAAAAAAATGTTTTATTTTATTATTATTATTTTTTAGACCTGCGAAGCTCTAAACCCGCAAACGTGGGACCACGAAGTAGCGACGCCCCTTTAATAATGCTTAAAAAAAAGAAGAAAAAAAAACTGCGTTTGACTCAGTAATCCCTCGGTTATCGCGGTTAATGGGGACTAAAACCACCCGTGAAAAGTGAAAATCCGCGAAATCGACGCCTCTTCAAAAGTGCTTCAATTTATTTTTTATTTTTTATTTTTTTTTTATTATTTTATTTTATTATTATTATGTTTTAGACCCGCGTAGCTCTGGGAGATTGTTCCATACGCACAAAATATACACTTCCCTTCTGGTGGCCTGAGAGAGATTTTGCTTTGTTTTTATTGTTTTATTTTAAAATTATACATTTTGAAATTAATGACTTAGAGACTGGATTCATTCTTGAAATTCTCAAAAATCTATGGCGAATCTATGTCGGATAAAATCATCCAACACGCCAGATACAGCCTGCGGGCTCTGTATTTGAAAATGAAAAGAGCCTCAGCCGGCTTGCGAGCCATACGTTCTCGACCTTTACTTACTTGCATGAAGAATTTGAAGTAAAATCCTCATTATCAGTATTGAGAGATCTATTTCTAAGTTTCCCAACTCGACACTCACAGTCATGACAAATGTGAAGTCCACGGCTTATTATCGATATATTTGGATTGACCATCCCTCTAGTATTGATCACTGGGGATTAAAGACCACCTCGGACTTTGTCATGGAGTGGATTATAGAAGAAAATGACTTGTATGTTTGTGGTGCTTTCTTTGTATTGACCCTTATTCAGTTGATTGGCCCACCCCCGTGTTCTCCATCCCTTTATTGTCAAAAGGCTTCTCAGTAATCTGGCTCGCGTGTTGGTGCGCCTCCAAGGGACTCCTGCATTGTGCGCCTTCAGGCTTTACTGGCCTGATTACACTACCTGTAGATACTCACCGCATCCTCTTCACACTCATTTAAAGCATCCGCGTCCCTCACGGAAGAAGTGCGAATTCTCCCCCCCATGGACCCGCTTCCATCATCGCAACGCTTACAACACCCGATGTGTTTATACAGTTTTGCACATGTGATGCTTGTAGGGAGTTTCGTGTTAATTTTGCCTGGGAGGGGAAATGTGTGTCCAATGCGGGGGCGGCTGGAGAGTGGACAGTCTGCGGAGGAGTAATGGAAAGTAAAGGGTGGAGTGTATGTGTGTGGGATTGTTTGGAAGCACGGCAGGTGTAGTTTTCGGTGGCCTGCGTAGGCAGATGCGATGTCCCCCTTGGGGGAGTAGGGAGTTGGGGTTGTGCCACATTTGGTCTTGCTGCACAAAAGCGTTTTGTGTCTACAAGCCTTTTTAACATGACAGTCAAATATCATTTGTCCTCTATTATCAGCCAGATGGGTTTGTTTTTTTTCGTGCTAGTTATAAGTGAAGGGAACGTCATGATAAAAATATATCACAGAGAGTTGTTGTTGCTGTTTAAAGAAAACTGTGTAAAGTGATCCTGTAGTAATGAGTGTTAATTGGCCAAAAGTGTCAGACAACATTTAGTAGGTCAAGAATGAAACAGCGAAACATACTAATATTCACCCACATCTTAGAGACATGCAGAGACTATTTAAATGAGAACATTCTATAAAAGCTTTTAGGTAAAGCTAATGTTATTTGAAATAAATAAATACATTTTTTTGACTTAAGAGTATTTTATAAGATAATACATGTTCCAATGTCCCAAACGCAGAATTCTGTAGCTGGGGATAAGTGCCCCGAGGACACCTTATTTGGCTGTTTATGTACAGTAGCTTTTTGGCCCGGTTCATGGATAGTGAGCCCATGGGAAGGGGGACTCATGTCAAGCCTCCTGGTTGTGGGTCCGCTCAAGAGGCACTCTCCAGCTGACCCAACCTCTAGGCCTGGCTCCAGAGGGGGGCCGCAGTACCCTTGTCCGGCGAAGGAAATTGTGGACCCTGTACTGTTCCTACCCTTACCTATGGTCATGACCGAAAGAACACGATCATGAGTACAAGCAGCTGAGATGAGTTTCCTCTGCAGGGTGGCTTGGGCTCTCCCTCTGAGATAGGGTGAGAAACTCTGTCATCCGTGAGGGACTCAGTGTAGAGCCTCTGCTCCTGTGTGCTGAGAGAAGCCAGCTGAGGTGGCTCGGGCATCGGATAAAGAAGGCTCCTTGACGCCACCCTCTGGTCATGTCCCACCAGCCGGAAGTCCATGGGCAAACCCAGGACTCACCAAAGAGACACCATCCCTAATCTGGCTTGAGAACGAAGGAGTTGGATGAAGTGGGTGGGTGTAGGGACGTTTGGGCTTCACTGCTGAGGCTGCTTTCCCGAGACCCGACCCCGGATAGGTGGAAGATGATGGATGGATGTATGGATGGCATTTTTAATATAGTTCATGCAGTTTTCCTTATTATTTCAAATAAATACTGGATTTTCAATCCTATTATTTACCTCTCGGAGGCGCCAATGTCCCTTAAAGTGTTGTTCAAAATATTTAAAGGGACACAGGGACAGACAACTTACTCGCTCATTCACACCAAAGGAAAATTTGGATCGGCCAATTAACCTGACATGCATGTTTTTGGAATGTGGGAGGAAACCGGAGTGCCTGGATGAAACTCACCCAAGCATGGGGAGAACATGCAAAATGCACACAGGAGGGTTCGATCCCATGACCTCAGAACCACTGCCCTGCCGTGCACCCTAAACCTTTATATTTTAAGAATATTTTACAGTTAGATATTCTATTTTACTCTGTAACCAAAAAACTAACTTTTACAGATAAGTAATTTTTAACAAATACAAGAACTTTATACACGTATATTCATATATTATGTATTGATATATTTACAAATGACTACAGTACCATCAAATGCAAATAAGTGAGTTGGCTGTTAAGTCAATTAGAATGCACACAGTGCACGGTGTAAATCCGTGAAGTAGGAAAACCATGAGAGGTAAACCGTGTTATAGAGAAGAGTTACTGGCCTTGCATTTTTTAACTCATATCTTCAAAATACTTAAAGACAAAAACAACATGGCTCTCATTTAGCCAAGACTTATTGAGTAAGATCTTCCATTGGAAGCTTTTTAGTGTGCAACACCAGCACTGTTCCCTCTAAGCCGTGGAAAATTAGAGGGAACATTGAACACCAGTATCAACAACATGTTCCTTCAAATACGAATCAATCTGCATCAAATGTAGAATACTATTTAAGACAAATAAACTGCATAATGCAAGAAGCAGAAGCTGTTACACCTTTTTAGCCTTATAAATATTTATAAACTGTTGCCTCCTATTTTGTGCGAATCAAATCTTTCTCACCGTTTCACCACAGCACAGCAGACACTTTTAATTCTCTCCCTGAACATCAAACAATAACCTTTGAATGCTGATTAAAATTGGCGCAGTTGTCTTTTTGGGCGCACAGACAGGGGAGATCGTCTCACTTCAAGTTAAAAAAAGAGCCTGGAGGCATGACGCGAGCGATCTTTTCCTTCAAGCTCCAATTGTCAGGTTGAATTCAAGGCAAACTGCCCGATGTTCTCTTGACTTTAAGGCCAAGATGATCTAGGAGCAGACGTATGAAAATACAGCACCGACTCGTTTGTCTGTCTGCGGGGATCTTCCCTTCAAGGACGGCTTCACGATCTCTGCAAATGAAACCGTTATCCCAACATTCATGCCTTTGGCGCTTCTCTCTTGCAGTTCTACTCGTACTTTGGCTCACACACATGCACAGTTGCACAACATTGTCTTTTCTTCCATGAATGTTTCCTTTTTCTGAGTGTTTTGCAGTCTTATAGAGCTGTAGACAGGATGAAAGATGAATTGTGACAGCAGGGAAGACTTGGCGGATTGTTGGAAATAAAAGAAAGGTTGCAACTGTGTGAGATGCGGATTGAAATGGCATCTATTTCTCAAACTAGAGACTCTAATTTACTTGTCCTCTTGCTTGGTGGGTCACAAATAAGCCCCAACCACTTCTTTCTACTGTGGTTGGGGCTTATTTGTGCTATTCTCTAGTGGGAGTAGTACACGCTGGTGTAGGAGATCATCTGTTTCTTGGACATTTCTTGCATGAAATAGCCTTAATTTCTTTGAACATGGATAGACTGTCTGGTTTCACAGGAAATGTCTTTTTTTTGGGCATAACATCATTACACAAGTTTTTTTAAACCATTTATTAGCCTTCTAATGCAATTAGTAATCGCAATACACAATTAGAACACCAGAGTGCTAGTAGCTGGAAATGGGCCTCTCTACACCTATGTATTCATTGCATTAACCCTCTTAATATCATGAGGGCACCAGCGCCCCCGTCTTACAGGTACTATTTGATTTACCATAACAGATATAAAATAGAACACAATTTAATCAATGTAGTTCTCCGTAACATCAACAATGTGGTAACAAATTCCAGGAATCATATCTCACAACTGTCCACGTGTGCCTACAGACTAATCACAGCCAATAAATAACATACGGGACATAATTAATGCATTTTTGTTATCTGTAACCAATTTAAAAAAACATTTTAACATTACTTTATTAGGTTTTGATTGTCAAAGGGGCAAATAATTGTTGTACTGATGGGTCATGTAGGATTTTTCTCCAGGAATTGCTTCACCATCCACCACACAGGCCCATAAAAACGCCTGCTCACGGTGAAAAATATTTGACAATATATGGAAAACCCCTAATCAGAAAATGTATCAAAGGACTACACCATCCTCTGATCCAAAAACGGCATGTGGGCAAAAACAAACTCTAAACTTCAACATGAGGGTTAATAAGGAACCTTGAGAAGGCATGACCAGACTCAACTTATTTTGTACGTCTTTATAAAAGTTCATATTTCAAGGTTATGTTGTCTTACAATGTGTTCATGTTCAGTTCCAGCCTCTACTTTATTTCAATCCCGAATAATCAAAGTCAGTATTTTTTTTTATTGAAAAATGTTATTACAGTGGAACCTCGGTTCTCGACCATAATCTGTTCCAGAACCCTGTTCGAAAAGGGATTTGTTCGAACACAGACATCATTTTTCCCGTTACAAATAATGTAAATCGTTTTAATCCGTTCCAACACCCTAAATGTTTACTTTTGTTTACCTTTAAGACACAAAAAACATAAATGTAACCCAGGCTAATCGTACGCTCGCGTTAGCGTAATCTTCCGTACGAAACATTACGTTAACACGAACGTGTAAAAATAAAAAAAGGATAAAGAAAATAATTATGAATAGGATTTTTTACCTTTGTGGTGGTCAGCAGAAGGCGCAGATGGACGGTGAGAGGGATGGAGGAGGAAGGAAAATTATTGTTTGGTAGAAGAGTCCCCATCCATAAAAAATTCTGTCTGAGGGGTACTCACACGTTCAAATCTCTTTGCTATGGATGACTGGCTACAGTATGTTCTTTTCTCTTAAAATATCTATCCAATGACACTTGCTTCTGCCTTCTTTTTAGCACTTTCGGAAGTGGTTCATGACAGTGTCTTTAAAGTCATGATGACTCTGGGGGCTGCAGCTTCATCGGTGTGGTGAAATTCTGTAACTCGGCCCATTCGCTACACATTTGTTTAATCTCGGACGTCCCCTAGTGTATTGGAGGTGCAATTGCACCTGAGAAAATAGAAAAGAGTAAAAAAATGTGATGTGAAACATCCACCCCAGCGTTCGAACTCCGATTTTTTGACCGAACAGCGAAGCAAGAATTTCCCGAAATTTTCGGTAGGACTCCGATTTGTTTGAACTGAGAGGCGTTCGAAAACCGAGGTTCCACTGTACATTGTTTTAATATACATTTATGGTAAATATTGCAAGATATCAAAAGTTTGGGATCTTCTGGAAAAAAAAGCGGCAAAAATAATCACACATATCAGGATTTGACGCTTTCATGGCCAAAACAACACAAACATTCCAAAAGGCCTTTATATTGACCCTTATTCAGTTGATTGGCCCACAATTAAGGGTTAAACATTTGCAGGTAAAATAGTCAATTACCATGTCAGCAATATATAGGATGTGCTTTTGATTATGTATGCTACCTTTATTGAAAAAAAATAAAATAATAAAATTCCTTAGAAAATGAGGACATATCTATGTGACCGCAAACTTGTGACAACTCCTTAAAAAATCAATCTCATAGTTATTAAAGGCTGCTTTATTTGTAGTTAGTTAATTTGACCGTGCCACTAATGAATTATTTTAATGACACACACACACACATTGGCAGCACGGCGGCGCAGTGGTTAGCGCGTGTGCAGCACAGTTCTGAGGTCGTGGGAACCTCCTGCGTGGGTTCAAATCCAGCTCCTGGCCTTACTGTGCGGAGTTTGTATGTTCTCCCCGTGCTTGCGTGGGTTTCCTCCGGGCACTGCGGTTTCCTCCCACATTCCAAAAACATGCATTTCAGGTGAATTGGCCGGTCCAAATTGTCCCTAGGTGTGAATGAGCGAGTGAGTTGTCTGTCCCCGTGTGCCCTGCGATTGGCTGGCAACCAGTCCAGGATGTCCCCTGCCCACTGCCCGATGATTGCTGGGATGGGCTCCAGCATCCCCGTGACCCTACTGAGGATAAGCGGTGCAGCTGATGAGATGAGAGACACACACACATTCAGTTAATACTATGAACAGTCTTTTATTCAACTAATGCCACTAAAACAACACTTCAATGTGGGAATAAGCCATTTGAGGATCTGTTCGGATAACAGTTAATCATTCTACACTCTCATGTGGTCGATTCCATCATCAATGATGCCCAATTAACTACCGCGAAAAATATAACATTGAACAATAAAAATGATGATAGTAACTGTTATTGACTCAATACAATACATCAAGGGCCACAAAACCACTTTAAATATTAATTGAAAACAAATTAAGCGTAAAAAATGAATAAAGGAACAGTCTTAAAACGATAATTAATAATCAAACCACCCAAATAATTTGAATGAGAAGTTCCATGAGAATTATTATGTTAACGTGCATTTTTTAAATACTCGTATGCCATTTGTTTAAATATTTATTTTACATAACAGGAGGCTGCTACGGGTACCCCCATAACCAAAAAACTTTGTGAAAGGTTGGGCAAGTAAAATAGTATGTCTTTGTGCCACTTTGAGTCTCCGTCTTTTATATTCTTGTGCTTTTTTGCACAACACAATACAGTTACATCTAGTGGTCGAATAATATACAATGTCCCCTTAAAGATTTATAAAAATCTGGGTCTTACTTCATTTATACGATATCTACATTGTTGATGAAAAAAAATGAGCTGTCAATATCCTGGTTAAAATAGTCCTAACTAAAATTAAATTGCACTAAAAATACTACCAACAGTGGGTGCTAGAGTGACACACATTGAATACAAGGTGATAAAAGTTTTCCGTTGTAATATCATGTCGGGTGTATGTTGAACATTTTAATACTGTGATATATATTCTTATTATTAGATAGATAGATAGATAGATAGATAGATACTTTATTCATCCCCTAAGGGAAATTCACATTTCCAGCAGCATCCCTGAGCTGAGAACAGTACAATAATAAAGCCAAAAGAATACAATATACTAATACCCAGTTTGACGTGCAAATGCCCACTTTAGCATGTTATATAGAGTAACCAAATAGTGCTACATAGAGTAACCAAATAGTGCTACACAGAACACATAATGCAGTAAGATTCAGTAATATCCAATGTAGGTGGTGTGGTTTAATGTGGGTCTTTACTCTGCCGGGTGGAGTTAAAGAGCCTCATGGCATGAGGAAGAAAAGATCTCTTCAGTCTGTCCGTAGTACAAGACAGTGACAGCAGTCTGTCACTGAAACTGCTCTTCTGTCCGGAGATAATGCTGTGAAGCGGATGCGATGGATTGTCCATGATTGACCTCAGCTTTTTCAGTGCCTGTCTCTCAGCTACTGTTGTTAGGCTGTCCAGCTCTTTGCCCACAACAGAGCTCGCTTTCCTAGCCAGTTTATTGAGACGAGAGGCATCCTTCTTCTTGACGCTGCCTCCCCAACACGCTGCCGCATAGAAGAGGGCGCTTGCCACTACTGTCTCATAGAATATTTTCAGGAGCTTTTTGCAGATGTTGAAGGAGGCCAGCCTTCTGAGGAAGTAAAGTCGGCTTTGCCCTTTCCTACATAGAGCTTCTGTGTTGGCAGTCCAGTCCAGTTTGTTGTCCAGCTGCACACCCAGGTATTTGTAGGTCTGGACAAATTCTACACATTAAGAGTTAGGACAAAAAACATCATCTAACATCATCATCATCTAATATTTGTTCCAGATGTTTAACATTGGTTCGTGAGAAAACAAAAAGTAGGGATTGAAAACAAACAAGTTTTATTTGGCTTAAGGTGTTTTTTCACTCATAAAAAACAAAATGTAGCTGTCGATGTGTTGAGCATAAGAAAAACTCCTATTCGTTGGTGGAATTATTTCCTTTTATTAAGCCTTCGAATCGTTTTCATTTGTTGATCGTGCCTGCTTGAAAATCCTACCTTTTACTCTCCTCTCTTAAGGATCTTTTAAATTGATTTGATTAAAAAAAATGATGTCAGAAATACTTTCCATGGAGATACTTTTAAAAAAGCAGGGAAACCGGTGAAGCATTCAATGGTAAGTAGCAGCATACTTTTCTCTCTTTTATTCTTTAAATGTACTTGCTGTGCGACCTTGAGAGCAATGAATGCAGATTCTGAAAAGAGATGTCTTTTGAGCATATTGGCAAACCAATATGAAACCATCTCAATATTTCAATCTTTAACTGTGTGTAAAACTTTCCACTTACAGATGAATAATAATGTGGCGTGTGAATTTTTTGGTTCTAAATTCCACACTAGATCAATCATAATCAAACAGGGGAATAACTCTACGCTAAGACAATAGGGAATATTTGCAATGAAAACCCGAGAGAACAGCAATATAGAACCAGGGCTTGTAAAGTCCAAGATCGTGTGACCTGCAAACCCTTTATTCAGGGTACTAAAGATCCACTATTGATCCCATTAACGCTGTGAGACTTTATAGACGCGCCGGCTTCATAGCCGTCAGGAACAATATAACATAATTAAACTGAATAGTAGATGGGAAAGGAAGGTTATGTTTGTCTAAAAGGGTGATCATTTGCTTTTCTTCTCCCGTTTCATAAACCAATTGATCGTTAATCTCATCAGTAGCAAGTTCGATCCCTTCAACAGATTGTGATTATGCCCGTATAGGAGAGGTCATGTTGTTGTTATCTCCTCTAAAAGAATTGGACCGACCCGTAATTTTCCTCATTTTAACCCATTACTTAAGATAATATCACACACTTGCCGCCGAGCAGAAAATCAATACGACTCTGCTGAGTTTCAATGGATTGCGTATGAAAGGAAAGGCTGCGAGGATTTTCGCCAGAGTTTAGCACTAGGGCTGCACCTAGCCACTGTTTTAACAGTTGACTAGTCACCGACTATTGAAACAATTAGTTGAACCATCGAATAATGATAGAATGTTTTCTTGAATTTTCTGGCTACAACAAACCATTTTAATAATCGATGAATATGACAATTGTACTTTTGATTAATCGATAAATCTGTTTTTTAATAAACACATTTTAGA
Source organism: Urocampus carinirostris (assembly GCF_059441175.1). NCBI lineage: Eukaryota > Metazoa > Chordata > Actinopteri > Syngnathiformes > Syngnathidae > Urocampus > Urocampus carinirostris. The sequence goes on from NC_142350.1 coordinate 33,381,828, forward strand.
TTCTCCTCTTTTTGCAAATATGGAAGTTTTGAGAGGACAGGAAAAATAGGGCACACAACAGAATGTTCTATAATAAAAAAAACATAGAAAACCTAAGCATCAAATAACTTAACAAAAATAGATACGAAACAATGCTTTACACTTGCAATTGCAGATGCTGCCCTACTTACGAACGAGATTCCCGACGATCGTTAGTAAGTTGCTTCTGTGCTATATTTTGTATGTTTAAGGTTTATAAAAGTATGTTTAAGGCTTGTATAAGTAACCTGTATTGCTTTGTACTAAACATTTCATAAAATAATATGCTCTATAAAGAAAAATAAAGTTACGTTTAACTTACTTTTGGAAGATGTGTTTCCAGAGGTCCTGCTCCGTGATAGAAAGTGGCCAAAAAAAGAGTTCCAACCGTTTTCTCAACCTCATCAAGCTTTCTTATTATATTTTTGTTTCAAAAGAAACGGCACGCCTCTTTTTGACACTTTACACCAACCATATCGAATGGATGCACGACATAGTAAACAATGAAAATGTCAAAGTTCTTAGCGCGCTGGAGATTCAGTACAGTATGTTTACACACGAACTAGGAAGAGGAAGCCGGATTTCTTCCTCGGGGTGGATGCTAGATGACTTCCCACAGCCCCACCACACGCTGGTAGCAGCAAAAAGAAGCACTACATTAATGTCCTGTCCTCTGAAAAAGGTGCAGACAATACAAAATTTAACTTACAGCAATGTCCGTTCCAATTAGGTACTGCAACCCTCAGCGTCACAACGAATTGCAATGCACTCTTATGTGCATGTCAAGTTAATTGGCCGGTTCAAATGGTCCCTAGTTGTGAATGAGCGAGTGAGTTGTCTGTCTCTGTGTGCCCTGCGTTTGGCTGGCAACCGATTCAGGGTGTCCCTTGCCCACTCCCCAAAGACAGCTGGGATGGGCTCCAGCTCCCCCGTGACCCCACTGTGGATAAGTGGTGCAGACAATGGATGGATGGATGTTTCTGCTCAAGACAGAGATATTATTGCACGTGAGCGACTCTTTTGGGAAAACGTGTCTGGTGACAATAGTCAATGAAATTAATTGTCGATTATATCTATTATTAACTTTTGTTGACAACGCCGACTAATCGTGGCACCATTTTTAGCACTTGAGAGTAATTTTTTTTCCTTACTGTATTTTTTTCGAATCAACGGAAATTAAACTCAATAAATGACTTAAGCCCCTCGTGAGCATCCAAGGATTTGGGAACAGTAATGGCAGCTATCGAGTGGCCTAATGCTCTGTAAATGCTGTTTTACCACCCGACTCTCAGTGAGGAACATCCTTTATACATTCTGAGGACATTTTTGTGTATCGCGTTTTGTGTTGATTGTGCTTTGAGGAATGCATGAAAAATGGTCATACACTGGAAAAAAAGCAAACACCCACAGATATTTTGGGGAGTTTTAAGGGCAATGTGTGAATTATTTGACCAGTAGATGTCGCTGCATGATGTAGTGCAACCAAAAACAAGTCCTTAAAAGCAGGGTTGGGTAGGGTTACTTTAACTGGATTACTTTCAATTACTTTTGGATTACTCCAATACCAAATATGCTAATAAAAGACAAAATAAACTAAATACGAATAAAATTACAAAGTTTTGTGCAGGCTTGGGGAGTAACGGAACACATGGAACGGAAAAAATGATGTTGGCAAGCTGTTTGGATTTATTTTCATTTTGTTTCTGTCGCATTTTATGTTCGTTTTGCCGGAGATCAAAGAGATCAAAGCCAGGAGAGAAAGCTTACCACGTGTTGTGAGTCATCATTTTAGTCATATTTAGTTTATTTTGTCTTTTATTAGCATATTTGGTATTGGAGTAATCCAAAAGTAATTGAAAGTAATCCAGTTAAAGTAACGATACTCAACCCTGCTTAAAAGCACAAGGAAGATTACAAACCATTCTAATTCTCTTTTTTTGCTCAGCCTTTTGAAGGTTTTGCCCTTTTGAGGTTTTTGTGTAGCCGGAGTCGCAAGATGGCGGGCAATTAAGTCAACTTCCTTAAGTGAGGCTCTTGTAAAATAAAAGCAATTTTTTCTTCCTATGAGTATTATTAAAAAGTCTTTTAATATGAGAGTTTTTGTATTATTTAAATCAGAATTTTTTTTTTTTAATAATAACAATTTATTTTACCACTAGCAGGCAGTAATTATTACACTGTCCATTAATGTATTTTTTGTATTATATCAAAACTTGTATTTATTTTACCTAAAAACAATTTTTTGAGGAAAACACTTCAGATTTTAATTTTTTTTTGCCTTATACTGTTTTTTCAAATACAATTAAGAACAATAATACTTTGAGTAGGACGATTTGCTCATCTAATTTATTTTTTTATTTGAATGTATTTATAACCAATAATCTTCTAGTAAAATAGGAAAACCCGACTTCAACTTAGCACATTTATCATATATTTTGTATTTAAAATCGGTTCTTGTAAATTGAGAGGAATATTTATGTTTCCTATTGCATGTATTTTTGAGTTTTTTATTATTATAATTTAACAATAGTAATAAAATATGATAAAATATTGTTAGAATTCTATTGTAGTAAAAAAACAAATAATTATTTTAAAAAATTGTATAACACTGGCAGTTAATTGACATGCCAGTATTTTTCTGATAAAATCAATCAATGAATTACTTAATTCATCATTTATTTAATAAAAACATGATGATAATTTAGATCATTTTTTATCTGCTATTTTTCTTAATTAGCTCGTAAAGGAAGAAGAGGATCTCACGTAAATCAAGCCACATTATCTGCCTTTTCTCATATTAAATAATTTTGCCCCCCCCAAAAAATCATATTTATCAGAATTAGAAAAATATATATATTATCTACTGATTAGAGGGCAGCCCGGCGACGCAGTGGTTAACGCGTGTGCGGCACAGTTCTAAGGTCTTGGGATCCTCCTGTAAGGGTTCAAATCCAGCTACCAGCCTACCTGTGCGGAGTTTGTATGTTCTCCCCGTGCTTGCGTGGGTTTCCTCCGGGCACTCCGGTTTCCCCCCACATTCCAATGCATTTCAGGTGGATTGGCCAGTCCAAATTGTCCCTAGGTGTGAATGAGCGAGCGAGTTGTGTGTCCCTGTGTGCCCTGCGATTGGCTGGAAACCAGTTCAGGTGTCCCCTGCCCACTGCCTGATGATTGCTGGGATGGGCTCAAGCACCCCCGCGACCCTACTGAGGATAAGCGGTGCAGCTAATGAGATGAGATCTTCTGATTAGCTTTCTTGGTCAAATCAAGTCATGTTTATTTGTATAGCCCTCAATCAAATGAAGTGTCATAGGGCTTTACAGACAACACGTCAAAGAATCAATAGTAAATAAAACAAATTAATTTGAAATAAATGATATTGATTTTAATAATGATACAAAACATGAACTATCATGTTCACATGCATGTTAAAAATAACACTTGACCGAGTTGACATAAATGTCCGCCATCTAACTGCTACATATATCTGAAAAACCATAAAGCTCACTAAAAGCTGGGCAAAAAACTGAAAAGAAAAATGGTGTAGTTTTTGTCACTTTGAGTCTCTGTAATTTGTAATATTCCTTGTCCCTTATTAGCACTCATTTTCCATTGCACTGCACAATACAGTGACATCTAGGGGTCAAATAATACACATTGTCCCTTAACGGTTCAGATTAGCATCCAACGGGTATTTATCAGTGTTTGCAAATGGGACACCCAGCTACTTGGACTCGGTAAGTGAAAACAAATCCGTACCATGTTTTCTCCCATTATGCTGTATAAATCTGTCCTTTTTATCTTATTGTTGATAATTCAAGGATATCAACATTGGGGAAAGTGTGTCAAAAGTCCCTCAAAAGCCAGAGACTAAAAATAGCTAAAAGAAAGTGCTCAGCAAGTTTTACATAGCAGAAAATGTATTATTTTAATAATGACCTTTCAACAAAGAAATGTCGTATAAATGTCCTTAATATTTGACAAACTGTTAAATCTGGTATCCAACAATAGAAAGGCGTGTCATTGTATTCCATACCAGACCGTCATACAGCTGTACAGTAAGTGTGAGTTTTCTTTCGCCACCCAAGAATCTGTTCCCTCCCGCTATGCAATGCCCATTGACATTTCCAGATGTGAGTAGTTCACAGAGGCGGGGACTGGGGAAAGAGACTGACATTTGGCGCCTCTGTGACAACGCTATGAAGGGCTGACATTTCTGCACGTGCTTCTTGCGCCCAAGATTTTTCTTTTAAGAGAAATAATGGGAAATTACTCATCACCTACTTCTATTTGTAGCAGTAATCTGTGCTCCTAATACATCAGATGAAATAGAAGCAGAAATAGATAACTAGAAAGTGAGAACGCTGCGAAATCGGATGAATAAGTACAAAAGGCGAGCGGCAATTCTCGAGTGGCTCACTTAGTAGAAGCGTCTTCAGTCTTTTCCCTCTAAATCTCCATCAACTGCTGCACGCGGCTCCCTCAAGTATACAGCCTTCCGCTGTTGATCTTGCATGAAAAGCTACAAACTGTTGTGCACAAACAGACCATTAAAAAATAATGACCTTCCAAACAATTGCGCCATGTGCGAGATTTCAACGGACTTAAGGAAATGCAACCGCCTTATCTCGACATCTGCCTGACAGGAAACAAAAAATAAAAACACAAAACATCAAACTTAAATGACAAGTTTTTCAGGAGAAATGTATTTGAAGTTTGAGTTTTCATGGTTCTTTGTTAACTTACAGATTTGTAACCAAAGCATACTTATCGCAAAATCTGTTCAGCTGTTAGAAGAAATACTGCATTTCCAAACTATAGGGCTCACCTAAAAACCACAAATTGACCCAAATTTTGAAAATGAGCCCTATAAAAAATGAGCTCTCCTTTTATGTGGATGAAATTGAAAATGGATACCATACTTAATTGTGTGCGATATTACACAAAGTTTTATGCTGTACCACCGTATTTGTGCGCTACTTGATCAGTCGCAAAACATAGCGGACCAAAAACGCAAAATATTGTATGCAAAACAAAACGCAAAGTCTGATTCATCATCTAAAACAAGGGAGTAACCAGCCTGCTTTTGGGGGTGCTTAAGCCCCATATTCAAACCAAACACCCAAACAAATTAAACTTTTGTTAAAACTCTATTTTCCTAAACTACATAGTCTTCAATATGATCTAAAACGCTAAATTTAAAAAAATAGTAAAACATAAAGAAATAGCTTGGAATTACTCCACTTCCCTAAAATGGTTCAGTCTGTTTAAATTCCTGGCACCACTATCGCTTATCTATAGCTTGAATAGTGTCACTTGCAGCATAGCGGTGGACTCTGTGGAGGTTCCGGTGTATTATGGTGAGAATATGTTATACCGTGGATATGTTGAACAACTATTTCACAATCTAGTACCTCAACTTTGTTATCGTCAACAGATATTAGTCCTCATTTTAGCTGCATTGAATCGAATGACACAATGATTAGTCTAGCTTAATTGGTGCGTATGTGTAAGTGGTCATCGTCCCATCACAAGCATGGATATTCAGTCTTTTTTTTGCAAAAAAGCACCATGTTCACTTGAGGGTCTTTTACCCTCAGTAACCACAAAGTAATACACAACCCCTCCACCCCTTATTTATTGTATATGGTTGTCAGTGCTACGAGTGGATCTGTTTGAAGTGTAATGTGATTTTCACAAATGGAAAGTGACACTTCTGAACAGTGTTGTATGATCATAAATCACTTTAAGTGAAATGAGGAAAAAAATGAATAACCAGCCAAACTTTCTGGGTGCTCAGCACTTCCAAAGCTCTGAACCTGAAATTGCCCCTGGTCAAAAACATCAGTTGTTTACCTTGTTTTGGTCATTTATATCTTGTAGTATGTACTGTAGGTACCATTGGTGGTGTAGGTCGTCAGATTTTGGCACACTCACGGCTGTAACTCTGGTTCTATTCCTATTGCAAACAATGCTTTAAGATCTTGGTCAGGTATTATTTAATTGAATGAGCAATTCTTATACACAAATACAGTAGCTACTGTAATCGTTTTAAACTCAAGCATTTTATAATCCAGTGTGCCTCATAGTATGGAAAATGCGGTAACATGGCAAACGATGGCGTTTAACATGAACAAAACATAAGTGAAAAAAATAATCTACTAAAAGCCATATAATTCAAAATTTTAGGATCAATTTATAAAACCAAACCTATTGATCTTTTTTAATTCGCTTATATTGTTTTAATTATTATTTTACCTTAAGTATCCAATGTTTTGATTCATGTCCTTTTTTCTCTAATAACTTGTAGCTTACTGTTCACTTCAAATTTACTATTTATAGGAATTATAAAGTAAGTTTTGAAGGAGGACAGACTTTTTCCTCCCTGGCAGGTTTAACATCTGAGTTTGGGTGACTGGTAAAACAAGCTTTGGAGTTGACATGTTTTGGGATAATCAAAAATAATTTTAAAACGTAAATCAGTATGTTTTGGGCTTGTGAGTACAGGCCACGGCTGTAGTGGTTTCACAAATGTGCTTTCAGAGTGGCTGACAGTCATTTATATACCAAAGGAACAGAACACTGAAGTTTGTGGAAAATTCCTTTGGCACTAGCTTTAATCCAGTCCTATGTCCAGACTGAATCCTGCAAGTGGTTTGGTAAGACTCAAGGCCACACAACAGGAAATCAGAACACCACTTAGAACAATGTAGAGACTGACAAATAATTAGATAAGTGGAAGTATTGTGGCAACAAGTAAATAAAACAAGAAGTTAACAAGTGTGTTTAAATATATGGATAATCCTGAGGTTTAATGTCCATCCATCCATTATGTGCACCGCTTATCCTTCGTAGGGTCGCGGGGGTGCTGGAGCACATCCCAGCTGGCTTCGGGCAGTGGGCAGGGGACACCCTGAATTGGTTGCAAGCCAGTCGCAGGACACACAGAGACAGACAATTCGTGCGCTCATTCAGACCTCGGGACAATTTGGACTGGCCAATTAACCTGAAATGCATGTTTTTGGAATGTGGGAGGAAACCCAAGTGCCCGGAGGAAACCCACCCAAGCACGGGGAGAACATGCACACTCCACACAGGAGGTTAGATCTCATGAACTCAGAACTGTGTCGCACACGTGCTAACCACTGCCCCGCCGTGCTGCCCCTGAGGTTTTGTTAATTTACATTAAATGCTGTATTGAGTTAAAAGGATAAAACTTACATAACTTTAAAAACGTCACAATAATTACACCTATGCAGTGACAAATTCTAATATTCAAACAATAGTATATAATTTTATTGTTCGAAAATATGTAAGTAAAATAATCGTTACATTTCATTAGTTCAATGCTGGTTGTACATAACAGAATATTGTTTATGTAAGCCAGGAAACAAACAACAATTCTTGATTCACTGCTCCTCAATGCAGTCACTTCCACAGTTCTTTATTATGTTGCCCATTATTCATAAATAGCATACCTGTTTTGCTAGCAATTTCAGGCTGAGTGATATGAATGGGCCTTGTCGTTATTGCACAGTGCCGCATACTTGCTGGAGCTGCAAATTGTCATCATAAAAGACAGTGTTTACTGTTTACTTCCTCAAGAGACACACAAGTGACGCTTGTCTACTCGTACCTCTCTCAATAGCTCACCGTACTTGAAGACACCTTCTTTCTATCCATGCTTTTTTTCTTCTTATTTCAACGATTTTTCCCAAACGAATATGGGGCGGATAATTTCCTCTCGATTTCAGAACAACAAAACTAAATAATTTTTGCTTTAATGTTGAGACAGTCCATTTTTTTTTTGGTATCAATTTGTCGCTGTAACCCTGAATTTAGTAAAATCCCTTGTTCTAATTCTATTGTAGAATGCATGACAATGAGTGAATTTAGTTACTGGTTTAGCCCTACCATGTCTGAAAAATGGCAAAAAACACGATCGTTTTGGTACAAAATACAACAAATTGTTGACATCAGGCTGGAATCATCCAACATTTGTTTTTTCTCTTTTTAAAGTGTCACTAACTTGTTAATATTTTGCGGAATTGACACCACTAAATGTAGTGTGCTCTTGATCAAACGTGCACATTTCACTAAAAGTTTTGATGTTAGTTTATGATATGAAATATTGGATTTTCGTTTACTATGATAACCATTTAATATTAAAAGGACAGTGTGTATTATTTTCTGCGAGTAAAAATAACTTCATTCATTAAAAAAATAATATTATTTGAAATGACTAACAAAACATAAGTGAAGTGCAACTGAAAACAGACAGAAAGCAATACAAACTCAGGAGACTCAATGTGCTTAAATTGCACCATTATACCTCTTATTATTTTCCCAAGCTTTTTCTGCAGTTTTTAGGTACCTGTAGCAGCAAGATAGCCACTTTTATGTCTCTTAAGGTGAGACTGATGCAAAATAAATGATGATTTCTCGACCCACGAGTATCTAAAAGTGCATGTTTAGAAGCTAGTTTAGGTCTTTACATCATATTATTTAAATCAAAATTGTATTTTGCTAATCAAATAAGTAATTTTACCACTAGGAGTTGCTAAATCATACACATTGTCCATTTGACAAAATAAAAAAAACATCAAAGAACATTTCAGTGAGCAGGATTTGAAATCGATTGTAAGAATAGTAAAAACTGAATTTTATCATTGATTTTTTGAAATTGATACAGAAAATTATGTTTATTTTGCTAAAAGAAAAGGCATCTTTTTTATTTGCATCATGATGCCGTACCTGTGTATTGGATCTTGTTGACATCTAGTACTGCTTAAAATATTGCAGTTGAGTTTTTGTTTTGTTTCTGTGAAATAAAAAATAGGAGCAGGAATGACACATTTATTATGCTTTTACAGTATATTTATCTTTTTAATATTGGACAACTGGAAAGGAGATTGCATAGGATGTCAGGGTTGATTGTTATTTTGGCTATTACAGTGGGACCTCTCTACTTCGTGGTTCTACGTTTGCGGGTTCAGAGCTTCGCGGGTCTAAAAAAAAAATAATAATGAAATAAAATAATAAAAATAAAATAAAAATAAGCATTTTTGATGGGGCTAGAGTCATTTCTGACTCTTTTTGGGAGATTGATTCAGAGGAGGGGATTCCCAGCCCCCTCGCTCAACCCAACTGAGGTGTTGGGAGTAATTAGGTGACCAAACCCCCCAATTCCAACCCCTAATGCTGAACGTCAAGCAGGAAGGCAACGGGTACCAATGTTTAAGTCTCAGGTATGACTCGGCTGAGGCTTGAACCACAACCTCCCAGTCTCAGGGCGGGCGCCATACCCCCAAGGCCACGGGGCTGGTGTTAATACTAATAAAATAAAATAATTAAAAATTAAAAAAAAACAAGTTTCTTTAAGCATTTTTGAAGGGGCGTCGCTACTTCGCGTATTTTCACTTTTCGCGGGTGGTTTTGGTCCCCATTAACCGCGATAACCGAGGGGTTACTGTATTGCCTCACTGTGGTCTGTAATTTGACTATTATGCACTGCTTACATCATTGTCATTATTGGCCAATAATGTTCAGATTTTTTGGTAGGGTGGATATTATTTTAAATCCAAGACATTTCATAAAAATAAAGTTATAAGGAGGGTACTTTTAGAACAGAGTGGAATTTTCTTATCTTGAGGGTTTATCTACTGTCCTCTCCTGTTCTCCGTGCAATCTTATAATTCAATGATGTCTTTTCTCTTTATTTTGAGTCCCTACTAAACTGTAAACTTATTAGACCTTTAGAACTGATTGTAATATCCTTGTTTTTCTGCAGTTATCTTCTGTTTTCCTTGCAATCTCAAAATTCATGTATGTCTTCTCTCCTTATTTAAGTGTCAATAACCCAACGAATAAAACATCAATAATATATCTAAAGAGTTTCACAGCTGGAGACGAATTATTTTGACGGTTTAGAAGAACGCACTGTGTAAAAGATCGGAGGAATTTTAAAAGCGCTGCTCCCAATTCACCGCATACACTTTAGCTAATACGTATTCATGTTTCCAAAGTCATTACGGTATGCAAAATAGAGCACCACCTCGCACCCCCCATGAGATGAATACAAATTAAAAAAGAGGTACAGTGCTCCTCGGTGACGCTATCTTTATTTAAATGCTGGCATTAAGCCGCAGAGCACCAAGCTCTTAAAACAAAAACGGATTTGAAAGTCAACAGGTGAAAATCATCACAAAGAAACAAAGATAAGATCCTGCCCTGAGCCCGCTCAAGGTTACGGCAACGTGTAGACCGGGGGGCCAGCACACTGTGGCCCTGGATCTGCATGTGGCTCTTTAGTGCCGCCCAATTGGCTCACTGGAGCTTTTTAAAAAAAATCAGGAAAACCTAAAAAAGGATGTAAATATATATTTTAAAATCCAATTACTGTCGGACAGACATGTCAAACTCAGCTCTCGGGCTGGATCCAGACTTTATGTTCTCAGGTGGGCCGGGTCAGTAAAAAACTGTCAACGCCAAATATTTAGCTTTGTTTTTCAGTAATTTGCCTTTTCATTCAGCCTACATTTGTAGCCTATCCTACACATTATAATCACATACAAAAATGAATATTTACTAAGCACAACACATTCATTTACAACAATAAAAAATATATTTTCATGTTTGATATTAAATATGTTGAAAATACAAAATAGGAGTTTTATCAGAGAACACACACTAACACAAGATTCAACTACTAGGCTGGGCCTACTGAAGCTGAGAAAATACCGCACAATATTGTCTTTAACATGCAACCAGACTGGATGTCAGCTTTTTTACACCTTTACTGCTTTCTAGCAGCAAGAAAGAGCCTTTGAGTCTTATGTATTTTATAAATTATTACTTTTGATAGAAACAAGCTAGAGACTTGGAGTGGGGCTGCAACTAACGGTTATTTTAATAGTCGACTAGTCCCCAAATATTAAAATGATTACTCGAATAATCAAATATTTATGAACTTTTTCTTAAATTTAGCATGATGTTAATTTAATTATGCGGCATATCACTAACACAAGGAAAATGAGTACAGTGAAAAATACATCATTTACTAAACTTTCTACGGATTTGAATAAGAATTAAATGAAAAGGGATCTAAAACCAATTACGCACTGTCCATATATAAACCTCTGTTTTTAGGGACGGACAAATACATAATAAATGAAAATCAAGTAAATATGTATTCATTCCTGTAAACCAAGGAGAGTCACTGGAGTAGAACAAAATACAACAACATTTATGATGTAATGCTTTCAACGGTCAACCGCAAAGTCTGTAACAAAAGCACTGAATGACTCTAAACAGTTTGAAATAATTTTGTAACATTTTAGCAACTTTTGTTTGTTCTTCAGGCTGCATGCATCTATTTGAAATTTGTTTGTTAGGCACAGTCTGGCATAATGTTCAAGCTCTCATTTATAGTGATATATGCGCAAATAAAATGTACAATGCATGTCATCAGAACTGTATGGGCTTGAATTTTACCTAAATCTCACTGAGGCAAGTCCGATTGATCAACTGTTCGATGTGCCCTTTTAATGTTCCTGCGTCACCAAGCAACTGCCATGATAATTTGCAAGTAGTCTTTATATTGGCCATGCTAAAATGCTCCATAACTTTAGAAGTTTTGATGCGTGTAGTGTATGTTGATGACGCCATTGCTGTAATTTTATTTTACTGCTTAAGACAGAGACGCCATAGCGATAAAATTTACTGTCAATCATTTATTTTCACGATTTTTGTCGACAATGTCGACTAATCGTTGCAGCCGTACCCAAGAGCCATTTTGTTCACGAACACCACATCACTATTCTGCAGTGGAGGTTGGAAATCTGGTGTTGAGGGTGGGGGTCTGGGTGGGGGGAAACAGGTTCAAGCTCCCGCTGAGTGACATGAAGTCGGCCAGGCCGGGCCAAGGGTTAACACAAACAAAACACTTGAATCCTTCCCTGATGCTCTCTACAGCTCCCTACGGTCTCCATTGATTGAATCACGGGTCAGTCAGAGTACATTGATCTAAAAAAGCCGAGCACGCCACAAAACACACCCGCTACCCCCAACTCCTCGAGCCTTATCTTTGTCAATTCATTTGCTGGCTGCTGGGGAGTATTCACCAGAGGGCTGGAGCTGTGGGGGTCCATGTGTTAAGCACACTTTTCCATTCCGTCTGCCTTAGACCCCAGCCATTATTATTCCCTTTGCTATTGACTTTGTGCAAGGCTGTGATGACTTTCACTGGAATATGCTCGCCCTATACATTGAACTGAGGCAGACTGCATGGTTTTGTGTTTGGACCAAATTATTTCCTGTTGTAGATCCACCCAAAAAGGGGAGAAAAACATGTGGCTAAAATAAGCTGGATTGCTTCTCAGGCACTCTCATTTTTTCACTCTTTGTGTGATTGAATCAATTATTTGTGTCTATCAATAATTAGACATGATCATCAAAGGGACATTGTGTATTTTTTGACTACTAGATTTTAATTTGTTGTGTAGTGCAACAGAAGATATGTGCTTCAAAGCAGAAGGAGGAATACAAACTTTGAAGAGTCAAAGTGACTTAGCCGCACCATTTATCTTCTTATTTTTTCTGCTCAGCCTTTCACATGGTTTCTAGTTTTCTGGGAAACCCATAGCAGCAAGATGGTAAAATAATGTTCGCTCTATCTAGGTGAGCATCATGGTACGTCTTGTCCTACGAGTTTAAAAAAAAAAAATCATGTTTATATGACAGTGTTCGGTTTTAACTTTAGTAGACGATCAAATTATGTAGTGCAATGGTTACCACAGCGTAACACGCGAAAGTTTTCGGTTCAAGACTGAGTGGAGACATACAATGCATCTGGAAAGTATTCACAGCGCTTCACTTTTTCCACCTCTTTTTTATGTTACAGCCTCATTCCAAATTGTATCAATTTAATCTCATAATTCAAAATTCTACACAAAATACTCCATTATGACAATGTGAAAAAGTTTTTTTTTTACTTTTTTTGAATTTATTAAAAATAGAAAACTAAGAAATCACATTTACACAAGCAATCACAGCCTTTGCCGTGAAGCTCAAAATTGAGCTCAGGTGCATTTTTTTCCCACTGATCATCCTTGAGATCTTTCTACAGCTTAATTGGAGTCCACCTGCAGTAAATTCAGTTGATTGGACATGATTTGGAAAGGTACACACCTGTATATATAAGGTCCCACAGTTGAGTGTGCATGTCAGAGCACAAACACCAAGCATGAAGTCAAAAGAACTGTCTGTAGACCTGCGAGACAGGGTTGTCTTGAGGCACAATCCTGGGGAAGGATACAGAAAATGTTCTGCTTCTTTGAAGGTCCCAATGAGCACAGTGGCCTCTATTATTCGTAAATGGAAGACATTTGGAACCACCAGGACTCTTCCTAGAGCTGGCAGGCCTTCTAAACTGAGCGACCTTGGAAGAAGGGCCGTAGTCAGGGAGGTGACCAAGAACCCGATGGTCACTCTGTCAGAGCTCCAGCGTTTCTCTGTGGAGAGAGGAGAGCCTTCCAGAAGGACAACCATCTCTGCAGCAATCCACTAATCAGGCCTGTATGGTAGAGTGGCCAGACGAAAGCCACTCCTTAGCGCCATGGAGGAAACCAGGCACTGCTCATCACCAGGCCAATACCATCCCTACAGTGAAGCATGGTGGTGGCAGCATCATGCTGTGGGGATGTTTTTCAGCAGCAGGAACTGGCAGACTAGTCAGGATAGAAGGAAAAATGAATGCAGCAATATATAGAGATATCCTGGATGAAAACCTGCTCCAGAGCACTCTTGACCTCAGGCTGGGGCGAAGGTTCATTTTTTAGCAGGACAACGACCCAAGGCACACAGCCAAGATCTCAAAAGATTGGCTTCAGAACCACTCCGTGAATGTCCTGGGGTGGCCCAGCCAGAGTCCAGACTTGAATCCGATCGAACATCTCTGGAGAGATCTGAAAATGGCTGTGTACAAACTTCTCCCATCCAACCTGATTGAGCTTGAGACTTATTGCTAAGCTCAATTGCAAAGAAGATAGGTGTGCTAAACTTGTGGGATCATATTCAAAAAGACTTGAGGCTGTATTTGCTGCCCAAGGTGGATCAAGAAAGTATTAAGCAAAGGCTGTGAATACTTATGTAATACATAATAATAGGGCGGCAGTAGCTCAGGAGGTAGAGTGCTCGTCTTGGGATCAAGGGATCCCAGTTCGAATCCCGGCTCGTCCGTGTTACATGTCGAAGTGTCCTTGGGTAAGACACTGAACCCCTAACACCCCCAATAAGCAGGTTAGCGCCTTAGATGGCTGCAAGGCCGCTATTGGGAAATGTGGAGCACATTGTAAAGCGCTTTGGGAAGTCATTGACTTGAAAAGCGCTATATAAAATGCAGATCATTTCATTTCATTTCATAATACTTATGTAAATGTGATTTCTTAGTTTTCTATTTTTAATTAATTCAAAAAAATAAAAAATAAACTTTTTCACATTGTCATAATGGAGTATTTTGTGTAGAATTTTGAGATAAGAGATTAAATTAATACAATTTGGAATGAGGCTGTAACATAACAAAATGTGGAAAAAGTAGCGCTGTGAATAGTTTCCGGATGCACTGTATGTTGGCCCTGGACAGGAGATGGATGCTACCTGGCTGCATTTGCCCAAGACACACCAAAAGAAATGTGCTCTTAGTAGTTATGGGATCCAACCAACCAACCAACCAACCAACCAACCAACCAACCAACCAACCAACCAACCAACCAACCAGACACTCAAATTAAGGCGAGAGGACACCAATAGATTATGGATCTTCAAGGAGGACAGGGAGAGAGGCATTCAGATAAGGGAATTCCATCCCTTTCTAAAACCCTTGTCCGAGGCCTCTACTTTCATTAAATCTTAAGGTTACGAAGAAAGTTCAGCCCTAAAGGGCGTGGGCATTAAAGAACAGCAACCTGAGCGGTCAACAGCGACAATGATGTAACAGTCAAAACAACGACAACTGTGTATCAAACTTAGTAACTGGTATTCTTTAAAATCTCCTTTGCATTTGTCCAATCTTAAAAACAGAAAAAGCACTAAATAATACATTGTCTTTTTAATGAAATGTAAGTCTGGTTTTCTTTTAAACAAATAAGTATGCGTGTATTTTCTTGCATGAAATAAACATGTTTGAAACATTAAAAATTAACATACATATTTTAAGTTAAATCAAAATATTCATTGAACATACAAAACAACAATGTAAATGACATAAATTAATTTAATACAGTAAATATATTTAGAGCTGTCCTTAAAAATCGGCTTATGCTGTTACAATTAAATCACCTCAAGGTGCACACCTATAAAATATATCACAATATTGGTGTAGTTATGATCACAAAGAACACTTCAAGTTCATTTGATAATAATTAACACATTTTTTATTACAAAAACTAAAGTGCTTATTTAGGAATCCTGTGATAGCCCCGGTTGTAATTAACAAATTGCTCTAATCTCTGAAGTGATTGATTGCATGTGTGCCTCCTTTTTATCATCCGTAATATGTACTGATTTAATCATTCCGAAGATACGCCTATACGCTATGCATTAATCATTGTCTAACAATGTACTAAAACTCAATTCTTAAGTAGTATGTTGACCTTTTGTTGAATCGGCAGCTATGGTTTTATTTGAATGCATCACTTGTGACGAGCTGTGAATAGACACAAAAAAAATATATATATGGGTGACAAAAGCTGCTGGAATGAGTTTCCTGTGTAGGGTTGGAGTATCTTATAAGAGAGGATACAAACCACGGTCGAGTGGATGCAACGGTGAAATCGGCATTGCCATGTTGTAGTTATTTTAAGCGGCACATCTGTTATCAAGCTACTGTTGTTTTTGATTAGTCCAGTTCATTATTTTGTGGTAACATACTGGAGGGTTTTGTATTCAACAACACAAGTGGATAGTGGTTCCAGTTTTGCAGATATCCATACAGATAGTGGTGTATGTTGATCAAGTATACTATAATCTTTTTTTTTAAATAGTAATATTAAGAATGTTTTATACTTAGGATATCTGACTTTTTTCAAGCTGAGAGCTAATTCTAATTACTAACTAACATAAAGAGCTACCAATTTGATATGCACCTCTCAAAAAACAACTTATCATGTTATTACTAAGTAGTTCCTACGCATTAAAAAGTTGAATTTTTTTAAGTAGGGTTAAATAGACACAATCAACTAAAAAAGACCCAAAAAAAAAAAAAAAAAAAAATTACCACAAAATTACAATCACCGAGCACTGTTGAACTATTTTGTAAAACAGTCCACGGGCTACTCAGGTGCTCATAAGGTGCACCTTGGTGCGCATGGACACTGGTTTCGAGACCCTTTTTTATACGATTACTTAACTCTACATAAATCATTCATACTGATACCAATACCAAAATATTTGATGTTAATCAAGTGTTATTGTGTGACATTTAAAAAAAAATCAGCAGATTAAAATTAAGGATTTTCGATGCTATCACTCGTTTGTTTATGAGTTCTCAGTAACGGTGACAAAACCAATACTACAATGACAAAACAAAAACAAACAAAACAAAAACAATACCCACACCAACATATTTTCTGGTTCATCAATTAATATATAATAATATTCTGAAACATTTGTTCTATGAATATTAAGGATGTTCTATACCACATTTGTCAGATTATCTCAAATACAATACTTAACTCAGAAGTAGTCACCGATACTGATATTAAGGAGCAATATCAATACAATCATGAACCGAATCATGATGGTGCGGGAGCACAATGCATTAAGTAGAATTAAATGGTAGTCCTTTATTAAGACAAGTTTCAGTCAACAGAAAGCCAGGCGGCAATTTGAGCTCTTTACTAATGATGCATTTTTGTGGAGAAGTGAGCTTTACTCTATGTGTTGTGGTTCATTTGAGCAGCCTCAAATCAGAGCTGCAACTCCTCAGTAAAAGCACGTCGTTTGTTTTGTCGCAGTCCATCGCAATTTTCCATATATAACTTCTACAACTCTATTTGTGGAGTTCTCCGTCACTTCTGAAGTGTGAAAACTAAGCTTTAGACTGATCACCTCATTCACCTGCTGCCAAAACAATACGCAATCAGTTAATCGCTGGAGCCAACATACTCCAATGCCCTTAGCTCCCAACTCAATCGATACTCTGAGGAAATACATATAGTACTCAGGAATTTCATTTAAGTGCCTGCACATAGAAACACTCAAAATGTAATATATAAACTAAAGCATAGAAAAACACATTTCATTGCTAAGTTCTGAAATAGAGTACTGTATACAAATTTTAGAGTTTAATTTGAATTACTCAAAGGTTGTATTGACTATTATTTTTGCACTATTATCATTTCTTTTTCGTTAAAACCAGTCACTTTTTCTTGTCCAATGAACACAATTTTTTTTTAAATGTGTGTAGGAGTATAGTTTTTAAACTTGATTAAAATATAATTTGTCCGAGCCTGCTGATGAAGTGGAGATATTACTTTTTGGCCATATGAGCCAGTCACAGTTACTACATATTTAATCTATGTTTTCCCGTTTTACAGCATTCATTTGTTCGCAGTGTCAATGCTGTCTGCTAAAAAAAACATCTTCTTTATGTATTCGACAGGTGGAATCTTTGAGTCCGTGGAGAGCGGCCCGTCGGGCGCTGAAGAACTAGCCTTTAAGTTTGCTTTGAACACAATCAACAGAAACCGAACTCTACTGCCAAACACCACGCTTACCTATGACATCCAAAGGATAAACATCTACGACAGCTTCGAGGCCTCCAGAAAAGGTATTCTATGACTTTTGTGACAGAACTCACAATATGCCCAGTACCTATCTTTAGGGGCAGATTTGATGTGCCGAATCAAGGTCTTAAGAGATCAATTTGAGTGGACGGTTCCCTTAACCACATTGATTGTCAGGGCACCACTTCCTTTGGTTTACCAGTAGCAGGAGAAGAATCCTGATCTAACTAAGACACAACACCTTTATTATGTGATTGCTGTTGTTGTTGGTGTATAGCGTCTTCCTGCTCTTAGTGGTGGGCAGAACTTTTTACTTCATCCAGTGTTTTATAAATGTATTTCAAACGTTTGAATATTTTTATTGATAACTCAAAATGTTTTGAAACTTTTACTGTTCAACCAAACCAAAAACCAAATAAAGATATGGAGATGGAAATCGAGTCTTTGTTTCAAAAAATTGCTGATGAAATCTAATAGTATTAAACAAAACAAAACAAACAAAAAAACATCTCAAAACACACACAAAAAATGGACATAAATCACACAAAAATGTATGTAAATACGCACAAAAACATATGTGAAAATGCACAAAAACGTGTGTAAAACAAACATAAAAACGTATCTAAACACGCATGAAAATGTACGTAAACACGCAAAAAAAAGTAACCAAACACACAAAAAAGTAACCAAACACACAAAAAACCTACTACACACACAAAACGAACGTAAATACACACAAAACGTACGTAATCACACAAAATGTCTGTAATCACATAAAACGTATGCAAACACATACAAAAAGTTCCATAATCACACACACGAAAATATTCATCAAAACCGTACGTAAACATCCCCAAAAATAACATAAACATGTAAGTGAACGCACACAAAAACGTTCCACTCGCACAAAAAGTATGTCAATACACACAAAAACGTACGTAAAAATAAAACAAAAACGTACGTTAACACACAAAATACATGTAAACACATACAACGTATCTAAATACATACGAGAACTTCCATAATCACACACACAAAGATATAAAAAAAAAAAAACACAAAAACAAATGTAAACACGCACAAAAATGTATGTGACGCGTCATTTCTCACCCTCAGCAACAGTAACGGCAGTGTAACGGAAACCAAATTAGATAGATTACCCTGTTGCTGAAAAATGAGGCCTGTGTTTAAAACATACCTATTGAGAAAATATTGTAATTTCAACTTTTCAAGTACACCTCACACAACGCACCTCGCCTTTAAGGTAACGGAAGGTAATGCCAAAGTTATTTTGGTTTTGTTTCACATGCAATGTTTAATTGCCTTCATTAATATTTAGTTCTATTGTAAACATGACTAGACAGTAGCAAATGATAAAAAGGGTTCCCTACCAAAAAACACATTAAAAAGAAACATGCTACAAGTCTGTTCAAAAACACATCTTGGTTGTAGTTTGTGACAAATCAACCATGCCGGAATGAAAAGTCTGAGTGCTTCAAACATAAACAGCTAAAATTGATTGGTACCAGGTAATGACTCAGCGGCAGTAATTCAGATCTGTTTGTCCCCCAGAGGTGGCCAATAAAGCCTTATAATCTATCCGCTTTCTATGTGTATCAAGTGGGCAATTTACGTCTCTTATCAATTACAGTTCATTACGTTGAGACTGAGTGACCTATTATACCCAGTCACATAGGATAATGCTACTATATGGTGTTTTTTTTTTTATTGAGGAGAAGAATCTGCTTGTTGTAAGTCATTTTCGTAATACCGTAAAATCAGGACTACAGAGCACACCTGATTACTAGTAGCATGCTCAAATTTAAGAGCAGTTTTGTCTTACTCCAAGCTACACAGGATTTAAAGCCAAAGGCCTAAGAAGCCATCAAAAATGAACTTATTCACTCAATTTCTTACATTTTAAGCCCCCGCACAACTGATGTTTTCAGTTTTGCTCTGAGGTGTTTACATCACATGTGTTTGGAGCATGTGACCATTTAAGATGGCGATTGTAAAGACAGGCACCCATTTACTACTGCGGCAAAAAAAACAAAACAAAAGAAAAACAAGAATGAGAGCTGCATCGCGTACAAAGTAAGGCCTATATTTCTACATGACAGTGCCAGGGCAAACACATTGTGGAGAATCACGTATTGTGAAAAACATGCAAGTCATCTTTGTCTTGTTGTCACTTGGGGTTGTCGTGGTATCCAACCAAACGGCATTTGCCTGTTATCGTTCCTCGAGGGTTAAAGGAAACTTCAGCAGCCTGACATTGACACCAATGATACGGAAAGAAGTACAGTGGAACCTCGGTTCTCGACCATAATCCGTTCCAGAACCCTGTTCGAAATCCGATTTGGTCGATCACCGAAAATCGTTTTTGCCATTAAAAGTAATGTAAAATCATTTTAATCCGTTCCAAATCCTTGAAGGCTTACCATGAACGTAAACGTGAAGCTAATCCAGGCCAATTGTACGTTCGCGTTAGCGTAATCTTCCGTACGAAAGATTACGCTAACATGAACGTGTAAAAATGAAAAAATCAGGTCGTTTACACGTCATTTAGCACCGGGGTCTCCACAACAAGTGGTGAGCGGTTAAAGGATAAAGAAAATATTTATGAATAGGATCTCTTACCTTTGTGGTGGTCTGCAGAAGCCATGCTCTATTAACTCGAAAGAAGGGAAACTTGCACATCTTCTTCATATTTTGCTATTATTTCTTTCTTAAATGCAATAGTTGTACGCACTACTCTTCTTTTTTCACCTGTAGCAACTTTGCTGCTTGCACCGACCTCCTTCCGAGGCATAATTAGGGGTTAAAACACTCGATAATAAAAACGAAAGCAAAAATAAGTGCGCGGTCACGTGACAACAGTTCTTCACGAGGGGTGGGGGCAATCTACACCTGTACGCCGCTCAGCATCGCCCCTAGCGTACCGGCGCAATAATTTCTAAAAATTTTGGGTCGAGAACCGATTTGTTCGAATTGAGAGGCGTTCGAAAACCGAGGTTCCACTGTATTGCGTTTTAGGTAACTCCGACTGCTCGTATGTATCGTGGCTCTCGCAGCAGGGAGGATACATAAAGGGCCGGGGCATGGGCAGGGCATCTGCCTGGGTGATTGCCCGGACAAGGCTGGCGGAGTGGAGGGGGAGGGTGAGCGCGGAAAATTGCCTTAGCAGCACGTCCTCCCATACTTGACCGGACCTGACCTGATTTGTGGGTGTGAAAGTTAATATATCGTGACTATGTTGTAAAATATTGTTAAACATCCCATTTTCATCAATCGATGCCTCTGTCGATTATTAAAAAAACAAAAACATATTGTAGTTTTCTCCTTTTTATTCAAGTCTTGAACTTTTGCTCAACTAGAAATATAGTGCACAAAACAACAGAATATTCTATACTATAAATCAATGAAATATCCAAACTTAACAACAACATAATTACATACAAATTTACTGTAAACACCTTCAGATATGTGTGATAGTTGTTAAAATAACCGTCTTGGGGCGCCCTCCGTCAGACCAAAGTGCTACCTAAAGTTCGTTGCTCGACCTATACATGATTCAATTGTTTGTTTGTTTGTACATGATTCAAATTGAATCTTTTCTTCCGGCGCTGTCACGAATGGCAGCCACTCCAGCAGCTCCCGTGTTATTTTCGATTGTTCTCGATTGTTCTCAGCTCAGGGATGCTGCTGGAAATGTGAATTTCCCTTCGGGGATGAACAAAGTATCTATCTATCTATCTATCTATAGGATATCGCACAACAGAGTATGGTCTTGAGTTGCCCTCTTCTGCATCAAAGTGAAAGTACAAGCATGTCCACTCAACGACTCTTATTTGTATTGAATTAACGTACTGAGAGGCGCATAAATCGCGCAGCACAACGAAGCAATGATGAAATTAGTTGCCAACACTTAACCCTTTCAAATACTAGAGGTTTCTCTCAAATGGGAAGAGCCAGTGCCAGCCATTTTTTGCCATCTATTTCTGTAGCTGTATAGGCACAGGGCATATCAAAAGAAAGCTTCAACCCTCATATTTCACTTGTCAAAAAGTTACTATTGTTTAGTGCACACCATTTGAACATTGTTAGGTTTCTTGAAAATATTTGTTTCCGATAACATTTCTGCGAAAAATGGCTTTTTGTGAAAGAATGCATTTCAAGCAGAACTTTCACTTTGGTGCTTTTAGTGTATTTGTGATACCTCCAATAGCTAAACAATGCTTTTGATAATCACAACGGCACTTCGGCTTGCAGAATAACATTTTATTGCAGGAAGATTGAAATTATGCATGAACGATGCATTAACTTTGCAAGAACCTTTCAGCGCCCATTCTTTCCAATGATGTAATGACATGATTTCAGTCACCACGGCAATCGCGTTCCTATGGGCGTGCATGAAACGTCATCCCTCTCTGCCTCGACAAATACAAAAGGACTTTTCTAGAAGGAAAAACTGCTCTGTTGAAGCATCAACTACTTATCCATTCCTTAACTTTTCTCACCACACTGTTTCATTACACCTACACGCCATATGAGCCACCTACACGGTCTCAATAGTTGGATACATGAAGCAACACTAGAAAGTGTGGGCTTCCTCTGTGTCTGGACACATATGTGCTCAAAGCCACTCCTGCCATCTACTGGTGTTTTTTCTGATGAGCTGCGCCAAATCCTTTTTAATAGTTTATATAGAAATACAACAAAAATAAAACAACATATCTTATCGTTTTGCCACTCAGGGACAATGCATTGTTTTCATACGTCATGGCATTGAATGCGTTAATAATCAATTATGATGGATTTTTTTTTAATTTGTTGTTCCAGCCCAAGTATTATATGAATATTTTTACCGATAACATAAACATATATTTCTCAAAGGGTGTCTGAAATGTCAGGTGGTGCTTTTTATTCAGAGAGCATCATTGTGGAAAAGAGCATCTCACTGTCATACTCTGTGCCACCACAGAATGAATAAACCACACCGTAGTTAAAGCTGCAGTGTTTAAAATGTGGCAAAAAAAAGGTAGTGGCTTGCCGTCTGGAATCCAAAGTACATTTATTTTTTGTCCTGCAGCCTGTGACCAGCTTTCGCTCGGAGTGGCAGCTATATTCGGTCCTTCTCACAGTTCCTCTGCCAATGCCGTCCAGTCCATCTGCAATGCGCTGGGGGTTCCCCACATCCAGACTAAGTGGAAGCACCAAGTTTCAGACAACAAAGACGTGTTCTACGTCAGCCTGTATCCGGACTTTTCGTCCTTGAGCAGAGCCATCCTGGATTTGGTGCACTTCTTCAAATGGAAGACGGTCACGGTCGTTTATGATGACAGCACTGGTGAGTTGCAAAGATCAGCAGATTGGTAAAATGTAGCATTGCAATTGATGTCAAATAATTCATTCTTTTTAATAATTACACACACACAGACAACCCAAAAACAAAAAAAACAAAAGTGGCCTAAGATGCTATGAGAAATGGTCACAGATTCTAAACACTGACAGCCTCGTGTTATGTAAAATATAACAAGCTTATTTCATGAATATGATTCGATTAATCACGCAATTATTTTGTCGACCTATTTCTGAATTGGGTAAAACGCAAATATTTAAATAAAAACAAAAACATTTTCCCTATTGTCAAAATTTTCCATTCAGTTTTAGTGTTATTTGACCCTACTTTTTAGCCTTTTTTAGGCTGAATCATGGACAAAATCATCTGTTAAGTAAAACAGATCTATTATTATTATTATTTTAATAATTGTTTTTTTTGGTAAGATAAGAAAAATAATACCCAAATGCAGCAAAATGGTGTGCAATACTATTATTATTATTATTATTATTATTATTATTATCATTGAAAAAAAATTACAACTTTGTTCATTTTCAGGATGCTTTGATAATGAAATGATCTGCATTTATATAGCGCTTTTCAAGTCAATGACTTCCCAAAGCGCTTTACAATGTGCTCCACATTTCCCAATAGCAGCCTTGCAGCCATGTAAGGCGCGAACCTGCTTATTGGGGGTATTAGGGGTTCAGTGTCTTACCCAAGAACACTTCGACATGTAACACGTACGAGCCGGGATTCGAACTGGGATCCCTTGATCCCAAGACGAGCGCTCTACCTCCTGAGCTACTGCCGCCCGCTACTGTTAAATACGTAAAGAAAACTTAAAGTGCATATTTCAGCAGATCATGATTTAGTATTGAAAACGTACAATCTTACTTGCATGGTTCCTTACAAAAAGAGGCATTAATTTGTGAAAAATAGCATTCCCACACGTTGGCTGACCAATAGATCTATAGATGTGCACTGTATTTTTTGGACTATACGTACTTCTGGATTATAAATCGCACCAGCCAAAAAATACAAAATTAAAAATAAAACATATGCAAGTCGCACCTGGAGTATAAGTCTAATTTTTGGGGGAAATGTATTTGATAATCCCAACACCAAAAACATACATGTCATCTTGAAAGGCAATTTAATATGTGCCATTTTTGTTCAGCTCCTTCTCAGTTGTTTTTATGAATTACTGGCAATGTTATTGCCACGGGAACGGTTTATTATGCCTCAAGGCCACTGCATCCTGCACACAAACAGTACTGTGATACAGTTAAATGTAAACATAAAATAAAAATAATATAATTAAATAATTCGATTTATTCAGTATTATTCCTTATTTAACTTCTATATTTTGGGATTTCCTTTTGCTATAGATATTCTGGATATTATTAATACAATTAGTATGCAACATATCACTGTGCTGAGCACCTGGAAAGGTTGTGAGGCACGGAATTATCTTGCCTCATACCAGATGGAGATAGTGAGACCAAGGATTCAGATTTTTCGCACACATCAGCCTTAAACGATATAATTAGTACTGTAATAGCGGACAACAAGTGAATACATCAAGTAATTTATTGCTTCCATTTTTAATGGATTTTTTTTCCATTGGAAGATTACCCATTTAGTGATACTCTTATTCAAAAGGAGCAGTATGTAACATATAAGTGGGCTAGGTGTCTGCAAATGCAGGGTGAGGCAAGCAATTATCTTGCCTCATGGCAGAAGGCAATGGGGAGAAAAAGGATTCTGTTATGGAGCACACTTTAGCCAAAAAAAAACAATATTTTTTCTGATAGTATAAACAAGGTAACAAATCAAGCTGTCAAGTACCTTTTTCTTATTTTATGGACACTTTTTTCATTTTGGAGTATTACGTATGTATTGATGCTTTAATTCAAAACAAGCAGCGCATGTGCTTCATTTACTAATTAGGATAAGACAATAAGACCTTTTTCTATGCTATAATTTTGCTTTTCTTGCTCTGCCAATGAAAGTATGAATACAATGTAGGTTCATTTACTTGTAAATCTTACTCTGCCTCACCAGGCACGAGCCTCATTACACGTCACTGGAATTTACAGTGTATCAGAAACATATTCTGTATAATTAGCTATTGAGTGCTAAAATATTGTTAAAGACCCAACATCTCAAACCAATGCGTTTTTCATCAGTTTTTGGTTTATATTTGATTTATGGTCGGATGAACCAGTCTCTCAAGTCTGTTTTTTTTTATATAAATAATACATAGGGATATCTTGTCCTACAAGTGTCACAACTTTTTCTGTACTAGGAACAAAAACTAATAAAATTTCTGAGATGTGATCATTGACTCAGCCCATTTTTTTTGCCAGTGTGCATTTGAGTTATGAGAACATTTCAGACACTCCAGTGAAGTGAAAAGAAAGTGGCAATTAAAATGGAAAAAGTTAGGGAAGCTGTGTCCAATCTTTTCCTCTGAGGGCTGAATGCAGGAGAATTGAAAGGATCTGGAGCCACTTTTAAATTCTTTAACTTTCATTTAATAAAAATTATTAAATCAACCAAGCAAAAACGATAATTTAAGTTACACTAGTTAAAAAAAACATGGGTGAGAAGTCAAAAGCCTACATTCCTCATTTACTTTCATTTTATAGAAAATGGACCACACATTTGGTAAAATGTCTTTTATGTTGAAAACTAGCATTAAAAACTAGCATCATCTTCTTCTAAGTTTAAAGTTACACTCACCATGGCTGTACAGGTGCTTAAAATCCTTGTAAATGCTTGAAATTTTAAAGGATTTAAAAGTGCTTGTGAATGCTTGAAATTGCTTCCGTGATTTTCAACACAAATGCTTGAAAACGACACCAACACTACTCTTTGCCAAGCTTTTCTTCTTCCCTCATGAATAATTGCAGGTGACATTAGTTTGTCCTGTGAACCACCATCGCCCCCTATGGTTCGCGTCAAAAGGACAGGTTCATGCTACACCTAAACAAGACACAATGAAATGCGTATTAGTGCAAGGAATACATAGTTGGACATGCAAAAAAGTAGTTATTTGTAATGGGAAGAACTTCATGCTGCAGAACATGTAAGCTACATGTTGCTGTTATTTTTACCCAACACTTAAATTGGGAGACATTTGTCTCAAAAACTAATACACTTGGGATTTACTCAAGATCTGATGAATGCACACGCAAGATTAAATATTGCATGTGTGAATCACAGATGTATTTGTGACTACACAAAATACATGATTCATTCTTTAAATGGTAGTGGGTAAATTGAAAAATTGGCATTGGAAGTCTTCGAAAAGCACTTGTATTTGGCCATGTAGAAGGTCTAAGAACAACACTGCAAAATAGAGTATAAATTATTGTTCTATTTGCACATCATTTTGCCGTATTTAAGAATTATTTATAATGACGTTTGTTATTTTTGTCTTATTCATTTCATGTTCATTCCCAGTTTTTTTGTTAGCCTCAAAATGGTAAAAGTAAGAAAATACCTTCAGTACAGTCCAAAAACCAACCCCCAAAAATTATGAAATAAGAGTTTACTAGTACTTGAGAAAAGAGCTGACCGAGGCTGCAATCATAACTTTAAGCCAGGAGATGGCAGCCGAGAGTAGCAAAATTCTAAATTGCGGACACCACCAATTTATTCTGTTTGAATATAATACTGCTAATTTAGAAATATTATTCAAGTTAATATTTTTTTTATTTTTTTAATCAAATAAGCAAAACAATACAGACAAAAGGATCAAATTGTGATCATATTGTGGCTTAAGGAAAAACCCGGTCTACCGTTTGATGCCGTAACTCCTGTTGCGGCATAAGAATGCCTGCTGAAGTAGATTGTCTTACATTAGATACCATGACTCCAATTAAATGTTTTAAATTATTGTTATTTCTCTGTTCATCGTATTCACTAACCATTACAATGCTCAATGGACAAATTCAGAGCAGCTATAGCACTTAAAAGCCACACCCCTGCCGCTTCCAACAAAGCCATCTTTTGGGAATGCCATTAAAAGGTGGTAGGAGAGCAATCTCCGTCTGCAGTTTTTCCACAAGCGGGGAGCAAACAAGCAAATCAATAACCATAAATGGGGCTCGTCTAATAGTTCAACGTTGCACGGCAAAACGGAAATGGCAGCGACGCGCGTTATAGCTCTCCTAGCCGGGCATGACAATCTGACAACTCCTGAGAAAACTGCTGCTGCTGCTGCAGCTCGGGCGACGGAGCTTTGATGAGACCATAAGGGAAACAAAACTACGCTACCAAAACACTGACTCAAAGATCATTTGTTGCACATTTGTTACACTTTTGTCCACAACTGTGACAGTCTTATATTCCCTTGGAGAAAAATATTTTGGAGGAATGTGAAGTTTCAATTTGAAACACATATACCAGGGGTACTCACAATGTCTAAGCATGAAAGCTACTCACAAAATGGCTCGTGAAATTGAATGCTAGCAATATTTCTCAATGCACGTATGAATGTATGTAGTGGAATTGTAAATAGTGTCAACTCGATGACTAGATTTAAGTCAGTCTTTTATTTCATTGCCGATGTTTTTGTCCAGTAAAACTCTTGCGTGAAATCAGTACCCATGTTCTTCTGTAGACCTATTTATCAGAAAAGATTATACACCCTGTACTAAATACAAGCAAATACAGTACTGTACTTATATTTTAGGGTAGCTATGGGAAGTTCAACACATTATTTTTTTTTTACTGTTTTGTAAGGCATTTTGATGAACCCAATGGTCATAAATTTTACGATAGATAAATGTGAATATTACACTTAATTTGAATTTTATAATCATAATGAAATGAAATGATCTGCATTTATATAGCATAAAATACTTATTAAATCAAAAGTAAAACATCAATACCATTTTATAAACATTTAAAGTTCTAACAAATTCCACCTTTCATTGACAACATTTGGAGTTCTCCGATTTGTTACTACCGCATGAACATTGTTGACATTCATGACTACATGCTTCATTTGACCACTAGATGGCAGCTCATCCCAACAAATGGAATATACTGACATTCCTATGATATTCCAGTACACCCACTGCGATCCACTAGTACATGGGTGGCTCTAGAGAGAATGCGGCTCTTTGCCTCATCATATTTTCTATATACTGTGGCTCTTTGCCTTTTTCATGTTTATTTTTTTGTGTGTATTGAGGGAGGACACTTTCCTTGAAATCAACACAAGAACAGTACTTGTTGTAAGGAGAGGAGTGTGTTATGGGAAATAATATGTTTTTAATTGTGTGTGTTTGTCTGTCATGGCAGGTCAGTGCGTGGTGTGGCTCTTTGACTCTCACAGTTAAAAATGTTGGCTCTTTGTGCCAAACTTGTTCCCCACCCCTGCACTAGTTGATTGCAATCTATGTAATGAGCAACCCTGACAAATACTGTTTGAATCTTTGTTTATGTATTTTATAATAAAGACATTTTAAATTATCATTGAATATTGTTTCAGTATAATAGATCAGCACAAACTAAGTAATCCTTTGCCACTTTTTCGTTGCTGTTTCGCTCCTTCGTGAATTTTATCATACATTGTGTTTTGGCTAAACAGTCTCTTTGCCCCTCTTCCTTTTATTTTTCTGTGCATCCGTGACATTGAGGAGTTGTACACATATGTTGAACAGTTTGACAAAGCGAATTAAGTATGAGCAAATCTTTTACAATTTTAAGTTTTTCCATCATGTCAACAAAATTCTCTGGTCCCACAGAAGCACTGGCAGTTGATGTTAAAACAAAGTTGGACTTTTTAAGTCATTAGATTAGCTCTCATGAGTCTGGAAAATGGCATACAATTATAGTTGGGAACTTCATTGGCTAAAAAAGTGTTAATCATCATCCGAATCGGTTACTACTGGTTGGAGTTAGGGGTTAATTTATTATAGCGCCTGACATACCTTTTGGTCCAATATTGCTCTTTCAACATTGTGGAATGCTAATCCCTGCCTAAGGAAAGGAAATGCAGTTTTCCATAACGTCCACATCATTGCGACAAAGTATCTTGTGAGGTAAAAACGTAGATTTTAAAGTTGGATCTCTTAAGGACTATGGTCATATGGATACCTTTGCCTGTAGTATGTCATGGGAAAGTACAGCCTGGTGGCATGTATGGCAAACACTTATCTGCACTCGGTCTCAAACCAGGGTCATTTCGCATGTTAGGTGACTATGCTAACAACTGCACCACGGAAATAAGCTCTTCAAAGTACAGTAGTTTTACATGTTAAATGAAATGCTTGAACCTGTAAATTAGGTATGTTATTTGGTTCCAATGTATAATAGAGTATTTAATGAATGAATAAATACATACATAAAGATATCCTTAAAAGAGCACATAAGAACACACACCAGTGATAAACCTTTGGCCTGCTCAGTTTGTAAATAAATACATAACTAACTAAATCAATCAATCAATAAATAAATACATAAATAAAGGATTTTACCATGCTGATTTTGAGTATCACGCTCCCTTTTTCGGAATGCACACCCCGTGAAATGCAAACAAAATAATCAACCTATTCAAATATTTCATATTTTTCTCAGCCTTTTTACGCCAAGTCATTCAGCTGTCGTTGACCTATTCTGAGCCAGCAATGTCCACGGGCGAATGCTTCTGGCTGCCTCTGAGCATGTACACTGCCACGCCGATCGTTTTCCACCAAGAATCGACATGCTACATTTGTCTGATCTTGATAAGGTTTGTGCCTTAGGGCAGCTTTGTGCAAACGCTGTGTTTAAAGGGCTGGTGGGGATAAAATGTACCTAATGAGACTGGCGTGATAAAAAGTATGGTGCAGCAAACGGATCACGGTGCTGAAATTTTGAATTTGTTCTGATTCCTCTCAATCATTTTAAAAGAAAATATATTATTTTTAGACCAAAATTATATTCAAAAAATGCTCAGAATTAACATAAAGAAGTTAAACCATAAATACCAATAGATTTATGCAAATGAAGATACAGCAATCCCCCATGCATCTACTGACCAACTGGCCAACCACTACCTGTCCATTTATTCATTCACCTGCATCCATACATCCATCCGTCAAGCCATCCACTCATACATCTATCTATACATTAACGGAACGACCAATGCATCTGTCCATTGACCACTGACTGATTGACCCATCCATCCATCCATCCATCCATCCATCCATCCATCCATCCATCCATCCATCCATCCATCCATCCATCCATCCATCCATCCATCCATCCCTCCAACCAACCATCCATCCATCCAACCATCTATCCATCCCCCAACCAACCATCCATCCATCCATCCATCCATCCATCCATCCATTCATCGTTTCATTCATTCATTCATTTATTCATTCATTCATTCTTACTCCGAACAACCCAGGCTGGCCATCCATCCAACATCCATCCATCCATCCATCCAACCATCTATCCATCCCCCAACCAACCAACCATCCATCCATCCATCCATCCATCCATCCATCCATCCATCCATCCATCCGTCCATCCATCCATCCATTCATCGTTTCATTCATTCATTCATTTATTCATTCATTCATTCTTACTCCGAACAACCCAGGCTGGCCGGCGGTCCATCCATCAAACTACCCAACGTCCAACAAACCAACCAATCAACCAACCAACCAACCAAATATTTTGAATATACAGCTCAATTTAGAAACAATTACAGAAATACCTGTAAAAAAGATATTCAATCTCAATCCAAAAATAAAATGTATCTGCAATTAACTTCTTTGATGCTGCCGAAATCTTAGTGTGACATCCCAAATACCATTTTAATGAGGGGGTGGTCGTAATTGTGTCCCTCTATACTGAAAACGAGCTTTGTTTTTCATCCTAAAATGGACCGTCTTATTGTGATTATTTTAAAATAGATTAGAAAATTCTTCCGAGAGCAAATGAAAGGAAGGACTACTGTGATTGTTTTGTGATATGCTGTATATGGCCAATTTTGTGAATAATTATAATTAAAACTTGATAAAATTTGACTTTCGGGTTACATTGCTTGTCCGTAATTCATGGACTTACTGTCTGAGTAAAACCAATTTTTCTTCAGCTTACATTTGAGTGGAGTATTATTTGATGCTTCTAGCTGCTGTGATTGTACTCACAAGCTGTATATTATGCAGTTTATTTGCTGCATTGATTTAATTTATTTTCTTTTTTGTAACAGATAACACATCCAAAAATGGGACAAAACAACATAGCATCACTTTTCCATGAGAAAATACACGTATTTTCTACCGCCTAGTAAATTTTAGCATCTACAGCATTTACACTCTTCTGATGAAGGTTTTTTTCACCACATAAAAAAATCCTTTAAATTGTTTATTATTGCATCAAAATAATAGCTGATGTGGGCAAATGGGCTTTTCTGCTGTCTCTGACATGTATCTCGGAATTTCTCCTTAAATGAAGACATTCGTAAATCAGTGCAGACCTCATAAAGTCCACGACTATAAAATAAGTGAAATGCTCAAGCCATTAAAGTAGCACTTTGAAATTGTGTTGAACAAACCTCTCCGGTAATCTTGGCAATCAGATTCATGTACCTCTTAATAGGACTATTCTACTTTTGGCATCTACTTTTGCCCACTTTTACAAATGTAAACCCTTGCAGTTGTTTTAGGTTTTGAAGTTTGTATGCATACTCAAGTTCTTCACTATAGTCCAATGTGAATTTCTAAGTGTTCTTTCTATTTCATCCCCCGTTTGGAGTGTGCATGACCTGCAGCTGGGACCAAGCTTTCTTATAATCGAAAGCAGATTCTTCCCCGGAACGCCTTGACATTCCTGCACGAATTCAAGACACCTTGTGCCGAATGCACCCAAGCAGCCCCAGAATATAAATGAGCCGCTTCTTCACAGTGGATAGACCGTTCTTTTCTTTGTAGCTTCTTTTCATGTGGCTGTAAACCCGGCTTGTCAAAAGGGTATGATTTGGTTTCATCTGTCCAAAAGAATATCGAAGCTGTGTGGGTACAGTCCCAAAATATGTTTGTGCCGTGTTTACAAATATCACCACTTCAAAGCATAAAGGGAGGAATATTGTAGTGTTGTGCTGCATTTTTTTAGTTTGTTTCCATTTATTTTTTATTCTATTTTAGCCCATAATACAGTGGAACATATTGGTTATCAAATGGGGGTTATGCGGCCCCCTGGGGTACGTGAGGGCACTCAAAAGGGTGTGTGAGATTTTAAACAAACCAAGAAAAAATGTGTTATTATTTTTAGAATGCATTCAATACAAAAAGGTTGTTCTATTTGGAGATACATGTTGGCCATTTAATCGACTATTATTCTTGAACACACAATTGTCGCAACCAGAACGGAATCAGGACACAAGTACGTAGCGTTAACCTAAAGTTTATTGATAGAAAGAGGAAGGACAGTGCCCGCGATCCGGTGCTCGCTGGAAGCGGGAAACAAGCCGATCATGCAATCAAATGGTGATCCGAATACGGAAGTGGATTCTCCATAGCGGGAGATGGCGGTGTCAAGGACGGAAAAACAGGTCGATAGCCGGAACAGGAGAGCAAAAACGTGGTCAGGATCAAAAACGGGTTGTCAGCCGAAACGGTAGAGTAAACGTGGTCGGGATCAAAAACAGGTCGGAGCCGGAGAAAAAAGGGGAGATCAGGAACGGACGGGTGGAAAAACGGGTGCAAAAACGGGACAGGCGGGAGTCAGGGTCAAAATGCTTGCATTGTAACAACAGAGGTTCGCTGACGGACTCACCACCGGATAGTGACATGACTGGGCTTAAAAAAGGACAGGGAACCAATCAGGTAGCCCGCAGCGGCTGGTGCCACATGAGCAAGCACAGGTGATACTAATCGGTAATCATGATAACAATGTGTGTTCTTTAATGTTTCTCAGTGGTCAAAAAAATACTTAATTTATTAAAACATATGTTGGTTTAGATAATAAGTAGAAATACCTTAGCTGTAATAAAATACCCATTTCTAAAAATACTCATTGGGTTAGAAATTTGCATTTACTTTACGTACCTTGCGCCTCAATAACATAATTATCCACCATCTTGCAAACTTCCATAAACTTAAAAAAGTGGCTAAGGTAAAAACTTGTATTTTTTAAATTACTCATAGGTCAAGAAAATTACATTTTACATAACATGAGGCTCACCTAGAGGGAATTAAAACGATTGTCCGCCATCTTGCTGCTAAGGGTTACTCCCATTAAAAAAAAAATCCTCCCGTAAGCCTTTGTAAAAATATAAAAAGAAAAATGGGTCCGTCTGGTCGCTTTGAGTTTCCCTAGTTTGTATTCTTCCTTGTTTTTTCAAGCAGTCTTTTCAGTTGAACTACACAATACAGGTATACGTTGTGATCAAATAGTACATAGCGTCCCTTTAAGAAAGACTTACGTATTGATCCTTTGAAATATTCTTCAAACAGTACTTACATTGAAATTTAATTTTTGCAATTACAAACCTTAGAATATTATTCCCTTTCTTGATAAAGTTGTCATTATGAAAAGTGAATTTTGCATTATATTGATCAATATGTAGCACATTATGTGAATTAAAACACAAGCAATTGCTTTTTGTTCCGTCTCGCTTTTAATCTATGTATTTTTTAAAATAAAACTTAAATTTTTGAAAGTTGCTACGGGGAATCAAAAACCTCAAAGCTGACGAAAAAAAAGAAGTAAATGATTTGCGTCGGTCAGTTTGGGTCTCTGTAGTTTTTTTCATCATTGTGATTTGTAGCATTATACCCTTCAGCAACAAATAGTGGTCAAAAAGTACACCCAGTCTTTTAAAAAAATCAAGATAAAAAGTTTTTTATTTTTTAAAACAAATCTTATTTCCGACATTTTGCCGTGTAGATATTTTTTCAATTCATTTTTTTTATGATTAAATCTTTAAATACAACTATTTAAACTACTTACATTTTCTGGAAAAAAAAAAAAATATATATATATATATATATATATATATATATATATATATAAAGAAAAGCAAATGATGAATGGTGTCGAAAGATAGGAGTGAACTTTGAGGAAAGGAGAAAAGTGTTCTGGAAAGAAGTGAAAAGAGTAAGAAACAGTGAGTCTGGAAAGGAAGAGAAAGTAAAAGATAAGGATGGTAGATTGCTGGTTAGCAGTAGTGCAGTCAGGACAAGATGGGCAGAGTATTTTGAGGAGTTGCTAAATGTGGAGGATGGGACAGAAGTGAGAGTCGAGGCGATCTATGGTATGGAGAGAATGCCCGTGTTGGGTGATTTAAATGTGAAGCCTGTGGAAACATAGGAGGTGCAAGAGGCAGTGAAAGAAATGGAAGGGGGGAAGGCACCTGGGTTGGATGGTTGTACTGCTGAATGCCTAAAAAAAGGTGGCACAGCTATGATTGACTGGTTAGTACGCTTGTTGAATGTATGCTTTTTAAGTGGTGTGGTTCCTGTTAAATGGTGTAGTGCATGTGTGGTGTCATTGTATAAGGGTAAAGGTGATAAGTACGATTGTAGCAATTCGAGAGGTATCAGTTTGGTGTCTGTGCCGGGTAAGCTGTATGGAAGAGTCTTGATTAAGAGAGTGAGAGAAAGGACAAATGAGGTGGTGATGGAGGAGCAGAGTGGTTTCAGAAGAGGAAGATGATGTTTGGATCAGGTGTTTGCAGTATGACAAGTGTGTGAGAAATATTTTGCAAAAGGTAAGGATGTTTTTTCGGCTTTCATGGACTTGGAAAAGGCGTATGACAGAGTTGATAGAGAGGCATTGTGGCAAGTGATGGTGATGTATGGAGTGGGTGGAAAGTTGTTGGATGCATTAATTAATGTTTTTTATATGAACAGCAGAGCATGTGTAAGAGTAGGGAGTGAGACAAGTGAGTGGTTCCCTGTGTTGACTGGTGTGAGACAGGGGTGTGTGATGTCACCATGGCTATTTGGCAGAGGTGTAGACATGATGGACAACAGTGGAGCAGTATGGCAGGTAAGTCAGTTGTTGTTTGCAGATGACACAGCGCTTGTGGCTGATTCTGAGGAAACATTGAGAAGGTTGGTAACGGAGTTTGGAAGAGTATGTGATAGGCGTAAGTTATATGTCAATGTTGGGAAGAGTAAGGTGATGAAGTGTTCACGTGATGGAGTGGGCATGATGTTAGAAATCAGGTTGCATGGACAGGTGCTGGAAGAAGTTGAAAGCTTTAGGTACTTGGGTTGTGATGTGGCTGCAGTTGGTGGAATGGAGTGTGAGGTATTGCACAGAGTGAATTAAGGAAGCAAGGTTTTGGGTGCTCTGAGGAGAGTGATGAACAACAAGAGTATGAGTATGGATGTTAAGAGGGGACTGTATGAGAGTGTGATTGTGCCGACTGTGTTGTATGGTGCAGAGACTTGGAGCCTGAACGCAGATTTAAGAAGGAAGTTGAGTGTTTTTTAGATGAAGTTTTTGAGAACTATGTTAGGAGTGACAAGATTGGATAGACTGAGAAATGAAATTGTGAGAGACAGAACTGGAGTAGTCGTGGAACTGAGCAAGCGTGTTGATAAGAGAGTACTCGGTTGGTTTAGACACATGGAGAGGATGGATGAGGAGCGAATGTTGAAGAGGATCTACAGAGCAGAAGTCAATGGAAGGAGACCAAGAGGAAGGCCACGATTGACGTGGATGGATGGGGTTTTGAGTGCCATGCAGGAAAGAGGTCTAAATATAATGGAAGCTAGAGCTCTTGTTGGTGATAGAAAGGAGTGGAGAGGTGTTGTGAAAGGATAGTGGGATTGTGGACGCGTTCTTAAGGATGGGCTGGGCACCCGTATTATGCGGCAGGGGTAAACCAGTAAAAGCTGTCGGGCCCTGCTGTTGAACAAAAGAGTGTGTTGTGTCACCCTGACCAGAGGGACATGGCCGCTTTCTGGTGTCCCATTTCATCTGGAGGGACGAAAGCATGACCACCTTGGGTGCCGAGGTGCCTAACTTGTTTGGGTGTTTGGGCAATTGGGTTGGCCATGGTCCAACATTTTTTGTGTGTTTTTTATGCTGTTTATTTCCTTTTTTTTTTCTTTGTTATTGTATGTGTGTGTCTTGCTGTCGGTCATCCCTCTTAAGGGATATGACCAAGGTATATAGATAGAAAGATAGACAATTATCATACAATTCAATACTCTATTATACACTAACACCAATTAAAGAACCCTTTCGACAGGCTCAATCATTTTTTTCAACAAATGCAAGTATTCTATAAAGGTTGTTTTTTTAAATGCATTTTATTTATTTCTCTTAACAAATAACCACTGTAGCATCAAATAATAATCAGACTGGCTGAATAATAATTCAGAACACAATACACAATGCAAATCCGTGAAGTAGCGAAACCTTGAGAAGTGAATCATGCTATAGAAATGGATCACTGCACAAGAAAAATGTAAAAGAAAAATGTTCAAAGGGTTCATCACTGAATGAATATATAATATAATCAATAACACACTTTACTTTTTTTTCAATGGTTGTTTTTCTCAGATTCGACTAAATTTATTTCAGTGATGATTAGGGTTTCTCCGGATGTTGAAAGCTTTCAATGATTCGCAATCAAGTGTGGCAGGACCACATGGCAGGACTGCACGACTCAATATGGACCAAACTGCACTGGGCCAATCTCGGCCCTCGCAGGGATGCTTGGAGAACTGCCATGCCGGCTATCACCATCAGGTCCATCTGCACTTGTCCAGCATGTGTAGTAGAACATGGGATAGGCATACATACGGCTATGATGATTGTAGCACAGAAAAAGTTCGAGTGGTCTTGTTACGCTGTAAAGTACCCTCTGTGCTCCTTTCAAAGATGTGTTTCTTGATTTTGGGGATATTACATACACCTACGATAGCTTGATTCAAATTAAATGAGGCTAAGATTGCTGATTATAGTTTTGGGTTTTCTGAATCAACTTCGCCATGTTCCATCCAACAACATGCATTTTTAAAATTTGATTTTGCTCGATTGTGGTTTTGGCAAGGATTCCTTAAGTTGACAATAGTCTTTATGGATTCCATATGTTGATTCCTAAAACAAAAAGTTTGCATGTGTCCTAATACTTGAATTTCTGGATGTAGTTTATTGTAATCAGATACATTTTCTCTATGTGTTTTTACACTGGAATGATGTACAATTTCAAGATCTCATTGTCAACCATAGACTGCTTGTATACAGATCTTTTTTTAAAACTGGGGCATCCATCTAATGCAGTATTCTAAGAGTACCAGGTGCAATGTCCACTTCAGTAATCTGAGTGCACATATTCGTAACAGCACTTCACAGTTTGGAATGCTCTATAATTAGTTTGGCCAAAACTGACCCATGTTTGGTCAAAACAACAACAAAAATAAATAAATGAATTTCTCACAATGGAACATCCTATTTTATGGAGTATTCTCTTGGTCACTAAACTAAATTTGATGTAAACATGTGGGTCATTCGACGGTTTTTTAAAAACACTAAATCCAACAACTGTGCCAAATATTTCACACCAAAAGAGTTTTGCATTTTCAGTTAC
Organism: Urocampus carinirostris; assembly: GCF_059441175.1. NCBI lineage: Eukaryota > Metazoa > Chordata > Actinopteri > Syngnathiformes > Syngnathidae > Urocampus > Urocampus carinirostris. The sequence continues at coordinate 33,419,533 of NC_142350.1, forward strand.
CCCATCTGATTATTTTTCATCTGTTGTAACTTATTTTCCAAGATCAGAAATTGTGTTCTGACATTGCATATACAGTATCTACATTGACTTAGTCAAAACTGAAAAGGTTTAGATAAATACATTTAATTTGATTCCGAAGAAAAGTAAAACCAATAAATGCTTTAGAAATTTCCCAATAACATAACTAATATGCACTTTGAGAACTTCAGGGCCATGTTATATTGTTTAATACCCTTTCAAAACATATAACTTATTCTACCTTAAAAACACTCGTGTGAGCAGAGTTACCATGATGTCATTTAGCGTCTGGTGTTGATGTACGTAAAATCTAAAATGGGTTAACATTTCGTTTGTTGGCATTTTCTCAATCTGGAGGAAGATCGGCGCCACATCCAAACCTCTTTTGAAGAAAAACATGTGAATAATTATAAAATGCATTTTTTGGATGGAGTAAATATAATTGAATTGTTCTCCAAATTGTGGATTCAATTACACAAGAAATACTTTGGATTTTGATTTTTTTTTTTAACTTTTTTGGAGTGTAAGAAAAAGGTTTTTTACTATATTAACATACTAATGCATGTTGAGCTTCGGTATGCGGTTTAGAGGGTATGCTTTGGGTGCATTACGCACTAAATACTGTAGCATGAACCGCATAGGTCCTAAATAAGAATGACAAAATGGCGTTTGATTTTTCTCATTACTTGGCACAGAATAAGTTCTATTGAGTTGGTATTCATGGGAAAACTACAGCACGCTGTAGGCTATTTTCCTTTTTATCTGTCCGGTGAACCAATAATGTTAAAAATATAAAAATAGTATGCATACAATGATAAAAATATAAATAAAAATGCACTATTAATGAAAATGTAAGATTTGGTGCCACTCTTCAAGTTGTGATTATAGATGTGTAAGAATCAATTTCCATAATGTTCTGTTGATATAATGCGGTAGAAGTATTTTCTGATATCTAGCATTTGTGTTAGGTCTTGGCAGAGGTCTGCACTCTACAATCTGCCCTTGTTTTATTGCCAAGATTTATATCGCACCTTTGTCAATAGCACTCACCCTGTTAAATTGCAACTTCTTTTAATGTGCGCTACGGTGTAGTACTGTGTGACCTAATGCTGACGCTTGAGCTCGAATTTGCTCACTGGTTTTACGACTATGAGAAACGAGGGCCCTCTGTGACATTCACTGCTACCTCATTCATAGATTCGGACACTGGTTCACTTTTAGCGCAATGTTATGTATTTTTATACCTAAAAACGTTTTGGTTTTGCAAGAGTTGACTGTGCACATTCATTCATTCATTCATTCATTCATCCATTTTCTACTCAATAAGAGTCAATAAGAGGAGTCCACTTAGGAACGAGGAGAACGTGAAGAAGTTGCTGGAATTGAACCAAGGATACCTGAACTGCGAGGCAGACATTCTAACCAGTCATTCACCATGCTACTGAGCTGACTGTAAATCAATTATACGAGGGCCGCGGGAACGAGGGTCTTGGGTCTTGTACTAATTGTTTTCCACAAATAAATTCAGATACAAAAGTTCCTCAGTTTCAAATGTCATTTGTTAAATTCCAACAAAAAATATGATCCAATAGTACAAAATATAACCATTAGGAATTCATATTAAAATCAATTAGTAATAAATTAATTCATTATGAGTTAGGGCTGAACTTAAAGAGACCGTGTGTGTAATTGAGGGCCACCTAGGGGTAAAAAATGTAATTGTTAGAAAAAAAAGAATATTGATTCAAAAGATTAGCAAAAATACATGAACTGTATATATATGCACATTTTTAAATTCAGCACTCTTATGTCGAGAAATTTATATTTATCTTAAATAACATGAGCCTCACATAGGAGTAGGATAAATGTATGTCTGCCATTTTGCTGCTATAAGCATCCAAGAAAAAACAAAAACAAATAAAAACCTGACTAAAGACGTGACAAAACAAAAAAAAACAAAAAAAAAATGGTGCTTTAAAATCACGTTGAGTCTCTGTAATTTTCTTTGTTACTTGTGATTTTTAGCACTCATTTTTGGTTGCACAACACATTACTACAACATGTAGTTGTCAAATAATTCACACTGTCCTTTTAACTTTCTTATTAAGGCCTCAAACTATCTATGGCCGAAAATAATCCCGGGCCGCGAGTTCGAGACCACTATTTTAAATGCTTGTTCCTCATCCTTTCAAACTTGTTGTTTTGTTAAATTTGAAAAAAAAGTCAAAATGTGGATTCCATTACCAGGTCAGCAACAGGCAGCTCTTAAGCTTTTAAAAATGTTTGATAATGGAAAAATTACATGGTTTCTGCAGGAGGAAAAACAAGACCCAAACATTCTTAACGTTTTCCAATAAATAAAGATATACATGATGTACATATACTTATTTATAAGACTTATATAAAGCTTTCAATTTTTTGTTGCTCAAAAATTATGTTACTGTATTATTGTTACTTTTTGGTCCAATATGGCTTTTCCCAAATTTTGGGTTCCCAACCTCTGCCTGTGATCCTCACAGTTGAAGCTGGAAATTCTCTGATTGCGGTCTACACCTATCAATGCTGCTTAACATTTTAATTGAGCTGCATCTTCATGACCACTATTTGCAAAATAAGGGATATTTGCATTAAGTCGATAAAGAGGGACTTTGACTTCTTGGTGTTTGTATTGAAATATTGATTAGCTCCTTCTCTCATAAGAACACTTTATAATTGTGTGAGGTTGACTGGCTGGTGGAGGGTGAAAATGCAAATGTACGTGGCCGTGAAAAACAAAATGTCGAAGAAGACATCAGCTACAAACAATAAAAACACACTTTGCACTTGCACTTAAATTGTCCTTTGTTTTTTTACTCTACATTTACTTGTGTTTATTGTCATTGCATTGAAGGTTTTTAACAAAATATAGGTTCCCTTTTAAGACTTCAAAGTTTGTAGTTTGTAAGATAGTCAGGACTGTATAATGTTTGCCACGAAACATGACAAAGATTAATGGACTGCTGGTTATAAATGAGCAGTACATTTTTTGGACGGTTGAAATTGCAAAAAAAAAAAAAAAAAAAGATTTCTTTTGCAATTTTTGTTCAGCCAAGAAGTGTCACGGACGTCTGGAATAAAATGAAATAGTTCTGGTGCAGAATGTCTCAGAACATATCGAAAAAAGATCAAATCAATTTTTTAAAAAGCAGTTGGAGAGAGCTAATGGTGGGACCTCTGCCATGATATTGCCAGAATTGACAATGGCGATTGTCATTTTGGATTGAAGTGACTGTACAAATTAAGGGTAAATACAATTGTAATTTATAAAACTATAGATACTTTTTTGAAAAAAAAAAAAAAAAAAAAAAAAAAGAATAAATAAATAATAATAAATACATTGAAATACACAGAATGATGTGATTTCAAGGCAAATTGCAACTCTGGTTACGTTTAAATGCAGGTAATAATTCAATTGGAAATGTACTATTGAGTAAAGACATGGAAACTCAAATAATAATCCAATTAGGGTCTTTTGTACCTCTTTTGGTTATTAATTGCAATCCTTTTTTTGGGCACTCCTGTCTACCCCACATGGGTACATCATCCTTCAAAAAAAAAAAACAAAAGACTTGAAAAATACAGTTAGTCTATGCTTTTGGCTAGCCATGTTCCAGTTCATCTTGTAAACACACGAGGCGTAGAGGAAACAAGCATTATATATTGTTGACTTGGTCTGTAATATGAATGAAATTGTTCTTAATTTAATGTCAAAAGTTAAATATGGAAACAGTGTATTTTTGTGTAATAATGTCGCTTGTTCATGCCCCACCCCAATCCCATTGCTCGCTAAAGGCATACATTCTAGGTCAGTCTCCAGGCATGTAAACGATACATTCAGATTGCACCAGAAATCCAATAGCCTGTTTCCAATCGGATTACTGCCTGCATGTAAATGTAGTCACTGTTATTTGCATCAAGAAACCCCCAATGAGATGACCTACAGACTTTATGGGAGTTGGCTTTTTTTCTGTTTCATTGCCGATTCAAAGTAGTCAATGGAGGTGCATGGCACACTTAGTAAATACCCGGTCCGAACGGATTCCAAGGCACAAACATTCGAGGAGGAGGATCTCCCAGTTATCGCTCATGCTTTTTAACTAATTCCCCTTGATTGGAGTGCATTCAAGTGAACATTTTCTCTGTGGAGTTAATTATGGCCAGGTTGTTCCGATGTGGTGGTGCACAAAAAACAGTCTTTAATGACCATCCTGCTGTGCCTCATTGCCTTGCCCGGCACACATTAGCATGCCACCTGAAACATAAAACGGGCAAATGAGACATCAACAAAAACAGCAGCAGAAACATTAAACTCAAAATAACTTCCATGAATTGTATTCAAATGCTTTTTTTTTTTTTTTTTTTAAGAAATAAGAATACTGACTGGTTTTAATCTCTCTTGACCATCAGCATTGACAATGTAAAGCTTTAGAATTGTAACTAATTATTGTTTTCCTTTCTCTACATGCTTTATGACTTGCAGGAGTTTTAACATTTTAACACATCCATTGGACTGGTCAATCCAAAGAGAGATTTCACATTAAGGATTGCTACTTGATTCCCTCACAAGAATATTTATCATAGCTGCTTAATGCTCAGGAGACTCTCTTGTGGCCTCATAATAAATACTTATGGGGGATAAAATATTCATGCCGGGTTAAATGGATCTTAAAGTAAGGTCTGTGTTGCAGACAGTATCACGAGTGATCTGTGCAGACCCTTCTTTGCTTGGGGTAAATAATTTAAATCCCCAATAACTAAGACAAGAAAGTTTGATCACATTACCCCGATTTTAGCTAACCTGCATAGGCTAAAATCTGTTGGTATTGTACAAAATCATGCATGGACTTGCTCCTTCATATCTTTCAGATTTAATTTCCCCCCATATTCTGGTCTGCAGCCTTCGCTCTGAAAACGCTGGTCTACTAGTTATCCCAAGAGCCAAGAAGAGAGCTGCAGGTTCGAGAGCGTTCTCCATTCCTGCCCTGTGCGGTGGAATGCTCTTCTTCCTGAGATTTGATTTGCAACCTCAGTGGAAATGTTTAAATCCAAGCTTAAAACACTTCTATTCTTTAGCATATGAATAACCTATATTTTAGGTATCTGTGTAATATTTGCCCTCATTTAGGTTTTAGATCAGGTGATGGTTTCATAATAGTCAGTGGTTTGCAATAATCTGTGGTCTGTGCAGCCCTTTGAGACTCTTTGTGATTAAGTGCTATACAAATAAACATGACTTGACTTGACTTAATACCTTCAGGGAAAAATCCAAATCCAAGTCTACTGCATATTTTGTGTTTCACACCACGTGGGGTTTGGCAAGATCAACAATGCCATAAGGCTGACTCAGATCTTCAACAGCAGTTCAAAATCAAGGATGGGCAAGACTGGTCTTAAAGAGCAATTATTCTGCCTGTTTTCCTTTTTTTCATCCAAAAAACACATACTATCATATTTCTGTAGACTTTGCTGATGAGATGCTGTTGTTTTGAACACAGGAGGCAAGCAGAGCAGGCAGGACTATGGCTATGAAGTACTAAGTTTTCCTACCTTTGTTGTCAAGTCACACTTATTTGTATGGCCCTGATAACAAAATTGCACCATCCCCTAATCTTTAACCATATGCTGGCAAGGAAAAACTCAAAACCTCAACACAAGGAAAATAAGAAACCTTCAAAAGTAATAGGCAAACGGTTATAACATTTTCATCATGTTGGCTTATTTTCAGAGTGTACATTTCGGTTTGAATGGTTTCACTTAGATATTATATGGTGCTGGTAATGCAGAGTTTAATCATTTGCTAAAAATAAAAGACTCCAGAGATAATGCAGGAAATAAATCCAAGCAAAATGCTTTATGTATTTCCAGACAAAATCCAAGAATTTTTCTCTCCCATCATTGGATACACTCCTGAAGGGTATTACTTTCCTACCCTCGTATTTCTAATGAAAAATCCTTCTCTGGTTTGTGTTTCTTTCTATCATATAATTCATGAGTAAGGAACCCTCTCATACGCCATTGTGCTGCCTGTGTTTATTTCCCCTTTAAAACTAAACTGATTCAATTTGAGTCAGCTGATTTGGAGGAGGTAGCTAGAGAAACCTTGCTGAACTCCTAGTTTATCTTCCCTTGTACCTGAACACTATACCCCACGTTTTTTAGGGTGCACGCAAACAAACATCTGAAGTTGAACTACAGCAGTCGTGGACCCAGCTCCTGGTACATGGCTTTTAAAGAAAGTTTTCTGTTCCATGTTGGTGGAGTGACCAGTTCCAGAACAGCCCCAGTAGTCTTTGCTCATGTCTTGTTCCACGGCAGGCGAAGCTTCTAGTTACAGATGTGCCGAAATTTATATACCAGTCAAAGTCCAGATTTAGTCCGGTAGTGCATATATGGTCAGAGATATTTCTATGTGGCAAATCACCTCCCCTTAACCAGACCCATTTCCAAGACACAACAAAGACTGTTAATGTTGTGTTTATTCCCAGATACTATGTGTTTTCCATGAGTTATTATCTGAGCTGGTCTTCAAGATCAATCCTGCCTCCATTACTTGGTCTTTTTAACACATATAGTAACCTGTCCCCAGTCAGACTGAGCGACCAAGAATAATATTGCAGATGACTGAACCACTCTGGAACTGGATGCACATGTCCTGACCCTCCTCTGGTAGCATTAGTACAACTGCCATCTATTATCCCTGGTTCCCTGTCTGGTTTTGCCACACCAAGGTTCATCCACCTAAGTATAATGTGTTTGATGTCCCAGATACCTACCAGACTTGCCCAGTCTGACCATGTTGGTTCATTCCAGTCAGGCTTCTGTCATGCTTTTTGTGCAATGTCCTTGACTGTCCTAGTTAATTGCAGCTTTTACACTTTCAAATTACTTCAGTGTGTTAACTACCCAGTAAAGATTTTTATGATTGATGGCATAGGGGCTCTTGCTTAAAATAGTTGCTTCACAATGACTAACTTTTGTCAGTCTCTTTTATTTTATGGTTGTGTCTACCCCATCAGGTGCAGCACAGAACTGAGAGCAAAATGTGAAATGCTCATTTTTACCTTGCGAAGAGCTCTGTAAAGCAGTGTGGGATTTCCAGAGGAACATGAATCAATAGCGGCAACTAAATCAATGACATCTTTGATGAATGATAAATGTCAAGTAATGTGTCACTTATAATGATGTATTTGTAGCTGCACTTGAGAGAAAATACATATCACAGCACAGGCCTTCTCAAACTTTTTTAATGATGTGAAATGTGATTCAGAAAAAGTACCCAGAACTAATGCAAATGTTTCTGTTTATGCGTACAAAAACAATATAAAAACATTAAAAAAACAAGTTATCTGATACACTAAACTTTTCAATTTTGTTCTTGTTGGTGTTATCGCTTCTAGTATTCACAAAGAAAAAAGAAAAAACATAATAATAATAATATGTAAAAGTGTGAAGTTAGGATATTCAAAAACTAAATATAATACATTCAGTTACTACTGATCTGTTCTTGTTTGGTCTGCAAATATGTTTGCTTATTTTAATTCATTTTCTTATTGTACACTTGAATTCAATAGTTAATTTTAGTGAAATATGAAAAATAAGACTTTGACTTCGCAAAACTTTCAGTCATTTTCTATATTTGATGATCATGGTAGTTGGCATAAATCAAACTTCATCCCCCTCTTCAACCCTGCAGGTCATTTTGTCATGATCTTTACTGTGATAGGGCTCACAGCAGTTGTGTTGTACTCCAAGAACTGGTTGGTGTTGTATTATAGGTCATCAAGGTGAACGGCAGGGGGCTGAGTCATCAGCCCTGCAAGGAGATGGACTTAAGCATGATGACCTTGGTCCTGTTGTTTACATATAGATAATCAGTTCTGTTGAGAGAGAAAATGGAGACCCATTTTATCTAGTTTTGAAAAACAGAAAGGACGTTTGCAGGCCGCTGGTTTTGTGTTGGCGTCAAGCTCAAGGAAGTGCCATCATCTTTGGAGTGCTTGTGCTGGAATTAATCAAATCATGGTTGGAGTTTTAGAAGTATTTGATTTATGACCTAAATTTCAAATTTTCTGTTCTTTTGCACCAAGTTCATGATGTTCTACTCCTGTTTTTTAATTTCAGATTCTGGTAATGTCCGCCCGAGTTAAGTCCTGTGCCACGCTTTGCAATGATTGTTTTTCTGGTTGGCACTGTAAGCTGCATTTCCATTTAAGTAATAATTTGTTAACCTCATGCGAAAATGGCACTACTGATAATTTTTTTCAATTTTCTGTTTAATGCATGTGGGTAGAAGGACTGTCTCAGTTATTCCTATTTTCTTAACCTTTCAATAATGGAATTATAATATTATACATTTCATAATTTGACGGTTGGCATGCGTTAATGTCCTTAATTATTTACATACTTAATATGAGATAAGCCCATCATCGCATACAATATCATTTTGAAATCCAGTATTTGCCTGACAACATGAACATTGTAAGTGCATGAGAACAATAGTCCAACAAAGAATAGTGGAAATCGATGATCAATAAAGAATTCAACAAAAGATGAATGAATGAAAGAATGAAACTTTATTTCAAACATAGCACGAGGACAAAACATGTACAAAAAGTTGTAGGAAGAAGCATAAGCTTACAGCTCCTGTTATTCCCAAGTGTTAACCAGGCCCGACTCTGCTTAGCTTTCGAAATCAGACGAGATCGGGCGTTCTCAGCGTAGTATGACCATTCTGGTCTTGGTTTCCGACACACGTACAGTACTTTATCAGACTGTGTCACATGATGGTTGAAAATGTTGCTCCAATCCAGTTATGGGGAAGTTATTTTTTGATATGTGTCAAAAACCACCACATTAGAGTCTAAGAAACATTTTGGTGGGTAAATTCCTGCGTTTCCATTAATACTTACTTGGCTTTTGTGCAAAATTATGACTTATGGAAACACACCAACAGAAAAGACTGCATTTCCTGACAAGTGTCGACAAAGAAGACAGGTTCCTATTTAAATAATTCCTGAGGGAAGTCGAATGTTCTGCAATTAATAAACATGAAGTCAGTATTTGTGACATAAAACTACATTTTAGCAGCTATTATTTGCATACACTCCTGAATGGGATTTTCCTAAGGGGGGCTTTGCTTCACTCAGCCGTTGGGTAGTTTGCTCCTAAGGCTAATACTATCTTCTGAAACAAGGAGTTCACCAGTGTGAAAATGTCATTACAATAATCAATCCAGCTTAACTAGTCCAGTTTCTTTTTTGGCAGTAGCGTTTTAGCTGGTTGGAGCTATAAACGTGGCATTCTGAACCTTTCCCAATATAGCTAACAAACCTCCAAAACAAAAATTCTAAGGGGAATAGTGTTATTAAGCAGCTCCAATTGGTAAAACGTTTTTTTCATTCATTAAAAAAAATATAGATATATTTAAATAATACAGAAAAAAATACATGCTATCATACAAACTCGTAGGACGAGGAACTTGTATTTACTTCACATATCATCAGCCTCACCTAAAGAGAACTGACATAGATGTTGTTTTGTTGCTACAGGTACCCAAAACCTCAAAAAGGCTGGGCAAAAAGACAATAAGTAAAATAGTGTGTTTTGGTCACTTTGAGTCGCCATAGTTTGCCATATACACAATTTGGTGACATCTAGTGTTCAAATAATACAAACTGTCCAGATCCAATGTATCAAACATAAAAAAAGAATCACCAAACTGAATCTACTTTTGTACTTTTCTAAAAAGGAAAATAAGTCATTTATTTTTTTCTTCTGTTTTTCCAGGTCTCATTCGATTGCAAGAACTTATAAAGGCCCCATCACGGTACAACATTCGATTAAAGATCCGACAGCTTCCTGTGGACAGCAAAGATGCCAAACCACTTTTAAAGGAGATGAAAAGAGGAAAGGAGTTTCACATCATATTTGACTGTGGACACGAAATGGCTGCCGGCATCATAAAACAGGTTTGCATTTCTTTGCATTTCCGTTTGTGTTTGTTTTGTTTCAAATGGAAACCACGTTAGAATATCGGGCAGACTGTGCAGCAATTGTCGGCTGTGCAATTCAGATTTGTGGAAAGGGTTTTGCTTCTGCAATGGAGGGCGTCGTTGAATATTTTATTTTGAATGCTGATGAAAGAGAGATGCATGAGGCAACAGTTGGCTTGAACGCGACGACCCGGAATTTCCCCATTTTTTGGCAGAAAGCCATTATATACAAGTGCTAGTTATAAAACAGTTTAATCTCAAGGAATAGCTAATCGGAGTAAAACACAAATTTGGACGATAAGGGGGCCGCCACACAATCATCCAATGACATTGTAGTGTTTCCCAAATAATTTTGTGGGACTTGGTTGGGTGGACAGTGTAGGAGGGTTGGGGGCATGACCTCTGGTAGAAAATATTCTTCGTTTTGAATTAAAATTTATAGATCAGGTGCATTTTTAGAACAAAATCAAGAAGACAGATCTATGATGAATGTATGCCCTTGTAAACTATTGAATCATATGCAAACACACTAGTTATGAAAGGCTATGGTGCAGCAACAAAGTCAAACCCAAAAAGCATGGTAAGCGAGACAGGAGTTTAATGCAAAAACAAATCTGCTCGTTATTTAATTAGAGTGAAATAATGAGTGTTGTTCAGATGGCGATAGTGTACTTTTTTAAGATATGGTGTCTGTGAGTTAACTGGCCTAATCACTGATATTAGTTTTCAATTCAATTAGATGTAATTGTCATATAGGTGATTTGGTAAATTACGGAATTAAATGTCAGTACTGCTGCTTTTGTGATTGCAGATATGATAGGATGCTCCTTTCTCTATAATAGTTTACAGGCGGTTATTGCATACCTAATTGTTCCCCTTATTAGTGACCTTCCTTGTTAAGTGTCACCTATTTAGTCACAGCAAGACAGACTATGTCGAACAAAATATATATATATTTTTTTTTTCACTTACAAAAATGCTTGTATGGCGTACACAATTTAAAATGATCAAAAAACATGGGGACATACGGGAAAACGTATATGTTGACTGGTATGTTAGTATAACTTGCCAGATATTAGTGATAGGAATTCTAGCTCTTTTCAGAAAACCGGTTCATTTAGAGAGGCTCCCAAACATCTCTCAGATGTTTTGTTGTTCTATTTATTATTCTAGCCTTTATATTTTTGACAATACACATGTGACTAACTTTAACTTTTTTATACTTAGCAACTTCAAAGTCAAGCAACACATAATCCTTAAAAAAAACTACACAAAAAATACAAACTAAAACTGTTAACCATTCAGTGGTATGAAACAACTATTAAATATGAGAACCTTTAAATATTTACAATTCAATTGTTAAACCAATTTAGACTCATACAACACAGATCCTCTGAAAAAAAGCGCACAACTTTCAATTAATATGTGTAAAAAAAAAAGAAAAAAAAGAGTTTTTTCTAGCTCTCATGTAGGTTTTAGATCATGGGATGGTGAACTAATAGTCTGTAGTCTGCAATAGTGTGTGGTCTCTGCAGCCCTTTAAGACTCATTTTGATTAAGGGCTATACAAATGAACATGACTTGACTTGACTTTTGAATAATATCATTTCGAAAACTCTGTTTCGGAGCCATTAATACCGGTTGAATGAGTCGAAGTAAGGATTATCTTTCTGCTTAGACTTATTCTGCTCAATGTTTTCCCCACCCACATCCCACACCCTCTCTGCTCAGCGAACAGAATAGCTCAGCAACAGAAACAAAAACACGCAATTAACCAATCAACCAAATCACCAAAAAGCGAGTGAGAAAACAAAAAATGCTGCAAGCGAGTACACCTTAGCGATCTTTTTTAAATGAGATATATTAGTTATTTTGATTACCTTCACAATTCTATATATTTTAAAAATACAATATTTCTTTTATAATACAGGACCAATTAGACCCTGGCGAGCCGCCACATACTTAATATTGTATGGAAAATACTGCATCTTGTAAAACTGTGTGATGGTCTGCCACATTATATTATGTGGCCTGCGAGGGCTTAAAATGTCCGGCGTCTAAAAATAAACGGGTCAAAAGAAAGCTTTGACCAAAAACTACATTTCATACCTTGCCTGTAGAGTACAATATCCACACAAGTACTGTATATCCACGTCGATGAGTGGAATTAAGATTATAATGATCCTAAAAATGTCCAAATGTTTTTTTTTTTTTTTTTTTTGTTAAAAAGTGATGCATCTATATAGCAGATTAGTTCCCGAATCGAGCTGATTTCTAGAATTGCTTTTATCTCCATTGAATTTTTCCCTGATATGAAATAACTGAAAAGCAACTAATGTGTTCCTGGGCTACCAAACGCATCTAAGTGTAGAGACAATACCCCCAGCCGGCTCAACCCCAAAACAATCCATTCACAGGACGTGACCTGACTATATGTATATATATATATATTTTATTAACACTCCACTTATTGAAACATAAATATTTTGTTTGTTTGTTGTACATGATTCAATTGTTTGTTTGTTTGTACATGATTCAGATTGAATCGTTTCTTGTACATGATTCAATTGTTTGTTTGTACATGATTCAAATTGAATCGTTTCTCCGGCGCCGTCACGAATGGCAGCCACTCCAGCAGCTCCCGTGTTATTTTCGATTGTTCTCAGTTATTTTCGATTGTTCTCAGCTTAGGGATGCTGCTGGAAAAGTGAATTTCCCTTCGGGGATGAATAAAGTATCTATCTATCTATCTATCTATATATATATATATATATATATATATATATATATATATATAGATATACCGGAGCCATATCCCTCTAGTGGGAGTGGCTAGAGTCAAGAACACATTCACATTTCTGACTCTTCCTGGGAGATTGATACAGAGGAGGGGATTCCCAGCCCCCTTGCTCAACCCAACTGATGTGTTGGGAGTCATTAGGTGACCAAACCCCCCAATTCCAACCCCTGATGCTGAGCGCCAAGCAGGGAGGCAATGAGTACCAATGTTATAAGTCTTGAACCAGGAACCTCCCAGTCTCGGGGCGGGCGCCCTACCCCCAAGGTCACCGAGTTGGTTCATATGTAATCAAAGGATTTATGACCTGCAACTGTGTGTCATGTTCATGCCAGAAATGTGTTCACCATGTTTAAGATGAAATTGTGCCTATTATCAATTATAATGATTAAAATAATTATAATGAACCAGTTGGAGGACTTTATTTTGGAAAGGCATCAACAGGAACTCACCAGTGACTAAGACTGAACTTTTTGACCGGGATTTCCCACAACCATAAGAGAAAGGCGCAATGCTTTAAACTCGCTCTCTTCTCTTTCCTGCGGACTTCACCAATGCTTGGAGGGGCTTAGTCTGACTGGGGACAGTGTCCAAAAAGTTGGAAAGCCAACGCTTTGTCTCCCCAGTCAGGAATCATGGCAAAACTGAGCCAGGGTTCTCCTTTTCCCTATCCCTTGGCTGAGGGATGCGACCAAAGGGTTGAAATACTTTTCTGAGTAGGGTTTTTAATTTAGCCTTACATAATGAGGACTGGTGCCAACTTTGCCAGGACCCAAGAACAGGCCAAGGACCCGTCCTCGGTGGAGAAGGCTGGCCAGAGTTGTGTCCTCATTGGTGCCCCGACAACCATTGTGATTAAGGGATCCTTGAACCGTGATGGTACTGCAAAATGTTTGCTCGAAAGACATCCCAGATTTCTTATTCCTCACAGCTCGAGTAACTTGTATCTGAATTAAATCTATAAGATTATTTATATGTGTAGTGACATTTTTTTTCACTGCAACCGTACTGTTTTTGACTAAAATATTTGGCCAATATTAGGGGGCAGCCCGGCGGCGCAGTGGTTAGCGCATGTGCGGCACAGTTCTAAGGTCTTGGGAACCTCCTGCGTGGGTTCAAATCCAGCTCCAGACTTCCTGTGTGGAGTTTGTATGTTCTCCCCGTGCTTGCGTGGGTTTCCTCCGGGCACTCCGGTTTCCTCCCACATTCCAAAAAACCATGCATTTCAGGTGAATTGGCCGGTCCAAATTGTCCCTAGGTGTGAATGAGCGAGTGAGTTGTCCCCGTGTGCCCTGCGATTGGCTGGCAACCAGTTCAGGGTGTCCCTTGCCCCCTGCCCGTTGATTGCTGGGATGGGTTCCAGCACCCCCGCGACCCTACTGTGGATAAGCGGTGCAGCTGATGAGATGAGATGAGATTTATTAGGCTCTTTCAGCGCAACCATTTAAAATTACCCTTATGGGGCCCTCGGTGAAAATGACACCCCTATTTTATATAATGACAGTTTTTGTGAATATTTTCCTATAAAAGTTATCAAGCATCCCTGTCCAGTCACTCGAGGAAAAAAATGACTGAATGGTGGATGAGAAAAGTTGAAAGATCCAATAACATTTCTAAGATAGCCTACGTTTTGACGCCAAATGCAAAAGAGCACTGCAGGTGTCCGGCCCGATTTTCTTATCTCAACGTACAGTAATTGTGATTCCAGACCAGGGACAGCAAAACTAATCTTCTGCTCAGTAAACAAAGACGCTTAAATAACAACTTTTCTCATCCGAACATTTTTGAAAGAGCTTTATTTTCTGTATGTGAGGATTCCGGACTCAAATTACATTTTTTCTCCACCAATTGATCATTGTTAATCAATCAACAACAACGAAACTGTCATACACAACAAATTGGTTTGGCCTGAAATACATGAGGATCCCCAGTTAAGGGACACAAAGTTTCCCAAAGGATTTAACTATAATAGTCTTATGCTGTCAAGGTCTGGCTCTTTACCTTTATTAATTACCACACTTAATCACCCTTTTCTATTTTTACAATTTCAGGTGACACTGAAGCTCTTAGTACCCTAAAGCATTTCCTACTAAAGCACAGAGATCACACGAGGTTATTATTTTTTTCAATGACCTTAATGAAGGCATGTTCAAAGTCCAGCCCGGGGGCCATTTACGGCCTGTGATCACTTTTTACAGGCCGACGCCTGTCATGAACCAGAACAGGAGGACAGAGTGACATTTCTCACACAAGCTTTATATTACGGGAAATGGGGCAGTCATGCACGTTAACCCAAAACGCCAGTGAGACGTAAAGCAACAGTCTGGCATGGAATGACAGGAGGCCAGTGGCCGACGAGATCGACACCAATTGTACAAGCAGATATCGGACAAATGGGGTCGATACCGGACAGCACTGACAGACAGGATTGATATCAGGCACTGGAGATTGGAGTCTGATAACAAGCAGGACGAGATAGACGGAAACGATACCAGACACTGGAGATCGAAATTAAACAGGACAAACTAGACGGGAACGGTACCAGAAACTGGAGATCGATAACAAACAGAACAAAATAGCCGGGAAGAAAACTGGAGATCATTAATGAATAGGGCAAAAATTGACAGGAAGGATACCGGACAGGAAACACAGGCAGGAAACCGGACAGTCAAAACCCACATCCTGCGGGGCAGAGGTTCTTTGACAGACTGACAAAGGGTGAGTGAGAGCACTGAGCTTAAATAGGAGGGAAGCCAATACATCAACGAGCCGCAGCTGGCGCCACACGGGCGGGGCCAATTGGGCGCTATGGCAACCGTGACAACACCTCTGTCATAAAATTGCTAATATGTGGCAGTACAATACCAGCAGTATTGTGGACTGCAGTATAAATTTGTACCCTTTGCTTTCTGTGAGAAATTTAGCCCACCCCAGTTCCGCTATGGCGACTGTAAATAAAAAATAAGGTTGACTGTGAGGGCCGCCCTACCTGGGAGAAGTGGAAATTGGAGTATTTTATCGCTAAGATCCAAAAGAACTGTGTCTGCCTAATTTGCAAAGAGTCTGTAGTTGTTATAAAAGAATATGATATCAGGAGGCACTACCAGATGAAACACGCTGACTGGAAACAAGGTCAAGGTCAAGCATCTGTTGGAAGATGATGTAATGGCACAGCAGCACTTTTTTACGAGACCCTGCAAGTCAAATGAAAATCCTACAAAAGGCAGGCAAGAGGTCGCGACGCTGATCGCCAAGCACAGAAAACCTTTGATGGTGAATTTATTGAAGACTGTTCAAAGAATACCAAACTAAATAGTCGGCCCTCACACATTTTATGTTCACAAAATCTGGTCGGCTTTCTGTAATAGTTTGGACATACCTGCCTTCATGCGATGTGATTGGATGTCAAATAAACTATGTGTGATATTATATATAAACCTATATATCTATATATCCATCTATATAAATATCCAACCATTATCTGCACCGCTTATCCTCAGTAGGCTCGCCCATCTCAGCTATCTTCAGGCAGTGGGCAGGGGACGCCCTGAAATGGTTGCCAGCCAGTCGCAGGGCACACAGAGCCGGACAACTCACTCGCTCATTCACACCTAGGGACAAATTGAACTGGCCAATGAACCTGACATGCATGTTTTTGGAATGTGGGAGGAAACAGGAGTGCCAGGCAGAAACCCACGCAAGCACAGGGAGAACATGCAAACGCCACACAGGAAGGTTTGATCCCATTACCTCAGAACTGTGCTGCATATATATATATATATATATATATATATATATATATATATATATATATGTGTGTGTGTGTGTGTGTGTAAAACTGAGGTATTGCCTCTAAAATGCCAATCATAAAAAGTACCTGCTCGCTATATGCCGTCGATAGCACTCAATCAGTGGGGGCTTTAAACTATCTCCCCACAGGGGGAAATTGGCCCTCGGGCTGTGAGTTTGAGACCCCTGACCTAAATGTTTTGAGGGATAACCAAAGGAAACAAGCTGCTACGTTTATAGTTTAATAGACACTCAAAATAAGAAGATGAGACATCAATTAATTTTGAACTTGCTAGGAGAACAGGAAGGGACTATGCAAAAAACAAACAATGCTTACTCCAAATCTGTTGTTAGAGCCTTTTCTTGAGCCTTTTATTTTTATTAAATATCCCAGCTCACAAAAAAGCATATCCGCCCTAAAGAGTGTGAAATCCAAGAACAGCAACATGATTGGCAGATTGTAAAAATGATGATAAGCTTACTTTGTCAAAACAACAGACAACAGTAAGGGATATTAGTCAAAATAATGAACTGGCATCCTATGCAACCTCCAATGCAGGTTTCTAATATTAAAAACAGAAACAAGCAGAACAAACATATGACTAAGTGGAGTAGCTCCAATAAACTCAAGCACCATTGATCAATTATTAAAAAATATTTACAGTTGTTTATAAATCTCCTCGCATCAAACCTCCCCTCGCACCTTTGAGGACACACAAAGTACCTTTGAAAAGGTCAAAACCGATAAGTGAGATGATGTTGCAACGATTGCACGATGATGCAGTTGGCATTTGATCCGACGGATCAAGTTTAATACATGAAGCCTTCTCTGTGTTGATGCTGTCACCTTTAGACCGTGTCGCATCGCAGCATCAGATTGATCCTGATGAGTTTCTCGTTCAAAACGTGTTTTTTTTCCTGCTCGCAAGACTGATCAAATATTAAAGACTGACAAATGATTCACTCTTAACACACTCTTACTCTCCCGGGGGGTTTAATCAGTGCCCAAGAGTTAAATTGCCAGAGAAGGTCAAGGACTCTTTTCATTAACGATGCCTCAGGAGGATGGCTGGACCTGGCGTGATAGTACATTGGCGGGGAGAAATAGTCAACAGGCAGTTAAAATGCTGTGAAAATATGTTTTACCTTTATAATTACAGGTTGGATTTCTAAATCAATTTGGTAGTTTAAAAAAAAAAAATCAAACAAGCAAAAAATGATAACAGCTTTTGGTATTTTCGGATACTGTACTTTTTATCACAGTCAACACTCTTGAATCAATGGACCACTCAAATATAGTCTCCAGTCCTTTGGATACAGGTCAGGATACAAATTGTGATATTTTAACTCATCCCTTGTAAAGGGTTGTAAAGTTTTTGCCGGTGATCCCAAGTGAAGAGAAGCAGAGGGGCTCAAAATAGGGATCACATTTAATAACAAAACCAGGAACAAAGCAATGAACAAACAAGGGGTCACAAAACAAATGAAACATCCAAACAAAATCAAACCAGACAATATCCAAACCAGAAACAACAACCGGAATGGAAATGCAGTTCAAGTAATAAAACTAACAAACAAAAAAGGGTCACAAAACAACAAAATGTCCAACCTAAACCAAATCTGACGAGATCCAAACCGGATACGAGGACCAAACCGGTAATGGAGATGCAATGACCCTACCCCATTTGTTGTCTAAACAGTCATTATCTAGGGTCAGGTTAATTGGGGACTGATTTGTGGAGGCTGAGCTTAAATGGGTCTTGTTCCACACCCAACTGCCACCCTTTTGGGGGAAGGTGGTGTTCCAGATACCAACAGGAACGATGGCAAACTTGGAACAGTATTTTGGAATATTCTGAAAAGTGTGATATCTCATGAACGTTTCACGAACTTTGCGCAACTCAACGGAAACGTCTCAGCAATAATTCCGGTGAACAGTTTTCATCTTATCTGTTTATCTAAACAACACTATGATTCTTGCAAAATAAAATTATAGTAAAAAGTAACTATAAGATGACTGAAACACCAAAGCCAGTCGAGACAAAAATTAAATCAGAGAAAAAGCAGAGAAAATGTGCATATCGAAAGTCCAATGCTTATTTTAAATTTATTGTTTTTAATTTTGGACGCCTGCAAAGAAGATTGAAAAGGATGAAATTTATTTATTTTGACTATAATTTCTCACTTTGTCTTAATACACTGTTTTAATCATTGTCACTATTGGCCAATTATGTTGCTGTTCTTTGATACTCACACCCTTTAGAGGTTTTCTGCTTTTGGCAACAAAGGAGATATAATCAAAATAAAGGGCTCAGGGAGGGGGCTTTTAGAACAGGTTTGATTTTCTAATCCATTGCTTTGGTCCTCTCCTATTCTCCCTGCAAGTTAAAAATTCATGGATACGTTAATATTATTTTATAAAGGGAGTATTTGTTGACCTTTTACTTTCCTGAAGAACAATTAAGATTATGTGACGTGTCAAAATGGATCTGTTACATGACATCCTTTTGATGCATATTTTGTTTTCAATTAAATTCTGCTGACTAAGACTTCCTTTTTCATCACTACTACCCTCGACTCCAAATATTATAGGCAAAATATTGTCTTTAAAATCATGGCGACGGCAGACCAATGACTATAGAAATACCGTTTATTTCGCACTACAAGGCGCTCCAAATTATAAGGCACATTCTCATGCAATAGTATATTTTCAAATATTTTCATTTAAAAGGACCAAGGGACTATAAGGCGCTTTAATTTAAAACTACAGTAAGAGCTACCATATTCATTCTTGTATAATCATTTCCCTGGAAAATATGAAGGCGCTAATCGATCCGTCGAAAAATTTCCATGAACAAAATTGCATGACATTGTATGCAACTGCAATTCAACCTGGGTCACGATGGTGAGAGTGCTGAATCATAACCACAAGACCACCAGTGATTCAGCTGGCATAGGAAAAGGCATTAGATGTTCACTATTCACTATTACACTATTTTTACTCACAGTGCCAGTAAATAATGTTTGAGAAGGGAGAAAACAGAAACTCTTCCTGAAAGGTGTAAATAAACTAAAAAAAAGCGGTGATTCGGATGATTTGTCAGACTTTGCATTTTTTATATCTTTCAGGACAACTTTGTTTTTACCATTCTAACATTAATTTCTAGTTCCGTATAAATAATGAGAGAATGGAATAAAAGCTAATGCTTTTTCGTGTATTGTCTATATCACTGGTTTTCTAGCGCTTAGTATTTAGCGCTCTCACTGCTGTCACCTAGGTTCGATTCCCGTTGCATATAATTTGTTTGATTTTATCCACCTGTATTTTCTGGTGTACGCAAGGTGACTCAGGATATAAGCTGCACTTTCACATTTCTGGCCAATATGGGTTTTTTAGGTGCACCTTATAGTCCCAAAAATCTGGTAACTCTCATGTTTCCCAGCAGATTTTGTCATCCATTAGCTTTTTCTCACTTTAATCATGCTCCATACAATACTAATCTGTGATAGCTATTGATTTTGAGAGTCTTAGCATGGCCGGCAGGACCCTGACACCAGATAACAGCGGCACGCCGTAAGAATGATTTGGCGTCTGACTAAAACGCATACCCTGAATTCTAATGGAATTAAAGCAATTCTACTTTGAGATCTTCTCTCCAAGGTGCTTTTAATGATAGATTACCTTTGTGTGTTTACAAGGTTGAGCTTAGACAGAAAGTGATTGTTCCTTCTTGGGTGGTCTCATTGTTCCAGTCGCCATCCAAATTTCACTGCCACGGGGTGAAGGGCACAAGTGACAAGGTGATAAATTGAGAGTTTACTCTCCGATCCAGACACCACAAGCAATTTCAAGACAGAGGCGAGGAAAAACTCCCTCTGAGAAAGCACTGACAGAAACAGACTAGGACTGCAAAAAAAGACCAACATTTGATTTTTTTTTCTTTACTTGAGCACAATATCTCACAAAAACCTTTTACAATGATTGTTTACTTAAAATTGTGTGTGTCTTCATACCGTATTGACACCAGTTAGATAACACCACCAAAAATAAAATAACAAATTGGATGACTTTGTATATAACATACAAAATTTAAGATATTAGCACTAAGAAACAAATTATTCATTCGAGTACAAGCCATGGACTAAAGTTCAGTCAATCGTATAGAGAAAATATATACCGGTAATGAGAAAATGAATTACCAAAATGTGCAAAACTGTAAGGTTTGCCTTTGAACAGATCAGCAAAATGAAGCACAAGAGTAACATTATCTAATTTGTTAGATAGCAGATCATTTAAAAAAAAAAAAAGTTTGGATACGTCTCTTTTACTAACTAGGGTAACATAAGAATCTATCTATCTACCCTGGTCATATCCCTCAAGAGGGGTGACCGACAAGACAAACACAAACAAAAACAAAGAATATCTAAAACGGGAAAAAGTAGCAAAAAACACACACACAAATTTTGGGACCATGGCAAACCCAAATGCCCAAACACCCAAACAAGGTAAGCACCTTGGCACCCAAGTTGGTCATGCTTTCGTCCCTCTAGATGAAACGGGACACAAGAAAGCGGCCATGTCCCTCGGGTCAGGGTGACACAAAACACTCTTCTGTTCAACAGCAGGGCCTGACACCTTTACTGGTTTAACCCTGCCACATCATGCAGGTGCCCTGCCCATCCCTTAGAACGCGCCCAAACATCCCACTATCCTTTTACAACACCTCTTGACTCATTCCTATCACCAACAAGAGATCTAGCTTCCCCTTTATTTAGACCTCTTTCCTGCACTCTATTCATAACTCCATCCATCCACGTCAATCGCGGCCTTCCTCTTGGTCTCCTTCCATTTACTTCTGCTCTGTAGATCCTAGACATAAGAATACAACACAAAAATACTCGTCTCAGAGATAAGAAATATAACACCTAAAACAACTAGGACTGTTTCTTCAAGACTGTGAAAAATGTTTTTCTTTCCCATGCATAAAAATGGGTGGTCATGTATTAGATATCGACTTATTTTTGGAATTGTGTTGCTTTTATATGTTATTGCACTATTTTTATTGCAGTATTACTTTGATTCACTTTCAACTTAGGTCAGTCTTCAAGCACTTCCTGGTCAATATTTCTGCCTTTCAATCTTTACTTTGCTCTTTCTTTTTCTTTTTCAAGTCTTTACTAGGTCTTTATCATGGAATGCAATGTCTAATTTCGTTGTTATTTTTTTAAATTCACATAGTTATCAACATGATTAAAAACAATATTAATTCCAAAGATTATTCTGCTCTCTGCCATATCAAATGGGTTTGATCAATTTTAGTATTATTTTATTTCTATTTTACAATTAAATATAAGAATACTACAAAAATGTACAATATACTTTAGTGTAATGTTCAACCATTTATTTTTCCAACTGCTTTTCCCTATGAGGTTGTCAACATCTTATAAGTAAATAAAACTAAATAAGCGTTTAAAATGAGTAACAGATATTGCTCTTGAATGCAGTTTCAGTCTGATCACATGAGGCTAAACATTATATCCAATACCCCTCTTTGCAACATTCTTTGCGACACCATTTTCCTCTCTTTATAGAATCTTGGAGTACTGAATTTGATTGATATTTTATTTTATCACCAGCATCAATACTGTATATACACTCACGTCTACCTCTGCTCGTTTTTTTCTCACAGTGAAGCAGAATATCCGCCTCATCTTGATAATTGTTGCAGCCGACTCTTCTCAGCTCTTCTTTTTTCTTTTTTTATGTACAGGGAAACGTGTATGTTAATGCCTATTCAATCTTCCATTTAGATTTCTCACTCTGTCTTTCTTCTAAAATCTTAGGCTCTTGCCATGGGGATGATGACAGAATACTATCACTACATTTTTACTACGCTGGTGAGTAAAACATATTCTAAATTACATGTTTTTCTTTTTTGTTGTGTTCTATTTAGTGAAGACATGTTGGTTATCCCTTTTCTTCTTGATCATCCAGCAATTAGGTCTTCATCATCATCATCTCTTGTGTCTTCTTATTTTCGGTAGCTGACTTCTTTCATTAATTCAACTCAAGTGACTCATTGTTGTCATTTATGACAATAATGAATGATGTATTGTTTCTTTACACCTGTCTGTAGAGGTTCATTTATAAAATGCTTGTGATGATTTGATTTATGCAAACTTTCTAGCGCGTTAATTTGGTTCTTAGTTGATGTTGCATCAGACCTCACAGCACAGTACTGTATATACACTTACAATCAAAAATAAGTTACATAAAACTGCAAATATATGATAATGGTTCCTGTCAAACTTTTTTTTTAATGTTACAAACCCCTGTTATTTCTC
Organism: Urocampus carinirostris; assembly: GCF_059441175.1. NCBI lineage: Eukaryota > Metazoa > Chordata > Actinopteri > Syngnathiformes > Syngnathidae > Urocampus > Urocampus carinirostris. The sequence continues at coordinate 33,442,513 of NC_142350.1, forward strand.
CTCTTAGGATCTATTTGCCCTTGATCTGGAACCATACCGGTATAGTGGTGTCAACATGACAGGCTTTAGGATTCTCAATACTGAAAACAGCCAGGTAGCGTCCATCATCGAGAAGTGGTCAATGGAACGACTCCAGGCGCCCCCTAAAGCGGATTCTGGTCTACTAGACGGCTTTATGACAGTAAGTTCTTCTTTTTTCAAGACACTTTCTGAACTACACTCAAAAAACATTGCTGGAACCTTTGGGATTGTTTTGGAGGAAATGATCCAATGAATGTTTTTTTTCTCAAAAAGGTTATGTATGAGTGCTAAGTTTTTTGTGTGGTTTTTTTTTTTTTTCATTTTTAAACATGTTTACAGAAATCTAGCTGGTTACTTTTTTAAAGTGTCACATTTGTGGAAATGTGTTGTGTTACATGACCCTTCAGAATGACCAAGGTTAAGGTTGTCTTTAAACAAATCGACCCACAAAGTATGTTGTTTTTTTAATTTCGACAATATTTCTGAACTTCACTTAAAAACACTTTTAAGAAACTTTTGTTTTGTGCGAAGTTATCCATTTATTTTATTTTATTATACTTTTTGACACATTTACAGAAATATATATGGGTAATTTAGTGTTATGAGTGCACTGCATGAAAGACGTCAGAATGTAGTGGAAGCTAGAGCTCTTGTTGGTGATAGGAATGAGTGGAGTGGTGTTGTGAAATGATAGTGGGTTGTTTGAACGTCTTTTAAAGGATGGACAGGGCACCTGTATGATGCGGCAGGTGTAAACTAGTGAAAGCTGTTGAACAGAAGACTGTGTTGTGTCACCCTGACCCGAGTGACTTTGCTGCTTTCTTGGGTTCCGTTTCATCTGGAGGGACGAAAGCATGACCAACTTGGGTGCCGAGGTGCTTAACTTGTTTGGGTGTGTGGGCATTTGGGTTGGCCATGGCCAAATTGTTTGTGTTTTTTCGCTACTTTTTTCCTTTTCTTTTTAATTTTATTTTTTTTGTGTGTATGAGTTTGTCATGCTGTCGGTCACCCCTCTCGAGGGATATGACTAGGGTAGATGGATAGAAATTTGGACAAAGAGGCATATTTGTGGTAATGTTTTGTTAAACAAACCCTCATAGGGATGGAATTTGAGGTTGTGCAAAAACAAATTGAACCCCCAAAATATGTGTTTCTCTGGAGCTGCGCATGCATTAGGCTAGTGTAACAAAGACTATAAATGGCCTTTGAAAACGTTTTGGAGTCCGCAAATTCTTCTATATCAGGGGTGGTGAACACATTTGACACAAAGAGCCGACATTTTTAACTGTGAGAGTCAAAGAGCCACACCAAGCACTGACCTGCCATGACAGACAGACATACACAATTACCAACATAGTATTTCCCATAACACACTCCTTACGATACATTAGTATTGTTCTTGTGTTGATTCCAAGGAAAGTGTCCACCCTCAATACACACACAAAAAATAAAACTAAACATGAAACGAGGTAAAGAGCCACAGTATATAGAAAATATGATGAGGCAAAGAGCCGCATTCTTATTGGCCAAGAGCCGCATGCGGCTCTAGAGCCACGTGCTCACCACCCCTGTTCTATACCATGGACGAGTTTAATGATAAAAAATAATAACAAAGACATAACAACAACAAAATAATAACACAAACCATTAATGATATTGACAATAATATCAAAAATAATTTGCAAAATTCACTGTGTAATCAAGTTGAACATTTGGGTGTTTGCACCAAAAATATATTAATTCTGTAATTTGATATACGGCTTTTGGAATGTCGGAGGAAACCAGAGTGCCCGAGGACATGGGGAGAACTTGCAGCATGGGGAGAACTTGCAAACTCCACACAGGGAGGCCGGTAGCTGGAATTTAACTCCGAGGCAGGCGTGCTAATCGCAACACACCCTACTCCCTATCGTATTGTAGAATGCACAACTTAACGTCGATCTATGTGCCAAGTATAAACTCACCAAATTAATCTACTCTGGCAAAGAAGTGTGTTGGTGTTATGTGGTCTTTGTCATTTTCTGAACATAGGGATCGATGCATCCTCGCGCTCTATTGCGAAAGAGTTTTCCATGGAGAGACGTTTGTTTAATATCTTTGTAACATGATGTAGTGGGCTGCAGTGGACACATCTCCACGCTATAAGTGTAGAATTTTGATTTGCAAACCACAGTGATTTTAAATTAAACAGACCACCTCAAAAAACAGGTACAACTTCTGTCTAAAACATAGCAGTGTCAGCAAAACAATAATCGGCTGACAAGTAATGAAACATTGTTTTTCTTTCTGTGTGGCCCGGTACCATATGATCGACTGCCCGGTACCGGTCTGAAGCTTGGTAGTTGGGGACCCCAGGTCTAACCCACAATTACATTGTATTTACCACTCCATTGTTTGCAATTCCACATGGGACTGTAAAGGAGACTACACAAGCCAAGTTAGACAATAATTTAGTTTATTTTATCATTTGCCAGTATGAGTTTTGTTGAACTCTCCAGTGCTAGTATTGTGTGTCCCTGATGTAAAAAAAGCTTTGGGTGCATTTGATGTGAAACTTGTCTGATCAGAGCATGCAGCCTGCAATAAAGAAAAGCGTGCCTCATGCTTTTTTCATAGCGTGCACTCGTCTGGGAACGCGGCCAAATATCTCAACCATCAGTAGACAGAGGATGGAATGGAAATAGAAGTGTGAGAAATGCAATAGATAACATTAAGAAGGACTCCGGGTGGATAAAGGAGAAACAGAAGTCAAATGGTACTTCTCTTTTTTTTCATATTTCATTCCCAGAAGGACTGTTACAGACTGGACTTGACATAGATGCTTGGTCTTATTCCAGTTATGACGCACGAGTGGATTTAGAAGCAACAATGACATATATACTGACAGGAGTTTTTCCGGTTATTTTTCTTTTCTATATTTTTGTAGACGCATTTTCTGAGCTTTGGTTAGTCACTTTAAGTGCCTCTTGGTGCATCAGTTGCTCAATCAATATTTCTTCCCTCTAGGGACCTGTACTCGAATGTGTGTCACAAGAGTACACTAATTTCATTTTTATTCTAATATTCTATTAAAAAAATGATAATAATCTAGTCTAAATTGAGATTCAAGTTTTTATCCAGGCATTTATTTATTTTTTGAGAGGACAGTTGTGTAACTACACGATACCATCAGTAAATTGGCGAATGTGGTTTACAAAGTGGGGATTGATTCATTACACAAATGGCAATCAGTCAGTTCCTAATGCTTATTGACAGAGTGCAAGGTTATGCACAGGTCTGATTAATGGCTGCGTTTGTGTGCTGCATTTACAGTTTTGGTGATTAAGCACTGATGCCGCCGACGTAACACAACAGTGAGCAAGTGCTTCTGTTCTTTGCACTCACCTCATTGCCACTGACCTGCAATAAATTATATTCAATGTGTTAAGTTTGAACTTTAGTAGACTTTCATGGTAAGGAGAGAACACATCAATGAGATTTTAACTTGCAAAGAGGACAGGGAGAGACAAATTCAGATAAGAAAGTCCTACCTGTTCTAAAAGCCCTCCCCATTGCCATTTTTTGTTGTTAGATTTTCCTGGACAGATCAGCCCTAAGGGGATTAGAAATCAAAGAACTGCCACATGATTGCTCAATGGTAACAATGATGTAAATAACACATGCTAATCAAAATAATGAACCAAAGCGCAAAATAATAGTCAAAACAACAATTATTAAACCAAAATATTGAACAACTCTGTGTAACAATAATTGACAAAATAACGGCCCTGGCATCTTTTTTACAGTTAATAAAAACAGAATACTGTCATGGCCAGCATGGTCGCCATGGCGACCGGCTGGCCACGCCCACTGGGCACCAGCTGAAGCAGATCAGCTAATTGCGTGTGTGCTACTTAAGGCTGGGTTGTGGGTTTTGCGGGTGCTGGCTCATTACACATTTTCCGTTCTGTTATGCCCTGTCCTGTTTAATTTGAGTCGGAGGAAACCTGCACTTGCCCATTCTGAGTGTAAGAATGTTTTTGTTCTGTTTTGTCCCGGAGTTTTGGACGCCTTTTATTTTTTTAAATAAAAGTTATGATTGTCATCGCAAATGAGTTCTCCCTTCCTGCCTCCTGCCTCCGTTCTGGTCCTGTCCCCCTCGTGACAAATACATTATTTACTTTTCATTTCCTCATATCCATATCACAGTACCATCACTCATTTTTGTAACATCCTATATATCAAAACATTTACATAACAAAAGGGTAAATAGCTGAAAACCAGCGATATGAGCACGTATTGAGTTGCTCTTTTATTGTGCTTGTAATCTAACACATTCTAGATCTGTTCTATAAGCCTTCCCCTGAGTCTTTTCTTTTTATCAAATCACTTAAGTTATATAAAGCAAATCTGCCCTCATGGGTGTGGAAATCAAAGAAAAGCAAAATTATTGTTCGGTAGCGACAAAGCTGTAAACAGTACATACAGTGCACCAAAGAGTTGTTTCCTCTGTCGTCCTTTTTTGCGTTTATTTATGTCTTTCAAAACGACTCTCTCTTTTCTCTATAACATTCCTCTCTGGTACCATACAAATAGTTTGATTATGAGATAAAATCGAATACCTTTTCACATGTTTTCTATATTACTGGTATTTTAGTACTTAGGATTTGGCGCTTTCACCGCCGAGACCCGGGTTCAATTCCCGTTGCATCCAATGTTATGCGATTATGGTCAGCGGTATTTTTCAACTAATCAATAATTGCACAAATAGGAAAATATACTACCCTAAAACCCTGTGTATACCTTGCCAGATACTTTTAGTTCTTTTTTGATAAAACAAATTTGCGGTTACGCAGAATATTTGCAGTGATATCGAAAAACGTCATTTGTAAAAACCAAAATCATCCTAATGGGGTGGTTCCTCACAATACTTATATTTAGAAATCTGAGATGTTACCTTCCGAAACGTGACTTTGAACAATGAGTGAAGGTGGCACCAAATCCAGGATTATAGTTTGTGAATGTAATGTCTTATTCCAAATTTAAATGCATCTGCTTTCCAAAGTTATGTGGCCGTCTGTCCTTAAAACACAGTCAGATTGAATAGGTTGAATAGGTTCAACCAATGTATCCTTCTCACTGGCCCATGTTTCCGATGCAAGACCACACCAACGTCCCCCTCTGCCCAAACTGACCTTTCAGACGTCATAGTCATCTTTTTCCTTTTTGCTGCTTGAAAACACGCATGGTATTCAGAGCCACTCTCCACCTCCTTTTTATCCACATATTACCATGAAAATGCTATACCTGTGGGTACAGTTAAATGGGACGCTGAAGGAAAGCTATTTTCTTTTTTGATAGATATCATTTAAAGTCTGATCCAAACAGAGTTATGAAAAAACGTTTTCCGGGTTTCAGATTTTCATGGAATCACTCAAATCGACAATGGTAAGCGCCAGGAAAAAGAGGAAATGAATCATACTATGAAATGCGTTTTAAAACAGGGAGGGGGAAAAAAAAACATTTCTGCTGAAGGCTTGGAGACAAAATATGATTACTGTACATTTGGCAGTTCTTGCATTTCGGTCAGTTCCATTCACTTCAACGAGAAGAAGAATATGTGCTTGGTGCGTTGGTAGCAACAAACATAAATCAACATCATCTTTGTTTATTTGTTCACTTCTGCGGGTAATTGCATGTTCACGGTGCACACATATTCTGTCCCTTTTCAATTTATAATAAAAGGTTACTGGACTGATTGTGTTTGTATGAAGAGAGGTTTTTAAGCGGCTTGCTGCAGTAGCACAAGGGCTGTTGACTTGACCGATGGATTTTCTTTTTGAGCCTTCCTGTTCCTTTTTTCAAAGTGTCAATCATTCCTTTTTACTGTAGAAACCGGTGAATGGCAGAACCGACCAGGATGCGTGTTGCACGCAATTTGAAAGGGGCTTTTCGCCGATTGGGGACAGGGCTCAACCCCTTGCATTGTTCAAGTGTGAGGCGACAAGATGTCGAAGGAGTCCAACGACCAGGAGTTTATTAATCCTCTCTCATGCTGAAGATGAAAAAAATATTCTGGTGTGCGGCATAATGTCATTTCTCCCAGAGATGACTTTTGTCAGCTCGCTCACTTCCATCTGCTTCTCAGTGTGCATCAAGTTGTGGCTATGCTTTTGGGTCTCTGACTCAGAGAGTTGGATCTGGTTGTGCAGTTGTCCACATGCTTGAGAATTTGGAGAGGCAACTTGGCTGTGACAAGTTGATGAGGACAAAAGCACCAGGAGCTGGTTGAGCAAAGCAAAAAAAATATGTCGTATAGTGGCTACAATAATAAGTGCAATATGATATGCATTGAAAATAGGTACAATGAGGCTTTTGCATTTGTTAGAATGGACAATTGTTCATTGTTTTTTGTTTTTGTTTTTTGTTTTTTTTTTGGTTTGTGTCAACTCTTGCAAGTTTGCAAAAAAACAACATTTAATCACAACGACAATAATGTGATATTGCCAGCACCATTGTGTTTATATTACAATATTCAAGACAAGACCATACAAAATTAAAGTTGTATCATTGAGTGGATCAATTGGATGGTTTCTTCTTTCAGAACATGTAAAATAAACTGCAAAGATTAAAAAATGTCACACCTCACATCTGATCAAATGGATCGATTATATATATATATATATATATATATATATATATATATATATATATATATATATATATATATATATATATATATATATATATATATATATATATATATATATATATATATATATATATATATATATATACTGGACTGTCTCAGAAAATTAGAATATTGTGATAAAGTTCTTTATTTTCTGTAATGCAATTAAAAAAACAAAAATGTCATACATTCTGGATTCATTACACATCAACTGAACTATTTCAAGCCTTTTATTATTTGAATATTGCTGATTTTGGCTTACAGCTGAAAAAAACTCAAAAATCCTCTCTCAAAATATTAGAATACTTCCTCAGACCAAGTAAAAAAAATAATTTTATAACAGCAAAACTAAATCAAACATTTGAAAATGTCCATTGATGCACTCAGTACTTGGTTGGGAATCCTTTTGCACGGATTACTGCATCAATCCGGCGTGGCACGGAGGCAATCAGCCTGTGGCATTGCTGAGGTGTTATTGATGCCCAGGATGCTTCGATAGCGGCCTTCAGCTCATTTGCATTTGTAGGTCTGGTGTCTTTCATCTTCTTCTTAACTATACCCCACAAATTCTCGATGGGGTTCAGGTCAGGGGAATTAGCAGGCCAATCAAGGACAGTGATGCCATGGTCAGTGCACCAGTTACTGGTGGTTTTGGCACTATGGGCAGGTGCCAGATCATGCTGGAAAATGAAATCCTCATCTCCATAGAGCTTTTCAGCAGATGGAAGCATGTAGTGCTCTAAAATCTCTTGGTACACAATTGCATTTACTCTGGACTTGATGAAACACAGTGGACCAACACCAGCAGCTGACATGGCTCCCCAAACCATTGCTGACTGTGGGAACTTCACACTGGATTTCAAGCAACTTGGATTTTGCTCCTCTCCAGCCTTTCTCCAGACTCTGGCGCCTTGACTTCCAAATGAAATGCAAAACTTGCTTTCGTCTGAAAAGAGGACTTTGGACCACTCTGCAACTGTCCAGTGCTTCTTCTCCATAGCCCAGTCAGACGCTTCTTCCGTTGTCTTGAGTTCAGAAGTGGCTTGACCATGGGAATACGGCTATTGTAGCCCATTTCCCGGACACGTCTGTGAACTGTGGCTTTTGATACCTGGACTCCAGCTTCAGCCCACTGTCTTTGAAGCTCCCCCAAATTCTGGAAGCGGCTCTTCTTCACAATTTTGTTAAGGCTGCGGTCATCTCTCTTGGTTGTGCAGCGTTTCCGGCCACATTTTTCCCTTCCAACAGACTTTTTGTGGATATGCTTTGAAACTGCACTCTGTGAACAGCCTGCTCTTTGAGAAATTTCTTTTTGTGTCTTACCCTCCTGATGGAGGGTATCAATGATGGTCCTCTGGACAGCAGTCAGATCAGATTGTGATTTAGTTTACTGAACCAAGCTGAGTGTTTTTAAGGCTCAGGAAACCCTCGCAAGGTGTTTCGAGTTAATTAGATGATTCAGGTGATTAGTTGAATAGCCTACTTGTATACTTTTTCATGATATTCCAATATTTTGAGATAGGATTTTTGAGTTTTCTTAAGCTGTAAGCCAAATTCAGCAATATTCAAATAATAAAAGGCTTGAAATAGTTCAGTTGATGTGTAATGAATCCAGAATGTATGACATTTTTGTTTTTTTAATTGCATTACAGAAAATAAAGAACTTTATCACAATATTCTAATTTTCTGAGACAGTCCAGTATATATACACCACCGCGACCCTACTGAGGATAAGCGGTGCAGCGAATGAGATATATATATATATATATATATATATAATGGTCAGTCCTGATGATCTTGTGACGTGACCTAGCCACTAAAGTTTCTGTCCGTGCACAAATTGACAGCAGTGCAATGTGCCCTCTGATGGTGTTCCGCCCCATTTCGTTTGTCCCATGGGCTAAGTAGTCGAGGCCTAGAAGTTTTCTGTAGCATCACAACTACATGGCTTGGATTTTCTTTTTCAGTGTTGCTGTGATAGTCCATGTCTCGCAAGCGTATTGAAAGATGGAAGTAACCACGGCTTGCATTAGTCTGATATTTAATGTGATAGTACAACATGGGCTGGTCTGAGTTCAGACCATTGAACAACTGTATGCCAATGCCAACAGTGCGGTACTTATCAATGGTACTGCACTGTTGGCATCCGCCTGGTCGAAGGCAGAATACTGGAACTGCCACCTGTCGATGACATGCAGGTCACATGAATCAGCCCTGACCGTTTACACAGAAGTCGCATTTCAAAAGATCGAATATGTATCAGATTAACGACCACATATGAAAGTGGCCTAGATCTGGTGTAAAAAAGGGGGATTTGCTCCGTTCAGATGGACTTTAACTGATCGAATACAGGACGCGTCCGTGCAAAAAAAATCTGATTTCCCTGCAGTGTGAACCGAGCCTTGGATACATTTATGATCTTTAAAAGAATGCAGCGGAGAAATCCTTACTATCTTTCCTGTTCCTCAAAGTAAACTATGTAAATAGTTTGACAGTTTGATTTTGTTTATCCTGCAATGCTCATGTTTGTAGTTGCACAAAGGAAGCGAAGAAGGTTTTTATAGGGGATTATTTTCTCTGCTCATTATCTGCTTGCTGGGAAAAACTCATCAGATTCACTTGAGTGTTAAGACTATTAGTTCTACTGACAGTGTATCTAATTCACGGGACGTTGGATTCTGTTACTAAAGCAATACGGTAAAGCTTTGCTCGCAGTCATGTTTGCAGTCCATTCAAGGCTGGCCATTACTGTGCTTGACAGACCAGCAGTCTTTTTAATTAGCAAACTCTGCGTAGAGAATTAACTACTTGATGCTGCTTCGAGATTAGATGCGATGATTATGCTCTCTGTGTCACTTAAGTTCTTTTCCTTAGGTTGGGTGGTCTTTTCTTTTTGGGCTCATGTACTAAAAAAGTACAAATGATCTACAACACAATACACTCGTCGGAACATTATGTCGTGTTTATATAGTACACACTGATGTATCAGCAAAGAAATACTTTGGTTACAACCAAGCTTTGGATTTTGTTTTATTTGATTATTATTTGTCACTGTATTGTGAAGTCCAACTTAAAAAGAGTGCTTCTAAGCACCAGGAGGAATACAAACTACAGAGACTCAAACCGACCAAATGTTACCGTCTTTCTTTTCAGTTTTTTTGCCCAGCATTTCACAAAGCTTTTAGTTTTTGAGGGTACCACTAGCATCAAGATGGCAGACAATTATTTCATTTTTTGTAAAACAAATACAAATTTATCGACCTACGAGTATTTAAGAAATGCACATTTATATGATAATTCGTGTATTTTAAGTATTATTCAAAGGAATATTGTTAGTTTTTTTGATAAATGACGTTTGTTTCTTTACCACTAGGAGGCGCTAATACACAATGTCATGGCATGACTTCATTTACCGCTTGCTTACAATACCAATACGAATACTGTAAAACTGCCAGGTAACTTGTATTAGTGACAGTTGAGAGAAGTCATTAGATTTAGTTATTTTTAAAACAATCATTGTAACCCAACCGAGTTGACTACCTTTCCCATACTTTATATTGACAATAAAGGCCTTTTTATTCTATTCTATTCTATTCTATTCTATTCTATTTAGTGAAAAACAACAGACGAAGTAAATAAAAAAAAGAAGAAAAAGGCATGCTGTATATGTATAGCAATATAGTTGCTATTTCGTTGAGTCATTACTTACAATATTCACTGTTTTTGCCACCAATGGCAAAATGTGGTCAAATGGGAGTTCTGTTTGTCTGGACCAGGCGTTGGCAACTTAAAATGTTGAACCAGCTACATTGTTATCTCAAAAGGTTGAAATGTTTGCAAATGTTTTCTACAATCAAGCATTTATTTGGTAAATAAACTGAACATATCAAGAAAAATATTTTTTCTTTTTATTCTACATAATCTTTCTTGCTGTGAGTGAATAGGGATCGCGTTGTGTCTGTAAGATTTTATATCGCTTGATGGGGGCAATTGCAATCATTTATTTGGACAGCAATTGGATGAAGTAGATAATACAATCCTAAACATGTGAAGTTAAATGAGCAAGAACACTGAAAATAATAAAACATATTATCATATGTTTCAGTTGATATTTCCATGACGACAGGTGAGTCCTGCCTCCCCTGACTGCATGTTAATGTTGTCCAATGAACTGAGAATAAAACAAAAAATGAAATGATCTCTTTACTCACATTCACTGAAAGTATTACATAGTCATTTATGTATTCAGTGCGTTTATACTTAACTTTTGTGTATTCATTAGATTTGTATATTCAAAATAATGGACATTCTCACCAGGTGACAGTTTAATTCAACACAGTGAAAGAAAAACACGAGCTACTATCACTTTCAGTGGCCATTCATCGGCACAGTCACTTTAAAAGCTATACTACTTGATGACTTTGCTCATCAGTTGAGACATTAAAGAAGCCTGTAAATTAATGAGTTTATCCCTGAGTGGGTGCGAGACTCTGTCCGTCTTAAGTAATAGAGAGACATCCTGATGAGAGACGCCATTACTGTTTAGCTTCAGGAGACAGTGTGACATACAACACTGTTGACATTGCAAAGGCAAAATAGCCTACCCTATGTGAGAGAGTGATGGGAAAGGAACAAACACAAACTGCCTGAAAGTTGTTAAGGTTGGAGGTGGGATAAAAAGACCCAAAAGGACAGGGGAAGGTCAACTGCAAATTAAATTCTACTACGGCCAAGTAAAAGCAGCAATGACATTAAATCCATGGCTGGAAACTGAAAAACAACAACTATTTAACGCTCCATTGATTCCTGAGTTCATCCTGGCACTGAAAGTATCACTACTTTCCTTGCGCTTCGTAATAACCGCCCTTCCAACCTCTTTGCCAACACATGCGGTATATACGGCTCGGTATCCAAACAAACAGGGCTTCTGGGATAATATTTTACCGCCAGCAGGTGAGTGGTGGGAGGTGGGGCTGGTTCTGTCCAAATTGCTGCAATCCACCACCCACACCTCTCTGTAGCACAGGAATCGAACCACAATGAACTCAACAGGAAGCCCTATCCACAAATGTCTTTTTTTAGATCAGGTAACCGAGGTAATTATTGTAAAATAGTGTATGATGGATGAATAGAGCTGTGATAAAATATTAGCTGTAGGAGCTGATTTTTATTCTTGTTCTATCCGCGGGGTGGTGCATGTTAATTTCGAGGTATATCAAGGTGGGAAGGCTTGCGTTGTCTGACAGGTATCCTACACAGAAGGGCGAGGGGTGGTCGATACTTGTATTTTTGGTCCATCTATGAACGAATAGATTAATTTTATCTGTGATTCAGTTTTTGTGTATTTATAAATATATATATATATATATATATATATATATATATATATATATATATATATATATATATATATATATATATATATATATATATATATATATATATATATATATATACACAGTGCATCCGGAAAGTATTCACAGCGCTTCACTTTTTCCACATTTTGTTATGTTACAGCCTCATTCCAAATTGTATTAATTTAATCTATTATCTCAAAATTCTACACAAAATACTCCATTATGACAATGTGAAAACGTTTTTTTTTTTACTTTTTTTGAATTTATTAAAAATAGAAAACTAAGAAATCACATTTACATAGGTATTCACAGCCTTTGCCATGAAGCTCAAAATTGAGCTCAGGTGCATCTTTTTTCCACTGATCATCCTTGAGATCTTTCTACAGCTTAATTGGAGTCCACCTGCAGTAAATTCAGTTGATTGGACATGATTTGGAAAGGCACACACCTGTCTATATAAGGTCCCACAGTTGAGTGTGCATGTCAGAGCAAAAGCACCAAGCATGAAGTCAAAAGATCTGTCTGTAGACCTGCGAGACAGGATTGTCTTAAGGCACAAATTTGTGCAATAAAACGTAGCATGCATTAATAAGAATAAAATAACATTAAAAAAAAACAGCCTTTTGATAAGGTAAACAAGATCACATTAATATTGTTAAAGTTTCACTTCTGTGCAATTGTCAAACAAGTCAATGCATGGGTAAAACACAGAAGCAGCATTTTCTCTTTCCCTTTTGATACTAAAAGCAATCATCCTCGGGCCTCAGCAACAAAACATAAATCATATCCCCAAGTGTCATTCAAAATCTATCCTGACAAAAATCATAAATAACTTTGTAAAACCAGATACTTTCTTACTAAAAAAGTGCGTATGGCATCAGTGTGTACCTACCTGTTTAATGTGGCTTCTGTGTTGAAATTAGGAGTGCAGCCTCAAATTGTGACTTTGAAAAGGGGTGGAGCTTGTGCTCCGCTTTGCTCCAACAGGAGAGACGGGAGAGAGGATACAAGCAAAGGAGATGATTTTCCTCTTTTTCATATAATGGTGACATTGGAAAACTATATTTACTTCATCCTTCTTTTTCAATTTGTAAACCATTTTGGAAAAATGTCAGGGAGCCAGTACATAGCACATGCGGCTCCTGAGACACGCGTTGCCAAGACCGGCACTTGCTTTCAGATCCAGATTCAGATTTCCAATGGAGGTTCGATAATAACGTAGTCGGAAGTTACACTGAACTGATGAATATTTGACAAACACAAGTTAGAAGTCAATTAAAGGTTTGGTTTCCTCCACGAAGAGGAAAGAGTCTTTCCTCCCTGCATGTTAAGCAACAATTTAATTGATCTCAAATTATTACATATTATCACCCAAGACCCCAAGGGTAATTGTTTCTCTGGCTAACTGTGTCCGTGTTCTGCCTGCCTGATAGTGACATAAACGAAGCTGCTTTATCAGGTCCTTCTTCTTTCCAGTCAGCCATTCAGACAGCCTCCTCACTATCACAGCACAAGCCATTGAAATACATACGATTAAGTCGGTACCATTAATATACTACACTAAACAGACTGAGTAGGTGATGCGAAATATCGGATTTTTGCTGTGGACCAAAACTCTTGAGTTGGTCCTTGAGGGAAACACAATTCGAAAATATGTGCGTCCATAACTTGATATTTATGCAAGATAATGGAACAGAATACCTCAATTTTGAGCAATCAAAAGTATTGAAACAGATAGAATTAGTGCAGCGGCGGGCAAACTTAGATTTGCGGGCCCCATTTGGTTAAATAGGAGCTGATCCAGGAAGTGGGAAAATGGCTGATTGAGATATTTAATGTTTTGTTTGAGCCGATATAGAGGTCTTACCTCAGCAATCCATGAGGAAAAAAATATTTCATAAGCCAATGCATTTTTTTTTTTTTTTGCATTTGCATGCAAAAGTGATTTTTACCATTTCATCCAATTGCTTTTGAAACACTATGAGTTTATAAATGCATTTATGTATTTTTAAATAAAAGCTACTAAATTTGATCATTTGCATTGAAAAACTCAGAATGAGTTAGAATAAAGCTAGTTCAGAAGCATTTTCTTTAGATAGATAGATAGATAGATAGATAGATAGATAGATACTTTATTCATCCCCGTAGGGAAATTCACACTTCCAGCAGTCTACCCTGTTGTTTAATAACAGATGAACATGATGCCCGTGGGGTGCTTGTAGCGAAGTGGATGACGTCAGGCCAGTCCAAAAATTCGACATCCCTGCGGCAGATGGATAACTTTTCTTTGCGAAAATCCAGGGATACACCACCTCGTGTTAGCAAGTCCGTCCGCCTTCTCTCCGATTCCCCCCGGCTTTCGTGTCTCTGTTTAGCAGCGTTGAAGCCGGATTGCTCTGGGTAGCTCCGGGTGGCTACACGTCAGCGTCCGGAATGCTAAACGTGAGCCACGTTTCCGCAAAAACACAGCAACTGCGCTCCCTGTGCGCTTCGATGTTTTCCAAAAGCACTCGATGATGCGCTTCGATGTTTTCCAAAAGCACTCGATGATCTTATTTGGTCGTGAGTTCGCATTTACCATGATTACGGATGGTACCGAAGACTTATAACGCCGCTAGCCGCTTCGCTAGCTCCGGCTTTTCCCCACGATGGGCCCCTTCATCACGCCGGCACGAGAATTCTTAAGGGCACGCATTTCTTGTGCGTTAAAACCCATGTCCATAGGATAGTAGTAATCCATAGTGTAGTTGTCAAAACGGGAAGAAAAAACACCGAAGATAGGAGCAAACAATAAAACAACAGGGCAGCTGCTGGAAAAGGCAGCCGCTCGTGGCAGCGCCGCTTTGATCTTTATATGCCATTTGATAAATATTTTTATAACAAAAAATAATAATTGATCAAAAATGCCAAGTAAAGCAACATGCCAGTTATTTGAATGTTGACAATTAGTTTAGTCAAAAACGGGACACAAAGGAGCACGAAAGATAAGGCAGTCCATAATTTACCCACCCATACTTTAGGGGAATATAAATGTGTCACTTACTGACATCTCAACAGGGTATAGTACAAAAGGGATGGGCCATATTTACACCTAAAATATTCATTTTCCAAACATCCATTTCACAGTATTTTGCAGGTGTCAGGAACCTTTTTGAATGAAAGAGCCAGGTAAGAAAACATTTTGATAGTTTTTGGGGGGAGAGATCCAACCTTACATATTAAGCCGAAATTCAACAAAACCACTCAACCAGCTCTCCAGACAAAAGCGTATTTTTCAGCGCATTTTATTATTTTACTGTGTGACGTTTGCCGATTTGATATTATTTGACATAATAAAAACGCCAAAATATACCACTTAAAAGGTGTTTCCTTCCAGCAGATACTTAAAAGTGTTAAGGCTCATTTTGACCTTCATAAATAATTGTTTCCAGGTGCAAACAAATTTATTTTGTGAAAATGTCACAGAATTCTGCAAACGAGGATAACGACGTGTGTTTGAGCTCTGTTCATAGCTACGCCCACTCCTACCGCTCACTAAATCAAATTGCTCCGTGTGATTTTGCTGGCGTTTAAAAAAACTCACACTACTGCGTGTAACAAGAAAAAAGATGAATGCATTTTTTAATGTTATTTTCTTACACTTGAATTTTCCAGGGTTTGAATACAAAATTTAAAGAGCACTTTCGTAGTATGTACAAGTTCAACATTTTTTTGAGTATTAGAATTGTCTTCATTGTCATCGATATCAACAAAGTGAAACATTGTAACTGTGTGATATCAAGAGAAACACATGTATCTATATGTGTACATTCCATGTTTGATTCATGAGAACGACTCTGGCGCCATCACATCCAGGGAGATTGTCATCTGTCTTGTGATGAGAATTATTTTGTAAGTCCGGAATCACTTCAATCATTTCAATAATAATAATCTATTCTTTTAAAACATGAATATTTTTTCATTCAGAATTCTCATTAGTATTCCATTACTTGCTCCCTCTGCAATCTTTAATCACGCTACCCCGAGTAAAAATTGAAGTAGATGATTAGCTTTTGTGAATTTAAAACAATATTGTCACTTAAAATGACAACAGGGACCATGCATTGTGTAGGATGGGCTGGCATTCTACTGACAGTATATGTATGTGCTTATATTGAATAGTATATAACTAGCATGCCAACATGACAGTAGGAATAATCTGGCAGAGAGGGATCATGGCTGACTCCTTTCAACAGAGGATAATTACAAAAATGCAAATGAGTGGAGGGATCAAGTTACATTCCCACGTCTCTGGGGAGAATATACAGAAAAGTGGTAGAACGTACCTGCAGGATTTTTGCAATATTGCCATGTAAGATCAGTGGTAGGGCCACATTTACAGGTCACCCTAGCAAAAAAAATCACATTTTCATGTAAATTGGACTTTATGACATAAACCAAACAGCAACAATAATAATACACTTTCAACTTAAACAATACAGTAAATGAATGCATGTTGCCATGGGAGATGTGCAACATCCTTTATGTTGTATTTTCAGTGCGTTGGATAACTGAGTTGGGCAATACATCAACGTTTATTTTATGATGGACAGCTTAATCCGCTCCAGCTCGCATTTGGGCCCTCAGGGCTTCAGTAGCTTTGCCTTTGTAAGGTTCCCTATCTTCTGCCTACCCTTTTGTTTACTCATGCAAGCGCAGCATGGCTATGGCACATGCATTTGGTAGTCTGGATTTAGTGCATATTTGCTATGTTGGGCTGTTAGCCTCATCAGCATCTGGCTTGGCATGAGCAGGTAACGAGCAGTCAGTATAAGCAGGTGAGTCTGTGCCTCACCTGTCTTTATGGAAATATGATATTCAAAATATATTAAATTGTTATGTTCATTCAGTGTTAAAGGCTTCTCTCATTTAACGTCACAATTCGGGAATTTTCTTTTTCAAAATTGCTGAATTTTCACATTAAATTATTCATAGTATTAATACAGTTATTGTTAAGACTATTGCTGTACTGAGCATCTCCAGATGCAGAGTGAGGCTGGCGATATGCTTGCCTCATGGCAGAGGGCGATCGTGAGATATAGGATTTTAATTTGACCCACTTCTCCTCCCCAACCAATAGAAACATTCAGAAACACACATTGTTGTGTTTTTATTGTTGAACTGTTTACTTTTGTTGTGAATAAATATTTGAACTACAGTAGCATATGTCTACTTGCCCAGTTTCTGACTTTAGACTGTGACATATGGTAAACCTCACTTAATTTAGTTTTACTATCGACTACTGTTGTAAAGAAAAAGTTTTCAGTTCAGTTGCCAATGTCTATTTGACCAGTTGTCTCAGGTTTTGAAGGTTAAATTTGATTTATTAAACTCAATTTAAATGGTTAAGTGCTCATTGTTTTTTATAATTTTGTTTACTGTTTATTTTTCTTGCACTTCAAGTGTAGGATAAATCTGTTGCTATTGAGGAGCAATAAAGATTACGAGGTTATATTACACAACTGTCTGTATTCTATTCCACTGACTCAAATATTGCTCAGACAATTTTAACTTATTTTTTAAATAACGGAACTGGTTACTTTACCTCGTAGTTAGTTACTTTAACCATGGACTCATTTAGTTACTAACTTGGTTGCTTTTTGGAAGAAGTAGTGAGTAAACATAACTAATTGCGTTTTTTAAAGTAACATGCCCAAGAAATTTGGAGACTGAAAAGTACTAATTTTGGGGCGGCAGTAGCTCAGGAGGTAGAGCGATCGTCTTAGGATTAAGGGATCCCAGTTCGAATCCCGGCTTGTCCGTGTTACATGTCGAAGTGTCCTTGGGTAAGACATTGAACCCCCAATTACCCCCAATAAGCAGATTAGCGCCTTACATGGCTGCACAGATCACGGCCGCTATTGGGAAATGTGAAGAACAATGTAAACCGCTTTGGGAAGTCATTGACTTGAAAAGCGCTATATAAATGCAGATCATTTCATTTTCATTTCATTTCATTTCATTTCATTAATTTAAATATCTTACAGTTTAGCCGTGTTGAATCAGATCAATGGCGTCCATACGTGTCAATGGCAGTGAATGTAACAAGCACTTGGAGATGCTTTTTCAACCTATTTGTTCACATCCTTTTTGAGTATCTCAGCTAAAGCCCAAAGCCGTGTTTTCTATTTTCTGCAAACACATTTGTGGCCTGAGCCAAAATCCAAATGATGCCCCTGTTAAACGTTTGGCAGTGCAGGTTGTCCTCTGGGTACGATTTTTGTGTTCCCAGAGTGAGGCAGCGAGCTGTGTTATTTTCCTCTTTCAGAGTTCACTTTCAGGCGGATAACCTTCTTTGAACTTTAAAAGTATCATTTTGGATTTCATCAAAAAAAGACTATTCATGCATCATTCTGCTGCATTATACCTTTATTCTGGTATAATTATTTTTTTTAGAGGAAGAGTGTGTATTATTTAGCTCCTCCCAGAGCTAAAATGACTTAATTCCTTTATATTAAGATATATATATTTTAAGGAACAATGTGTATTATTCAGCGCCTCCTAGAGATGAAATAAAACGGCCTAAGGAACGATGGGCGCCACCAGGCTTTATGTGCCCAAGATGCACTACAGGAAATGGTGCCCCTATGACAAAGTACTCATAGTTCAAGATATTAGCATTTATTTTACAGACATGAAGTTCACCTCGGAAGCTTACATGGTTGACTGCGATTTCGCTGCTTCAGTATTCTTGGATGTGCTTTTTAGCACTAGTTTCTGGTTTGACTACATCTAATAATGACATTTAGTAGTCCCTTTAAATAATCATAAAAAATAGATGAACAGACATAAAAACTGGCATTTTACAGAATACTTGTAGGTCGAGAAATTTTCATTTATTTTACATAAAATGAGTCTAACCTAGAGGAAGCTGGCATAATTGTCTGTCATCTTGCTGCTACGGGAACCACAAAAACCTTGAAAAATTTGAAAAAAAAAAGGTCCTTTTTGGTCACTTTGAGCTCCTTGGTACTCGTTTTCAGTTGCACTACACAATGAAGCGACATCTAGTGGTCAAATTATACGGTAGTGTAATTAATATGACACAGAGCTAAACCACCAAAGAAGGATCGTGACCGAAGTGGATGAGTTTTTCAGTCTTTAATTTCCTTCTGCGGATAGTGAAAATTGCAACAATACAAAACAGTGCATTCAGACAATGTGCTAAAAAGTTCATGAAAATAAAGTGCATACATGTTACATCAGTCTGGACTATTACAATATATAGTTGTTTATACATTTAGAAAAAAAGTCATAAACCATCAACTTAAAGCTCAGATTATGTATGTAGAACACTTCTTAATGGAGTAATATCCATGTTTAGCCTTCTATTATATTCTAAACGCGGTACATTGTTTATTAAAGATAAACAATTGTTGTCAGGGCAGCACAAATACATTATGTATTTTAAATAAAACACAAGCCCATGCATATCCTAATGCTATCAACCACCATCCATACACCAACAGTCATGTAGGTAGCTAATCAAAGCTTTAAGATGCTCTGCATAAGAAATATACGAAAGTAGTCAAATGTAGATCCATACACAGTAAATTTACCAGAGGTAAATGTGCGTCTTAACTCATATGGTGTTCTTCCAAAAATGGACAGAGTAAAAGGAACCATAATTACAATCGTGTTGGTGAAAAAGATTCAAATTCGGGACGCAAAAAATACTAGGGAGAGGAAAAGAGGGAAACAGGGGGAAAAGGTTGTAGATTGTCTCTATGCTTGTCAAGAAAGGGTCTGTTTTAAATACAGTCCAAACCCAAAACTGAAAAAAAAAACGGTAAAATGATAGGAAGATGTTGTTATTGAATTGCGATCATGGCTTGAAAGCAGGGGGGTGGCGGCATGGAGTAGCAAAGTTTCAAATTACGGACTGCGCCTTAAAAGTGCAGAAAATGATTGACTCTAGAATGATATTCACTAGGGTAGCTTTAACATTTACTCTTTAGGTATTAAATTAACACTGTCCATTTTTTGCTGTGTATTGATATTTGAGGTTTGGAGTATAAAACAACATTAAATCTGATTTTTCACGCAGAATAGCCCACTTTTTGGTCATGCAGATTTGATTTGGCCTTTACCTCATTCCTCATCCGGAATCTCATTGCTTCTCGTATTTTCCAGCAAAGTATCCCAACACGATGCTCTTACGTCTTTAATGTCTCCATCGACAAGTTGTCATTTGTGTTCCTCTCATTGGCAAGCAGCAGTCATCTTCAGGTCTCATTTCCCGGCATCATTTTCGCCACATCTCCGATGATGGGATGCGTGGAGAGACGTCTCGCCATTACAAAGGAAAAGCGGCCTTTGTAATGATTCCATTTTGCGCACTCAGTTTACTCGCCTTTTGAGGCGCGGTGCTGTCACACAAAATTGCAACATCTATGCTGAAAGGATTTTATTATTTGATGTCAACTTTCTCCTCCTTTTAACTCTGTATTGTATCTAAATAACGAAACCAATGTGGATTTCGAATCTATACATCTGTGACGTTTCTGGAGCTAAGTAGGGAAAGTGGTTGCTCGGGAAAGAAAGGTAGGGTTCGATAATAGAAAGACCATAAACCCAGATGAGGTTCCTGCCGTGGACTCAGTTAGACAAACAAAAGCCCAAAGGCAGTCGTCTGTGCTCCAATCCCACAGTCTGTTTGTTTGTTACCTCT
Organism: Urocampus carinirostris; assembly: GCF_059441175.1. Classification (NCBI taxonomy): domain Eukaryota; kingdom Metazoa; phylum Chordata; class Actinopteri; order Syngnathiformes; family Syngnathidae; genus Urocampus; species Urocampus carinirostris. The sequence continues at coordinate 33,463,271 of NC_142350.1, forward strand.
GCCAAAAAGATGCCTTTGCCTTTTACAAAGAAGAAAATTCAACTTTTTTTGGTAAAGGTTCAATGAAAAAAACATGTTTTTAACTTTTTTACTCTTTTCCTTTAGTGCTAAATAGTTGGTGTGTTGTGGAATCATGTTTATGATAGGATTGTCTATTGCTGTTATAATACACTTTATTATTTTTTGATTTTTATCTTTGCTAGTGATTTGAAAATGTTGTGTTGTACAACAATCCATCCATCAATGATTGACACCGCTTATCACAGGGTCGCGAGGGTGCTGAGCAGTCTTCGTGTCATGATTACCCATTGCCCTCACCTGTGCCCACTCGTTTGGCGCCTACTGCTGCTCGTTGCCTGATTGGCTCCCCTCCTATTTAAGCTCATTGCTCTCATTCACTCCTTGTCAGTTCGTCTACATACCTCTGCACTTGCAAGGCAAGCATTTTGACACTGTCCCGTCCTGTCCGGTTTCCTGCTCGTGTATCCAGTATCCGGAATCGGTCCTGTTTGTCCCGTCCTGTCCGGTATCTTGCTCATGCCACCTGTAACCGATATCTATCCAGTCTGTCCCTGTACTGTCCGGTATCTTGCTCGTGTGTCCTGCATTGATCCCATTTGTCCCGTCCTGTCTGGTATCCTGTATCCGATGTTGATCCTGTCGGTCCCGTATCCTGCTCATGTATCCTGTATATGATATCGATCCTGTCTGTCCCATCCCGTCCTCACCTGTATCCTGCTCATCCTGCTTGTGTATCCAGAATCCGGTTATCGATCCCGTCCGTCCCGTCCTGTTCGGTATCCTGCTTGTGTATCCTGTATCTGGTATCTTTCCCGTCCTGTCCGGTATCCTGCTCTTGTCTGCCCCTGGCCTCCTCTTTTCCCGCGCCTGACTTCTGTGCCCCGCTTCTTCTCCCCAGCAATCGCCGAATCGCTGGCGTTTGTGTTCCCGCGCATGACTGCCCCCCTTCCGTAAATAGAGCTTGGTGTGAAAACGTTACGCGTTTGGGTCTACTGTCTGTTCGGGTTCTGACACTTCGGGCAGTGGGCAAGGGACACCCTGAACTGGTTGCCAATGAGACACAGGGTACACAGAGACAGACAACTCACTCGCTCATTCACGCTTAGGGACAATTTAAACGGGCCAACTAGCCTGACACGCATGTTTTTTGAATGTGGGAGGAAACCAGAGTGCGAGGAGGAAACCCACAGAAGAATGGGGAGAACATCCATACTCTGCACAGGAAAGTAGTTGATTTTGAACCCATGACCTCAGAACTTTGCCGCTGATGCGCTATCTACTCAGCTGCCGTGCCGCCTGTTTTACAAACAATCAGGCCTTGGTTGTACTGTTCTAGATCGTAATGTAAACATCCGGAAATGTTGGTACTTGTTATGTTGCCTAAAACGCCCATTTTTTTGCATTACGTACTATTTGCTACATCATTTTCATATGGTAGTAGTGAGCAGCCGGTTCAGCTTCTCAGCTATCATTTAAGGTATTTTGCAATAACAAAATCCCAATTGCTGTATTTTTAAAATCTAACACCCTTGCAATTATTTTTTAAGTTTTTTATTGTTTTCTCTTTTTTCATATATGTTTATGTCCTCCTATTAACTTCTATCACATCTACAAAAGAGAGTCGTTACTTCCTGGATCAAGCTCATATCTAGAATTCTGTTTATATCAAACACATTTTAACCTATATCAAAGTAATTGAAAACCATGTAATCTGTTTCCGGCCTCCCTAAATCATCCAAGTTGACCTTAAACAGCTATAAAACAGGCCTTCCTGATCACTAAACCATATTCAAACAGAAATTGGAAATAAAAATATAGCAACAAAGTAAAGATATTTATGAAATCAAATTTACCTTGGAGGAAGTCGGCGGTTGATGACTCTATGAGCATGATACCCCAGCAGTGGCTTTACTTTGTAGTCATCACTAACATTAGCACACAATTCTAAGGTTAGGAAATCTTTCATGGGCTCCAGATTGTTGATGAAGGTCCTGCCTGGGATTTTTTTGCCAAAAAGGGTCGTCTCATTGCAGTTAAACAGTTACTATGGGAAAAACATTCTTTGGAAACTATTCCGTGACTTTTGTATATACACTCGCTGCTTCTGTATGGCGTACATGGAGTGAATGCCAGTCCATTTTGAGCACTTCACCCTCTGGTGTTAGCATTTGGAAATTCTGGAAAATTTGATTAATTTGTTGAATGTCAGGCAACAATTTTTGCTTGAAAGATCTCATATCTAGATTAGCTGGTATGTATAGGGGCCACTGTATTGGTATTAATTTGTTTTTCTTTGTTGCTCGATATATACAATGGTTGACTTGCAGTGAGCTTCATGCATATGTTCTGTTGCACTGTAAATTCCAGTTAAGTGCAATTATGTTTGTGTCTGGTGAGGCACCGTCAAATTTACAAATAAATGAACCTACATCATATTCATCATTCAATTTCCAGGACAAGAAAGTAATATATAAACTGTAGCATAGTTTATCGTTTTACTTAAAAATGAAGTAAATGTGCTGGTTTGTTTGAATAAAAGTATCATTCGATAGATAATCCTGAATAAAGTCCATGCAATGAGAAGTAAAGAAATACTCAATAGCTTTACTTGCTATTAGCTTACTTATGCCCATCACTTAAGTCTATTGTTTTGGGCAAAGGTATGCGGAAAACCAGAATCTTTGTTCTCACTATGGCATAATAATTGTGTGCCTCACCCTGCATTTTCAGAGGCTCACCACAGTAATACCTTATATACCTATTGTATTAATGATACAGTGGGACCTCGGTTATCGCGGTTAATGTGGACCAAAACCACCCGCGAAAAGTGAAAATCTGCAAAGTAGTGTCGCCCCTTCAAAAAAAAAAATAAACCTTTGCAGTACACCCTCTCCCTGTATACAGTACAATACAGTACACCATATGGAATACGGTTAGAGAGAGAGATTCTTGTTAAACAATCAAACAATAAAACAAAATTTAACCTACCTCTTACAATAAGTTCTTTAAACCTCGGATTAGGTTTGCATCCAGGCTGATTATCTTCGTCCTACAATCGTGGATCCAAATAACCAGGGAATTTTCCATTCGCACCATGGTCTTATTCTGGGTGTTTACAACTCTTTTGGCATCTTTCGTGAAAGATATTGCAGCAGTTTTGCGGATGTTCTTCTCTTCCTTCTTTATCCATCTAACAGTGGATTCGTTAAGGGCTACGCTAGCGTAGCTATTTCCTGCTTTCAATTTGTCCAACAAACTCAATTTTTTGGTAATCGTTAGCATCTTTCGCTTTTTCTTCGGTTCACAAGCTGCACCAAGGGATGAAGAGCGTTTAGGAGCCATCACGAGGACTTCACTAAACTTAAAAAATCACCGCGAGACAAAGGCTGACTACAGTAATGGCGAGAAGCGTACTGTATTGTGCTGTACAGTATACGTAAGAGATAAGCGTGGTCTACTGTAGTGAATGGGCCAATGGGGAGTCGAGTATTCAGCGAGTGCTGGCCAATGAGCTTGCGTTTATGGCCGTGACGCTTAGCGTATATGTGCATTTCTTTGTGTTTTAAAATGTTGTAAAATTATACAATTACTAATTCTGATTGAATATTATGTTTTCAAATTTTCTAAAATAATGTAATTTCTAAATTTAATGTAATATTTTTCATTATCATTAATTTTTACATTTTTTTAATTGACATTAGGTCGCTGGTTCGCGCCTCGGCCGACTCTTACCTAATTGGTAATATGGCGGCGCCCTCTGTTGGCTGCGGCTGCATCGGCTCGCTACAACGGGTCAGGTGTATCGACATTTCGTTCTGTGTACATTGTTACAAAGAATGACAATACAAAGGAAATTATTATTATTATTATTTATTTATTTATTTATTTATTTTAACTATTATTATTTTTTAGGCCCTCGAAGCTCTGAACCCGCGAACATCGAACCGCTAAGTAGCAGGGTCCCACTGTTTTCATAATAGGGTTGTGAGGATCAGGGGCCAAACTGGAGGGAGTTTTCTGAACTTCACACACCTGAGCCCAATCGCCACACACCTGTGTAATTATCACAAGCCTTCATATTGACTGCTTGGACAGCACACTGCGTCGGGTCATTGCATTTGCAACCTCCCTCCGTTTTTTTTTGTTATGATGTCATGTTTTTTTTTCTGGTTTGGACACTTTGCTAGTTGTTTTAAGACTTGGTTTGACTTAGTTTGTTTGCTGCACCTGCCTCCATTTCGGATTCTATGCATTTGTGTTCCCCTATGCAAACCTGACAATAGTGTGAAAAGGCGGTGAATTGAAAAAAAAAAGTCCCATGATTGTGAAGGTAATAAGAAAACTATAACACTATAACACTGAATAAATATAACAATGTCATATATTTACAAGTTAATTTCTTCATGATGACAGATGAAGCCCATCCTCATCTGCCTTCCCTTTCTGTACATCACTGAAACAAAGATACACGCCCACACATACAGTACTGCAGCCTATCAAGAGATACTAATACGTTATTTGGTCAATCTTAAAGTGCTTCTTGTTCATGTTTTCCCCCCATTTTCAAAGCACACCAGTGCACCACTTTTTTATTACAAATCCTTTTACCATTATTTTTGCTCATGTCAATAAACTACTGAAGGTGAACTTGACCCAGATCCCTTTCAAAATATGGCCCAATCAAAAAATCACTTTACCACACATGCAATATACCTTGGCAGGTAAATAAAATCAGTCATATTTGCAAGCAAACATGTTTAAAGGCAAGCATAACAACACTCGTCGTTTTCATCACGCAGGTCCGTAGTGAAGTGTCTGGCCCTAAACTCTCAAGCGCTGCCGCTGAAAATATCACGTGGGATGCGAAGCGCAAACTGCACTTTGGCGGATGCTAATGAGACACGAGTGGGATGCTATCCGCACTGAAGCTGGCTGGTGAAAGCAAAGGTTTTAATCAGAGAGGCTGGTCGCAACGGCGGTGCGGCCCTCGGGGGCCGCGGGCATCACATCACATTATAACCCAGCCCAAATAGAGGCGCCAAAATGCAGGGGCCCGAAATAACAGATAACCCTGCCAGATCACATTATCGTCCAACCCGCTGCGGTCTTAATCTGCCTCATCCTCCTGCGCTGATGGAGCTAATGGAGGGAATAAGTGACGTGCTCTTTCTTCGCTCCCTGCCTGTCAGTCTTGTCACTTTCACGGCGCCGTGGCTGTCCTTTTACCTTTTTGAAATAATAGAAATAGATGTATGGATTTATCGCTATCGGCTATTCAGGTAATTTCACCGGTGTGTGTGCAAATTTAGAACAGTGATTATGCTAAACCTATTCATCGCAATCGATGTGTATATTCGGCAATTTGAGTGACTTAGTCAATGCAAATGGAAGTGAATGAAGTAATAATCCTTAATAAAGTTACTTGAATGTATATTTACTTGAAAATACCATAGTTGTTAGAATGAAATTGTGAATGCAATGAGTATGTTTGAAAATTCTCAGTAAGCATTACCATTTAAAAATAACCACCCTTGTGATGAAATGTAAATCCCATAATTCCAGACTGAAGAGCACACCTGATTAAAAGCTGTATGCTGATACTTAGGAAATGAACTCAATTTTGTATTTGTAATTGTTGTGAACATAGGCCCCGGTATGAAATTATGTGAAATGGTTCATTATGTTTTTATATTTACAGAGCACACGTGATAAAAAGTTGCATGCCCTATATTTTTAGCCGACAGTGGTAGGGTAACCATACTGTGGGAAATAGTGCCAGATTGCAATACAAACATGTGATTTTGTGTTGTCATTAGTGGTTTCCGGGGTAATGGACCATATTGCATATATTTGTTATTGTTCCTTGATTATCAAAGGAAACTTCAACTACCTGACTTTGACGCCGGTGATACGGAGAAGTCTAGAGATTTTGATAGATAACTTACAATGCTGTTCTATTCTGAGGTATGAAATGAGAACTTGATTTGTGGTTGAAAAATTGAAATATCGTATCTATGTTGAAAATACTGAATAAGTTACTGTCAACCTCTTGTTTTGCTCCTGTTATGTATCGTATAATTAATGTTGGCAAAAACACTAATTAGGACTAAGACTGATTTCTCTCAAAGGGTGCCATGAATGTTTCCAGACGTCACTGCAGTGTTTTGTATCTGGAGTGCATATGTTGTACAAAAGAGCAGCTCGCCGTTTTCCTCAGTGAAAAAAACAATAAAATATAGCAATAATTAGCAGCTTGTAGTCCAAAAATTAAGGTAGAAGACATTTGTTGTTTGTGGATTTTAACCTACTTTCAATAAAAGTACAGTGTGTGTAATTTATTATAAGTATAACAGTTAATTTTCATTTTTGTTAAATTGACTGAACTGTAGGTTTGTATAATTTAAAAAGTTACAAGGGACAATGTGTAATACTAGACCCCTAAATGTCATTTTATTGTGTAGTGCAACAACAATCGAATGCTACAATTCACAAGGAAGAATACAAATTACAGGGATTGAAAGTAACAATACTATACCATCTGATTTACACTCCCAGCCTTGTCTGACTTCCTTATCACACAAGCATAAAGTTTTGGGTCTCTAGGTACCCGTAGCAACAAAATGGCGGACAATCCTGTCAGCTCTCCCTAGATGAGGCTCATGTTATGTAAAATGAATGCATATTTCACAACCTGCAAGTATTTAAAACAATAAACGTTTAGTTGATACTTCATGTATAGTTGCTTATTATTTTATACAGTACTGATTTTTTTTTAATAGTGACGTTTTTTTTTTTCGACCGGTAAAAGGTGCGAAACAAAATACAATGTCAATTTAAAATTACATTTTACTAAAAAAATATGAACTTCATCTAACAACATGTAACAATAACGTGCCGGGCGCTGAGGAGTCTCCTCTTGTAATCAAGTGAAATTCATAATAGTTGTAAATGTTTATTTGTTTTTTCATTAATGCTGACAATGCTCTTTGATTTTGACTTTGCTGATTATCCCCAAAAAAAAGACGAGTTGGTAGTTATTAGGTAAAATGTGTTTTTGTATCCTGCATTTAGAATTGAATTGCAATGGACCCAACCTTCTACATTTCAGCTTTAAATGAAATGAAATTAAATGATCTGCATTCATATAGCGCTTTTCAAGTCAAGACTTCCCAAAGCGCTTTACAGTGTGCTTCACATTTCCCAAGAGCGGCCGTGCAGCCATGTAAGGCGCTAACCTGCTTTTTGGGGGCGTTAGGGGTTCAGTGTCTTACCAAAGGACACTTCGACATGTAAAACGGAGGAGCCACTGCCGCCTTTAGAACCCTTGCCTCGACCACCATTTTGTGGCTAGCACTACAGTTCTTGTCGGTACACCCACCATACTACCTGCAAGATTATTTCTATCTTTGCGGGTGGTAAAAATACAAGTATTTTGCACAAAGCCCAACTAAAACACACTCAAGAGCAAGTTAAAATAGCAATAACCGTTTTTAATTTAACTTGCAGTTTCTTCTTCTAGGTTGCTTCGATTGAAACAACATTGCATTATTTTTCATTGAAAACCTGTGTCTATAAATGACAACTTTACATTAGCCCTAAAAAAATCTTACCTGGTCCCTAATTATGTATGTTTTTTTTTCTTTGTGTATTTACAGTACAATTTATGATTGTTTTCATATGACGCGCATGATCTGAAGGCAGAAATTTGAGTTACATGACCACTCTACGACTGGAATCTGTTCATCACAGAAGTCTCTGTAAACCAAAATATTGGATACCTGAATCCATTAAATTATGCAGTTTAACTGTTCGGCTTTTGGAAAAAAAAAGGTTCAAAACAATTCATTCTTTATTGGACCAGGTGAATTGGCAGTGAACCGGGTTGGCGCTTCCAATATCGCCTCAGACACCAAATGGGGTGGGCTGCTCCGCCTATGAAAGTGTTCGAAATTATGAGTGCAAGAGTGCTATCCTTGCTAAAGTTGACACATTATCTGTGATGTTTCACACAACTTCCACACAGATAAGTATCAACCACATTGAATTCAATCGTTTTTTTAAGTTCACATATTATTTTTAACTGACTGAAAGGCACATGGGCAGGAGTATGATATGCTTTAACATAAAGGGTCTATTTCAAGTTTGTTCAAACAGGTGTTTCTCAACCTTTTTTTAAGCAAAGGCACACATTTTTAACAATCTTATTTTGTATTAAAGTAAAATTAATTTTCTTTTTCCAGATTTACTATATTTTGATTTGTTTTACTCATAAAAAAAACTGAAAAAGTGATACTTGTAAAAAGCTAAATTATCTGCCAAAAAACACACTTTTAACTCAATTGTACCTTGTTTTTCAAATTGAAATTAAATAAACAAAAAAACCTCTGCCGGGTCATCCTCAAACAAAACATCTTGCTAATGCAGAGTATTTATCTCGTTTCTAAAATTGGTGTGAGGATAAAAGGGATCGAATCTAATTTCCTCAAAATCCACCAAAGCAGGCACATCTCTTATCTTATGCCATGAGGCTCTTTAACTCCACCCGGCAGAGTAAAGGCCCACATTAAACCACACCACCTACATTGGATATTACCGAATCTTACTGCAATATGTATTCTGTGTAGCACTATTTAGTTACTCTATATAACACGCTACAGTGGGCATTTGCACGTCACACTGGGTATTTGTATATTGTATTCTTTTGGCTTTATTATTGTACTGTTCTCAGCTCAGGGATGCTGCTGGAAATGTGAATTTCCCTTAGGGGATGAATAAAGTATCTATCTATCTATCTATCTATCTATCTATTTAGTATTCTTTGAGTGACAGACAATAAAACATAATACTTGACTTGTAGATCTGACAATGTAATTACTAATTTTTTCAAGAACAGACACACCGATTGATGCAACACAATCAATTGACAATAAATCAATAACAAAGACACTTTAATGTGAAAATAAGTAACTTTTTATTCTGAAGTTATATGGAAATATAAACGCCGTATATTCAAGTGGCAAGGTTCACTACTCTACCCTAAAATGATTTAACACAACACCCCCTGAATAATGCAAAAAATAGCCACAAACTTCCACCTATAGCGAAGTATATTACTGTTATGCCGCTGTTTACTAGAAGTGTGCAAATACTCAAAAAAAAAACATGTGTTTTTATATTCAATGTATTTACCAAAAAGTTGAAACTATATGAAACCCAACGGTGCACAGGTGAAGGTCTCACAGTACACTAGTGTACCCAGAGAAACTAATTGAAAAAGTCTGTGTTAAACAATGTTTCTGTCAGAAGATGTTCTGTTTTATGTGTTTGTTTTGAGTGTTTCCCCATCCCCATGTAGGTTTCAGATCAGGTCATGTCTGTGCAGCGCTTTGAGACTTTGCAAACAAACATGACATGACACATTTAGGCAGACACTCACTTGTTTTATAGGCCTAGTTATAATACTAACAATGCAATATTGAGAAAATTGTGTTAGATGTCTCGACAATAATTGTTAAAAAAAGCTGGGAAAATATTTTTGGGGAATTTTGCAAAGTGAATACTGGGACGCATTTGATTCTAAAACCTGATGAGCAACACATCCTATTTTATGACTGTATTCAGTTAAAAGTATTTCAGTATTTGGGACAATTGTAGGTGTATGTAGAATGAGGCACAAACCTATTTGACATGAGAACTGCCTCGGGAATGTATGGTCTGGATACACGCGTGTAACAGTAGCTTCAGAACCAAGGAGCTTTTAAAACTAGAGCAAACTTGTTTTATCACTGCTGGGGACGGTACTTTATCGTCAGGAATTTGCAAGGATTATGGAATGGATGAGAGTGGAGAGTGTTAATTGTGTTTCACTCATCTCCTTTTCAGCTCACAAGGGCCAGTTTGCAGATTCTTTGTTGGATTTAGTTGAGAGAGACAGAACAGAGTCCCTGTTTCATGCAAAAAGAGATATGTTGTTGATTCTTTAGAAAATCAAATAGGACTGTTTTCAAGTATATCATAGCTTGAAGGTACAATATTTTGTAATTGGGGTAAAGTGCATGTTAAATGCTTGAAAATGACTCAGACTCTACTCTCTGGTGGTTCGCTTGGCCATTACATTTTTTCTTCCCTTGTGATTAACGGGAGCTAGCAATAGTTTGTATGGCATTGTCCTACGGGTCGCACCCAAGAGAAGAGATGCGTGCTTTACCCAAACACTATGAAACGTGTTTTAGTGCAAGGATTACATATAAATTATGGACGATGCAAAAAAAGGTTGCATTTCCCAGTATTATTTGTAATGGGGACACATTCCTGCAACTGAAAATGTAAGCTACATATTAATGTAATTGTTACCCAACACCTAAATGGGGACAGATATTTTTGCGCGTATTGTTCAGATCCACAAATATGTTTGCGATTTACCCGAGATCTTGAAATTACATGTCTTCAAGATTAAGAATTGCATATGGAAAACAGAGATATATTCGTAGCTCTCTAAAATACATGATTCACACCAGATTTATTTTAATGGCATCAGAGAAATGTGTCAATTGGCATTGAAAATCCTATGAAGGTGCTTAAAATTGGCCATAAATCTAACGTACGAACCTTGGTATGTTGCCACCAGGCCGTAGTTTGCCAAGCAGTTTTAATATGTATTCACCTTCGTCCTTGATTAGATTTTGTGAAAAGAAAAGAAAATGAAAGCAAGTAAAAATATAATTGAAACACCAATGTTTTTTTTTTTTGTTTTTTTTTTGTTTTTTTTGTTTTTGGTTTTTTTTTTGTTTTGTTTTTTTGCAAAAAACGTCAATGCAAACACATCCATTGTCAGGGGCCGGTCACACAGACATTTACGGCTGAATCACGGCCAGAAATTTCTGCCTTTGAGGCGGACGTTATTGGACGCATTGGGTTCGCCATTAAGACGAGATACAGCGGTGCTCAACACGAGTTCGGAAATTCGCGCGCGGGTGGCAGCGCGAAAAAGTTTTACCCTTCTCACTTCTTCAGAGCGCGGGCACACAGCCTTTCACAAGCGTATTGAGGCTGAACCACGACCAGAAATTTCTGGCCGTGAAGCAGATGCGCTGTTAGTCGTATTGAGACCGCCATATAGACGAGATAGAGCTGTGCTTTACTCGCGGTCGGAAATTTTCACGTGATCGGCCGCGTTCAAAACTTTTTAGCTGCTTAAAAGTTTGAGAACGTGTTAAACCGCGTGCCGCACACGTGGTCAACACGAGGCAATGACGCGAAAATGACGTGCTATGGCCGCGGCCAGGGCGTGGTTACGACGCTATAAATAGCACCGGGTAATCACGAGCACGGTCATAGCGCAATTTGCGGAGCACACGTTCACAGTCAAGATTTGAAAATGGATCCCCGTCACCGTAGTGACCTCGTCTTAATCCATTTTTATTTCTTGACAATACATTTCATAACAAGATAATAAATTAAAAATGATAAACTATTACAATAATAACATATTGGCTAATTTCAAATGACAATAACTAAACATTCAATTTAGACATAAATCTTAATCTAAGTATTATTTCTTGTCTTTTGAGGTTTACTATTTTATTACTGTAATATTTTTTCACATTTTTATTGCACACAATTCACACACTTCCTTTTATTTACCAAGGAAACACAAACAATTGTTAACAATTTAACATCAACTTTATTATTATATCAAAATTATCAAAAGTAATGAAGTAAACAACAAAGTAAACAGCAAGGCATAACATAGCCCATCTTCCACAGCTGAAAAACACAGTAACAGAAAAATATCAAACATCATACGCTACTCCGTAGCGTCCTCCTGGTGCTGCTGCTGCTGCTGCTGGGGAGCCTGCTGCTGCTGCTGGGGAGCCTGCTGCTGCAGAAAAACACCACCATACTGCCACTGGCTGTACTGGTCATAGTTGGGCTGGGGCAGGTAATACTGGCTGTTACTGAAGTAGGGCTGTGAGGAGGCTGTGCAGCCTGGTGGTGCAGACGCTGAGGGGCCCGGTCTGGCCCACGATGAAGAAGGCCCTTGAGTGTCACGCCTGCTGTAATGTTGACTCTGTCCTCCATCACGCATAATATCCGTGAAGAGATCTTTCATGGCAGAGAACTGCTCCTGGGGAGCAGTGCGGAGCGTGTCAGCAACAAAGCGGATGAAGGCCTCTCGGTCTGACTGAGCCTGACACTTCTCCTCCACCAGCTTCTCCAGCAGTGCTTGGTTGGCCCTCATGGTGGAATTTAGTTCCTGGATCCAGGCCTCCTCATTCAGGCTCTCCTCATCCCTCCTTCTGGTCTTGCGCCGGCGACTACACGTGGTCGAGCCCTCTAGCGCTGCTGCAAATTCCATCTCTTCCAGGATGTTGGACTGGCTTGCCATGGAGTCAGGAGTTTCCAGTGATGGCAGCGCATGGCAGCAGGCACGTGGCAGATTGATGAGGGTGTCTGGAGCCTCAGTGTGGATCGAACCTGAAACAAGTTAAAAATTTGTTTAATATAATGGCATATTGACATATTGCATTAAAACATGTTAAGACATTGCATACATTTAATCACCTCAACAATTTCTTAGAATATACCTTTTAAATATAGTTTTGCAATTTAGTTTTGAAATAAAGTTAAATGAACTTTAATAAACTGTATTATCATGAAGTTTACTGAAGCGTACAAATATATTGAATGTCTTTACAAAAAAAACAAAAACAAATTGAGCGGAATTTTGTCAGAAATTCATACAATGAAATTACTATATTTAACTATTTTAGTGACATTTCAAAACTTTTCAAATAAATGTGATAACATGTACTTACTTTTGTAGAAGGCAATGTTCTTCAGCACCCACTTATCCCTATCCGTCAATTGCTTTTTTGCCTGGCCACTCGTCTTCTTGGATAGCTTTACGAACCAATCTTTGACGTTCTTCCACCAGTTATGCAGATGCGTGTACGAGACCCCGATCTCCTGTGCTTTCATCTCCCACGCTGACTTTTTCTTGTGGTAGTCCTTGGTGCTTCGGTGCCATAGTTTGCTATTTTTAGCTTCGCGGGACTTCGCTGTTATGATTGCTCGGCAGTATTTATACACGTGGTCTAAACACGGAAATGACGCGCAAATGACGCGATGAGAGGAAGCGGAACAGTCGCCGGCGTCTTTTTTCCGGCCATACCACAGACGAACGGCGGGTTGTCAAATTTTGCGCATTTTCGATCCCGGGCAACCACGGGCAAAAAAAAAAACGCAAAATTTTAGCCGTGATTCAGCCGTAAATGTCTGTGTGACCGGCCCCTCAGGCTGAGGCATCCTGACCCGGTTAGTGGTAATTATACCAAACAAGGACTGTCTACTTCCATCAATGTTAGGCCTGATTGACAGACAAACCCATCTCTGCCAACAATAACAAGAATTATTAATATAAAAGTGGGAATAATGTCAAAAAGACAACATTTTAGTTTATCACTAAACTGTTAAAAAGTTCATCCGATTATTCGAGCTTGTTCTCACCTCCTCTACTGACATCAGATATTGTGCCGGATTCATAATTCATGTACATATCAGTTCCCCAACTCGTGACCACAGTGCACCACTGAGAATAGCGAGAATAGCTGATGGCAGTGAGTGACCTAGTCATGAGTAAGACCTCAGCCGGATCCCAAAAGACTCCGGAACAGGCTCAGCTTTTAATCTCTGTGAGCAGCAGGCAGGAGCCACTGGGCTGCTTGGCGGAGTGCATCTAGTGATAAAGCTTTTTCCTAATGTCGACGCTCACTTACACGGTCCTCCTTTGCTCACTTTCATTGACTTTTTGCAGTCCCCTATCGCAGGGTGTTTATGTTGCGATCAAAAGAGTCAGAGCTGCGTGACGACCGCTTTCTGCAGGTTTGGCGGAGCTTGTCAACACCTCTCACCTACTTCAGAGTCTGCCATAAAATATACTTCAGCACTTTTTAACCATTAGAACAACTTGACTCGCGTGTATATATTCAATTTCAGATCAATTGACTGTATATTCAAGAGGTTTAAGGTTCCTGCATCAAAAATCGTTTTTTAAAATGATTCATAGTTGGTGAGGTTTTTAGATTGTATGATCAATTTGTGAAGGGGTAACTCAAGTGATGAGATCCATTGTACTTAGGTATGAACAGACCTGTCACCAGACATCACTATCAATGGGGGCTTATCAGATATACCGCGGAGGGGGCACAATTATCATTACCCACAAAATTTAGCCCACCCATAGTCACAGGTTTGGGTATGAATCGAAATAAACATAGATGAATATATGAATTGAGAAAATAAGCTTTACTCAAGTCAAGTCACATTTATTTATATAGCCCTTAACCACAAAAATGTCTCAAAGGACTACACAGGATTACAATTACAAAATTACACAATTACCTGATTTTAAACCAGCATGCGGGCAAGGAACAACTCAAAAACCTCAGTGTGAGGAGATAAGAGAAACCTTGAGAAAGGACCTCACATGTGGTAATCCCCCTTCCAGGATTGACCAGGGTGAATTACAATTAGCATTACTGTACACATAATAGTAAATGCAGCCTGCAGACTTCTTGGCTCTCGGAGTCACAAGTAGACCGGCATTTTCCGAGCGCAGACTCCGCGCAGGAACATAGGGGGAAATCAAATCGGAGAAATAAGAGGGTGCAAGCCCATGCAAACATTTATATGTTAAAAAGAGAACCTTAAAGTCACATCTTAAGTGGACTGGGAGCCAGTGCAAGTTGGCCAATACAGAAGTAATATGCTCAAACTTTTTGGTCTTAGTCAAAAGTCTAGCTGCCGCATTCTGAACCAGCTGCAAACTTTTAATGCTACACATCGGGAGACCAGAAAGCAAAACATTACAGTAATCACGCCGAAAAGTAATAAACACATGAATTAAAATCTCTGCATCTGATTGGGACAGCATCAAACGAATCTTCGCAATATTACGGAGGTGGTAGAAAGCTATTCTAGTAATATTTTTCACGTGTAACTGAAACGACAGATTAGGATCAAATATAACACCTAGATTTTTGACCGAGTCACTATGGGTGATATTACATTTGTCTAGGTTCAGGGTAGTGTTTAAAAACAACTGACGACAGTGAGCTGGACCAATAATCAACATTTCATTTTTTTCTGGGTTAAGGCGTAAACAATTAAGTGACATCCATCTTTGAATTTCAGTAAGGCAAGCCTCCAGATTTCTACAACTTAAATGTAGAGTTTTTTCCAGTGGCACATACAGTTGAGTGTCATCTGCATAGCAATGGAAACTAATATTATACTTGCGGATAATGTCACCAAGTGGGATCATATAAATACTAAAAAGAAGGGGACCAAGTACAGAGCATTGAGGAACACCACAGGGGACATTAGATTGTTTAGAGGTCCGATTGCCATAGTTAACACATTGCATCCTGTCTGACAGGTAGGACCTAAACCACGAGAGTACAGTTCCTGAGATACCAATGCGTTCTAGACAAAACAATAATATGTTGTGGACGACCGTATCAAAAGCAACGCTGAGATCCAGCAGCAGTAACATTGATGAGGCACCGGAATCTATTGTTAAAGGGGGTTCATTGGTTACTTTAGCCAGGGCTATCTCAGTAGAGTGATTTGCCCTAAATGCTGACTGGACAGTTTCAAAGAGGTTATTTTCTGACATGAAGTCATTTAGCTGCTGTGCAACGACCTTTTCAAGTAATTTCGCAAAAAATGGCAGATTTGACACTGGCCTATAATTACCTAGGCTTTCTGGGTCAAGGTTAGGTCGCTTGAGCGTGGATTTAATGACGGCAGACTTGAAGGCTCCAGGAACAATACCCGAGGATAGCGATATATTAATAATATTTAAAACTGATAGTCCTAAGATCACAAACAGATCCTTCACCAATGAAGATGGAAACGGATCAAGCAGGCACGTAGTTTGTTTGGCCCTACTGACCATCTGTGTTAGATTATCAAGGGACAAATCATTGAAACTGGAGAATGTTTCTGAACAACCGCCGACACGGTCCATACCCAACACCTCCACATCTTTGATATAGGAGGAGGATACAGAGCGTTCTTTTGAAATTTCATTCCTGATTAGTTGAATCTTTTTTATTAAAAAATTCCATAATGTCGTTAGCAGAATAAGTGCAACCATTTGGGTTAAGTTGTTGTCTGGTAAGTTTCGCCACTGTGTCAAACAAAAATTTCGGATTATTCTTAAATTTAACAATAATCTTAGAGAAAAACAAAGCTTTAGCTGAGGCAAGAGCTACTTTATATTTCCGCAAACTGTCACACCAGGCCAGTCGGAAAACCTCCAGCTTAGTAGTGCGCCATTTTCGTTCAATTTTTCTGCAACTTTGTTTGAGTAACCTAGTTTCTTCAGTAAACCAAGGTGTATTTTTCTTGGGTCGGAATTTATGCCTTAGGGGCGCCACAGAATCAAGAACATTAACGAAAGCAGTATTGAAGTTGTTTGTAAGTGAGTCAACAGACCCAGTGTATGTAGGTAATAATTATTTTAAGGCTAACACCGTTTTAGGGCGGATAGTGCGACTGCTAAAGCCTAAATTTTCCTTATCACAGTAAACATTAAACAGCACCTCACATTTAACAAGATAGTGATCAGAGATGGAATTAGGATACGGTAACACTGTAACATTTGAGGCTACTACGCCACGGGTCAGGACGAGATCTAGAGTGTTCCTATCTTTATGAGTGGGCACATCGACTATTTGATTGAAACCAAATGTATCAATCAGTGACTTGAATGCAATTGCAAGTGAATTTGATGGGGAGTTTATGTGAACATTAAAATCACCAATAATTACAACATTGTCCGCATAAGTTACTAAGTTTGTTAACAGTTCCGAAAATTCTTCCAAAAAATTTGAGTATGGTCCAGGTGGGCGATACACAACAACTAAATAAATTGGTGTTGACATTAAGGACCTCATAACAAGTGCTTCAAACGTTTTAAAACTAGTAGGGGTATTAGGAGTAAATTTCAACTTATCTTCCGATATAAGAGACACACCTCCACCTTTTTTGCATGGTCGTGCCAAGTGCGAACTCACAAAGTTAGGGGGAGAAGCCTCATTCAACACTACAAACTCATTTGGTTTTAACCAGGTCTCACAAAGGCCAATAAGGTTAAGATTGTGTTCATTAATAAGGTCATTGACAAGTAAAGCCTTGGAGGCTAGTGATCTAATATTCAGAAGGCCAAGCTTCAGCACTGTGGACTGAGCTGAAACCTTTCGCGAGTTTTGAACCTTAATGGCAACCTTAGTGGTAACCTCCACAGGATTATACTGCCAGTCTTGTGCCTTGCATGACGGCAGATGCGGCCCGAATTCCATACCACAGGAATATTGTTGACAGGTGGAGTAGCAGGATGACTATTGGTAGAAAATAATGTTATTTCTTCTCCCTCCTCACCTAACAAGGGAAAACAGAGGTAAGAAGCACAGAAGAAGATGCTATAGAAGAGTATAAATCAGGGTGTATGGTGCAGTCAGTAGGACGCTCTAAACTACAAAAACTATGTGAATTGCATGAATCTAGCATAGCGCTAGTTAGCTCTAGCGTTACAGACTCCACACCCATGGTTACAGGTTCACTAATCACCTGTGACCTGGCCTGCACTAGTGTACCCTGTCATGGAAGGCTTAAACAGTAATCTATATTTTAGAAAGAGTGAGAGCACCTTCCCAGTTAGGGTGAAGGCCGTCTCTCCTCAGCAGGTCAGGTCGGCCCCAGAAAGCAGGCCAGTTATCCACAAACCTAAATCCCTTCTGATTGCAAAAACTTGCCAGCCACCGGTTTAGCGAGACTAGTCTGCTAAACCTCTCATCATTGCCTCTCGCAGGCAAGGGGCCAAAGACAATTACTCAATGCCGACTCATCTTTCTGGCGAGATTACAGGTCCTAGCAATATTTTTCTTTGTAATCTCAGATATTCTCTTTCTAGTATCATTAGAGCGACGTGAATGACTATATCGGTGTAGCTAGCCCTGTCCTGGTGTCTAGGTTTGCTCGTCAGCTCCCTCAAATTAGCCTCAATGTTGGGTGCTCTGGCCCCAGAAATACACATAACCGTGGCTGGGGTGCTAAGCTTTATGTTACGGGTGATGGAGTCACCTATAACTAGGGTGCGGGAGCCAGTAGACCGGGGTGGAATGGGACTAGCTAGGGGGCTGGACTTGTTATGCGTCTGAATTGGCTCACCGCGATTAGCATGCCGTTTAGGGCTAGTGCTAACCGGACTAGCAGGTTCGCTTACAACCCACGCTAGCAGTGGTGTCCGAGGCACCTAACATTTTCCGTTTAAACTGCTCTAGCTCACGGACACGTCCCTCTAGAAGGGCTACTTGCCTACAGACACGGGAGCAATCTTTACAGCAACCCATACTCACTTGTAAGCGTCGGATGCCAAAGAGCGTCTTAGCAGCCGTGGGAGGGGATGCCCTTCAACAACGATCGGCAGCAGCTTCCGACTGTAAAACAATTGTGCGCGGCACTTACCTTGCGCCAATCGTCCGAGATACTTACCCGAAACTTTTCAACTGTTCAAGATAAAAAGTCTCAATCCAGAATTCCGCTATAGTAGGAATCTGAAACAATCTCGTAGTCGCGACGACGTGAGCAACACAAAATTCCCTTTACAACAGGGGAAACTCGTTTTGATGCTGAGAGCTACAGTACTCCTTGAATAACACATTTGCTAAGCTGATGTGGAATTGTCTTTTTAATATGCTATTATTTTTTTTATTACTACTGAGATTTTATAACTATGACCATATAAAAATTAAATAATGTTGTAATACTGAAATGGGTCACTGCATATACAGTCATTGAATGAGTCTTACAGTTGAACCCTTTTCAAGTCTATCAATAAATTATTCATGTGTATCATATAGTGGTATTTAATGCGCCTTATTATTATCTGTACATTTGAATGAAGTTATTTACTTCTTGGTTCATTCCCTTGTTTTATCTAGTCGTTAGACAGTCTCTACCCTGTTTTAAGTGGTGTTCTGATTTACAGTTGGAGGAAAAACCTGGGTTTTGGGAACTTTCCAGTGACTTTTTTTGTCATGACCTTTCCCTGTGGTATATAAAAAGTTGTCAGACATTTTGAAAGGGCATTTGTAAAAATTTTACAGCCTTTTCTGTCTGCTTTTAAGTAATAAAAACCTCAACAAAACTGCTTCACTCCAGCGTTTGTTATTCCCATCAAGTCTTGCAACCTAGAGGTTAAACAAAGATACCTAGGAAATGGTATGTCCACCTACAATATCATAGATGTACAAGAAGTTTTATAGCAGGGTTTATACTTTTCATCCAAGCACAGGAAGATAATACAAAATATTTAATTTTGGTCCCCACATTTTAGCATGTGTTGACTAGAGCTATGCTTTAACTTAAAAACTCCAATAACAATAAACTTGCTAAACTGATGTTGGATTGTATTATCTATATGCAATCATTGTGTTTCTACCTTTCTGATGTTGTAGTGAGTTGTGTATTACTATTATTAGAGAGAGCTGCTTTACTGGTATAGTTGATGAAAAGATGTACAGTATTCTGAAATGTAAAGCATCCTTATATTATTCTGTTTAATTTTCCATAAAAAAAAAGATAAAATCAAATCTCAACATATTCAGGCAAGTCAAGGGACTTCGGTTGGTGACACTCAAATGTGGTTCTTTTTTTTTTTTTGATATGGAAAAGTAGATGTAATATGAGAAACAATATAGATGTGGTTAGCTGACACTAGGGAAATGAGCTTTTAAAGCATTTAGCTCTAATTTAATTCAGGAGTGACATAATTGGTTTTAATGAGCTGTTTACAGAGTGAAGTGTCAATGTTGCTGAATCATTACTGAGACTGCCTGACGGGTTCCTGTGATGCTCACGCTGGGAACGAGCAGTGAGAAGCGCACTATTTGGGCCAGGACTCCTCCAACGGGACTCAATTTCACTTTCACACATTTTGTGACGCTGTGGAATCCATTTGGCTTTTTGTTGGAATAAAGTGCATAGCCGATCACAGAATTAGTGCGACTACACCGGGCATACCTTTGTGGCTATGCTAGCTTTCAGGCCAAGCATCAGAATTCGAAGACTTAGTTTTCTGTCAAAACCTGGTACATGAAGTGAGAAAAAGTGAGTCCAGTAAAATAAGGGCATTTTTATTTCAGGGGTATAACAAAAACAGTTTTGAATCAGAACATCTATTTTGGAATTATAAAACATGCAGACACCTAAAATTGAAACAAATCAGATCATTCCCCTTTGAAGTACTACTTGTGCTTCGTTTTTTGAGGATCATTTCCATCATTGAACTTTTTGCGGGTTTATTAGAAGCAGCTTATTACCATTCCCTACCAAATTTGGCCACTCTGTCTTCTTTCCGAAACATTACAAGGCATGATTACCTTGTAATTGACATTTAAGACGGCACCATGTTTGTGTGCCATCTTGTCACCAAGCCCTGCTCTTTATCCCTGGCCCTCCCTTGTACCAGACAACACAGCAACATCTAGTGGTCAACTTTGACCCATTGGGGCTGTAACTATTAGCCAATGTAATTCTAGAATTATAAAATCTGTTCACATATATTTTGTTGGTCCTTAATAGAGAATGTCATGTTTCATGTTTTGGCACTGTAATTACTGTGCGCTCTTGAACAGTTACAAAACTTGAAATCTTATCCATTGACGAAAATGGATGATTATACGCTAACAATAACCTATTGGTTATAATCAAACATTGTGGGTTTTCTAGTAGCTGTTTATTAGGTTCACATTTGGTTTAGTAGATGCAAGTTTGCCATTGCTGTCGGTCACCCCTCTCAAGGGATGTGACCAGGGTAGATAGATAGATAAATTGATAGACAGACAGACAGATAGACAGATAGACGGACGGACAGACGGAAGGACAGATGGACAGATGGACAGATGGATAGATAGATAGAAGTTTGTCATACACTACTTTTAATCAAAAGAGGGTTTTTATTACTGGATGACTGGTTAGCACGTCTGCCTGAGAGATCAGAGGTCCTAGGTTCTAACGGCCTTCCTGTGCAGAGTTTGCATCTTCTCCATCTGCCTGTGCGGGTTTTTCGAGGCACTCTACTTTCCTCCCACATTGACAACCCCCATCTACTATTTCTATTTACCTGTTTATGTATTTTCAGTCAAGCCGCCGGGCCTTGTGCATTCCACATCAGTGACCGTCTACCCTTTTTTGTGTTTTCTTGCAGACAGAAGCGGCGTTGATGTACGATGCGGTGCACGTGGTGGCCGTGGCCGTGCAGCAGTCTCAGCAGATCACTGTCAGCTCATTACAGTGTAACCGACATAAGCCCTGGCGCTTTGGGAACCGCTTCATGGCCCTCATCAAAGAGGTAGATGTTGCTTTATCTGCTCCCCCTTCTCTTGTACACGCTTTTAGGAGAGTAGGTGGGGACGGAATTTAAATGAGCTAGAGGCAAAATGTAATATTAGAAACAAGGAATGCATTTTTTAAATGTAGATCTACAAAAGGTACGTATATTTTTTTTAGCTTGTACTTTTTGTGGTTTTCTCATCATAAAATAAGCTAAATTTATGTTAGTGGTTTATTTTCAAATAAATTAAATCTTCAAATTACATGCTATCAATGTCTGATTTATCAGCATTTGGAACTTCATTTTTGATAGTCGGATATATTAAACCTGTGGTGGGGGACAAAAAGAAAGAAAGACAAAAGAAATATTTGACCCAAAAAAAGTTGTAACATAGGGGTATAGTAAAAGTTTAGAAAATTATTTCATAACCTTGTTTTAAATAACTTTAAAATATCACGCTAAGTGGAAAAAGGTTTGACTGAATTATTTTTCTCAAGGGTGACACTCATTTCCAAGCAGGGCACAGTCTGATTTGAATAAAAATACTGCAGGAAATTGGGTTATGTAAAGCCATATAAACCGACACAATCATCCAAAACACATGAATTCAAACATTCTCTTATTCGATTTGTGAAGAGCCCAACAAGGTGGAAAAAGACATGTTTGGTAAACCATTTTTTCCTCAGTACGTTTGCTTGCAGGCAGCAGTCCGATTATAATAAGAATAGTACAGAAAATTAGGTTATGTAAAGCCTACACGGACCCAAAAATCAGAAACACATACATTCAAATGTGTTTTTTTTTTGATTGTGACTGATTAAGATCTTAGTCTGCTTTTAGTCCTTTAATATTTTGATTATTCGTTCAAGTATCCATTCAAGTAATCTGACTCCATTTCTCCATTTTATTTTTTACATAACACAAGGGTCACTAAAAGGGAGGTTACTTGATTCTCCGACATCTTGCTGCTATGGGAACCCAAAAACCTCAAAAAAGACTGGACAAAAATTGAGAAGTAAAACAGTGCTGTTTGGCGTCTGAGTAGTATTCTTCCTTCTGCTTTTTAACACTGATGTTCAATTGCACTACATAATATAGCGACATCTATTGGACAAACAGTATTCAGTGTTACTTTCAATGGCATAAGCTACCGGCAGAATAGGTATCACTTGTCCATTGCTTATTCCAATCATGTTAACGCTTGTCAATAGTCAAGTAAACAGATTAGTCAGAGTTGTCACTAAAATCCAAGTTCTGATTGAAATGCAACTACCTGTTAAACCTGAACAGCCTAGTGAATAGAATATTAATTTGATACACTTAAAGATTTTTGGGGATTATTTACATATTGTGATTTATTTAGAATATAAGTAACTGTATATGGTTTGTTGGTTGGTTGGATTGTTTTGGTTGGTTGGTTGGATGTTTTTGGTTGGTTGGTTGGTTGGATGGTTTTGGTTGTTTGGTTGGATGGTTTTAGTTTGGTTGTTTGTCTGCTTGGGTGCTTGGTTGGTTGCTTGGTTGGATCCTTTAACAACTAGTGTCATATGGGCGCCATTCGCTGCGGTGTGTCTTGTGGAGCCCATCCCTCTTCAGGACATACTGTTGTAATAATTGTGTGAGTTTTTCAGTTATATGATTATTATTCTTTTCAATCATCACATCAAAATTTTAATCAACTCAATCGTTTAGTTATAATTGATGCACCTTATCCATATATCTGAACGGATATATTTATTTCTTGTTTCATCCACTTGTCTCCCCAATACATTCATTTATTTAGTCGTTATACTGTATCTACATTGTTCTAAATGCCGTTTGTATTTACTGTTCAGAGGGAGGCTTTGAGTTTTATCAAACGACTTGCAAAATTCAGTCCGGACAATGGAATAGTGTGAAGCCTTGGGAATTTTTCACTAACCTTTGTGCTGTGCCCAATTTGTATACAAATGATTGTCAGTCATTTTCAAAGGGCATTTTTGAAACCGTTAAAACCTAGACCTAGAATATTCTGAGTTACCTTTTTTTGTGGTCATAAAATGTCAAACTGCTCATACCACCACTTGTTTAACACATTTCGTCCCACGATTGGGATTTTGATTAAAAGACGCAGGGGAAGAAATATTATGTTCAATCATTATCTTTATAGGTAATTAAAATAGGCGCTTTTAACACGTCACGTTCCCCCTTTGCTGTGCTTTCGCATTGCCGCCATTTTAAAACCACTGTCATAGAAAAGAAAGTACACTGGACCCATTTTAAATTTGGACACGGAGCATTTGATGGCGTTCTCTCTTCAGTGAACAGAATGGTGGCAAAGTGGGAGCAATATAACAAAAAGAGCAACGGGTGGCTGCAGTTTTGTTGTGTTCAGTGTAACAGACAAGTGCTCAAAATGCTGTTTTTTATTTTTATTTTTTTTCAATTGTATCAAGGTCAGACAACAGAAAACTTTGGGGTATGTCGGGCTAAGGGATCAAGAATAACTGCATTTATGACACATCTCTACATAAATATACTGTATGTAGAACTTGTTTTTTTGCCAACTAATGTAGAACTAATAGTTATGTTGAAAAGCACTGCACTTAAACACTTTGAGTGATAGTAATCAACTATTAGTTGACACAAAATTAATCAAAAAGGTATTCTACATTGTTATCATTTTAACAATCATTCAATCAAGTGTTTGATCGAAAAGTGTCCAACAATAAATGAAGCCACTGTCACAATCAATGTTCCCTCTAAGCTGCGCGTGTGTGCAATCGCGCACTCCCTGCACATTCTCAGCGCACAAGAAAATCTATCCAGCGCAATGTTCCCTCTCAGCTGCGTGTGTGCACAATTGCGCTTTTCCGCGCACAAGAAAATCTAGCCAGCTCACAAAAATCAGTGCTCGAAATTGCTAATTAAGAAGCGAATTAAGTCAAAGTTACAGTGCATGAAGGTAAAAATACAAGGGTTGCCCTGGCGTTGTGTTCTAAATGCGGTATTTGAAATTCAAGGTCGCAGTCGAATGAAGTTGAGTAAAGTCAGTAGAGTTTATCGAGAACCGGCTACTTTGGTTCGGCTCACTAAAAGGAACCGGCTCTTTCGGGGCCTAAACGGCTCTTCAGGTTGTTTTTGCTTCTTTCATCCCTATATGACCAATATTATGTGAAATTATGCACAATATGACTTAAAGGAAGGGGGAATAGAACAAAAAAGAAAAAAATACAAAAATGAAAAAGTAGTGAAAAGCTGAGAAAAAAAGAAACAAAAGGTAGAGAAAAAGAAAGACAAATTCAGAAACAAGGCAGAAAAAAAGAAAAGAAAGCAACAAAGGAAAAAAGTAAATAGAGAACAAAAAGAAAAGAGTAACAGCTAGGAAAAAATAAACACAATGAGATTTTTTTTAAAGGAATAAAAAATGGAAAAAAAACAGGGAAAAATAAGAAAAAGTTTGTGTTGCATTCAAATAATTTCCAATTATACCAAAACAATCTTGTTGCCAACATTGTACTTCCACTAAAAAATGTGAATAAATACATTTGTGTATCGTGCAACCGACTAAATAAGCCCCCTAAAATGTTAGTATTATGCGACAAAAGATACCAGGAAAAAAAAGAAATGGAAATCTTGTGAAAGAATTGTTGTAAAAACAAATGACGTTTGTAAGCCGTACAACCTTTGCAATAATACATTAGTCAATTCATTCAAAAGTGAAAAATGTTTTTGCATTGCCGGAAACTCAGCAAAATGTAACGTGATGTCAAGTTTTGGACATGTTTGATAATGACTTAGTTGCCACTCTTGGGATTGCTGTTGCTTACTGTTGTTTCAAGCGTTGCTCACCGACTTTGTGTGAACGCTCAGACCCGTGGAAAATTAGAGGGAACATTGGTCACATGCCAGAGACGGGGACAGGACCCAATAGCGTTTGTTTCTCTCAGTTTTATTGAAAAAAGAGAGCAGTGCTTGCTTCCACGATACCACGATCGTCGGACACGGGCAGCTGAGAGCAGGAACACGGACGTGGAATTCCCATGTCGAGCGGGGATAGTCGTGGGTGGCAGGAAAGCTGGTCGGTAACCGGGACAGGGGAACAAGGGCAGAAATTGAGTCCAGAAAAAAGGTCGACAACAAGTATCAGGCAGATAACAGGGCAAAACAGGTCGTGGTCGGCAACAGGTATCGGGCATGAAACAGGGCAAAACAGGTCAATGGCCGGGACAGAAGAGCAGGGCAGAAACGGGTCCAGAAACAAGTCGGCAACAGGTAATCAGGCAGGAGAAAACCGAGTAGTAGATCGTCGGAGGGTACGGTGCTTGCCTAGCAAAAGTGTAGGTTCGTGGGAATACTGGTTACGAGCCGGGATGGGAGAGCAAGGGCGGTATCGAGTTCAGAAAATAGGTCGGCAACAGGTATCAGGCAGGAAACAGGGCAAAACAGGTCGGTGGTCGAGATCGCAGGACAGGGCAGTAACGGGTCCAGAAACAGGTCGGCAACAGGTATCAGGCAGGAGAAAACAGGACAGGAAAATTTCGGAAGGTAAGAGCTTGCCTAGCTGGGAGCATAAGTTCGCAAACAGTCTGACCCCGGTAACAGGGAGCCGGGGTGTTTAAAAAGTGGCAAGGGGTCAATCAGCGACCAACGGGGCAGCCACAGGTGCCCCGAATCAGTAAAAATGACAGCCACTCAAAAATATATATCTGAGAACTGCATTCAAAAAATGATCTTTCATGGTAGAATACTGTTTGTAACGTGTTTGAAAGCAAAGATGGTTTCAATTTGGAAAATTCAATGCTTAAGAAAAATCCTTACCAACATTCATTTTTAGCACTTTACAGTGGTTAGAAAAAATCTTTGGAAAAAAAAGATTTAAATAATAAGCAGAAATGCATGAACTAAATGTGCATTTTAAAAAAAAAAACTCTTAGGTCGAGGAATTAGCGCTAATTTTATATAACATGAGGCACAACACAGGTGAGCATGTTTAGAATACAGCGGTAGCAAAACTTTGTTTGGTTGTGGTTTATTAAGGTATTGATTTCAAAGTTAAGCATACGGATAAAAACTTGTCAGAGTTCGTTTTCAGCTTCCACCAAACTTGGAAACCTTCGATTCATTAATCTTCAATTTTATCACGGCAGCTGATCGTTTCTGTGCTCCTCCGCGTAGCATAGATTTCAAAACACCACGGCGGATGAAAGCATTCAATGGAGGGAAAGTGAGTTTTTGGTTTAAATCCACATTTGGGGGAACAACTCTGTCCAGCCTCCGGTAGCACAATAACCTTCAAATTGCTAGATACGCTCAGCACTTCTGCTAACAATGCACTGCGTGTAACGTCACACATCCACTTACGCGGATAGAACGTGCATAGATGTCGCATTTTGATGGAAATCTCAACAATTTTGACAAAAACAACGACTTTCACCCAAAAATGTTGTAATCTTGACTCGGTCAATCCTCGAACCAGTGACCTCTCTGAAGCGGGTGCCTAACACTAAGGCCACAGAGCTGGTCTCTGTACACCACTCTGCAGGAGGGACAGGCCACACTGCCCGATTGAGCCCCATTATTTAAAGAAAATGTGAGACTTATATGCGTAGTTTCTGAATATATGTGGGCCAAGCCAGTAATTAAATTACCGTAAATTCCGGACTATAAGCCGCTACTTTTTTCCTAAACCTTCAACCCTGTCGCTTATTCAGTGATTCGGCCAATTTATGTAACTTTTCTAACAGCCACCAGCGGCGCTCGAGTACAAAAGGTAAGATTTAGACCGGTGGAATATATGCGCCGAGGAAGACTCCAACTTCTTAGCTTGTGCACAAATTAAATCAGCGTAGACATATCCTCATCATGCAAATTACAAAAAGAAAGGCACATGACGTAGCTTCCAAGCTAAAAGCAAACGAGCAGTCCGTTAAAGCAGGAAACAGAGCTACTGCACGTAAACTTCACTTTGCGAGTGTTTTGTTTAATATGGGAGCGTGGGACGACGTCTACATGACAAAGTCTCTTTCCCATACTGGGGAAGATGACTTTGATGACGTAAATTATAAGGAGGAAGAGGAGGACGGTTTACCGTGGTTTCTACAAGTACGGTAATTTTTATTTTAACAGACCCTTTTACTGTGTTGCGAGCGGTTTTCTAGTAGCATTTTGCTACCCTTCACAGGCTCGGTTTGGGATGAAAGTTATAATATTATAATTAAAGTTTTGAAAACTCTCTCGGTGTACCGTCTTTCGTTGTAAATATGTGTAACCGATGTATAATATGTATTTGCACCTGTATATTTTTGTAATGTATTTATTTGAGACACCTATTCTGATTTGTTTTGCAAATTAAAAAAGAGGGGCGGAGCAAACGCGGGCTGACGGGAAGTGGGGTAAAGGTGAGTGAGACCTGTTGTCGCGGCGGACAATAGTGGATATATATTTTTTCCACCCTTACCTTTGGAAATATATATTTCTTGGATTAGTTTCAACGGGCACCCGGACTCTGCAGGTCTGCATCAAACTTTAAGTACCGGTATGATTTTCTGTTCATTTTGCTAGCTGTTTTTTTTTGGACTGTGTACTTTATATTCAGTTACAATCGCGGGACTCAAAGCCGGGTTTGGGCTAATTTTGTGATAGTGTTACATGTTTTAATGTGGGCACATGCGGCTTATATACAGGTGCGGCTTGTGTAGGTATAAGATAAGGTTTTCCTCCTAAAATGTGGTGGGTGTGGCTTATAATCAGGTGCTCTCTATAGTCCGGAATTTACGGTACCATGTTCTATGAAATATTGATTCATACCAAGGTTCTAATAGCTCTGTTGTAAAGTTTTAACCCCTTAACAGACTTTTGATATTCAAATATGTGTCCCTACAATGTCAGCAGTCACAGAAATGCAATGCCACATATAATCGGAAAGCATAAACTCTTGGGATTCAATATGTGAGGACCATTTCAAAATGTACTTATCTCAGAAATATCACGATCAATCTGAAACAAGAAACATGAAAACTATAAAGCTGTAATATCGCACCTATAATTCCTAAAGGAAGTTCTGCTGATGAGTTGACATTCTGCAAAAGGGAGTCATTCCATCCAGGACTGTCCAGAGAATCCAACATTGTAAAATATTTACTCCAAAACACACGGTAATGCAGACGGACAAAAAAAATCCGCCTAAAGGCATATCTGTTTTGTTTTTAAATAAGCACATCCGTAAAAGTATTCCCAATATGGTAGTTAGCCTCTGACCTCTTGATTGACACCACTTGCAAGCTTTCTTTTAATTGGCCACAGCCCGCATTCGCCAATGGGGTTATGTTCGACAAAAGACAGAACGTCTCCTTTGGTCCCGGATATCCTCAGCCAGTAGTAAGTGATTCAAATAATGATTGACACTTCGGTTAGCGAATGCAATTCTGAACAGAACATTGGGCAGATATTTACTGTGTATCCAAACCAGACCCCAAAATCAAAGTGCGCAACACGCTTCATGGTTTATTTTTATTAGGTGCAAATGTGCTCAATCATTGAGTGACTTCTGGAAAGAAAAGTCAAACATGTACAACTCTTCCCAAATTTCCCAAAAATCGGCCATAGTAAAATACACAGTTACAAAAGTTTTCGTGCTGAGAGTTGGTTGTCTTCAAATGGCCACTTTTGGAAGCGCCCAAACATACCATTAAAAATGTGTAAAATACAGTGTTTAGGTTTTTAGGTTGTAATCAATTTGGACAAGGTACCAGGTAAGGCTTCAATACATGGTCTCACCTGTTTTCCATCTAAGATGCCCATGCTCCACTCATCTGCAGGCATTGAATTGCAAATTTAAAAAATCTATGCAGAAAATAAATACCTTCTATTTCTGTGTGGTTTACTCAATGTCAGGAGCACTTGCAGTGATTATTTTAGTCCTTTCAGTATTACTTAGCAACACGGCGGCGCAGTGGTTAGCGCGTGTGCGGCACAGTTCTATGGTTCTGGGAACCTCCTGTGTGGGTTCAAATCCAGCTACCGGACTTCCTGTGCGGAGTTTGTATGTTCTCCCTGTGCTTGCGTCCGGGCACTCCGGTTTCCTCCCACATTCCAAAGACATGCATTTAGGTTGGATTGGCCGGTCCAAATTGTCCCTAGGTGTGAATGAGCGAGCGAGTTGTCTGTCCTTGTGCGCCCTGCGATTGGCTGGCAACCAGTTCAGAGTGTCCCTTGCCCACTGCCCGATGATTGCTGGGATAGGCTCCAGCACCCCCGCGACCCTACTGAGGATAAGCGGTACAGCTAATGAGATGAGATGAGTTTTACTTAAAAAAAAACAAAAAAAAAACGGTCCATCTTCTCCAAAGGGTTCATGAAAAGCATTCATTTAAACTGTGGGAACGTCTTGGATTGGGATTTTAGGTAAATTTTACACGGACATTAAGGGGTTAATTAAAATGGAAAGGTATGTTTATTTGTTCAATTAAACAGTCTAAAAATTAATGAAATGTCCACCCTGTATGGTGATGTTTTCAAAGTTGAAGTTTTATGTGATGAATTTTGAAGACAATTCATACTTTTTTGGTTTATTGGTTGATATTGGCTATTTGTTGTTTACTATGGTGCTTATACATTCATCTCAATCAAAGAGTTACAGTATAATCTTACAAGCATGCATACAAGTGGTGGGCAATTTGTGGCCTACGGGCCCCAGGCAGCCCATCAGGCTTTTTAAATCCGGTCCAAATGTTAAAAACAGAATGATAATAATTGCTACATTTTCTTTACCTAATATTTCTTATCACATTTTTATAAAGAAATGTATCAAATTTAATGAAAAAAAAACCCTTTTCTCGGTTAGCTGTTTTGCATTTACAGTTTTTAAATGTTTGCTTTTAAATGTTTTACTTAAAAAAGAAACAGGATTTATTACTTTGATTTAATGGTCTATATACTCTTTCAAATATCACAATTTGTTTCATTTGTGATGTGTTCTCTTTATTTTTTAGGCACACTGGGATGGCCTTACTGGGAGGATAACTTTCAACCGAACCAATGGCTTGAGGACAGACTTCGACCTTGACGTTATCAGCCTAAAAGAAGAGGGCCTGGAAAAGGTTATGTCACACATTTTTGGAGGACATTTTAAGGAAATAATCAATAAGTGGAGCCTGTTTACAATGGTTAAGACTTTGTAATATTTAATTTGCCTTGTACAAGTGACTAAAACAATAATTCCTAACAATATTTCTGGCCTCCATTCTTGAAAATGCTTGAAAATATAACGCTATTTTCAAGGTTTGAAAAGCGCTGGAATTTTTGGTGAAGTAAATGCTTAAAATATTTGTCATGTTTCAGCAATCAGATCCAATAGACAGTGCATTAAATGAATACAAATAAAACTGCCAAGCCTGCTCTCGTGGCTTCGCTTTGCCATTTCATTGGTTCTTCTCTTCTCTAGTTTGTATAATGTTGTCATGTGAGGCGTCACGCCCGAGACGACAGGTTCACAAGACCAAGATATGGGCTGCTGTTTTAATGAACGATGGCTAGAAAACAGAAAAGGCAAAAAATGCTAAAATATAGAGCAAATCCACGCCCAGCATGCTGCAAAGTATGCAAAAAGAGATCCAACTCTTCACAAACTGAGAGTCAGCTCTCTCCAGTCATATGGAAGGTAATTCACAGAGGTGACTAGCTTAACTATGATCTTTTTTGCGAACTGTTTCCTACATGCTACACCTAAACTATCAAACGTGGATTAGTGCAAGGATTACTTGCTCTGTTATGGACATTCACTACTGGCCCTGCAAAAAATTAGGGTAGAGTTTCCCAGTAGGAACTTGTAATCGGAAGAACTTCCTGCGATTAAAAATGTTAGCTGCATTTTTACCCAACACCTACATTGGGAGAGAATTTTCTCAAAAACATTTTCACAAGTATTTCTCAGATCCGCAAATATATTCATTCAATACCTAAAAATGGTTTATTGATAAGGTTAATAATTGCATATGTAAATCGCAGATATATTTGTGGATCTACAAAATACACGAGTACAGCGTTAGTATTTTTGTGGATCTGAAAAAATGGAGTGTAAATATTTTGGAGACAAAATCACAAACCCTGCAAGGAGAAATATGAGATGGAACAATGAAACTTAATACCCGGAATAGGTTTTGGGATTACATTTTGATTTCCAGTTCACGAGTGTTGAAATAACAACCTCAAATGAAATAAAGAAAAAAAAGAAAGAAAAAAAAACACTCAAGGCTTCAGCCTCCGCGGTGCTCGACCTACGGCCTGTGTGCGCTTGCACCTCTATGAATAATTTAGGCCATTAATAAAAACCCCTTCAGAAGCCCTCCAGGCTCATGAAGCCTGAATTAAAGACTTGATTTGCAATTACAAAGCCTATCTCCAATCGCTAAAATACGAAGAGCCCTGAGGGGACTCGAGCGGATGTGCTTTGGAGTGTTTGTGGGCCACCGACACGGCAATGTGGGTGGGATGTAGGATTAGGGATTCGAGGATTTTTTTTTCTTTCTTCGGCTCTTTCATTGTTTTGTTCAAATAACATCCAGCCTTGGGTTGTTTCCAGAATGACAATAGATTTTATTTGAATGTTTTGAAAGGTGTTTTAAGTAAAATACAGGTGCAAAATAAACCGAGTAATAGAGCAATTAACAGTATTACCGACTGTTAGTTTACGACACCAGTTTATAGCTAAATACACAATATGCATTTTATATTAAATGAAATGATCTGCATTTATATAGCACTTTTCAAGTCAATGACTTCCCAAAGTGCTTTACAATGTGCTCCACATTTCCCAAGAGCGGCCTTGCAGCCATGTAAGGCGCTAACCTGCTTATTAGGGGTATTAGGGGTTCAGTGTCTTACCCAAGGACACTTCGACATGTAACACGGACGAGCCGGGATTCGATATGGGATCCCTTGATCCCAAGACGAGCGCTCTACCTCCTGAGCTACCTCTGCCGCCCCTAGATTTTATTTAGAAGATCTATGGAAACTAGAATTAAAACGGAAAGAAAGTGTTTGTGCTGATAATGTTGATTGTTCCTTGATTGTTCTAATGGACTTTTGCAGTATTAGCAGGTTTCATGTTTGGTTTCTTTCATTGTCTTAGAAGCACTTTTGACTAAAAAAACGACGCTCTTAAAGGTGAGGTGTGGAATTTAAAAACTTGCAATCAAGAATTTAAGCCAGGAGATGGTGGCAAAGTAACACATTATTTGCGCTCATTTCTTAGACACGCTTGATTAAACTCTTCCTTTTTCATCTTTTTGGGGGTTTGTTCCCTCTGAACAGGCCTGAAAGCAGATAGTTGCAATGGGAAACAAAGGATAAGGGCTCTTTGAACTCAGTTGGCTCTTGTTTAAAAAAGAAAGTCTTTAATTTTCACCACCAATAAAAATACTATTATGATAAGAAAATTGAAATCTGAAAACTATGTTCGTTCATCCTGAATATTTTCAGTTTCTGTCGGCTCTGAATTAATCTCAATTAGACAAAAAAGTAAAATAATTCAATGAATTTAGCAATTGTGTACAAGACGAAACCAAATAATGGTTTGTTTTAGACAAGACAAACTAAAAATGTAGCACTGCACGGTCACGAAAAGTTATATTTACCTTAATATTCCCCGGAAATTGAGTTGTTTTAAAAAAAAAGACAGTTGTATTATCCATACTTAGAACTAATATTTGTTAATATTGATTAATTTTGTTTCCCCAAAACATACTTAAAGACTCATACTGTACAAAATAACCCCTAACATTGTGTGATTTGCTCAAAACAACACAAAACATTGTTTGACTTGATCATAAGAATCCCTAAGATTGGGCCATTTTTTTACAAACACCACCAAAAATGTGGTTGTTTTTAAAACAGGCCACAAAAATTATCTTCAAATGCAACATGATCTAGCGCGTTTATTTACAAAATCTTAAAACAAGTTGGCTCATATTCTAAACAACAAATAATTTACCAAATATTCTCACATACAAACCAAATTTATTACGATGAAATACAATACTGAAATCAAGGAGTCAGCTTGTAGGCACATAAAACAAAATGAAGGCAAGAGGGCGTAATAAAAGCATAGCCACAGCCGTGGTCCCCCATCACCAATCTCTGCTCAGTCAATCGGCGCTATCCCAAGTGTGTTGAGGGTCAACATCTCATTTTATTGTTACATGCTGTGTTTTGTTGCCTTTTTCTATAATAATGGGTCCCATGAGAGTTAGTGAGGAAAGTAAGGGTGAAAAGGTGAAGCAAAAGTGAAAAACAGTGACACAACAATCAGGTCGAAAAAGGAAACAATGTATGTCATATACCCACTGCTTAATGGTATGTTAAGGGTTCAACATAGTTTTATTTTTATCTTTATTACTGGAACAGTAATCCTACTTATTTTATCTACACAATATATTTGTTTATGTAGTTTCATTAATAATTTGGTACGCATTTATTTTGGTATGTGGCTGTTTAGAAGCAATTTTAGGGGGTTGGGTTAAATGCAATGTGAGTATAAACGGTAATTAGTGCAACCCCCAACAATTGGTCATCCTTTTAAAGTGCCAAAAAACATTATGTGGTGTGATCTATTTATTGTACCAAAGAGCCTATTAAACTGGAACATTTCATTTGGAACAAGTCAAAAAGTGTGTTTATGTATCCCTGTCACAAAGTGTGTGAATCTGTCCTTATTTTAACTCAATGTGAGTTAAAATATTGGTACTGAAATCCCTAAGCTTAAACACAATAAAATATATTTATAAAAAATAAAAAAATCAAGATTCAGCATCCACTTCTCGAAACAAATGCTCCCCACGTTTCAAATGCTCCTAGAAAAAAAATATGAAATGTTAATTCCCAGATATTTAATGAGCATTTTCTTTACTTTTTAGATTGGCACCTGGGACCCTCCGAGTGGCCTCAACATGTCAGAAAACCAGAGAGGAAAGACAACAAACGTATCTGATTCCTTATCCAACCGATCCCTCGTCATCTCAACTATACTGGTAATTATTTTTAAGTTTTTTGTCTGTTTCAATTAGATCTAAAATGTGTTATGATGAGGGGCAACACTAGTCAGTGTGGTGGCAGTTACAATATTTCCTATTATTTTACCAACTTCCTATTTGAATTGGTTAAATCTAAACGCAATTTTTGATTCACATGAAGAATGCCACTTTAAATGATGTTTAGATATACATGTTATGTTAACTGATAAGCTAACTAGATGTATTTCATGTTTTTTTTGCAGGAATATTTCCAAATTTTACAAAATCAATTTAGCTTTTTAATGAAATCAGTATTTCAGTGCCTCAACAGTAAACATTGCTCTTTTTTAAGTGTCATCATAGAACAGCGTTGGGCAAATAATAATATAATTATATAATAATAATAATAATAATTTCCTTGTATTGTCATTCTGTGTAACAATGTACACAGAACGAAATGTCGATTGCACCTGACCCGTTGTAGCGAGCCGATGCAGCCGCAGCCAACAGAGGGCGCCACCGACCACTTTTTAAGTCTTAGGAATGACTCGGCCGGGGGCGCGAACCACCGACCTCCCAGTCTCAAAGCGGGCGCCTTACCATCTAGGCTACTGACGACCTGTGGCCCACATATAGCCAGTGAATGGAAATGCTCAGAATGTCATGACAATATATATAATAGTATACAAACTCCTACTAAGAAAAACTTTCTTTTTTAATACCACAGAAAAACTGCTCCGAAATTACGACAGAAATACTAAAAAAATACTGGTACAGGAATGCTAAAAAAATGATAGAACTAAAATACGACCGAAATGCTACTAAAATATTACATACATACTACAAAACTAAATAAGACATCTGGAAAATGAGTTTTTCAAAACTTTCACTTTTCAATCGAAAATAAACACACCATTTTAAATTTGTTTTTAACCAATTTTTGCTTGGTGGATTTTTTAGGCTACCAAAATATTCTTTAATTAAGTCAAAATAACATATGGTAATACTTAAGAAACTTGGCAGCTCGATAAGTAAATAAGTAAGTAAAACTTAAAAAAAAAAGAATCACTATTATACGCCAAGATATGTTGTGTATTTTTACTGTTCTTAATTTCCCCTGAAAGAAAATGTTGTTTTTGTGTATTTTTGTTATTTATTATTTCGATCCATTTTTTAACTTACCCCAGTTGACTGAGTGACTGGAAAAAAGCCTTTTTTTCCCTTAAGAGTAAATGTTGCCCAATTTTGCTCAAATAGAAAATAAAGGCTACTGATGGTTTATTTTATTCAATGTTCATGTAACGGGGATTTTTGTATCAAGAAAATATTTATTTTGTGCCAGTTGGAAACAAAGTAATTCTTACAGATCCACAAGAAACCCTTTAACCCATCCCTACCGCTCACCCCTTATCTATTGCGCTGTGCCTTCTGCGCCAAAAGCAAATACTTTGGGATCTTGTGACATGTCTACAAAATAACTGCTTGCACCTTGTTTTGGCACCATTATTTACAAAGAAAAATGAAGGCCAGCTACCTCAGCTTCCCCATGAGCAGTTTGCATGTTCTTCCTGTGCCCGAGTGGGTTTCCTTTGGGCACTCCAGTTTCCTCCCTTATTCCAAAGCCATGCATGTCAGGCCCATTGGCCGGTCCAAATTGTCCAAAGCAGGCTGGGATGGGCTCCAGCACTCCTGCGACCCGGCGCAGAAATTGGATGGATAAATGGATGAAAGTCAAAATAAGCCTTAATGAAGTAATTGTTGGGGGTAGACACATTTGAAGTGGTATATTACAATACAATACAAACATCATATTTGTTCCTTTATCTTCTTTGTTTTCTTTTATCCTCACTGT
Source organism: Urocampus carinirostris (assembly GCF_059441175.1). Lineage (NCBI taxonomy): Eukaryota > Metazoa > Chordata > Actinopteri > Syngnathiformes > Syngnathidae > Urocampus > Urocampus carinirostris. The sequence goes on from NC_142350.1 coordinate 33,499,536, forward strand.
AAAATGTGAAACTGGAGTGCCTCGTCCAATTTCGTTGTCACAAAATGTTCAACCCATTTTGTAACAATGAAAATAAAGGTATATTCTATTCTATTCTATTCTATTCTATATTTGTTGATATTTGGGACACATTGTTCTTATTACATAAATTGTATCAAGTTATCAAATGTCACACATTGAAATAAAATGTGCTGAAGAATAAGCTTATTTCTGGAGAGCGGGTCGAGCGCTTTTGTTGATTTTTGTCTTGAGTATGGTGTCCCTCATTCCCAAAATAAAATCAAAATTTTTGCTTTTATGACTTTTTGAGTCAAAAAGGTTCCAAACACCTGCTTCAAGCCTTACACTTCTACCCTAACCCTCTAACCTTACCCCTTGTCCTAATCCTCAGACCCTCACATTTGAACCCAATCCCTTAACCCTATGCATCACTGTAGCCCAACCCGAACCCTAAATGCTGACCCCTAACCCTAACTACTAGCTACTGTATATGAGTGATTGCACAAATAAAATAAAATTAACAAATAAAAAACAACATTTGATTTTCCCAACTCTCAGCTTGCAGCAGTTTTCATTATTTGGCCCTCTATCCGTCTGAGTTTGACACCACTAGTACATTAAACAGTAAGCCATGTTTTACTTGTCAATGTGTTAAATACATAGTACAAACATGCATTACATCATTCCCCCTTTGGGTATTAAAAGGTATCGAATCGTTTGGAATAATAAGTGTGTATTTGCAAACTGCTGTCCCAACCTTAGAGTCACCCAGCAAAGTAATCTTATCATAAAGATAAAAAGTACATTCCGCCTAGAGCCATTGGAGTCTGACATATGTGCATAATGGATATATGAAAACTAGCAGAATAAAATATGTAAAAACATAAAGGCCCTCAGCCCTTTCAAACTTTATACGGAGATGTCATTTTTTATATGGTTTCCACTTTAAAAATCTTCAACTTCTCTACATAAAGCGGCCTTTTACTTTTAATGGCCATTTTTTGCTGTCCAATTGAGAAAATGATGCACGGCACTGTCAAAGCGCAACTTGCGACTGTCTCAGTAAAATAAAATCTCATTTTGGCGGTACTCAAGTTTCGCTCTCAGACAATTTGATGCGTGAATTACAGATCTGTTTTCCATCAATTATTTGATCAGACATGATGTAGTCGCTCCAAGTAACATCTACGTCATCGAATTAGTCTTATAAAATGAGGAAGCACACTTTTTCAGTTTCTGAAAGATCCTGAACCAGTGGTCTTTTAATACAGACCACAGAGAAAAAGGGGTCCAAGAATAATGACCATATATATAAGTATATAAAATACAAATTATTTTTTAAAAAGTGTTGGTTTTATTTTGGTATTAGTTTTGTCTACAGTTGTGAAAACTACAAAATTACTACAAAACTAAATATCTAATTTAGTTCTTGAAAACAGTTACCCTATGTTATTTTGCTTTAATTAAAAAAATAACAATTACTACAAAATACTGCTACAGTAAAACTAAATTACTAATTAAGGAATACCACAAACATACACAGATGCCATGATTGCCAATTTGGAACACCTGCGACGGCTTGATTGGCACCAACAGCCCGGACAAGCTGATTGGTGGCCACATCCTTCTTAAACCCCCGGCTTCAGTTCAGTCTTCGTCAGATCGTTGCGAGCTGTTGTGTTCCACGCAGTGAGCTTTCCCGTCCGACTCCGTTCCTGCTAAAACCTTTCTCCTGCCTGATCTCTGTTTTCGACCCGTTTCTGGACCTGACTACGCCTGTTCTGCCTGCCTCTGTTACCTACCCGTTTTGCTTCATTTCCTGCCTGCCTCCTGCCTACGACCCTGATTACGAACTTGACATCGCCCCTGATATCCAGCCCCGGCCAAACGACTTACCAGTCCCGCCTGTCTTCGTCCGACACGGAAGTGTCATTCCCGCCTCGCCGCTCCCGTTTTCCGTCAGTCCTCGGATCAAAGAAAGCAAGCCTTACTCTCCCTCTCTTTTCAATAAAAACTGAGAAACGCATGCTATTGAGTCATGTGTCCTTTCTGGTCTGTGACACACAGACAACTATTACGGAATTACTACAAAAATCCTACTACGGACATCTTACAAAATTACTAATACAGAAATCCTATAAATATGCTACAGAAAATTATTCTACAGAAATCTTGCAAAATACTATAAAAATAACACTAAAGTAATACTACAAGAATACCTAATAGATACCATAAAATTCTGACAACAGAAATACAAAAAAATCCTACTACAAAAATCCTACAAAAGAACTGTAAAAACACAACTACAGTAATACTACTAATTGACTTAAGAACTACTACAAAAATTTCACTGCGGAAATATTAAAAAAATCCTACTACAGAAATCCTACAAAATAATACAAAGATGACACTAAAGTATTACTACCAAAATAAGTAATATATACTATTAAAATCCTACTACAGAAATCTTACAATAAGATTACAAAAATAACACTAATTTTATACAGCAGAAATGTTTAATATATGACATGATAATCCTACTACAGAAATTCTACAAAAATCCTATTAGGGAGGGTACTACAAAAATCCTACTTCAGAAATCCTACAATAACACTGTGAAAATATAACTACAGCAATACAACAGAAATGCTACAAAAATCCTACTACGGAAATACTACAAAAATCCTTCTATGGAAAAACTACAAAAATACTGCTACGGAAATCCTCCCAAAAGTTCTAAATATAAAACTACGATAATGCCACAAAAATATTACTACGGAAGTACTACAAGAATGCTACTAAGGAAATGCTACAAAAATATGTGTATACAAATGCTACAAAAATTCTACTACAAAATTCCCACAAAAATACCCTCAAAATACAACTACAAGAATAATACAACAATACTGAAGAAATACTATGCAAATCCTACTATGGAAATACTTTAAAAAGCCTACTACAGAATGCTACAAAAATCCTAATACAGAAATCCTACTAAAGTACGATAAAAAGTACAACTAGAAAAGTACCGCTACGGAAATACGACAAAAATCCCACTATGGATGCTACAAAAATACTACTACAGTGATCCTCCTCAATACTAGAAAAATACAACTACAGTAATGGCAGTGATTGTTCTGTGCAAATTTCTTAGTGTAAAAATAGCACAATCAGGTTAATGGTGAGCTGTAATTATTGAGTGTGATACTTTTTCCTTTGCGAGCGTTCTGCGGAATGATTGGATTGCCGTTCTCATCAACTTCGAGGAAGTAATTGCCATATCTGGATACAGTCACAGGGAGGTGTTTGATGGCTTGTGAGCAGGCAGGAAAGCAGGGAGGGTATGACAATAATTGGCTTTGTTACATTTGATTGATGCCTATTTTCATGCCGCTTCTCCTCATGTTCACAGGGATAATGTACTATAAAACATGATGTAATTGCCATTACTGTTCTGGCCCGTCAGCATTTCATGTACTTTAGGAAAAACGACTGGAATACTCTTATGCCGTAGAGATTGTGTTGCTTGTGTCGTGTGATGTTGAAGTAGAACAAAAGAAAAAAAAATAGCTAGGAAGGAATATACCACGATTTTCCTACTATAAGCTGCACCTAAAACCCAGATTTGGCCAGAAATTTCTATAGTGTGCCTTAAAACTCAGGGCGTCATATACAGAGATACCTTGGGTATCGTGGTTAATTGGGACCAGAATTGCTCACGAAATGTGAAACTCTGCTAAGTAGCGTAGCACCTTCATAAAAGTCCTAAAATTCAAACTACTGTATCCCAAGATAATGTTCGTACCGACTGAGATTATACGACTGTAACTAAAGGAAAACTACAAATCTACAAATTAAAACACAGAGCACATAATTGCAGTTGAATGATAGGGCTTTATGTCATTATACAAAAGGACAACACAATTGGAAGGCTTTTCCTTTAAGACCAAGAAGTGACTTAGAAAGCGGCTGTAAGCTAGCAACGGGTAACCTCGACTTCAGCAAGATGATTAAAACACAACCGTCCAAAATGTAGCAATTTCCCACGAGCTGTAGCTCCAGGTCATCCATTTAATTGGTAATGGATCTGGCATTGGTGAGATACAAGCTCAGCAGTGGTGGCTTGAGGGCTTTAGATGTAAGCCTAGCCGTAGCCTTGGGCCAGACCGACAGCTCCACTATTGCCTTATTGCCTCTCCCAACACTCCCTCAGTCGCTTCCCGGACCCAATAATAATTAACGAAGCCCCCGCTGGTGATCACAATTTATTTGCGCTCTTCTGACTTTCCCCAGAGTCTGATGCAATTCATAAATTTATTTTTATTGTAACAAGCTGCTAGAGCTACTTGCTGTCACCGTCCTTCCCAGTTTGTTTTGGGTGAACACATTGACTTGTGTGCCTGCCTCGTTGTCTGACTGACACCGGCCTAGCACAATCGTGCACATAGACGGTGATACCCCCTCAACCCACAAAGCCCTCCTTGACCTGCCTCTGTGACCACATTTGCTGCGTGTGGTCTGCTGCAGAACACAATGCATGATACGTCGATATAAATGACATTGAAGACAATTCCATTCAATACAAAATCCATGAAGCAGCAAACCAGCAATAACCGAAGTGCAAAGTAGCTAGGGGTCCGCAAAATATGGTTGGTACGATCAGAAATGCATGTATTTCTACACGCTTGTGGGGGCTTTACGGTTTATTAATGTATATTACGGTATTTATGCATTGATTGATCAATCCAAAAACATCACTGGCCCAAATCGCAAAACATTGTATCCAATGTAGAGGGGCTGACGCTTAAGCACCAGGCCACATACCAAACATACAAAAACGCAATATATTTTATCTCATTATCACACAATTTTTACTGACAATGGCAGGAAACGAATTTTAGAGGACGGATCTATCAGAAAGTCATCCGTAAAGATTTAATTAAAAACAATATTCGATACATTTTCAGATGCACTAAATACAAATTTTCCTTGTCGTGCTTTTTTTGGAGTTAATGTATATCTTACACGACAACATTCCGTTTTCTCCATTTTCTAACATTTGTTCCTGGCACAGTAAAAATATTTAAATATTCAGATAAAATCCACTGCCTTTTTGCACGAAATATTTATCTCTGTAACCCGGGTTCTATTCCCAATGCATACAATGTTTTGCAATTTTGGTAATCCAAACTATTCAAGTGATCAATCGTTTGACTAAAATATACCACAGGCGTATAAAACGTGAAACACTTGTACACAAATGAAGTTCATGCTGTAGTTTTTTTTCCATTGTGCCAAAAGACCATTATTTAGGGATTCGCCTCATAAATAGTGAGGAAAAATTTGGAAGATTTTGTGATAGGCATTTGTAAAGCACTGCAATATGTTCATTGAAATATGAGGTTGTTAAAACTAAATTTACTTGCGCATCAAATCATTCTTCATGTTTATTATGCTAATCTATCGTATTTATTGTCTTGCGGCACACTCAGCATTTTCCCTCCTAAGCCACTTTGTCTAACTTCTCTGGTGGAGTCCCAAAATGTCCCAATTACCGTCGATGCAGACCCTAGCGTAAGTTGTTGACGCACACGGTAGCAGTTGTGGCTAATGTCGCATGATAGATGTGGATTTCATACTTTCACATGTGCTAGCAATTTTGGCTAATGTTGCTCAATAGATGTGAAGGGCATACTGTGGAGTTCTGTGTTTTTTACTCGCAATAGGAGTTTGTCCTTCCTATTTTATTTTGTAAAACAAATTATGCCCCACCCTTGCTGTTTTCTGTGTGTGCATTTACCTTGTGCTTCTCTTTGTACCGTACTTGTTCACGATGTCCATTGTGTTAAACCTTTGCAACACCTGGCGCCAACCGCGTTGGACTCCACTGCCCATCAGTATTTTGCTTTTGGTTTGCAGAGGCACTTTTGGAGGGAGACTCGGCGTCAAGTATCAAACATGTTTAACATTTTTGCCGCTCGGTCGCCATAGGAGAAAACGGCGATCTACCCTTTTCTGCAAAGCAGGCATTTTGAACAATGCTCACTACGTTGTTATCAAATCCAATTCACACAGCAGCACACACTGATATTTGTGTATTACAATATCCTGTGTTATATTATACATGTTATGACTATTTGGTTTCAGTTCCCAAGTGGCACACAACACTAAAAGCAGACGCAAAATATCCAGACAGATCCATGCACATTTTACGTACATGTCCTTTCTCTCACGTTTGCCAGGAGGAGCCATATGTGATGTTTAAGAAGTCCGACAAGCCCCTATACGGGAACGAGCGTTTTGAGGGCTACTGCATCGACCTGATGAGAGAGCTGGCACACATCTTGGGCTTCACCTATGAAATCCGCTTAGTAGAAGACGGCAAATATGGTGCCCAGGAAGAAAACACAGGCCAGTGGAATGGAATAGTCAAAGAATTAATGGAGCATGTAAGTCTTAAACAGTATTTGTTTTAACACTGCAGTTATAACGGTGCAATTTTGTTTGACACAAAATGAAATTAAATACTTTTTCAGTTATCCAAAGTATTAGAGTACCATATTAGAGTACCATAAGACCATAAAGCTCATCTAAATACCCCAAAGTTGGCCAGAAATTCAAATTTGCGCCTTATATCCTGGTTGTACAGATCCCTTGGTGTTTGTGGTTAATGGAGACAGAACCACCCACCAAGTAGCGTAACTTCCTTCGGGATGATCTTTTTACAGACTGAGACTTCGAACGAATGAATTAAAAAAAATCTAGGTTAGTTGATTTCAATACTAGCATACAAGTGCACAATGTAATCTATGTAAATGTTTTCAACCTTGTTTTAGCCGAAGTACTTTTTTTTATTAAAAAAATCTCAAGGCTCACCTTACATTGAAAATGTTAAAAAATATTTTTCCCAGCACCAGTTTTCATTATCTATGTATTTAAGTTAAAATTATTATTATTAACTGTCTAAATTGACAGTGTGGACTGTATCTTATAATGTTTGCTCGCCATTGTGCAGGGGCTAATAAAAGTTATTAATCCTGGTTAATAATTTTGCAGTAATTTGGAATTTTAGTTTATGTCTAGCATGTTTTCTAAAATTGTCTATCATTTCATGTTGTTTTTTTTTGAGAAAAAATAACAAAAATAATACTGAAATTGAAACAGTGAAACACAGAATTTGTACTTTGTTCAATTTTTTTTCTGTTTCATTATTATTTTTTCAGTAAAGTAAGATTATAATAAAAAAAATGCAAAATTATGTGAAGGTGTTTACCTTATTTGAATGTTTTAAGGGCATTTCAAAAAGTTTCATAAAACAGAATAGGTTTGTGTACCCATGTACGGCATCGCGCCAATGGAGTCGAGTACACAAAGAGAAACCTAGTAATAGGCTTCCTCCTACTTATATGGATGTACATTATATTACAGTTACTGGTTGATCACTGAAAGAAAGCAAAGATACAAATTAATAGTGGGGAATTAGTGTGCCCCCGCATACTGGTTTAAAAAACAAAGGTATCTGAATATTCATTTCTCAGGAACCAAATGAGATACTAAGTCAATGATTTATGGCAGTGGATTTATTAATTACCAATTATTTTTCATATTACTTTTTCTATTTTACATTTTAGTGTACTATTGGCAAACAATGCATATTTCTGTTCATCAAAGATTACAGATCCATGTTCCGAAAAGAAGGAAAACAAACAATTTTGCAGAAAATAAAATAAATACAAAAATAAGAAAACCAAATACTGAATTCTCAGCCAACATAAAAATACATTTTTTTCCTGCAGCTTTTAGACTGTATTAGAGCTAAAAGTGTTCGGAGAGCATAGATCCCGTCATGAGTCATTTCCCCAGTAGACCTTATTAAAGCATACACAATGTGCTCGCAGTCAACGTTAATTGCTCCCAACAACATTCCATTTTCGCTAAACTGCTTGGATAGAAAAATAGCAGCCACTGTGCAGTCAATATCTGACCCATTAGAAGTAACACCCGATGGGTGTCAACTACTTCTTAACTCGGGCTTCTGCCCTCGATCAATACACTGTATGATTTGTGTGTGTGTCACAGTTGGTGCACCATTGGGGCAATATGAACCGATACGAAGGGGGGGAAGGTGGGCGGTTCAGCCGGGAAGACAAGAAAAGTTTCTCAGGAGTCAAACTTTAGGGTAGCGCTATGTCACATTGATACCCAACCTTATCATGGTGAAGTAGGACTAACCTGTGCAATGTGTTTTGGGCTTGGGGACATTATAAGGAATGGATTAAATAGATGTGCCTCTGTCATTTATTTTAACAAGAACTGCATTTATATTATAAAAGTATGCACATTGAACAAATACAGAGCTAAATTGACATATCACCTAAAATGTTTGCCCTCAAGTTAATAGTCCATAAAAAAATCCAAAAAATGTAAATCATTTTTAAATAAAGTTTATAAATATCAAGAACCAGGACAGGATCAGGACCCAAATGCGTGACGTTTCTCACACAAGCCTTTTAATGGGGAGTCATGCACGTTAGGCAGCAGTCTGGCGTGGAATGATAGGAAGCCACAGGCCGACGAGATCGATACCAATTGCCCGAGCAGATATCGGACAGATGGGGTCGATACCGGACAGGACGGGACAGACAGGATTGATATCAAAACAGGATATCTACATTAACCAGGACAAACTAGACAGGAACAAAACTGGCAACTGATATTAAACAACAGGACGGAGAGGATTGTTATCAAAACAGGATATCGAAACTAAAATGGAAAAACTAGACGGGAACAAAACTGGAAACCGATAACAAACAGGACAAAATAAACAGGAACAATACCAGACAGGAAATACCAACAGGAAACAGTCTTGCGGGGTAGAGGTTCGTGGACGGACTGACAAAGGAAGAGTGAGAGCACTGAGCTTAAATAGACGGAAAGGCAATCTGTCAACGAGCCGCAGCTAGCGCCACACGGGCGGGGCCAATTGGGCGTCATGGCAACCGTGACAATAAATAAATAATACGTGATGCCATCAGTGAAGTGTGTTGAGATTGTTTGGTGAGACATTGATACGTTTATAGCTTAGAATAAGGAATGAAGGCATCAATGAATTTTTAACTTACAAGTAGAACAGGAGAGGACAGTACAAAAATTCCCTCAAAACACAAATTACAAATCTGTGCTAACAGCCCACTGGTACGCACGTTCTTTTTGGACAAATTTTCAAAGAGCAAGTCTACCTCAAAGGGTGTGGGTATCAAATTATAGCAACATTATTGCCCGATAGAGACAAAGATTTAGACAGAACAGACCAAAGAGTTGTTTAACTCGTCGTTTTTTTTTTTGTGTTCATCCATATATGTTAGAACAGATTACTGTTCTCTCTTCAATTTTTCTCATATAAACAGGCATTTTTGTAAATACTCATAGTTTAAGAATTTTGCATTTATTTCACATAACATGAGCTACACCTAGAGGGACCGCACATACTGCACATATTTTTGTATAACGCGCACTTGATTATAACATGTACCGAATTGTTTTTTATAAAAATCTGTATAAGAAGTCGTTTCACTTTTTCTCAACTGTAACTTTGCAACAGAAATCGAGCCCAGGTCACAGCATTGGGAGTCCCAAATTCTGACCACTGGTGCACCAGTAATATATATAACATATAAGAAAGGCGTTTAATCTCATCATCACACTATTTATATTCATGGTACCAGAAAAGAATGGTAATTTCATTGTGTATTTTACATGTTACAGTGACAAAAAAAATAGACAATTGTATTCCATTTCAAGAATTGAAAGTGACAAATGTTGTTGAATGTGTGGGGCCTTGTATTAAATCATTCAACAACGTAAACTATGAACACAAATGAAAAATGAAATTTTCATTGTATTCATCTTATGTCCTCCCAAGTCCAATTCCTCATCAGATGCACTGTCTCTTTTTTTCAATATATTCTTTAAAGTTTTTTCTCTGGTACCATGACTAAAAATAGTCTAGTCATGTTCATTTGTATAGCCCTATATTACAAGGTAGGAATTACAAGGAAAAACTCAAAAACCTCAACATGAAATAAATGGAGAAACATTGAGGAGGGAACACATATGAGGTAATCCCCCTTCCAGGATGACCAAGCTGCAACGGATGTTGCAACAACACATAATAGATAGATATTGTCAACATGAAAAAAAAGGTTATTCATAAGCTATGAATATAAATGTGTTTTAAGCCTGGATTTAAACAGATATAGTGTAATAATGAGATAAAAACCTACTGCCTTTGCATATGTTGTCTATATTACTGGTGGAACAATGGTCGGCTTTTGACGCTTTCACGACCACGATCCGGGTTTGATTCCTGTTGCATTCAATGTTTTGCGATATTTTTGCACTGATCAATCATTGCACAAATATGGTATAAATTTGTGTAAAACGAGGACACAAACGGAGTTCTTTTTTTAGGAAACACACATGCACACACACACACACACACAAATTTTCTGACATCTTGCTGCTATGGCTACCCCTCAAAAACACAAAGCGTACAAAAGTCAGGGCAAAAAAATTAGAAGAAACATGTTTTTTCAATAACTGCTAGTCTTCGTGGTTTGTAATCTTCCTTGTGCTTTTTGACACTCATTTTCAGCTGTATTACACAAAACAGCAATATCTCGTGGTCAAAGAATCCCATAAAGGGAAAATAAAAGGTAATAGTTACAGTCACCATTAAGAAGTCAGGGCTTTCTCAACTATAGTACACTGCTAAAAACAATTGCTGATGAGTAATCCCCCCTCTCTCTGAATTTGACCCGTTGCTTGAAATACAAATAGGGTTAAATGAAAATGTTGTCGGGCCATGGGTCCAGAAAGAGGTTGCCTTTAAATTTCCCGCAGAGTGCCTGAAAAACAACACTCCCCATGACTACATTGTGTTTTCCTAATGGGATTGCCTCTAAATGTTTCCTCCGCCCTTAACTTATGGCCTATCCTTCTCCCTTTTTATGTTTATTGACAGAGAGCTGATCTGGCAGTGGCGCCTCTCGCCATCACATACGTGCGTGAGAGGGTTATTGACTTCTCCAAGCCCTTCATGACTTTGGGTATAAGTATACTCTACCGCAAGCCGAATGGGACCAACACGGGGGTCTTCTCCTTCCTCAACCCCCTCTCGCCCGATATCTGGATGTATATTCTGCTGGCTTACTTGGGTGTCAGTTGTGTGCTGTTTGTCATAGCCAGGTAACATGTCGCTTATCAGCCGATCTCACACACAAAAGTCGCTGTCTTGTTTCTACGTTGCATTGATGTCTAACGAGGGGGGCTACTCTCAGTAATTACACTTGAGGTATCCTGGGCATGCTGACGATGGAAAACCATGGTCGTGTATACCGGTGGTCGGCGGTCCTTTCCTGTACCACGGACCAATTTAATGTCCGACAATATGTTCAAGGCTAATCAATACCCATACGAAATGTCACCAACTTTTGGTACTTCACTCATGTTGGTTTTCTAAATGTAAATAAACAAACACACACAAGAATATATACATATATATGTATGTAAACAAATAAAAGGAAATATGAAAGAAAATTCAAATTAATACTAAAACATCATGAATTTAAAGCAAAATAACCAGAGCAACTTGTTTCAAAATAAATGTATAACGTTGAGAAAATGTTATTTGGGTTTTGATTAGAAATGTGTCTCTTGTACATAGCACGGTTAATCCAATTTTAGTCTAATGTAATCGAGCAAAAATGGCAGTTGGAAGGGACTAATAACTAAATGAGAAGAGACTAATGATCAAATAAGATTCCACTCACACAGAGCCACAGTAAAATAATAGTTAAGTACTTAAACATGGCCTTTTTTGATTTCAATAGTTCTTTACCCAAATCAGTCCATACGCCAAAATGTACTATATTTGGTATACATCTGTTCTTACAACAAAAATATAATTTTATACCATTGAACTGTTTTAAATTACATTTTTCTTCAACGCTTCATTAACAGAAAAAGTACATAATTGAAAAATAATGCCATTTTGATCTTGTTGAGTGCTGAAGGGCAACTTTGGTCATTCCTGTTTGAATAACTCGCTTCAAAGAAATCCAGGAAATTGATCCACGAAATTGTGTTTATTCTGATGCATTTAATTGGCTAAAATACACAAAACTACACTTCAGAAATTACAAAGAACCTTCCTTAATGGTCAAAACACGCCAATGTGCTTTTCGTTTTTAACGGATTAAGGGTCTTTTGGTGCATAAGGATTAGTGGGTGGCTGAATTTTGGGGGTGGCGTAAGTGGATGGTTAGCCTTATGAGTCCTGAAGAGACCACCCTTGTTTGCCAGTGTATGTCATTGCATGTTTATGTTTTTGTTTGTATTTGAATGCAAACTTGCCAGAACGGCCAAAAACTCAATCTACTAAAACAGACGTATTGCTCAAAATGAATGTAATGTGAAACTCACACCTAATACCTGATATTTAAGGTAGGGCTGCTTCTCTTTTAGTTAGTGAATGTATCCTAAGTGGAAGAAGATCATAAACACAGAAGTTCTCACACAATTAAAGTTTAGTATTGTGCAGTATTTTGCAGGTAAGATACATAAAAAGTTTGCACTAACTCTAAAACTTTCAGCAGACATGGCTTCCAGCCACGACTCGACAGTTTTATTGTTAGCGCTTGTGTTATTTTTTTCTGGTGTTACTGGCATTATGATTTTACCAAATTTCAAAAGGCAGCAACTGTCATCTAAGTTGGTTCAGAATATGCTCCTTTAGCTTTACTCGCATAAGCGTTTTGGTAAGTGCATACGCTCTCCTTTCGGTTAAGTCTTTTCTCCAAAACTTAAATCCATAATGGTCAGTGGTTGCATGTTTGATGTTATGAAGCAGCAAAAGAATATCTAATAACAGGATACATTGTGAATAAAATACTGATTTAAGCACCCAACGATTTATTTGCAAATAAAGTACAGCAAAAGAAAAACACCAACAACAGAAAAATTAGTTATGTCAAGCACCATCAGTCTTGTAACACTTCAATAACACACGCCAACATTTTTTTTATTTTGTAAATGTTGTCTATATTTCACTATATTTCTCCAACGATTCAATGGTATTTTTAGTCTACCAAATCAGGAAATACAATTGATTTTTCTCCAGCAGGTTAGTTTTGCGTGCCAGGTCAATTTGTAAGGTAAAAAATACAAATGGTAAATGTTCTCCATTTATATAGCGTTTTTCAAGTCAATGAAGACCTCCCAAAGCGCTTTACAATGTGCTTCACACTAACCCATTCACACACACTCACACACCAATTAGGAGTCAGCCATGCAAGGCGCCTACCTGCTTATTTGGGGGCATTAGGGATTCAGTCTCTTGCCCAAGGACACTTCGACATATAACACGGAGGAGCTGGGAATCAAACCTGCGACCTCTTGATCCCAAGACGAGCGCTCTACCTCCTGAACTATTGCCCCAATTATTAGTAAATAAAAATATCAGATATAACAATATAATATAAATATAAATATATAAATTTGAAAAATATCAATAAAAAATCAGACCCTGTGACAAAATTGATTGCATTTTGGAGTATCATCAACACATTTTTGTCAATAAACATCATCCCACTTTATCCCAAATAAGGTTTTACAGAAAAAAAATATGTCTGTCCAACAACGGGTATTGATTACCTGATGGAAACATTGATTACTTTAAACTGATTGATGAACATTGATAAATGTATATAAGTAAAAGTTGATTTCATGTCTCGTCACCATTGCCTCATTTAGGCTTGTTTTAAAAATCTCCACAAATGCGTACACGTATAAAACGAGCCCATATATCAAAAATTTCACCTGACTGAGAAAAAAGAATGCAATTTCTGGATTCAGTACTTCTGATTCATCCTACAACAGCTGACAAAAGATTGGTAACAGATTTAGTGTTGACACGAGTAACACGTTTTCGTAGAAGAAACGACATGATTTTCTTTTATGTGGTTAAAGTATGTATGTATCCTGTAGTCAGTTAAAATACTGTACATATAATGTTCCCTTGATTTTATGGCTAATTCTTACCCTAGTATTCTCGATAGTTGACAGTGTAAAATAAAATAAAACAAATAGAGTGGCCCTTCTACATACAGAACAAGATAATACTTTCCTGGATTGATCTCGTATGTAGAATTTCTCGTATTTTGAATGCATTTTCTCCATAAGAAATAATTGAAAACCAATTATTCTGTCCCCGTCCTCCCTAAATAGTCAAAGTTAAATAAATATAAAACACACCTTCCTAAACAATAAATATACATTCAAATAGAAAATGTGAAAATAGTTATGAGTTAAATATGATGATATTAAAAAAAATAAAATGTGGGTTTATTATGAGCACTTTAGTAGGCAGTTTTGTAGTAGTTTAGTGAGGGCGATATGTGCGGGAGGAGTGAGGAAGCAACAGAGACTGTTAGGTATAGAGAAGCACTCACAGTACACCTACAATTTAAGTGACTATCTCTTTAAATGAGAAAACTGAATAAAGTTTTTATGGCGGGAAACATATGTGCTAACTGGAACAAGCTGATGCTGGTGGGGAGCAGTCTCAAGTGCACAGCCCTCTAGTGGTAGCATCTGGAAATGTATGCCCGGCAAGAATTTTGCCCAAAAGACATCTCGTATCTCAAATATCTTGAAACTTAAGTTCCTTGTTTGTAGAGGGACCACTTTATATATATTGTCTTTGTCCTACATTGTGACGCATTTTAATGTGTATACCTTTCTGGAAAGTGGTTATTAGAAATTATTTTAATCATGGCTATGATCATAAAAATTGTAAACAAAAAATTAATTATAACCCGCATTTTGTGGTATAATAGAAAGAGACCCCAAGGATGAATTTGAGAACGAAATGAAAATGTCAAAGTGGTGTTTGCCAATTTCCCCCTCAGTTGATTGCTCAGCTTTATTTAATGTATCAACATCGATACACATCTGACGATAAACTCGTATTCATGACCGTGGTCACAGTGACATGTAGAGACTATTTCAACAACAATGATTCATCTACCTTGACATTTCTGTGGGGTGGCCCTGCCCTTGTGCAAGGATAAAAGATGGACATTCCACACATATTGCAAGAGACTTTTTTCCATCCATCCTTTATCTGACTTTGCACAAAATATCTTGCACTGAACTGCAGATGACCGGAGATAACGCAAGGACAGTTTAATTGAAATGACAGCAGAGCAGATAAACAGCAGCACAATAAAAGAACAGTCTAGCATGTGTGGCCTTAAACAAAAAAAATCACAAAAGCATCAAGAAAACATACATGCCCATGATGATTATTATATATTGCTGTGACGTGCTGTAAATTCCAGACTACAGAGTGCGCCTGATTGAAATCCTCATGCTCAAATTTAAGAACAAAGCTCAATTTTGTATTGTATGAGCCGCACTGGATTTTATACCACAAGCTCTAAAAAGCCGGAAAAAAGATCTAATGAACATACCGTAAATTCCGGACTATAGAGCGCACCTGAATATAAGCCGCACCCACCACATTTCGGGAGGAAAACCGATTTTGTACATACACAAGCCGCACCTGTATATTAGCCGCATGCGCCCACATTGGTATAACGCAATTGAAACACGAAATCAACCCATACCTGATTACGTCCAAAAACACAGCCGGCAAACGGAACGGAAAATGATACCGTTACTTAAGATTTAATGCAGACCTGCAGAGTCCGGGTGCCTGTTGAAAGTAATCCAAGGAAAAAAGTGTATATTTCCAAAGGTAAGGGTGGGAAAAGTATATATCCACTATTGTTGGCCGCGTCCACAAACACGTCTCACCTTTACTCCACTTCCCGTCAGCCCGCGTTTGCCCCGCCCCTTCTTTCTCATTTGCTCGTACAAAACATATCAGAATAAGTTTCTAAAATAAATACATTACAAAAATATACAGTTGCAAATAGATATTACACATGGTTACACATATTTACAAAGAAAGACGGTACACCGAGAGAGTTTTCAAAGCTTTAATAATAATATTATAACTTTCATCCCAAACCGTGCCTGTGAAGGGTAGCAAAACGCTACTAGTAACACGCTCTCAACAAAGTAAACAGCTCTGTTAAAAAAATATATCGTACGTTAATAAGCACGGTAAGCCGACCTTATCTTCCTCCATATAACTGACGTCATCAAAGTCGTCTTCCTTCAGTATGGGAAAGAGACTTTGACATATAGACGTCGTCCCACGCTCCCTTATTCCAAAACACGCTAGCTTCACGCTGATGAGAGCATGTCTACGCTGATTTAATTTGTGCACAAGCTAAGAAGTTGCAGTCTAAATCTTACCTTTTGTACTCGAGCGCCGCTGGCGGCCGTTAGAAAAATCGCATAAATTGGCCGCATCACTGAATAAGCCGCAGGGTTGAAAGTTTGGGAAAAAAGTAGCGGCTTATAGTCTGGAATTTACGGTACATTTCTTACATTTTTGGCGCTCACTCCCCAGAGAAATTGTCCTTGACACCTTGGGCTGCAGAACGGCAACAGCACCAGATGCGTCAATTTTAGTTGTGCTCCGAGTTGTTTACGTCACGTGTTTTTGGATCATGTGACCATTAAAAATGGTGATTACACAGACGAGCACATATTTACTACTTTGCTGGAATAAAAAAATGAATGAGGACTGCGTCACGTAAAATATGAGACCTACATTTCAAGACTACAGCACCAGGGACACCATACTGTGGAGAATAGTGCCAGATTGGAACACATACACATCTTTTTGTGTCGTTGACATAGGAGGTTGTCGCGATAATGAAACACATTGCATTCACTTGTTATCGTTCTTCAAGGATTGAAGGAAATTTTAGAAATTTTAACATTCATTTATACGGAAGGAGAGGTGTAATTTTAAGAGATAGCAAATTGTGGGGCGTATAATGCACACTCGTATATAACACACAACCCTATATTTTTATTAAAAAATAGAAAAAAACATTTTTAAAATGTTTCACTTTTTTTCAGCTCAAACTAAGCATTGTAATAGACAAACCTTAATGAATATATGCGACCATGATTAAAATAATTTATTAACAATGTAAACTAGACATGATACCAACGTAAAATATACAGTGCATTTAATTAATTAAAGTCAAATTCATCCTCAGATTCCCTCATCATGCTTTCTTTGCATGTATTTATATCTTTCAGGACAAATTTCTGTTTGCTCTTTAACATTAGTTCCCGGTACCATGATTGAAAATAGTGTGAAAATCATATAAAATGTATGCATATCACAAATGTAATATATCACTAGTGCATTTAATATTTTGCGATTGTAGTCAGAAAACATCATGTTTTACGTGCATCCAAAGTTTGAGCTATATTTTGGATAAAAAAATGTGTGTCATCCACAAAAAAATATGGTAACCTTCATTTATTGTTCAATTCTGGTGTATAAATTGTGGACTTGTATTGTCGGTTAAAAAGTTGAAATATCGTAAGTATTTTGTAAATATTTAAAACGTTTTGTTAACATCCCCTCTTTTGCTAATATATGAATAATGTTCTATTGAGACACATGTTCTATTTTTTCCCTCTAAAAGGGCATCATACATGTTTTCAGACATCACCGTGTTGTTTTGTATTTGGAGCGCATGCTCTGTGGTAAAGAGCAGCTCCCCTTTTTCTTCGTTGCCACGGGGAAAAAAATGAATAAGCTGCACAGTATTTAACGTTGTAGAGTTTAAAACGTAGCAAAAAAGTAGCAGCTTATAGTCTAGAATTTTCGGTAATTGTTCACATAAGACAAGGAATAAATACACTGTTGTCTGGGGATTCCATCGAAAACATCAGTGTTAACAAGCGTTACGAGATGAAAGGGAAAACTCTTCATTTTCACTTCAAGACTGATAAAATTTCATGGTTAGATACCTACATGGCCCCAATTCATGGTTTTAATTCGAACTCAAATGCAAAGTGAATAGCTCACAGTGAGACAAGTATGCCATGTATTCAAATTGCATTAGTGAAATCCATGTATGCTCGAGATTACCTCGGACTGTTGCTCCTCAGGAAAAATCAAACCCGGTTACTATATTTAATTGTAGTCCAATCAACCTTTGCTAATGTGGTGTCACTTATATTCATCGCGAATAAATGAGAAACGTATCTGCTTGTGCGCCGTGTCGACTGGTGAAATCACAAAGGCCAACGTTGGCATAATAGGAATGAACAGTTGGAGCTGTTGAATATTAATGTTCCTCCAAGTATGACAATGAACTCATTTTCCGACCCCATTGGTCAAATTAGTTACTGGATAAATGAGGACAATCAATTGGAACATATACATGTATTTGATGTAGGATTTTATTTTAACTTTAAACACATACACACACAAATAGTCAAAACCAATTGTTTAAGGTCCAAAAATCTCAAAAATATAATGGTAAAAAAAAAGGGAGAATGTTTTTTTTTTTTTTCAAGTAATAACATTATATTCATTTTTTTCCAGTTTTGTCCCCAATGTCCCTTCCGATGTCTTTCCGTCCTAATAAAGAACATAGTTTTTATGAAGCATTAATGTGTATTGTGCTCAAGGCTAATATTCAAATGGTGGTATGGATGACGTGCAACATTGTCACACTATGTTTAATCTTAATTTTGATGCACATTTAACATGTTACAATGATAATTAATTTATAATTTTTTTTCTATTCTAATGCAAAACAAAATTAACATTTGTCTCTGGTACCGTGACGAAAGCTAGTGTGATGATGAGATAAGACCCAATACGTTTTGGGAAGTCAACTCAACCAATTGAGTGGTTAAAATTTGCCGCTCTAACTGCCGCCACCCGGGTTTCAATCCTGTTACAATAAATGCTTTGTAATATGGCAAACTTCATGTAGAATGCACACCCAAATTTTGAGTTATTTTTTAAGTTTAAAAAAGTGCATTCGACATGAATAAATATGGTTTTCAAGCACCAAACTATCACTAACTTTTTTTCTCCATCTTCTACAGGTTTGCTGGCTTTATCTGCCCTTTTCCAGTTGTGTCATCTTGCAACTACATTAAACCTGTGTGTGTGCTCTTTGTCGATTGCCACAGGTTTAGCCCCTACGAGTGGTATAACCCCCACCCTTGCAACCCCGACTCGGACCTAGTGGAAAACAATTTCACCCTGCTAAATAGTTTCTGGTTCGGAGTTGGAGCTCTCATGCAGCAAGGTAGACGCCTCTGCCTGCCCCTTTTCCCTAGCACAGGTCCCACTTTTTGCTGGGGGTCCATTTGCACTTGTCCTAGGCCCATGACCATGCATGGGGGCCTCTGTGCATGGAGCTAGGTTGCTCTGTGGTAGCTTCTACCAAGGTGGACCGTGATTTTATGCTTTGAGTGAAGCTATCTTTTTAATAGTAGTAAATATCCTGCATGTGCTCAGTCTCATTACCCTGAATTATGTATTTTAACAGGTAAGTACAACAATTTTGAGTAAAATACTCACCCACTCTGGCTGTTTTGTTCCCTATTAGATTGCACCATACCATATCTTCTCAACCAGTTGATCTTTAAATAAGAATGTACCACTGTCAAGTTCCCAATGTTGAATTATATTGACTGAAAGAATGGTTCTCAAATGGGGATATGAGGACCCCTGGGGCCACCTGAAGGTGCTTCGTATGGGGTATTTTTTGTTTTTCAACTTATTCAAATTACTATAAATCACGAGTGAGTGTTAGATGATTTCAATTTTTCAAAGAGATTTTAGATATGAAACTTGTGTTCAGACACCTAAAATGTTAGTTTAAAAAAGAAAGAGTAATATAACGTAAATTTCGGACTATAGAGCGCACCTGATTATAAGCCGCACCCACCACATTTTAAGGGGAAAACCGATTTTGTACTTACACAAGCCGCACCTGTATATAAGCCGCATGCGCCCACATTAAAAAATGTAACACAAACACAAAATTAACCCAAACCCGACTTTAAGTCCCGCGATTCAAACGGAATGTCCTTCATTAAAATACACAGTCCAAAAATCACAGCCGGCAAAATGAACGGAAAATGATACCGGTACTTAAGGTTTGATGCAGACCTGCAGCGTCCGAGTCCCGTTGAAAGTAATCCAAGGAAAAAAACGGTATATTTCCAAAGGTAAGGGTGGGAGAAATAAATATCCACTATTGTCCGCCGCGTCCACAATCACGTCTCACCGTTACTCTACTTTCCGTCAGCCCTCGTTTTTTTTCGCCCCTTCTTTTTGATTCGCCCGTGCAAAACATATCAGAATAAGTCTCTAAAATAAATACATTACAAAATATACAGTTGCAAATACATATTATACATGGTTACACATATTTACAAAGAAAGACGGTACACCGAGAGAGTTTTCAAAGCTTTAATAATAATAATATAACTTTCATCCCAAATGGTGCCTGTGACAGGGCAGTTAACGCTAGCAACACGCTTGCAACACAGCAAACGGGTCTTTTAAAAAAACATACCGTACTTGTAAAAATCACGGTAAACCGTCCTCATCTTCCTCCTTAGAACTGAAGCCATCAAAGTCGTCTTCCTAAGTGTCGGAAAAAAACTTTGTCATATAGACGTCGTCCCACGCTCCCATCCACTCCTGATTCTGTGCCCTCCTCTCCGTCACGCAGCAGACCGGCTTTTCTGAACCCATTGGTGATGGTGGATTTTTTTATGTGCCTTTCTTTTTGCATTTTGCATGATGAGGGTATGTTAATGCTAATTTAATTTGTGCACAAGCCAAGAAGTTGCAGTCTTATTCGGCGCATATATTCCACCGGTCTAAATCTTACCGGCCGTTAAATCCCTTAAAATTTGGTGATTTTAATAAAAGCCCATCACAATTAAAACCAATTGACAAAAAATGGATCTTTTTGGAGGGGAACAACATAAAATGGGTTATTTTTATTTCAAACAAAACATTGATGAAACAAACCCTCAAGACATTGGGAGTTTTTTTAGGCCCAACATATTGGCTCTTTCAATAAAACTGCTGATTTTACATAGCAAGGTTTTGGATGTAATTAATATCTGGGGTCACAGCTCTGTTCCGCCTCTGGTAGCATAACTTTCAAATTGCTAGATACGGTACCGCATTGGGACTTCCACTAGCAATGCGTCCTCTTCCTTACAAGCAGGATATGATGGTAATCACACAGGAGATGCTTAAAAGTCACAGTAGTCACATATAAGTCACATTGAATGTGAACAATATCACAAAAATATCTGATTCCACCCAAAAATGTAAGTTTTCAGTATGACACAGTCAAGGCTCGAACCTGCAACTTCCCAGTCTTGGGTTGGCACCCAACCCTAAGGTCACCAAGCTGGTCCGTCACTCCATATGAGACACGGCGCATTGCATGATAGGGCGTACCACAGAATTTGAAGGAAATCTGAAAATATTATGTGGGCCTTATGGTCTAGACTAGAGAATACTGTACATTTTGACAAAAATGTTGTTGTCTGTAATTGATATGTTTTTATTTTTGTAAACTAAGACATCAAATAACCATCCATCCATCCAGTTATCTGCACCGCTTATCCTCAGTAGGGTCGCGGGGGTGCTGGAGCCCATCCCAGCTATTTTCAGGCAGTGGGCAGGGGACACCATGAACTGGTTGTTAGCCAGTCTCAGGGCACACAGAGACAAACATTCACTCGCTTATTCGTACCTAGGGACAATTTGGATCAGCCAACTAACCTGAAATGCATGTTTTTGTAATGTGGGAGGAAACCGGAGTGCCGGGAGGGAACCCATGCAAGCACGGGGAGAACATGAAAACTCCACACAGGAGGTTTGATCTCATGAGCTCAGAACTGTGCTGCACACGCGCTAACCACTGCGCCGCCATGCTGCGACATCAAATATATGGTTTTAAATATGTGAGGAGAACAGGAGAGAGTGTAAATCTCAGATAAGAAATCCCAATCTGTTCTAAAAGCCCTCTCCGGTATCTTGTTAAAAATCTCTTAGGTTACAGATCTGCCCTAAACAGATTGCAAATAAAATAAAAAGAAACATGATTGACCAATAGTGACAATGATATAACTGCAGAATAGTTAAATAAAAAAACAACAGCAGTGAGGTATATTAGTCAAAATAATAAACTGGCAATCTCCTTTGCAAGTGTCCAATATAAAAGCAGAATAAACCAGTAATCATTTGGTCATTTATATATTCGTTTTAGTTGTCTCATCTCATCTCATTAGCTGCACCGCTTATCCTCAGTAGGGTCGCGGGGGTTCTGGAGCCCATCCCAGCAAACATCAGGCAGTGGGCAGGGGACACCCTGAACTGGTTGCCAGCCAATCGCAGGGCACATGGGGACAGACAACTCACTCGCACATTCACACCTAGGGACAATTTGGACCGGCCAATCCACCTGAAATGCATGTCTTTGGAATGTGGGAGGAAACCGGAGTGCCTGGAGGAAACCCACGCAAGCACGGGGAGGACATACAAACTCCGCACAGGAAGTCCGGTAGCTGGATTTGAACCCACACAGGAGGTTCCCAAGACCTTAGAACTGTGCCGCACACGCGCTAACCACTGCGCTGCCGTGCTGCCCTCGTTTTAGTTGTATTAGTACTAAAAAAAAGTTTGAACTAGTTACAAATATTAGTTGAGGGCAGATAAATGAAAAAAAAATGTTGAAAGCCGCTATTACCCTGAAAGACTAAATATTTATGTAGCTTATTCACAATGCTAGCGTAGCGTTTAGCATGTTGAAGATCTAGGTTTCACTGTAGTTATTTGCATGTATTTCGACCCATTTAAATGTTTGGAACGGCAAGGTCAGATTCCCTTGTTTTATTGTGAAGCTCTCATCTCCAGAAACGAATTTAAAACCTCGGGAACGGATCCCAGCATTTGTCTGTTGTCATTAACGTGTAGAGGTGGTAAACAACTACGGACGAGCGAGGAGACTGAAACGGGAACGTCATCAGCATACAACAAAAACAAAGGATTCCAATTGACCTTGTTGTTTTATTACTTTCGGAGGGGACTGCACATCATGTGATTTACTGGCAAGGAGTACAGGGGCGGACCCTTCGCTTGCCAAAAATCAGTACGAATAGTGCTCCTGCGCAGTTACCCGATTTGATGGCTTGATTTTTCAATGAGGAGTTATTTGAAAGCCTGAATGACGTTTCGAAACAGGTACAATAGATAACCGAAAGGGCAAATGCGTGGTCTCGATGCCCACCTCGCCTTTTTTCTGCAGGATGATTCATCCAACTAATTGGTTTAACCACATGTCATTAAAATAGTTCATTAATTAAAATAATATCAATATTAGGACAACCTAGTTTCAGATTGTGAATTTCGGTGTATTATTTCCATTTTGGACAAAGTAATAAGATGTGGAAATTTCAAAGTAGAGTGAGTCTATCTGATATTTTGATACTTAGAGTACTACTTTCACAAGTATAACAATATTAAAACAAACGATATATGCTCACGTATAAAACAAGATCAGCTATAAGCGAACCCCTTAAAACTGCTATATGATAGCCGCATCAAAAGAAATATGTACCCAAAATATGAATAAAACATGCTAAATAATAACTTAGATAAGTCTAGGGCCCGGTCACAGCCTTTCACGGGCGTATCGAGGCTGAATCACGGCCAGAAATTTCTGCCCGTGAAGCAGACGCTGTTGGACGCTTTGAGATCGCCATACAGACGAGATACAGCAGTGCTTTACACGCGGTCGGAAATTCACACGCGGTTGGCCACGCGAAAAAGTTTTGCGCTGCTCAAAACTTTAGACCACGTGTTAACCGCGGGCGGCACACGAGGTAATGACGTGGAAATGACGCGGAACGACGTGCTATGGCCGCGGCCAGGGCGTGGTTACACGTGGGTAGGACGCGAAATTTCAGCGGGTAATCGTGGTTGGAGCACGGTCATAGCATGTTCTGCGCCTGTATCGCGGTGTTATTACGTGAAATTAGCGTGTTACGCGTGTGACGGTCAAACGCCTTTCTCCGCGTATATACAGCGCGATTTGCCGAGCACACGTCAGTTGTGCTCGAGACGTCAAGGGGTCGACATGGATCCCTGTCACCGTAGTGACCTCGTCTTAATCCATTTTTAATTCTTGACATTTCTTTTCATTTCATAATAAGATAATAAAATAAAAATGAAAAAACTATTACAATAATAACATATTGGCTTCTTCGGTGCCATAGCTTAAAATTTTGATCTTCACGGGACTGTGTCTTGAGCGGTTATGATTTCTACAGCCTGGTGTTATGCGGAGAAATGCATCCCTGCCGCTACTACAACTTTTATATCACTTTTAGGGAATGTAATGGCGAACATATAACCAAAACCACTTCGTCTTTCATTTGTTGGGAATGTAATACAACATAAACCATTCCGTCTTTGTTTTTGTTGTGAACGTAATCGAACGGTAATGCACACCGTATATAAATCACTTTTGAGAACTGTTATGCACTCTACCGTAAAGCTTATTATGCAGAAATAAGCTTTATGGTAGAGTGCATAACAGTTTCAATACGAGCGATTTGAATAGAAAAAGGCAAAATAAACACGTTACCTGCTTAAAAGTGATTTGTATACGGCGTGCATTACCGTTCGATTACATTCACAACAAATACAAAGACGGAATGGTTTAAGTTGTAAGACGAAGTGGTTTTGGTTATAAGTGAGATAAAACGAGGTAAAAGTGGCTGTAGTAGCGAGGGGATGCAAATCTCGGCAGGGATGCAGTTCTCGGCATAACACCGGCTCGGCAGCTTTTATACCCGTGGTCCACACGCCGAAATGACGCGGAAATGACGCGATGAGGAAGCGGAACAGTCGCCGGCGTCTGTTTTGCGGGCATACCACCGATGAACAGCGGGTTGGCCAATTTTGCGCATTTTCCATCGCGGGCAACCACGGGCAAAAAAAAAAATCGCAAAATTTTACCCGCAATACAGACGCAAACGGCTGTGTGACCAGGCCCTTACCAAACCACTATTAAATGCAAAAATAAAAAATCTTAAACCATTGATTTGCCTCTTTAACTCAATTGTTGTTGTAACTGTTGCTCTTTTTTTATTACTAAGTTTCTTGGGCACCACTATTATCTGCAAAAAGTGCAACAAAACGCATGAGATCACAATAAAATGAGATGGGGTCTCGCTCAAACGCAATCAGGACGGCACAGATTGACAAAATATTAGGAAGGTAAGCCAAGGAGTAAGCATGAGGACATGGCACAGCGTTTGGCCAGTGGGTGGCCATGACTGTCTCATACCTCTTTGCATCTGTTTTGTTTTATGTGCATGAAAGCCGACCACTTGATTTCAGTATTGTATTTTATCGTTCTAATTTGGCTTGTATGCAAGCATATACGATGAAACGTATCATGATTAATTCTAGTTTTTTTGGTGTTATCAATTTCTGTAAGAAATTTGAGTAACAATAAAATAGCTTATCTTATAAAGTGGCATCATAAAAATAACAGATAATGTGATTTCACAAGCTTGGCACATTGAATGTTAAAATCAATTGTTCTAATAGAAGAATACCTTTGGCTGTATTCTTTCGTTCTTTCTTTTATCTCCCTTTTATCTCTCTTCATCTCTTCATCTCTCGTCATCCCTCTTCATCTCTCTTTAGATTTGTTCATCTATCTTTCTTTTCTCTTTATCTCTCTTTGTCTCTCTCCATCTCTCTTTGTTTCTGTTCATCTCTCTTTGTCTCTCTCCGTGTCACTTTGTCTCTCTCCATCTCTCTTTGTTTCTCTTCATCTCTCTTTGTCTCCGTCTGTGTCACTTTGTCTCTCTTTATCACTATCTTTATCTCTTTTCATCTCTCTATATCTATATTTATCGCTGTTTTCTTCCTTTATCTATCTTTATCCATCTATCTTTGTCTCTCTTTGTCTCTCTATGTCTCACTTTGTCTTTATTCAGCTCTCTTCATCTCTCTTTATCTCTCTCCATCCCTCTTTGTTTGTCTTCATCTCTCTTTGTCTCTCTTTATCTCTATCTTTCTTTATCTCTCTTCATCTCTCTATATCTATATTTAACAGTGCTTTCCCCTTTTATCTATTTTTGTCTTTCTTTCTCTCTCTCCGTCTCACTTTGTCTCTCTTCAGCTCTCTTCCTCCCTCTTTGTCTCACTTTGTTTCTCTTCATTTCTCTTTGTTTCTTCTTGTCGCTCTTCATCTCTCTTTATCTCTCTTTATCTCTATATCTCTCTTCACCTCTCTTCATTTCTCTTTATCTCTTTTCATCTCTCTTCATCTCTCATCATCTCTCTTCATCTCTCTTTATCTCTTTTCATCTCTCTTCATCCCTTTTCATCTCTCTTCATCTCTCTTCATCTTTCTTCATCTCTGTTAATCTCTCTTTATCTCTGTCTTTTTTCTTTCTCTTTTTCTCTCCTTGTCTTTCTTCGTCTCTCTCCATCTATCTTTGTCTTGCTTTATCTCACTTTATATTTCTTTATTTCTCTTTATCTCTCTTTATCTATATATATTGCTATGTTTTCTTTCTCTTTATCTCTCTTTGTCTCTTTCCATCTCTCTTCATCTCTCTTTGCCTCTCTTTGTCTCTCTTTTTTTCTCTTTGTTTCTCCTTGTCTCGCTTTCTCTATTTGTCTCTCTTTATCCCTCTATCTCTCTTCATCTCTGTTCATCTCTCTTTATCCCTCTTCGCCTCTCTTCATTTCTCTTCATCCCTTTTCATCTCTCTTTATCGCTCTTTGTCTCTCTTCATCTCACTTCATCTCTCTTCATCTCTCTTTCTCACTCTTCGTCTTTCTTTGTTTCACATTGTTTCTCTTCGTCTCTCTTTGTCTCTCTTTATCCATCTAGCTCTCTTCATCTCTCTTCATCTCTCGTTGTCTATCTTTGCCTCTCTTTGTTTCTCTTCATCTCTATATCTCTTATCATCTCATTTTTTTCTCCCTTTATCTCTCCTCATATCTCTCTCTCTTTCTCTCTCTGTTTCTCTTTCTCTCTCTCTCTCTCTCACCCTCCCCTTTCAGCCTTTCCTTCATTCTCTTTAATCTACTACTCCGGGCCCCTGCGAGATAACTTTCCCTACCATGTGCCCATAAGCCAAAATGTATTTGTTGACACCCCTGCTGTGTACCATGAAAAGCCTATATTCAAAAATTGAATATAAATTGCCTTTAAACATGTGTGCCCATTTTTAAGTGTTGCTAACATGACTCAACTGGTTGAGAAAATGTGGAGTTTGTCCCAAAAAACGCTCAAATAGATACGAGTGAAAAATAAAGTATGTTCTTGTCAGAGTGTGCAGAATCTCAATGTAAAGAGGCTCCCTGCCCGGTGGCTTACACCACCCCCAGAAAATTGTGGGAAGTGCTGTTCGGTCATGACGTTACCTTGGGTACATGACAGTCAGCCCCGACCAAGTTTAAAACATCTCAGGGGTCGTCTTTTTTTCTCTCTGTTGCTCACTGCTTAAGGGTAAGATTCGTTTCTGAGAAATAAAATGTAGCTGGACATTGCAACAAATTCATTTTTAACTATTTTTTCCCTCAAAATGAGATTGTTTAAGTGTACACAAAAGAATTTATCATATAGCCGGTGAAAATGTCTGCACCTACAGCAAGCAACGGCTGTGTAAGAGCTGGAGCTTGTTGTACGTTGGCACCATTCATGGAAAATGAACTGCATTGCCTGTTTTTGAGATGTAATACTGAGTGCACCCAGCTTCTAAATCACATTCCATCTGTTTGTGTCAAAACTTACATATTTGTACACTGCCAAATTAAACATGCACCAGGCGAAACCTTTCTTGGCCGTTGAAACTCCATGCAGCAGTAGCAAGTGCATCATGGACCTTTAATGGTTCCTTTGTGTAGTATTGAATATGTTGTGTTAATCTCTGAATAGTTGGTCTATGAAAAACAGTTTAAAACTGTGTTGACTCATTAAACACCAAGCAGTCTTCCGAGTTTTTCAGGCTTAAAAATACAGGGTGACCCAAAATAATTGATACCCACTCTACGGCTGATAAAACAATTTTAAATATGCCTGTGGTAGCCAGAAAAAACCTTGTATAGTTAACCACCCAAAAATGAAAATTGAATTTGCAGTGACACCACGAAAACCATAAGCCATATCTGTATTTGCTTTCCAACACCATAAACCATAGCACGTATCTTTAATCCTTCAAGTTCAACATGGTGTTTTTTTAATAAGACTCATTGTCTTAACTCTAAAAAGCCATGAATGACATAAGACTCACAAAGACCGTTTGTGTACAAACGGGACGAAGGATAAGGAGGCGTTAGCCATTGGATATTTAGTCCGGTTATGTCTTCATCTATTCTGATGAATAATAAACACATGATGTAAAAAATATAGTTTTATTAATTGCATGCTATCCAAAAAATGATCCGATTCAAAGCTCTATATTTGATCTTGCTTTTATAACATAAAGACAATGATTTTACTATACCGTTATATCCTTTTACTTTTATACTATATTAATAATAAGAATACATTTTATGACAAAGTGCCCTTCAGGGCACCCATGGTCGCTTTACACAGAATATCAAACAACCATAAAACAAGAAATAAAACAAACAAGCAGAAAATACAAAAATAAAGGGCTGTTAAAAAAAAAAAGGGGGGGGGGGGGCGACGTGTAAGGCAGTTTATTATGGATAAGCAAGTCTGGGGTGAGTTTGGAGTCCGGATTTAAACCTTATTGAAAATGAATAATGGTCTGTTGAGTTTAACCAAGCAAAAAAAGAAATAACCGAGCTGGCACTGCACATAACGGCGCACAGCAGTGATTATTTGACGTTCTATCACCAATATTGCTAAATGTGATTAACGTATTTTCCGGACTATAACGTGCACCTCAAAACTGCAATTTGAACGTGCGCCTTATATTCCAGTGTGCCTTTTTCACATGAAAATATGGCTAATGAAATTGGAAATCCATAGTTACAACTAAATGATACTGTAACTGTTCTGCCTTTGACAAACATATAGAAAGGTCTTCGAGTGCCCACTAATGGTTAACATGTTAATCGTTTGTTGCTAAAATTAATTTTAGTGGTAAAAGCGGGTGATAGTGATTTATCTTTTATTTTTTTTATTTAAATGTATTTATTTATCTTTTTATGCAACCCTCGCTTTAACTGTAGCTTAAATCCTATGAGCCTTATAGTCCAGTACGCCTATTATATGTAAAATATATCACTATTTTGAGGAGATGTGCCTTATAATTTGGTGTGTCTTATAGTGCGGAAAATACAGTACATTTAATGCCATTTCGTTATTGATGCAAAAATTAATGTTTCAACTGTGATATAGTTGATATTTTTATATAACTGCGCTTTAGTTTGACTCTGCTTGGATACATCATGATCAGTCAGAAAAAATCAAGCTGGAGGTAAATAAATAATCATAAGTCTAATAAGCCTAGACCTAAGGCAAAGGAATCTCACAGACTTTTGGGATAAAATAACAGCCTGTCAAAGACACAACCTCTGTAACTAAAACGTAAAGAAAATGTAATATAACGTATGAAAATAATGTAAACATTGACATTGACTAGTACTGAAAATATACAAAAAGTACTGACATATAAGGACTGAAATATAAGTACCACAGAAAATGGTGCCCCTACAACCCTAGTGGTTAAGGGATACATCCACCCACCCACCAAATAGTATGAACATTTTTTAATTAGTATAAAAGAAGTAAACAGGACCAAAAGTCATGAAGACTACTGGAAATTCTAGGTATTGAAACTGCGTCATCCGGTGGACATATTTAGACTGCATCATTTTGACATCATGGGCCTTGTTTTTGTTTCTTGTGCTGCTTTCAGCGTTGTCTTGCGGGCTGGATTAAGTCCGTTGGTGGGCCTGATATGGTCTGCTGGCAGTATTTTTAACACCCGTGCTAGCTGTAGTAATGCTAGTTAATTGCATTCAGTGAAGGTCGAAACATAAAATGGAAATTTCGTTTGATTTAGGTTTCGAATAACGGTGTAAGATCACAAAAGAAGTGTGTGGATTGTTTGTGGGGCTGCTTAATTTAAAGATTATAAACAAAAGTCTCGTAACATTTACGTAGAAAAAAAAGGTAGTTGGGGCAGTTAATAATAATCCCCCCCCCCCTTTTTTTTTTTTAACCTTAGATAGCGGTCTGGCCAATGGAAATATCTGACATTTTTTTGCAAAATTAATGCTTAAGAGTACCTCTAGCCACTCGCCATAGATAGATGGGTTTAATGTATCTTATTTCTTATCCCCCTTTCATGACAATGTTGATTTATTTACAATTCAGGACAGATTATTTTCCTCCAGTTTTACCCTTTTCACTCTATTGGGTCACCCTGTCGTATACAACCCCTTGTTTATGGATTTTTGCATAATATTCCAATACAGCTAGAGTTAATTAAACTTAACAGCCAAGTCTTATTGAATATAAAGTTCCCCTGCTACTGCCGTATTTTTCCCAATGGGTCGACCACGCAGTCTTTTTTTCTTTTCTTTTCTGAATGCAGATTGCTTTTCTCGCAAAGGGAGTGGAGCGCTTAGTACTTAACCTGCTCTCTTTATCAGCCGTGAATGAATGTCCGAAATCCCAGCTTTCAATTGCTTAAGCAGCTCGGGTAAAACAGATTATATAAAACTCAGGCTCTTCTTTATCTCAATGCATACTCATGGCCAATTTTTTTCAAGTAGAAACTTCATTTTGCATAACATATGGTATTAGTGGTATTTTCTAGTGGAGTGTTTTTCAACCAGGTGTGCCACGGCACACTAGTGTGACATGAGACCTTGTCTAGTGTGCCGGAGGGAAATTGCACAATTTCATCTTTGGAAAATAAAGTAAAATAAACATGATATTGCATTCTCCCAGTGATCAGCCAAGTAACTTTAAGATTCCATATAGTAAGTGGCAGCATTTTCTTTTTTCATTTTACACACCAATTATCTGCTCATAAGGCAATAAAGAGAAATAGTGAATATAGTACATATATTGAATACCATAATTTGATTGATGGAGCTTTTTAATGTTGTTTTGCATACATTAATAAATAAGTAAGAAAAGGCAATATTGTTTTAAATTGTTTTCTTATTTTCCAAGAAAAAAAAGGAAAATGTTAGAATGTAGTGAAATAAATATTTAGTTTGACAGGCAAATAATTTTTGCTCATTTCAAGTATTATTTTTGTTATTTTCCCGGAAGACAAGATGCAAAGATGGTATGACTAACTCAAATAAGAAATAACAGCGAAATTATTAACCAAAGCTTAAAAAACATCTACGAAAAATCACAAAAACAATGGCAGACATGTATTGCTTTAACATTTTGATTTAAATAAATGTCCCTTCATAAATGTTCTAACTTATTTTGTTTGATTAAGTCCATTCATGCTTTCTGCAGAGCCCTAAGCCTTTAAGCTGTTTGAGACAAAATGTGGAATTGAGTAAAAATCAAGTTATTATTGTTTCTTTACCCCCCCAAAAAAAAGACATGGTAAAAATGTTTCGCTCCACTGAATTATTTTTTTTACTATTTTTATTCAATAATTATAAGTACCGTATAATTTCATTATATATTATTATATCATATCATATTATTATATCATTATTTAATTAATAATAAAAATTGTAGATCATTTGTTATTTAGTCTAGGAGAACAAGATAAAAATGTATTAAAATTAAAAAAAATAGGCTAAAATTACGGAAAGATCCTTTACTACAGGTAAATTGATATCCGAAATAAATAACATGATTTACATCCTAAACTATGGTCACCACAAAAGTAAAACCTTATACTGTCAATTTAAGCTTTAAATGGACATTGTGTACTATTCAGCGCCTCCTAGAGGTAAAAAGACTTCATAAAAAACAGTTATTTGAATATTAAACAATAATACATTAAATATAATCTAAAATTGTGTTTTTTATTACTCAAAGGTCAAGAAATGTACACTTATTTTTCAAGACATGAGCCTCACTTAGAGGGAGCTGACATCATTGTACATTTTCCTGCTAAGGGTACCCCAAAAAACAAAAAAACATTATGAAAAGCTGTGCAAAAAAATGAGAAAATAAATTGTGGGGTTTGCTCACTTGGAATGTTTGCTTTCTGGCATTCGTTTTTAGTTATATTACACAATGCAATGGCAACTAGTGGTCATATATTACTCAGTGTCCCTTTACTCTTATCGACAGACCAAACCGATCTAACGACCGACCGACCGACCAAATAGAGGTAAGATTAGGACTAAAAAATCCAGCCCAACTAGACCCGGCCCGCAGGTATGCGCGGTGCCAATATGCAGCCCGAGGTGCAGCTTCAGGTGTACTTCGGGCCCGGTCCCTCAAATCAAGGGTGCACGGAAGTACGCGTGGCCTCAAAGTGTAGCACCGAAATATGCACTTTAGCCCCAAAGCGTTAACTTCACCGCCGAAGTACACTTGGCACTGAGGTGCAGGGCTGAAGTCTGTTACTCAAGTAAAACTACAGTTATTTCAGAATAAAATCACTCAAAGAGAGGGAAAAAGTAGTCATCCAAATAATTAGTAAAAGTAAGTGCATGCTGTCTAGATCCTCCATGAGGTAAAAAGAAATGGTGGGAGACAAGTCTGGCCCGACTTAATTGCTGACAAGTTATGCCCGTTTTATAGTCCGGGTCCGGGCCCAAGATCTTACCTCTACAACCAACCTATCTACCGACCTACGTACCTACCTACCTACCTACATCACGACCTACCCGCGTGGCGGCAATTTAGTTTTAAACATTTTCGCCAGACGTTCCTCAAGATGTTTTAATGAAAAAAGTGTGGCTTGGCTCGGAAAAGGTTGAAAAACACTCTTAAAATGGCCAATTAATGATGAGGTAAATAAATCCTAGTCAGGTTCTGGTATAGTCTTAAAATTTAACCTCTGTGTTTCTGCAGCAAATTGTATAAGGCTTAGTTGTTTTAACAACGAAGACAAAATTCTGCATTTCAGTAGATTTCTTTTGGAGTTGAAGCCTTGCAGGGGGTGTAGAAGCCCAGCCTGGGCACCTTTGTCCAGGACGCTGCCACTCTCTCTCATCTATTGCACAAGTCGTCCTCATGACCTCCCTTTGCTCCTCTCACTCAGGATCTGAGCTCATGCCGAAAGCACTCTCCACCAGAATTGTAGGAGGAATCTGGTGGTTTTTTACTCTCATCATCATTTCCTCCTACACGGCAAACCTTGCAGCCTTTCTCACCGTGGAGAGGATGGAGTCACCTATCGACTCTGCCGATGACCTGGCCAAGCAGACAAAGATTGAGTATGGAGTGGTAGAGGATGGCGCCACTATGACTTTCTTCAAGGTTAGTTATATCCATATACATGTTTACCTTCCTCCTCCATGGGCAAAACGTTTTAGTTGTAGTCCTTTTTCGATCATTATCTCCAGGAACGTCCCGTGACGTTCACTTCTGGTGAGCAGTGTTGGGCATTTCACTGAAAAACAGTATTTGAGTACAGTTGCTAGTTACCTTATTTAAAAAGCAATTCAGTTTGCCCCTAGATTACTGACACGAAAAAAGTAGCATATTACTCTGAAAGTAATTTTCTGGTTACAAATGACCATATACTTAAAATAGCTACATAATAAAAAAATTAGAAGGAAACGTGTGCACACACCTTCAAAAGCAATGAAACCGTCATTATTCTCAGCTTCTGCAATGTTGAGAGCTTGCAAACACATACTGGAGACATTCCATATCAATTTTGTCTCCGAGTTTTGAACCACTTTAAGATCTCTTCCAATTCTGGGTACTATCCAAGACATGTTCTTTCATTCCCTCCAGGCATTTTCTATTACAAATATATATTTTTACAGATACAAAGATTTTAGCTTTAGCTCACTTAAACCATAAATTATGTGAGTTTTATACCTATGGTTTGACATATTAAATGAGGGTTAGTGTTTTTTTGTTTTTGTTTTTTTGATTTATTTCGTAAATTGCTCTCTCAGGCAATCATTCATAGATTTAACAATTCAAAATTAATGGTGCAATTTCAGCCCTCTAGTGACTTTGTTTTAACTCTCACAAAAATTGATCAAAATGTGGCCAGGGGGCCTCGAAATGTTTGGTAAAATGTAACAAAACGGTCCAAGTCAAGTCACATTTATTTGTATAGCCTTTAATCACAAAACATCTCAAAGTACGGGGCAGGCTATCATTACAACGTCTAAAAACCATTATTACAGAAATTGAATGGTACTCTGTTTACCTTGAAGATTGCATCCACACAGATAGGCTACCGTATTTTCACACCCACAAATAAAAGTCTCAGATTTTCTTCCAATTTAGGGTGCACCCTATCGAGCAGTGCACCCTGTCTGTCATGTAGAGTGGTAGACATAGACCAGCTTGGTGGCCTTAGAGATGGGCACGCGCTCCAGAGAATGAAGAGGTAACAGGTTCAAGACTTGCTGCATTTTTGTGTGAAATCCAATGTTTTGTGAGGTCTTTCTCATTTCCAACTACATGTGACATCTAAGCGTCTCTCGTTTGATTGGCATCATATCCCACTTGCGCGGAAGTGAGTGCGTGCCATCACACCCAATGAATTGTTAGCGGAAGTTCTCATGGATGCTCTCGCCGTAACGTATCTAGCAATTTAAAAGTTATTGTGCTACTGTAGGCAGTAAAGACTTGTCACAGTTCATATGACTCAAATCCCAATCTCACTTTGCTGCCATTTAATGCTTTCTGTGTTTTCGTCCGCTGTGGCGTTTTGATTTCTCTGCTACGTGAAACCGAGTAGCCACTGCAAGAGATTTAAAGATTAATGAATCGAAGGTTCGCAAGTTGGAGGAAGATGAAAAAGAACTCTGACAAGTGTATCCATGTTTTTTAGTTTCTATTCAAAACTTTAAAAACTACACAACCAAACTTAGTTTTGGTACTGAAGTATATTAAATACACACACTTGTATGCATGTCAGTGTTGTGCCAAAAAGTCACCTTGCCGTTGGCTTTTTGTGAGAATTTTTTGCCCCACAATCGCCCCCCCCCCCCCCCATTTCCTGCATGGCGACTGTGAATACAAAAGAAGGAAAGTTGACTTTGAGGGCCGCCGCTTCCAGGCCAAGTGGCAATTGGTGTATTGTTTTACGGAAATCCAAAAGAACTGCGTCTGCCTTATTTGCCAAGGGACATTGGCTGTTTTCAAAGAATATAATATCAAGAGACACTGCCAGAGGAAACATGCCGACCAGGTCAAGCTAACTGGAAACAGATGCTGTGAAAAGGTGAAGCAACTGGAAGCTGTTTTAATGGCCCAGCAGCACTTGTTTACGATACCCTGCGGGTCAAATGAAAAGGCTTCAAAGGTGAGCTACAAAGTTATGACACTGATAGCCAAGCTATGCAAACCTTTCACAGAGGGTGAATTTATTAAAGACTGTTCAAAGAATGCAAGGCTGAATAGTCGGCCCTCGCACATTTTCTACTTACCAAATCCGGCCCACTTTCGTGGACACCCCTGTTCTAGATTATGTACGTTCTTGCGCAGGTCAAAAAACACGTTGCTGCAAATATGAATTAAAAAAAAAATGTTTTGAAACCGGTATTGATAGCTCTGTATAAACAGCAATCAGATGTCATGTCTACTTCTGGTTAACACGGGTGCTTGCTGCCCACTACCAACTGTTGGTTAATAAATGTGAAATTGAAATAACCTTTTTCAAATAAGTGTAAATATATTTGAAGACATATTGCGTTTACCACAATATTACTACTGAGAAGCATCTGTTAACATATTTCAATGCCCCCTTGGACCGAAAAAATGTGTTAAAACATCTGCTACAGTTTTCACTTCACACCTTCATTAGATTTCAAATGGAAATAAAAACAAACACGGTGCTATTAATAGTCAGTGAGAAAAGTGACTAAGCAGGAATACTGGAGAAATGAGAATCTTATTTAAAGTCTATTTTAATATCTTACCGTCTTCTTTTCTATTGCCTCTTTCTATGCCACAACAAGCGGTGGGTAGAGTAGCCAAAAGTTTAACTCAAGTAAAAGTAACACTACTTTGGAATAATTTTAATCAAGTAGACGTAAAAGTAGTCATCCAAATACTTACCTGAGTAAAAGTAAAAAAGTACTTGGTGAAAAAAATTACTCAAGTACTGAGTAACAACGTTGTATTTCTTGATTTTTTTTTAAAAACGACAATAAAATAAAAATAGTATAAATCAAATAAATACATTAAGCACATGTAGCTCATTTATAGCCCCAATACTTATCTTAACTGGCTCTGCAAGCAGAATAACAAGTTAGCCCATGAACCCGAACAAAGGAGACATTGCTTCGGGGATGAATAAAGTATCTATCTATCTATCTATCTATCTATCTATCTATCTATCTATCTATCTATCTATCTATCTATCTATCTATCTATCTATCTATCTATCTATCTATCTATCTATCTATCTATCTATCTATCTATCTATCTATCTATCTATCTATCTATCTATCTATCTATCTATCTATCTATCTATCTATCTATCTATCTATCTATCTATCTATCTATCTATCTATCTATCTATCTATCTATCTATCTATCTATCTATCGTAGCTGGTTTTTCACACCCTTTTAAACGGGAGCATGCTTTTTCGGTGTTTTCATATTTGGTATTGCTAAGCAATATTTTCCATCTGTTGTATCCGTAAACAAGACAGACGCCTACTTACTTGGAGGGGATTTATTAAGTAATAAATTAACGACTTCGATGTTGCCTAATGTAGCGGAGTAAAAGTAAGGTTTTTTTCCTCACAAAATTACTCAAGTAAAATTAAAAGTATAAGGATTTTAAAATACTCCTCGATGTACAAAATTTCCAAAAACGTACTCAAGTAAATTTAACAGAGTAATTGTACTCTGTTACGACCTCTGGCAACAACTATTTACTAGCTTGTAGCTGTTTTTGTCTTGTTGAGGTGTGCCTCATTGTCTTGTTTTGGTCGAATACAAATTTTCAACAAGTCTTTTTTAAAACAAATTCAAATGGTGAACTTGATTACTGTATTTACACGCCCATGAGGCGCACCGCTTGAAAGGACGCAGTCTTTTTAGATAGTACTATTTTGGTGTTTAACACGAGAGAGGGCGCACCCGCATGATAGGGCCCGGGTGCCCTCTGCTTGGATGAAATGTTTCCCCTGGCACATACATAGTGAAAACGCTCCGTGCTTTACTGTTGTATTACATTCCCTCACGATCAGGTAGGAACACGCTTTAGTAATGTTTGCTTGAGGGTGGGACATTTCATGCAGGCGGGGGCGCATTTTTGGCACAACACTGACAAGCATACAAATCACTAAGATGACGGATCAAATAAATACATTTAGCACATATAGCACCAAGGAGCTCATTTATAGCCCCAATACTTATCTTAACTGGCTCTGCAAGCAGACATTCTGAGTCTGAGGCAAAAATTAAACACTTTTAGTAAACACATTATTCACGAGAGTAGTGGTCTCAAACTCACGGTCTGGGAACAATTACAACCGCAGAGACAATACTATGGGCCCTCGTCTTAGTATGGTGTTTAATGTAAGTGCAGCCCACATGCATTATGGATTAGTTTAAAATTGACTAAATGTTTGATTTTTATATAGTTTTTTTTATCATATTTTTTTATTTAGTGTAGAAAAAAATACAAAAGTTTGAGAAGAGTGGAATGTTTTTATCAGAGCTTTTCTTGTGGAAACCTCGCCTATACCCAAGTTCTGGCGGCCCTTTAGTGAAGTTCATTTGAGACCTCTGCACTGGAGCAATTATATGTATGAAAAATGTACAGTGTGTATTATTGGACCACTAATGGTGCTGTATGTGTGGTTCACGACAACGAATAAGAACTTCTGAGACTCAAAATGAGCGAATTGCGTCGTTTTCCTTCTTAAATATTTTGCCAAGCCTTTCACCCGGTTTTGGTCTTTGGGGGAACCCATAGCTTTAAGATGGCGGACAATGATGTCAGGTCTACGTAGTTGAGCTTCATGTTATGTAAAAGCAATGCAAATGTTTTTAAAGAAAATACAAGTCTGTGGGAGATTGTGTGTATTTTTGCTTATTGTTCAAATGAATATTTGTATTTTTATTGAAGGAAGTTTTTTTTTTTACCACTCGGAGGTGCTAAATAATACACAATGTCCATTTGCTGGGAGAGTATTATTATTTGACCAATATATGTTGCCACATTATGTCGTGCAACAGAAAACAAATGCTACAAAGCACAAAGAAGAATACAGACTATGGAGACTCAATGTGACCAAACAGCACCATTTTACTTCTCTTTTTTTTGCCCAGCCTTTTTGAGGCTAAAGGGTACCTAGAGCAGCAAGACAGCGACTCTTACATTGGCTCCCCCTGAGTGAGGATCAGGTTATTTAAAAGAATTGCAAATTCCTTGACCCACAAGTATTTAAAAAATGCATGTTATGTTGATTATTTATATTTATTATTTTAATCCGTCTCATTTTATTTTACCAGAATGAGTATATACAACTCAAGTGTATCTCTGAAGCTTTTCCTGGTCAATTTTGGACCTCACATTTGCCTCTTCAAAGCAATTTTCATAATTCCCTGAAAAAAATATTAAATTGATGATCAACGCTTGCCACTTGATCTGTATACTCTGCCTGGGTTGTATTAGACTATAATAAAGCGAGAGTGGTAGGCACCCGGGTTTGTCCAGGTGCCGGTTGACTGAGCCTCTTTTAACCCCCGGCAAAGTCAAACACAATTATTCCTGAAACCGACAAAGACGCATAATGAATACTGAACTGAATAAATCAATCCTAAACAGAAACGCGGAGTGAAAGCAAACATTTTATTTTTCCTCTTAGATTATTGATATAGAAGTTCATCGTCCACTGCAGTGGGTATCTGAACATAATGTTCTTACCGTATTTTACGGCCTATCAGTCGCCCAGCTAACAATTGCATAATTAAGATGGAAAAAACACAAATCAGTTGCACCCAGGGTATGTCACATTTTTAGGGGAGATTCATATGATGAGATCCAATACCAAAAACATAAATGTCATCATGAAAGTCAATTTTAAAAAAAAACAGTAAACAGGCTAAAGAAGTACGTTACATGTCTGTTAATATCAGTAACGACGTAACATATTAAGAGTTATTCAAATAACTCTAGAATAAAGATACTGCTTACCAGACTAACAGTTTCACTCCAAATCACTAAATCCAACAAAGTTTTTGTCCTCAGAGGACAATCTGATCTTATCTTTCCAATTCAACGTTGCTTACATCAGACATCATTTCTGTCATGATTACCGATTGGTATCACCTGTGCCCGCTCATTTGGCGCTAACCCCCGCAGATTCTGATTGGCTCTCTGTCACTGTTCGTACTCAGTCCTGTCAATCCCCTGTTGTCAGTCCGTCTGCGAACCTCAGTATATACTAGGCAAGCCTTTTTCGACCCTGACTCCCACCTGTCCCGTTTTTGCTCCCGTCTGTCTCTGGCTTTGACCCGTTTTGATCCTGACCACTCTGTTCTCCCGTCCCGGCTTACGACCTCTTTTTGTCCCCGACTACGTCTACTTTCCCGTTCTGGCTTACGACTCGTTTCCGATCCTGACCACGTTTTTGCTCCCCTGTCCCGGCTATCAACCTGTTTTTTTTTTTTGTCCTTGACACCGCCATCGCCCGCTATGGAAGATCCACTTCTGTATTCGGATCACAATCCGATTGCGAGAGCGACTTGCTTCCCGTGTCTAGCGAGCACCGGATCGTGGGCGCTGCCCTTCCTCTCTCTAGCACAATAAACTTGTAAGAAATGTTACGCGATTGGGTCCTGTTTCTGTTCTGGTCCTGACAATTTCTTCTTTTTGCTTAACAAGCTTTACAAACTTTCTGTCTGCTTTCCTGCTGCATATCTCACGATTTGCAGCTTACAATTTGCAGAATCCGATTTTCATTTTGGTGCCATTTTGTTCAGTTTTCTTAGCTGTTTTTATAAATTGCCAATGTCATGGCAAAAAATGTCCACCCCCAGTATACGCGTAAATGTTACTAAAATGACTGTGTTACTCATTTTAGGGGGACATGTAACATAACCGTGAAGCACAGGACATTTGCACCTCATATGTAATTCAATTTTGAGCAAGTTGAAAAAATTTACTTTGAAGAAATGACGACTTATCTTCTGAACGTTTGTGCTGGACTGGTAAGACAAAGGGTGACAACACAGCGAGGTTGCAATGATCAACACAGGCCTAGAGTACCTTATTGCGGTTTTGTGTAAAATAACTTGTGAAGTGATAGACAATACGGGTAATAAAAAAGTAACAGTCAATGATATAATAAAGTTTGAATGATTTCACATACAAGTCTCACCAGAGTATGAGTCGCACCCCGGCCAAACTATTTAAAAAAATGTGACTTATAGTCCCAGCAACTGCGGTACGTCAAGGTCTTAACAGCACACCCTTATAACAGTTCTTTGTGTAGTAGCAGTGCACACAAATATGTGCAGGCATCACATTCAGGAATAACATTTACAAAATACTTACAGTTCAGGTCATTACTGGCTCATGTTGGAAAATAGTATAATGGTGGCTAATTATGCAAATGTGTGCCCAGGACGGTCTCTGAAGCGTAGAAGCGTTTCGTTGGTCTCTTGAGCTGAACTCCCTGTGGACTTCTGCTACAACAACACTGAATAATTTAATAGCAAACACCTACTGCTGAAGATAGTTGCTTGTTAGCTAATAAAATCACATCTTGTTAAAGGCTGGGCTGAAGATGTTTTTCTTTCACCTTGTGGGTATAATTGGGAAATGTAAGTTAATGTGTGAAACAAAACCTATTTACTTTAGCATATCTCCAAATCTCCAAGCTTTTAAGAAGCGGATCGTTTTGCACGAGCCACAAATTAATCGTAAGCGTGTGGTTATTAAATCGGGGACAACTCACGGAGATCCTAGAGAGACACAAAAAAGATCTTGGAATTTGCAATATATTGTGGAATATTAAGGCAAGTAATAACTATATTAATGTGCATATATATATATATATATATATATATATATATATAATATAAAATTATTCATTCATTCATTCATTATCTGCACCGCTTATCCTCAGTAGGGTCGCGGGGTGCTGGAGCCCATCGCTGCCATTTTTGGGCAGGGGTCACCCAGTCAGCAGGGCACACAGAGACAGACAACTGACTCGCTTATTAACTCCTAGGGACAATTTGGACTGGCCAATTAACCTGAAATGCATGTTTTTGGAATGGGGGACGAAACCGTAGAAAACCCACGGAAGCATGGGGAGAACATGCAAACCCCACACAGGAAGGTTTGATCTCATGACTCATGAACTGTGCCGCACATGTGTTATTTTTTGGGGGGAATGAGTGTTCATGTAACACGGCAAAATAAAGCTCTCAATTTTCTTTCCATACATGTACTTGATGTCTAAAAAGAGAGAAAGCCTTTCTCAATTCCTAGGCTTCGGGGAAAAAAAAAGTAGAGGG
Organism: Urocampus carinirostris; assembly: GCF_059441175.1. Taxonomy (NCBI): domain Eukaryota; kingdom Metazoa; phylum Chordata; class Actinopteri; order Syngnathiformes; family Syngnathidae; genus Urocampus; species Urocampus carinirostris. The sequence continues at coordinate 33,541,151 of NC_142350.1, forward strand.
AAGAAAAATGTTGTGGTTTGGTCAATTTGAGTACCAGTAGTTTCCATTTTTTGGTGTTTTTTAGCACTTTTTGTTGGTTGCATGACACAATGCAGCGGCATTTAGTGGTAAAATATGAATTATTGTTCCTTCAAATGTGTGGTGCATAGTTTAAGTGGTCCTTAAAAAGTTCAAAATTAAATATTTTCTCTATTAAGTATGCGTTAATAATGCCTAACTGAGTTCAAAGTGCCTTCATATATTTTTTCATTTCCACTGCACGTTTTTGCTTTTATCTTACTTTCATCATCTGTGTTCCGGCCACAAAGCCCATTAAACTGGAAGGAAGGAGGCAGGGCGGACAAGTTAAGGAGATCGATATCACACCCGTGGTCACAGTTTTTTTTTTCAGGATAAAAATGGTGAAAGCAAGAAAATGAGTATTTTCAAATACAGTCCAAATACCAACCCAAATCCCAAGAAGATGAACAGGAAGAGTTTTTTGAGCGCATCTAAGAAATTGACATACTGTCACGAACCAGGACAGGAAAAAGGAATGACAACCCAATCGCGTAACGTTACTCACAGTTTATTAGGGAGAGGAGGAATGAGCGCACACTCGATCCGGATCGATGGTCGCGGAAGTGGATTGAAACCACAACTAAAGAGTGGTCAAAATCCAAGAGATAGGGCCGGAAATAAAACAGGATCAAACACAGGCAAATTCACAAGACTTGGCATATCATACAGAGTCTAGCAGGAGTTTTGCAGACGCTCTGACACCACGCAACTCGCAAGACCGCGTTTAAGTAGTCCGGCAGCAATCTGTCAACGCGTCTCAGCTGGTGTCAGTGGGCGGGGCCAATTGGGAGCCGTGGCAACCGTGACAGAACCTGGCGCCACACAGCGGGGACCAATTGAGCGCAATGGCAACCATGACACATACTTGCAAGGGGCAACAAAAGGAGCTGCATTGGTAATTTCAAACTTAAGATGGTGTCAGCAAGTGGAGTATGTTGAAGTTATGGATACCACCTGTAAAGATGGGAACTAATTCTAACTTAGATTAGATACTCCTGAATGTGTTTCACATCTATATAGTTTTATTTTTTAATAGTTTCATTTTAGTTTATTGCATTCAGGCTAAATATCCAAAATACTCCTCAGAGGGCCCTATAACTCTCTGGCAACCGCTTCACGGTGTCCCTCGCCGACTGCCTGAAGATAGCAGGGATGGGCTCCAGCACTACCGCGACCCTGGTAAGGATAAGTGATGCATATAATGTATGGATGGATGCCTCAGGAGGGATAAACATAAATACCTCGACTATTGTTTACCCCCACATCAGTACCTCCGGGAACGGTGCATTTGCAATGATCGCAGCAAGGCTATAGGGCTAGGACCTTAGCTTGGCCTTTTGGCTGAGAGTAAATGTCCCGGCTCCTAGGCTTTGTAGCGTATTAAGAACTGACCGATAACGGGTAATGGATAATGAATAACGAAGAAAGATCAATAACCCTTAAAAACCCCAAACCCCACATCTGGTGCCCATCTCTTAGACACCAGTGAAATGTTCTTCTGGTTAAGTATTCAAAGCTCAGAGGTGATATTTCGTATCCAATTATAGCCATTTTGTTAAGCATCTTTCCTGTATTATAAACAGTGTCTTAACAATCACACCGTGAATACAGACTGCATTAAAAAAAGGGCTGTTGTTTCTGCAGATAAAAACGACGCGCAGTCCCCTACGCTCTCCGGATCTTTTGATTAAGGGCCTTTGAAAAATATGCAAAACACTTTGACAAGCAGCGAACAGAATCTTGACAACAAGGACCCGTGTGTGTTGTGGCACAAAACTCAAGGCTACAAAAACCAACACAGTGGATGCCCGAAAGCACAATACAAAGACCCTTCTCTACTTTGCACCTCGGTTATTGCTGGTTCACTCCTTCGCAGATTTTTAACTGAATCGAATTGAATCTTATTTATTGTCATTGATATCAATCTGTCAAGCATTGTGTTTCTAATAGATATCACAGAGCGGGGACAGATTAGGGAGGCTGCTCTCTGTTGGGTGGGTGTGACTGTGTGCCCGACTGGTGTATGCTGCCAGTCAAACAGTGGGCAGGCGCTGCCTCCCATAACAAACCAGGAAGCATAGCAAACGCTAGCTTTTAGTGGCTTGTTACATTAAAAATAAAATTCATAATTTAATTGGACTCTGAAGAAAGTCAGAAGAGTGCAAATAAACGGTGCTTCGTGGATTGTTATCTTGTTCTAAAAACGACTGAGGCCGTGTCAGGAAGAAACCACTCCCTGCTACAGCTAAGCTACGCAGCAACCCCTCAAAAAGCTAGATATGTTACTACCCAAATCTTAAATGAATATTAAAATGTTCATGTGTTATGGTTACTCTCGAATACAGCAACATCTTGTAGGTATATAACACAGCGTCCCTTTACATTTCATAGATATCAAATATGTAAATGTTTTTAACAATATATAGAATATTTTTATAGAAAATCCAACAAGAAAAAGAATTGTTTTGAACAGGTTTGTGTGGTAACTGTAATGCTTGAGGACAAACAGACTCAGAGACAGCTTCTTGGCCAGGGCCATCACTGTGAGAGATATACAAGATATAAACTCTCTGTTGGCAGAATTACTCAGATGAAAACACTCATTTAGGTTTTAATCTCCCTCGCGAATAGAACGTGCACGACCGTGCAGCCATCTTCCCCCAAATCCCGGCCGTACACGCCCATCGGACAGGAGGCATGGTTTATTTTCTTGACACATTAACAGGAAATGAAGTCACTCATAAGCGCGACTTGACAAGGAAATGAAATAAAATTGAGAAACTTATTTACAAAGAAAATGGAATTAGACTGATCTTTGAAACGTGACCATGTGTATGTGTGTGATGATGGTTTTTATATTCCTAAATATAAAAACAGGTATATTCCATAGCATAGAAATCTAAGAAATACACATCCAAAAACAGTCAACTTTACAATCACCACCGTAAGCGAACGCACGAAACTACAAAAAGACCCCATCCTGATATTTTTGCATATTTATCACTCGCAAATATTTCGGATCATCAAAGCAAATTCAGTATCACACAGAGACAACTAAGGAAACACAACATGCAGTTTTGAAATGTTAATTCCATTTATTAAGGCACAGAAAAACAAAATCCTACCTGGCCATATGTGAAAATAAAAATGCCTTTGACACTAATAGGGAGTTGGACCACCTTTGCATTAATTGATAATGAGTCTTTCAAAATGCTGTAGAGGAATTTTGGCCCAGTCTTCTTTGCAAAATTGTTTTGAATCTGCAATAGTGGAGGATTTTCTAGCAAGGTCACACAACAGTCTCTAAGCACTGCATTGTAAATATGTTTTGCCTTCTTATCCTGACAGTCTATTTTTCTCTAAAGGCATTTTTTAGCTATTTACCCCGGAGTGTCATGTTTAATCTCGTTGCATACAATGTTTCGCAATGTCGATATCAATGACGATCTTTGAATTCAGTTTTTTGAAACGTGTTAAAATTGTCAAAATCACAGGTTGATTTTGTACCATATTTAAACGTTGTAGTGGAATTCATAGGTTCGCATATCAAAGTATCAAACATTAGTATACATTTCCAACTGGTTTACCCAACAACAGAAAAAAAAACCCGGTATTGTAAAAACTATGTCTTCTTTACCACCTTTTAACGTCTAAGAAAGATAGACTAATCAATCAGTCAGAAACCAGCAGATTTTGTGGCGCTCCTTAGTTACTCCCTGTTGCTTTTCAAAACCTGTTTGATAATGGAAAATATTAATAACACTTTCCAATGACTTTAGATGGATACAGTGTGTGTTTCCTTCCCCAACAGGGTTATATAAGGATTTTTATTTTTGCGGTTCAAGACATTTTTCGGGTTTTTTTTCTCTTTTTTTCTTTTTATTCAACCAAGCAAACAGAGGCTTAGTGCGCCTCTACCTAGCCAGCTAGGTTTGATAGAACCACTAATGCCGAGATAGACCAAAGGGTCGATCCAACAGTTAACCCCCCTAAAAGTTTCTCATTTTTGTTTGTTTTTAAAAAACATGTTGCTGCAATTCAAACAAAGAACAACTACTGTCTTAGCTTTGTTATTCTCAAGGTTAATAAAAGACAAATAACATTGTTTTCACTCAAAACTTGACAATAGAATTGGTCTGAATTTAAATAAAATCTCGAATCACAATATGCTGTTTTTTCAGAGCTAGCTTTTAATCTCTTGCCATTCCAATGCCATTCTCAATCTGTTGTCGTGTTCCGGTGTACTTACACATGTGGGGATGCTCCTCAGCTGTCTCCCTGTTAGTAATATAAGAGTTATCTGTCGGTCCATGTATTCATCGCCAGCGCTTTCTTCTTATCAGCAGTCAGAAGCTTGCATGCTCAATCGGCTGATTTGTCAAGGGTGACTCCAAAAGATTCTGATAGGCACTCCACAAATCACCCAGTTGATCTAAAATATCGACCAGCCACAGAAAGTCATTACACACAATAATGGCGGGCGGGACCTTGAAGATGTGACTTAATTAGGTTTCAAATGCCTTCAAAACTGCCTCCAATCACCTCCTCAAGAAAGGAATGTTCCCTTGTATTGGTTCTGTGAGAAGGACTGTGTACAATTCGAAGCACTCTGCCGATGCTCGAGTTGGTGTCTCTTCCAAATACAAATGATGACCGGAACAGCATTCATGAAATTTTGTAAAGCATCTCCAGTAAAGATGATTACTGTATCTTACCTTCTGATGGTCCTTGCCATTGATAGCTTTTTGTCTTTGATGACGTCTATTAAAAAAGTTGAAAAGTAAAACAATCAATCATTATCGCTGACTGGTGTCGATGTGCAGTACTTCAAGGATACAGTTTGTTTATTTCTAGAAAGATTGTGTTCATGAAGGCCCACACAAATCATCGGGATTTTCGGACTGTAAAGTGCACTTAAAAACCCAGTGCGCCTTATACATTTATAGACAAAGTTCGAAAAGCATAGTTTTAATTTGTGTGCAATATTACACAAGGTTTTCTGGTATATACCCATATTTGTGCAGTCCATCGAAAAACATCACCGACCAAAATTGCAAAATATTGTATGCAAGAGGAATCAAACCCAGGTCAGATAAGGGAGAGCGCCAAAACATGACCACCAGCCCAGCATTGCCACAAAACAACAGGCAAAAAGGCATATGATTGTCTGTCATTACTGTATTAGAGTATTTTCTCTCATGGTGCAAAAAACGAACTGTAGCGCTTAGGAAAAAGCAAGGTTGTCTTGAAAGATGAAACTAAACACTAAGTCCAAAACTTCATCATATATTATATAACATTGAGTTGCTTTCCTTGTTGTAACAATATAGCACGTCGTGTTAAAAAGCACAGCCTCCATTTCTGGTTCTATTTCTGTATTTAACACTACATAAAGGACACATCATAATAAGGATTGGGAGTCCTCCGCTTGCAGCCACGTTACAACGACACAGACAAGTGTCAGAAACCGAACAGACGGTAGACCCAAACGCGTAACGCTTTCACACCAAGCTTTATTTACGGGAGTGTGGCTGTCATGCGCAGGAACACATACGCCAGCAATTCGGCGATCGCTGGACAGAAGAAGCGGGGCAAAGAAGTTAGGCGCGGGAAAACAGGAAGCCAGGGGCAGACGAGCAGGATACCGGACAGGATGGACTAACAGGATCAATACCGGATGCAGGATACATGAGCAGGATACCGGACAAAACGGAACAGGCGGGATCAATACCGAATACAGGATATACGAGCAATATAACGGACAGGGCGGGACAGAGTCAAAATGCTTGCCTGGCAAGTGCAGGGTTTGTTTACGGACTGACCAGGAGTGAATGAGAGCACTGAGTTTAAAAAGGAGGTGAGCCAATTAGGCAACGACCAGCTGCTGGCGCCAAACGAGCGGGCACAGGTGAGGGTAATGGGTAATTGTGACGGACAAGAATACAAGTAGCAACTTTATTTCAGAATACAACAGAAGCAAAACTGAGTTTCGTTTTGGTTAATTTAAGTATTGATTAAAAATTAAAACACATGGATAAAGGACTTTTTTAAAATGCTAATGCAAAACAGTTTGGCACTCACATTTTTTACCAGTACTCCGTAACCTAATTCGTCCTCTGTTTTTGACCAGAACAGATTCGCTAAATCATTGGCTGGCAACCAGTACAGCGTGTCCCCTGCCCACTGCCCGATGATAGCTGGGATGGGCTCCAGCACCCCCGCGACCCTACTGAGGATAAGCGGTGCAGCTGATGAGATGATGGGATTCGCTAAATCTCCATTATGTATATATTTCAGGAAGATATTCTGTTTTTTCCATTCTCTTAACATCTGTTCCTGATATTGGCAAAATATTGTGATATTAAGATATATTCTAAAGCCCTTTTCATTGGTTATCCGCATCACTGGTGGCCTAGTGCTTGGATTTGGTGCTCTCACTGCTGCAAACTGGATTAGATTCCTGTTGCATACAACGATTTGCGATTCTGGTTAATGAAATTATTCAACTGATCAATCATTGCACAAATACGATAATACAATATCCTAAAACCTCGTGTATAATGCACAACCAAACTTTGAGTTCTTTTTGAGGTAAAAACAAAATGTGTGGTAAACACGGATAATTATGGTCCGTCAAAGATACAGTATTTTATGATTAGCTTACACAAAAACACTGTAAATAGTGTTACAAGAACAAGAATTCCCAGGCAAGACACCAAATAGGCATCTTTACACTGTATTCTGGGCTACTTATGTCTCACTTCAATTGTGTTTCACAGAAAACCAAGATCTCCACCTATGATAAAATGTGGGAATTCATGAGCAGTAGGCGGCATTCTGTTATGGTGAAGAACGTTGAAGAAGGCATTCATCGAGTACTCACCTCGGACTACGCTTTCCTAATGGAGTCCACGAGCATCGAATTTGCCATACAACGCAACTGCAACCTGACCCAGATAGGTGGTCTTATCGACTCACAAGCCTATGGGGTAGCGACTCCGATTGGTACGTACACTGCATTAATTGATTGTATACATTATCTGAAGTCATTTGTGAATTTTAAAATTGTTGCAGCCGGCAATTCATATTCTAAGCGAACGCAAATCTGCGTTATTACACACGTACTATTTAACATTTCAACAAATTAGGGATTTTTGTTATCTTTTTTTTTTCAAACCCTTATGAAACAAAAATCTTGATTGGTAATTGATACCACATACCGTTCCCATTGATAGATAACACACCCCTCCGTCTGCAAAAAACAGAAAAGTATCATTCATAGTGGACTGTTTTGAACTTTGCTTTGTGTGGTCCACATGGTCTTTCTAGGAAAACAAGATCCTACGATTCATAGCTTCTACAATACAATTCCTCTGCCACAATTAGATGAAGCCTTAAAAGGGAATCTAAAACACTTCCGTGTGTTTCACATAAAATCTCTACGACACATCACTCAGCTAAGAACATTTTGTATTGTGATATCTAGCAGGGCTTCCTTGTCCTGACCAACGAGTCAAAAATACAAACTCATTGAACATATGGCTCGTTGCTAAAAATGCTACTCTTGCAAATCTTTCCGTAGTGTTCCAAATTTAGGATTTCAACAGCAGGGTTGGTAGCTGGGGCTACTCTAATCATACAGATAATTCAGTCCGGTATATGAAGGGCACAGTTGTACCTACAGTTTACAGTCAAAGTATCACACCAATAGACATTGCTAAAGAATCCTACATCTCGAAGCTCATTAAATAATGTGTGTTCACTGTTGAGACGCTTTATAATAAAAACCTACACAACAAACATTAATTACCCATTAACGCTTGCCAAGCACACAGAACAATTTGATTGGGTGTGCGGTGGTTGTGCGGCACCTGTGGGAGGAGCTATGCAAAATAGTACCCTCTCTCTATCACACACGCCCACTGCGCTGAACATTCCTAAACTTTTTGTTTGCACTTTTTGTGACATATTTCCGTCACCTTTTTTTGAAACCATTACGTACAAAAAAAAAGGATCTTTATAATTTTAGTAACTGTGGGAGGGCAGCAACTTTTAAGTGGTAAATGTGTTGATATGGGACACTGGCACTATCTTTATTTAATAAATTGTAACAAATTGTCTGACGTTTGGCGGTTTTGCTGAATTTGGTCTTAAAATTGTACGGTGTGGCTCTTTCAAAAAAGTAAAAAAACAAATGTTCTATTATGGAGTTTTGTGTCAAAAAACTATCATTATGCCATCCCCTGATCTAAAACCTACATGAGGGCAAGAAAAACTCAAAAACCTAAACATGAGGAAAATGGAGAAACCTTGAAAAGAGACCACACATAAGGTAATCCCCTTTCCAGGCTGACCAATGGTCAAAATAACAAACTGGCATCCTAAATCCTGAATCTCCTTTGCAGGTGTCCAATATTAAAAACGGAATAAAATTAACACCAATTAAAGTCCTGCCAACTCCGAGGTTTTTTGGCTGCTTTTAGATACATGCTTATCACAAATGGATTGTGTTATTCTTTCTTTGAGTGGATCAGGTCTACTGCCAATTGCTCGACCAATTGGTGGACACGAAATTGAGATTTTAGCCTTACAAAAAATAGTGAATAATCCACGACACTCGAAGTGAGTAAGGATCAGACTTTTTTTTTTCAAATATTGGCATCTATGTATGAGTTGGCAGTGAGAAAACCTTGATTTTTATAAAAGTCCACCAATTGTTCCAAGACTTTGCCACAGGAAACAACACGTGCCTCCATAAAGCACAAAATGTCCTTCACTGGTGACAGGATAATCAAAGACCTATGACCGCAGTGACAGAATCATGACGGCAGAACAATAAAAATTTGATTGTTGTGAGTTACCCTGTTCGGACATGTATGTAATATAGGACTGAACGAAAGTATTTGTGATGAAATGTACTTTCTCCTGCATTGTGTTTTGGGCTTTCAATAAACAGAGCATTTTTATAGGAGGCTACACAGACAACAAACTGGTGCGTTATACAACTCTGGTGTTTTCACTGGCTCTCTGCAACCATATCAAGCGTGAGATTAAAACAAAAGCAAAAAAAATGCAATAAAATGTCAACATAAACATAAACACATAAACCGCAAATTGGACTAACGTATGACTATGACGCCTTCACTGCTCACTGTCCCTCCTGAAGGTCCCAAATCCTGTAAGCGAGTTGTACGTGAATCAATTTTAGCAATAATAGCTTACCTCAATTATCTATCTATCTATCTGCCCTGGTCATATCCATCGAGAGGAATGACCAACAGCAAGACAACACATACGAAAATAAAGAAAATAAAAAGGAGGAAAGTGGCAAAAAAACAAACACAACATTTTTTGGACCATTGCCAACCCAAATCCACAAACACCCAAACAAGTTAAGCACCTCGGCACCCAAGTTGGTCATACTTAAGTTCCTCCAGATTAAACGGGACACAAGAAAGCGCCCATGTCACTCGGGTCAGGGTGACACTACACATTCTTCTGTTCAACAGCAGGACCCAACAACTTTCACTGGTTTACCCCTGCCGCATCATACAGGTGCCCTGCCAATCCTTAAAACACGTCTAGACCTCCCACTATCCTTTTACAACACCTCTCCACTTGTTCCTATCACCAACAAGAGCCTTAGCTTCCACTATATTTAGACCTCTTTCCTGCAGTGCACTCATAAAACCATACATCCACCTCAATCGCAGCCTTCCTCTTGGTCTCCTTCCATTTACTCCTGCTCTGTAGATCCTCTTTGACATTCGCTCCTCATCCATCCTCTCCATGTGTCCAAACCAACCGATTACTCTCTTATCCACACGCTTGCTCAGTTCCACTACTACTCCAGTTCTGTCTCTCACAATTTAATTTCTCAATCAATCCAATCTTGTCACTCCTATCATACTCCTCAAACACTTCATCTCAAAAACATTTAATAAAATTATGGTAAATTTCAAAATTCCAGTGAAATATTAACAAAATAAAAATTCATAAACTCTCATACGCTCCAGAGGCAGAGTGACCACAAATGATGATCTCAACTTTATGCTCTAAATTTGGGAAGTATAATAATCTAAAATTTTCAAAACATGAAACTGGTGCTGGGAATTAATTTCTAAGCATTTAAAGTAATGAAAACAAATGTGCCTTGGCTCGAAAAAGGCTGGAAACACGTATTGTTGCTAAAGCACTGCTGCCAAGTGTGTATCATTGGAAAAAAATGTGAGTGCACGGCGAGCAGTGAATAAAGGCTGCAAAACAGTCTATATACATGCCAGCTTGCTTGCTGTAGAAAGGAAAGGTGATGGCATCCATACTCCCTGGTGGCTCGTTCACTCGCAGAGAGAACAAGGTATTTAAATTGCTAATCCTACCCTTTTAGTAGCCTTTACTATGTGCAGACTGTATTCCCATATAGCCTGTCCATTTAGTATACATTTCATTGACTTCAGTGTTGGTGTCAAACTGCATTAGTACTTTGGATCTTGGTAGAGTCACAGCTGCCATTCCCCTCAGCTGTCTAATGGATACACGTTTACCTCCCAGCTGTGTGATATTGACTTTCTAAAAGTGTGTTTACCTCATACATTTATTACCATTTCATCTTTATGCTAATGCATGATAGGATGTTGCATTTAGAGAAGAAAAAACAGTGCAGGAGGAGGGTTCATAAATCATTGGATGGTTTTGCTTGTGCACATGTGGGTTCTATCGCCATCTGTAAGAACGCAAGAACAGTAATCTCTCGGTTATCGCAGTTGTTTTGGGACCAAAACACCCGCAAAAAGTGAAAATCTGTGAAGTAGCGTCGCTCCTTCATAATAGCCCCCAAGGGTCAAACTTACCTTGAGATGAAATCTGTACCGATTGAGGGTATACAACAGTAACACAATAACTATAGATCTACAAATAAAAAAAAAAGAACGCCAAATTGCATTTCAATGAAGGGTTTTTATTTCCAATATATAAAAGTACAACAACATTACCAGAATAAGAAAACGATTTAGAGAGCGTTTGGCTAGCTGCATGCTAGCATTGGGTATCCCTGAATAAATGCAGGTTTACTACAATGATTAAATTACAACCGTCTCGAATGTAGCGGCTTCCCATGACTTGGAGCTCCAGGTCATCCGTTTCATGGGTAATGGACCTGGCGTTGGTGAGATACAGGCCCTGTATGGGAACCTAAAGAGAGTTTTTAGGTTTGCATAGCAAAAGGCTGGCCCCGCAGCCTCACTATTTCTTTCTCTCCTGCGCTTCTTTGACTTTCCTTAGTGTCCAATTTAATTGATGAATTTCTTTTTAATGTCACGAGCTGCTTATCTGTCACTTTGCCTCCCAGTTTGTTCTGGTGAATGTATTGACTTGTGTGCCTGTCCCTGACAGCATGCACCAGCCGAACACAGTCGCGCACACAGTCATGCTAATCCAACACTCAGAGCTTCCCCTAACCTGCCCCTGTGATAACATTTGCTGTCTGCTGTCTGCTCTAGATCACAATGCATGTTGCTATCAATGACAATAAAGACAAATCAATTAAAAATCCAGGAAACAGTGAACCAGCGATAACCGAAGTGCGAAGGAGCGAAGGTTTTCGGTCTGGCAAGTAGGTTGTGAATGTGTGACACGTTGCACATGTCCATCATGTTGCAGCTGAACCTTTGTATTTGTTTAGATCCGACAGACCCGGCACACTCTCAAGGTTGGACGGCTGCCATTGGTTAAAGCAAAATTAGGTTGTCTTGCCAAACTCCAAGGCTGAAATTTTAGTGAAAAATACAATAACTTACAAAGCCATTATTGCAAATCATGTTTGATGTCACAATCGGGATGTATGGTATCTTTTGCTAACAGGCTGCAAATCAAGTAGATAACGATGTTACTGTAAATTCAGGACTACTGAGCGCACCCGATAAAGGCCGCTCAAATTTAAGCTCAAAACTCAATTTTGTTTTTGTCCAAGCCATTACAGATTATAAAACAGAGGTTCAAACATTCATAAAACTAACTAATCTTTAAAGCCTGGCACACACTTGGCACCAACCACGTGGGTGATTTGGCGTCGCTTCGGAATCGTGCCCCCCCCCCACCTAAAGCCATTTTAAGCTCTTCTGCAATTTGTTTAAGTCACATGTTTCCAGATCATGTGACCACTCAAGAGGGCGAATGCAAAGATGAGCACATATTTACTACTGCACTGAAATGAAATGCAAATTAGAGCTCCTCTCCATAAAATATGAGCCCTATATTTCAGATATGTATTTCTGTGTTTCCATTGGTGGTTACCACGGTAATGGACCAAATTGCATTCACTTGTTTTCGTTCCTCAAGTATTAAAGGAAACTTCAGCGACCTGACAATGACAGCGGTAATACGTAAAGAGAAGTCAAACATTGTTGATAACTTTCACTGCTGTTAACTTTGGATGTATAAGTTGAACACCTTAATTGTGGGTGAAAAGAAAAAAATATCGTGAGTATGTTGAAAATAATAACTAAAGTACATTAAAGTTTCGTTTTGCTCCCGTTATGTGTTATGTGAATAATGGTGGCATAAAGATGCTTTAATTCGAATTATTCAATAGTCTATTCCTAAACTGACTTTATATTTATGATTATGCTTTCGGGTTTGAACTTCATATAATGGACACGTAAGCGGCGTGTAACAAATTTGCCTCAGCTAAATTTTATGTGCTGGATTAATACAAATGACAGATTTTGTTCTAAATGAATGTCCTTTATTGTTATTATGACAATAGTACAAATGACATAGGAGAGTTTCTTCTTTCGGTGCGAAGTAAGACAATTTAAAAATTAAACATTTGGGAAAAGATAATAAATGTGTGTATATTTTCTTTACACTTCTAACAATTCCTTCAACATATTTTGGACTTAGATTGTGATGCAGGTACAAAACGCACCTTATTTAATACATTTCAAAAACTAGTATAGTATGTCCAAGGCTGAGTGGTTAGCGCATCTGCAGCTTAGTTCTGGGGTCATGGGATCCTATCTAACTACCAGTCTTCCTGTGCAGTTTGCATTTTCTCCCCGTGCTTGCGTGGGTTTCCTCCAGACACTCTGGTTTCCTCCCAAAAACATGCTCGTCAGATTAACTGTCCGGTCCTAATTGTCCCTAGGTGTGAATGAGCGAGTGGTCGTATGTCTCTGTGTGCCCTGCGACTGGCTGCCAACCAGTTCAGGGTGTCCTCTGCCCACTGCCTGAAGGTACCTGGGATGGGATCCAGCACCCCTGTGACCCTACTGTGGATAAGCAGTGCAGATAATGGATAGATGGATGAGCTGACATATTGTCCGCCATCATGCTGCTACGGGTACCCCCAAATAACGTTTGAAAGGCTAGGCAAAAAAGCGAGAACCGAAATGTTATGTTTTGGTTACTTTGTCTCAGTAGTTGCTATTCTTCCCTGTACCTTATAGCATGTGTCATTTTTTTCCAAACATTGTGGCTACAATATGCCACATTGTAGATGTGCACTGGCCCAAGTGGAATGAACTCACATTTGATGAGGCTTCTCACATTGAACAACACAATTAAGATCTCACATTGAGTGCTGAATTTTGGGGCTGTACTGCAGGTTTTAGAAGCAAATCTGGGGTAACTGGTCTCATCATCACTGCCAAAAACATTGCATTTTTATAGAAAAGCATTCACACAAAAAGTCCTCTGGCTGCAGAAAACTAAGAGCACACTTAGTGCATATACACTCGAGGGCAATTAAATTGAAGTGGTTTGAAGTCTTGTTAGATCTTTGTAATGCCTGTCCGAAATACTTTCTAGCAAAACTCACATAAATTGTATGCTACACTGCCTCGCAAGAAAGAGCCTGGCAATGTGTTTCTACCACCCACGATGCTCCTCCAGTATTACTTAATTGGGCATTGCAATGCGCAAATGGCTTTGATCATCTGTCAGAGAAAGGAAGGTGGACCTACAGTATGTTTAGATCTTGAAACGACAGGAGATGCAGGCCACTGTTGCGAAGGAAAACACGGTATTCTGTTTCGAGAAAATTGCACACCATTATAAGCTATTTGATTTTGTGAATAACAATGAAATATTTCAAGCAGAGAACATTTAAGTGATGACATACACATTCAGCTTTATAATGTGAAATGATTAATTTTGTTTAGTGTCAAAAATTAGAAGATACATATTTTAATAATCCATTGGTTGTGATGATCAGGGTTCATACGGATGCTTGAATTCTAATGTCGTGTTTTCAAGTAGTGCTTTAGGGAAGCGCGTGTAAATGCTGGAAAATGTTGCCAGGATTGTCAATAAGTTTGCTTAAAAATGACACTGACTCTGCTCTCTGGTGGCTTCGTTTTGCTGTCACATTTCTGTTTCCCTCGTGATTAACAGCAGCTGGTATTTTTATGTAAGGCATTGTCCTATGAAGCGTCATCGCCCCCTACGGAACGCACCCAAGCAAACAGATGCGTGCCACACCTAAACAGGGCGCTATGAAATGTGTATTAACGCAAGGATTTTCAGTCAATGATGGACATTATGGACCATGCAAAAAATTAAGGTTGCTTTTCTCAGTGGTAGATTTCAATGGGAAGTACTTCCTGCATTACGATAAATGTTTCTTAAAAACAAATATATTTGCAATTTATTCAAGATCTAAAAATGTGTCTTAATAATCAAATAATGTAAATCGCAGATATATTTGTGGCACTACCAAATACATGATTCAAATTGAATATTTGATACTGGAGATATTGGAAAATTGGCTTTTAATGTCTTAAGATACAGTCTTTGTAATTTCAAAATATTCTACTTGTTAACGCCAGCTTCTGGTTGAAATCATCATTTTAATTCATTTTGATGAGCATGCAAGTATGTGAAATTATTAAATGTGCTGGAGTAAACTCTTCCTTTTTCTATTCTTGGGGAGTTTGGGTTATCATTTGGACTATATTTGAAACAGTCCTTTTATTATTTTCATCATTTTCAACCTGGAATAAAAGAAAACCACGACCACCCATATTATATTGCTGTGTCCCCTACATTAACTTGTCAATCGCCATTGATGGCTATAGATGGCACTGGTATTGAAAGAGCAAAAAACCTTCCTTGCAACGATCAATTTAATCAATCAATGATAAGTTTATCGTTCAGTAGACACTCAAAATAAGAAGAGAAGACATCATGAATTTGTAACCTGGTAGGAGAACAGGAGAGGACTTTACAAAAAATAACAAATTGGCATCCTATGCAATCACCTTTGCAGGTCTCCAATATTAAAAACAGAATACACCAATCAATGCTGAACTCAGGTAACAAAACTTCAAGCCTAATTTGCAATGATTAAAGAGTTTCTGGTGAGACATGCTGTTTTTAGCATTTCATTCTGGACAAGTGAAGTGGAAATTCAGCCGTTTCCTGAATTCAGGCCCCCTCAAGCTTTTGTCCTTCTCTATTTAAAATAAATTGGCCACATATGGCTTGAATATCTCATGATACTCGTTGCATATGTATATCCTACGCGCAGAACACTTAAGTCTTTGATCTACCTAAGCCTGCAGGAGACACAGCCACCCTAAGGTTATATCGAAGTCAGATAATAAGACATATTTTCCAGCTTGAAGGAAATACATTTAGATCCTCTAGTGGAATTTCATAAGACAAGGATTCATCAGGGATATGAGCCATTATTTCCTTTCTGGATAATGAATTGTGTTATCATTCTGAGAAATTAAGCTTAGCATTAATTCTTGAAGATATTACAAACCATGATTGAGGCAAAATGTGAAGTGAGTTAGCATCTCTGGCTAGCCTTCAGGTTTGGAAAAGCTAATTGTCAAGAATCAATGAAGGTTAGCGTGGAAGCGCAGTGCAGGAACACTGTACCTATTTTCATTTTTCAAAGATCTGTATTTTTGATTTTGCTCTAGAAATGTGGCAATGCATGCATATGAATTTAAAATGTGAAAAAAAGTTATTCCTGGGAAGCATAACCCTTGACCCCCTTGACTGTCCACTCACCAAGGTCTTACAAAATTATATGGGAAACACAGAAATTCAAAAAGCAAAGACGAAAGTTCGTCAGGGGGTATTCGTGATCATGGAAGGTAGAAAAGGGTTCCGTAAACTGGAATAACAAGTCACTGCCAGAAGTGCTTAGGACTTGGCCTGGAAGACAATGTACAGACCAAAGGAGTGTTTAAATAGTGACAAAGGAGAGTTGTGATAGGACGGAAATTAAAATAAAGGACTACAGCTGTTAGGAGGAACATTGACCAGAGGGGGGAGAGAAAGAGAGAGTGAGAGTGATAGATAGCATGGAACCTACAGAGAAACAGGAACCTGTGTGTAGAATCCTGACACTAGTATATTATTGCTATGATTTTGTCTGAAATTGTGTTCTTGTTCTCTAGGCTCCCCAAACAGAGATAAGATCACGATCGCCATTCTGCAGCTCCAGGAAGAAGGCAAGCTGCACATGATGAAAGAGAAATGGTGGCGAGGAAACGGTTGCCCTGAAGAGGAAAGCAAGGAGGCCAGTGCCCTCGGGGTGCAGAACATCGGGGGAATCTTCATCGTTTTGGCCGCTGGACTTGTCCTGTCTGTGTTTGTTGCAATGGGAGAGTTTCTCTACAAGTCCAAACAAAGTGCTCAAATTGAAAAGGTAGGAAACCTTTTTCTTTTTTTTTTAAGAAAATTCTTACCAATTGTGCCTTGAATAAGCTTTAGTATCTATAGGTTATAAATGAGAATAATGCTAATTTGAATTATTTGCAAAATTCATAACACATAACCATTTTCCACATTATCATACCATATGCAGGAAGATAAGGGTTGGTTTCTTTGCATTTATTCACTTAGGCCCAATGGCGACAACAAGATAAGAAACGTGAGGAATTCTGCTGTCACCATGGATCCAAGCTAGACTTAAACCACCATCTCAAATGACCTCAAGATACACTCAGGAAACCCTTTTTTTAAATCCAAAACTGCCACAACAATTGAAATATTTTAATAAATTTGAAAACCCCAAATGAAATCCAGTAGTTGGAACATTAGGCAAAATGTTTATAATATCAATACAATGATTATATTCATTTTTTAATCATTATCAATGCAATATTAGTTTAAATGATTTCTGTACATTCAAAAATGTTTTAAAAACTCATTTTTGAAGCATAATAAAAAGAATTATTGCCAAATGATCAACAATAGTAGGTCAACAATCAAGGGTAGAAGTGGGGAAACTGAAAAGGTGCTCTTTGCAGCCCTTGTAGAGTTTTTTTATTATAAGGTATGGACAAATAAAATGACTTGAGCCCTAAACGACCAAAAAATGGCTAAAAGTAGCCCCAAAAAACAACGCCATAATTGACCCAAAAGAAGACCGCAAACGACAAAAAATGACAAAAAGACGACCAAAAAAATGACAAATAGACGACAATAAAATGTCAAAAAAAAGAAAAATTAGGCGATATACAACTGAAAGAAAACTAAAGAACAATCTGACCCAAAAAAAATACCGAAAGACATAGACAACACACAAAAACAAATTTACGAAACACTGAAAAAAACAAAATCTAAAAAAGAGAAAAATGACGAGAAAACATGAAAAATATGACAAACCATTCCCCCAAAATGACCCAATGTCCGGTCAGACTTTTTAATCTGGCTCACCAAAAAAAACCGTGAAAAATGATAAAAATTGTTGTTCTTCTGTTGACATTTTAGTCCCTAGTGTTCTTTTGTGTCTTCCTGACAGTAAAATGTCGTGCTTAAATAGGGACCTAATACATTATTTTGCTTTTACTCTGAGTGTTTCAAAACAAATTTGAAGAAGTAAATACAATTCTAAACAAATTATTTATTTATTCATAAATTCAAATGACAACAATTGCATGGATCTACATTATCTTTTGTCCTCATGTATTGCTGAGGTGTCAGATTTGAGTCTATCGGTAAGTAGAAAAAAATAGTTTTTTGTTTTGTTTTTCCCTTCTGGGCTGGCCCTTCTGCCAATTATTTTAACCCTATGCAGTCAACGACTTCAAATGTTTGCCCACCCCTGATCACCCCTGTGTCATACTCTGTGCTTCACAATGCATATCCTATTTTCAGTGGAAGGCAGGGTTAGACTACTGACCACACAGTCTTATACTCAAAAAAAGCTTCTTACTACAGAGACATTATGTTGCAAACCATGCAGAATGTGGCTTGAATTTTTTAAAAAAAAAGAAGAGGAAAAGAGATTTAGTCCTCCTAAAACATTTGAGGTCCTTTCAGCATTAAATGGTTCTTCACTAATGTGCAAGTTGCCTTTGCCACAAGTAGCAACATAACCCTATAGCAGGGGTCGGGAACCTTTTTGACTCAAAGAGCCATAAAAGCAAAAAATATTAATTTTATTTTGGGAAAGAGCCACACTATATATTATGAGACAAATTTACAAAATTGCTAAACCCGCACCCCAGACAAAAGCTTAGTCTTCAGCACATTTATTTTTGATGATTTGATAAAAAATATGAAAAGAGAATAATGCCAGAGCCCCTGTCCCAAAATCAACAAACATACCACTTTAAACTTGTCTCTTTCTTGCAATTACTCAAGATCGGTTAAACTCCTTTTGACCCTTTTTTTTCATACATATTAGTTTCAAAACCAGATGCAAGCAGTTATTGTGTAAAAACGTCACAACATTCTGCAAATAGGGAGCCTGATGAGCTCACTTTTGGCGCAGATGGCGTAGGGCGAGAGATGGGAGGGAGTGCTTGCGGTTTTTGCATGGCTCCACCCATCCCTCCCACTCACCCAATCAAAAGACCAAGTTCTCTTCCGGTGTATTTGGCGTATTTACAGTGTGTTCTGTGGATTCATCATAAGGTATCTGAACACTGAACACAGATTATATAGTGAACTTTTATATAAAGGATTCTTTAGCGTTGTACAGCCAAAACGAGTTTTTTCCCCCCTTTTTTGTGTGACACCTTGACTGTAAATTGTAGTGAAAAACGTGCCCTATATATACTGCGAAGTAACATCGGTTTCTTAGCCTTGGATTGGATTTGCGTGTACCTGAATAGGATGAACAACGCAAGTTTCGAACAAGATGAAGATATTTTGCATGCAATCAAATTTGTCTCTGAGCCATACATATTTATAGAAAGAGCCATATATGGCTCGCGAGCCATAGGTTCCCGACCCCTGCCCTATAGGATCCCAAACATTAGCCTTTAACGTGTCTTTGTGTTATTGACCCAAAGGACACAGCATTTAGAATTTTCAAAATAGATTTGAAAGGTGGACTCATCAGACCTCAATACAGTTTCAACTATGTTTTAGTCCATTTGACACGAGAAGAAAGAAAAAGCTGAGGTAGTTTCTGGGTGGATTTTGCCGCATCATGGCATTTCCACTCACATTTGTGAATGTAGTAATATCCTTTACCCACAAATGTTTTTTTGATGCAGCGTCACAAAGGTCAGTGATATGCAGTGGTATTTTTTGGTATTGCCATTCACAAGTCTGTCGTATGTGCAGAAAATGTTCCTGATTCGTTGGACCTTTTAATGATATAACTGGTAATATCTTTAGAAATATATGTCAGTCGTTTTTAACTATGGCACTTTTTGCACGCACTGTTGTGTCTGCTACTTACTTGTATATAAAGGCTCTTTTATTATAAAAGTAAATCATATGACATTATTCATAAATATTCCCAACTTGTTAGGTTTATAATCCCACCCCAAATTAATGTGAAATCTATTGGATGCATTTAACTAAAAACAATATGATATATTTTTGGGTTACGCGACACTCAAAATAAGGAGAAACAAAACCAATGGGTTTCAAAGGAGAACAGGACAGGACTGTACAAAAACCCTTAAAAGCAGATTCTCCCTAAAGGGTGTGGAGACCCAAAGAACAGCAACACTATTGGCCAATAATGTGTGACTAAGCAGTGTATGATTGTTTAAATATCAATCAACCGAGGTATACTATTCAAACTGTAACGTTATCACAACATTTGAGTATTTGAAAACATTTAAAAAGAATGTATTAAGTCGAATATGATGCTCTTGTCCTGTTCTGTGAGATATAATTTCAAATCATCGTGTTCCATTTACATTTTGCACAATGTTCCAAACAAATTTGTATTTGGGTGTGTAGAAATATCGAAAATATCAACATTGGTGTTCAAGTGCTGGCAGTCACACTCAATTAGCTAAAACAGAAACATGCACTGAGCATTTCTTGCTGCATGATCCATGTCAAATCTCACACTCATCATGTTCCTCCCTTCTTCTATCCACTCATCCTATGACTCCAGCTCCATCATTAATAAAAACATGTTCCATTCCCAAAATGGATAAAAGGTATTAACAGTTGTTAACAACAATAGGGGGGTGGCTGGACCACTCCGTCTGCCTCAACATGTGATTAAAAAAAAGACTAAGATTTAGGGATAATCTCATAGAATTTACATTTTATTCTGTTGCGGACCAACATCTAAATATGACTGAGTAAGAGTTCAAGGTCAGTGAATGTAAAACTTGTAAGTCATGATTTTTGTTAGTAAAGTCATGGTCCTTAGAAAAATTTAAATATAGATAGTACGTACTCATCGATGTAAAGTATGAAATGGTTTGGTTGGTTTGTGTTCAGGTTATGTAAGTGAAGGGATCAGGAAACTGTCGAGTGTTGTCATTTAAAGTGGAAAAGCTTGAAGGGCAAATACACTATGATAAAGTATGGGGTGATGAACAAGTATATTTTACTACAAAAATAGAAACAATGATGATCTATAATTTATTTTTAAGTCGTGTACCAAAAAACCTAATTTGGAATGTAGTTTACACATCAATAAGTCAAATTTGTTTCCTTATTGTTTTATTTATGATTTGTTCGGCACAAGTATTTTTAGATGGCCTTAACATGTGTTATATCATAAGAACCAAGGTTTCATGACATTAAAACGTTTCATAAGAAGGAATTTAAAAAATGAATATACAACCAAATAAATAAGAAATACAACACAGCGTTGATGTTAACGATAGAAAACATATTCTGAGATTTACTTGAACCCACCGTTCATTACAAACTGATATTATGTTTGATTATTGAATAGATAGCTATAGCTGTGTGCGATCATCTTCAATTGAATTGACTTTTTTTCATCTGTATTGATGTCGTAAAACATTGTATGCAACAAGATTAGACAGGACGCTCCATGGTATACGTGTAATAAAGACTTTAGAGAGAAAAATAAAATACTGTCAGGATAATAAGGTAAAAATAGTTACAAAGTAGTGCTTAGAGACTGGCCTCAGTAATGATCATATTACAATGAAAGAATAGAGCATCAAAACCTTAGTGCAATAAAAAGTAGTGCAATAACATTAAGCAGCAGCGAAAACATGTATTACAACAACAAAACTCCCAAATAAGTCGCAAGATATATATTTTTCACAGTGTTCCCCGCTTGTTTGGTGTAGCGATGCCCATGGGGAAGTGTATGCTGAGTTCTTGCCAACAAAGTAGAGCAAATTTATCAAATAAGGCAACAGATATAACTAAAATAAAAGCATGTTAGATGCTGAAAACAATCCACTACAAAGAATACATCTAGAGTCAATTACGATATGTAAATCAAAACATTTTAGTCAAGTTCAAACAGGAAAACAGACTATTTAGAAAATCTCAGCTGTTGGCATTAAGAACCATGCAAAAACACATTAGTGAAAATCATCAGCCAAGTAATCGATTTCTGAGTGACTGCAGATTATTTTCGCATTCTGCTCTTCCGATTTTTTTTTTTAGTTCTGACAACATCCATTTTATCTGACACGTTGATAAATTATAATTTCAAACTGATGAGAAATATTCGTTTCATTTATAGTAGCAGCAATCGAGATACACGACACTTACATTTTTAAGGTTGGCAGGGAAGTCAGACTATGTTTGGTGACCACATTTTGTATAGAACATCAGCCAAACTGTCCAGAATTGTGTGTAGGTTGTCCTGCCAAGACTTATTACAACACAAAAATACCAGAAAGGCAGACAGAACTGCTGTCTCACATTTTTAGGGCAGAGTTACATGAGTACATTAGAAACATTTTGTTGGTCACAGTCCTTTTTTGGCCATATAGGTTCTATCTGTTGTAATAATTTATATTATGGTAATACCAGTGCCCCGTGACCCTATTGAGGATAAACAGTGCAGATATTGGATGGATGGATGGATGGATGGATGGATGGATGGATGGATGGATGGATGGATGGATGGATGGACCAGTGTTCCTCAGGACCAGCAGTTTAGTCAAATATGGTTAGAGGTTACAAGCACCATATAGAGTAAAATGTGTTGAATACAGGTCAAATAAATAAACACATGTAGGTAGTTTCCTGGACTTGGATTTGACCTCCCTGCATAAAGATCAGGAAAGTCGCCTTTGGGCTTGGTTTCCATCAGTGTACTTCAGGCGGGGATCAACTAGTGCTTTTTTTCTTACTTTTCTCGACTTGACAAAGAGATTCCACTCCCAACAGAGGGCCTGCCGCTAACTGCTAGACAAAATAAAAAAAAAACATGTTTTGCTTTTGATCTGCACCGCTTCTGACGTGGAGGTGTGCAACTGTCCGCATATCTTCCTGTTAAATCTACAGGTGATGTTATGGACCTCTTAAAACAAACTACTACAGTTTTTTTGTTTTTGTTTTGTTTTGTTTTTTTAGCAAAAAATTTGAAAAATGACAGCGTGAGGCAAGTTTACATCTCTATATCTGGGTCAGTATGGACAGCTCTTCTCAGGCTTCATATTATAAAGCAGGAAGATATCTCTGATCCAGCTCTGGTTATCAGTGCGACCAAAAATAAGTTATCTTTTTCAATTTGTTTATACAGCATATTTTTACTAGTTGTGATTCAGAAAATGGGGTGTTGGGTATTTATTTGTTTTCCACATGCTTGATAGCACACTTCAATTTGCATTTTATAATTACTTTTTTTTTGTGACATTAGAAACAAAAATAGCATCTTTTAATTTCAATACTGACGATGAGCCTTTTCACCTCCTTATAGAATGAGGGTAAATGTTAAGAAGAGTGTGTAAATCTGTGTCTAATCTATGGACTTCCCAAATTGTTTACAGAGATTTACATCCATCCAAAAAAATCAAAGGAAGCTTGCTGCATTTTTTTACTAGTGGTGAGACAAGGCTCAAGTACAGGCAGGGAAATCATGATCCCCAGCCAAAGCATTAACTGTTCTGAGAGGATCCTGAGATATTCCCAGTACCGCAATAAGACATGGCCTCACAGATATTACCTTGTTTTTCCTTAGGGCCTTCATCCAGTAGGAGATCCCTAGAAAACAGCCTTTTACAGATCGTGTTTAGGGTAATAGAAATTAATATGACTTGACTTGACCTCATCTGGCTCCTTGCTCCAAAGAGGATCAGCTCCATCCTTACCACTTTGAGCTTCTCAGTTTTCTCTAAGAGAAATACCCTGCAGAGGTATCATTGATTAGGATTGTTGTTTAGGATGAGAGCTAGACTGATAAATGGCCACACTTGGGTTCGGTTGCAATTCCGTCATGGAGAGGGTAATCCAGTGTTTCCACTATTTACTGTACTGAGTTCCCATCTCAATTATTTTACATGCAAAGCAGTCCAGTGAGGTTTGAAGACCAAAACCGCTACAAAAAGTAGAGCCATGATACATACATACCACAGCTCTGCCATGCCTCCTCGAAGGGTATCACTGTCCAATCTTACTAAAACCAAATAACTGACTGTCAGCATAGCTGGAAAAGAGGGATTAAACAGAAAATTGTTAAGGGTTCAGCACCTCAGACCTCATTGACAGACTTGTGTCTCGTTCCACCTGCATACACAAGAAAGGTCCAGACTAACAAATATCCCTGGCACAGTTTGGCTTGAGTTACAGGTCCTTTGACTCGTCCAGCTCCTGGGAAGCCTGCCAATTGTAGAGAAAATGTGTGAAGGGTTTTACATTCTTGAATAACGACCATAAAATAATTGAACTGTGACATGTCTTGTTGTGTGCATGGCTGGACACCTTTTCCATATGTTTAAACGTATTGTGGTCAACCAATAGGTCAGATTCCATTTACAAAACCCATTCTAGACAATGGGGTAATGTAAATACAAGTCATACTCTTCCAGGTATTTCTATCTGTGATGACATCACTTTGTAAGCTTATCAGTAAAATAAGTGAGTTCCCACTGCGAGTATTCTTTAGCATTTGCGCTAAAGACCCAAGCGGGAGGGTTTTGGAGCTGTTCTTTAACGGACTGGCACAGTTAGCAGTCAAAATATTCCCCCTTCCAAAAAGTGTCAACTTTCATCAGCCTGGACTAAACATACAGCCACAGAAACAGGGAACAATGAGCACGCCACACGCCTTTTCAGTCAATATTTCAAGGTACGAGATTCTTTCAGGAAGACTGAAAGCGCAGCAAAGTAGAGATAAGATCTTAACTCTTAGGCAAAGCGGTGTAACATTATGAAACAGGTGATTTATGAATTTTTTGTAATGAAATCCAAGTTAAAGAAGACTGTATAAACATTTACATATTTTATATTTATGTATCTGCTGTGGTTATATGAAGTAACAATTCTCCATAACTGACAGCCTTTTTTTTTAAAAGTTGACAGAAACCTTTTAAGGCCATCCGTCATTTTGACGGGCCAAAACTTAGGTTATTAACTACAGCAGCAGTATGTCCTTAAGTGTCTTGTGTGCAACATCAAGAGAGAAGGAGAGTGAGACTAAAAAGGACAATGCTGGGTGCGCAATTAAAAAAAAGCAGAGAAAAGAAGTGAAAGAGGCCCAGCCCGACACAAACATAATGATTGATGTTTTAGCCTGGACCTAACACACAATTTGAGTCAAGCTTGGGCTTACTATCCTACTTCTAAACTCAAGTTCTTTAAAAATGCATTGGTTCCTGGCTCATGCATCCCACTGTTAATTAATATCAATGCATGTTGATTGCCAGAGCTCTATTTAACTTTTCAAGGTTTTTTGTTGATGGTCATGTTGTATCCCATTGTCATGTGGTTTCTTGGGTAGCTATACCTATCAATATCTCACATTGCAAAAAGACAAAATATATTATCCATGAGAAATCACAGTTGTGCAAATTACATACCATATTTTCAGGACTATAAGGCACACCCAAAATATAATCAGGTGTGCCTTATATGCCTTACCATATTTCTGCAATCGTTGATTGATTGCTACATTTTATTTCTGACCACCATTGCATAACAATGGTGGCAATGGGGATTGAACCGGACAGCTAAGGTAAGGGCACCAGAGCGTAACCACCAGGCCACGGGGTATATAGACAGTTGTTTACAATTGCATCACTATTGATGCAACAGGAGTCCAATACGGATACTAGTCGTAAGAGTGTCGGAACCTATCAACCAGACCACAAGGGTTTCAGATGACTCATGAAATGGCATTAGGTCTTATCTCATTTAACTATTTTTAGCCATGTTACCAGATATGTTGAGAAGAGAGAATGTTGTTTCACTTTTTCTCAGCTCAAACGAAGCATTGTAACTGACAAACGTTTTGTATGTTCCGCCAAGCGTTTATTTAGATGTTTTTAGACGACCAAATTACTTTCCGCAATGTGGTTTTCTTCATCTTCATTTGGTTAAGAACCACCAAATTATTTCCTACTATGCCTTTCTCTCCATGCAGTTCAAGATGACCAATTTACTTCCCACTATGTCTTTCTAATCTTAAAAACTTTGCAAGTCGGCAGTACATCTGGCCAGTGTATTGTCTTTCAATACACTTGCAGGCCGGCCCAATATTAACTTCTACAATTTGGTACCATGACTAAAAACACAGTGATGATGAAATAAGGCTTAATGCATTTTCATGTCTCGTTTGTATCCTTAGTGATATAGTGGATAGGATTCGGCACACTCCAAATTGCGATCTGGATTTGATTCCTGTTGCACCGAATGTTATGTAATTGTGATCAGTGTTTACAATGTGATTGATCAAGGAATGTGCATACTTTTTTTGTGCAACTCTAGCCAAAGTTTAGTTCCATGTGCCTTATATATGAAGACATGTCACAAAATACGTTTAGAGAGGTACAAAATCTGTTTAGAGAGGTGCACCTTATGATCCAATGCAGAAAATCTGATAAAGGAAAAATATATAAATGACTAAATACAATCACAACCTTTTTACTTAATCAACCAGTGGTTGGGCTCATTATCCACCAATTACACTCCTCAGTGATTTGAAATGGATTGTCATCTCCATGCTAGTCTGTCAGATTTCCATGATTACCATGATTATCCCCTTCCTCCCCTCCTCAACCACTTCCTGCTCCACTCCCGTCCTTCCCTCTATTGTCTCCCTCCCCTAGCTCCTCCTCTGCTTACTACTCCCGCTCCTCCTCCTCCCCCTGTTCCTACTCTTGCTGCTTTTCCCGCTCTCCTTGCCTGCTGCTGAGGCTGCTGCAGACTAACCTGGCTTTCGGGGTGCAGGGGACCACCAGATGGCTGTGTGTGAGGAACCCATCTTATCTCCTGTAACGTGCCCGCTACATGCATGCACACACACAAGACACCACTGCACATTTGCATGCGTATGGATACACACAGGTAAAGGTGTGTCTGTTGACAAAACAATGGATTCCCATAACGTAAATTCGAGATGACAAGCAACTCATGTTAGCATCAGCCTGACATGTGTCGTGATGGGCGAGCGTGTAATAAGGCTGTGTTGTAATTCAATGACTCTTATTCTCAACACTCACTCAGAAGCAATTTGTCCAGTGAGGTTCATGTCTGGTGAGGCACAGTCTAATTTACAAATGAAATAACATACATGTGATTTGTTATTTGATTGGCAGAGCAAGAAAGGAATAGAGTAATCTTTTGCTGTATCACGGTTTACTTTTCATCGTGCATTGCATTCTGCATTCTGAATCGCTTAACAGTCGCCAACGCCCCTGTTCTACCTGTGTCTGCCTGTGCGTCAATGCAGTGCGGTATCATTTGTAATCATACATAAAACAGCTTGAGGAACCTACATTCATACACGCAAATATTTTTCAATTTCAAGTTCTTCTAAAAGCCATCATATGAATAAAACGCCCTGGACCGACAAAAGCACAAAACATCTAAGGAATATGCTTTCTATCTCCAACAAAGTTGGACTCCTTGACCAACTAAACATACTCTGGAGCCGCATGCAGGTCTTTGGTTCTCTCTAGTGGCTCACTGACGCTTTTTCCAAATTTTTGGAAAATATAGGGTTTCTATGAAGAAACAGGACACTTTCTTAACATTTTTCAAAAAATATTAGTATGTGTTTACTTCCTTATACGCAGTATACAAGGCTTGGTGACAGGTTAGGCACTGCCTTACCTGGCTTCCGTGACTGCATGTCACTGGTTCTGTAAAACCAAACTTTCATAGTAGTATCGATTTTTCAAAAAAGTGAATTTAGTAATCAGATCAGTGGGGATACATTACGCTTCTTTTTGACGATAAAAAATTTCTCAAAGGGATATATTCATTCATTAAAAAAGATGTGTAGTGTTAATTGAGGAAAATAAAACATCACAATCCAATAATAACTGGTGTCTCAAATCATTAGATACAAAACAGTTGTTTGTTTCCAAAACCATTATAATGGAAATCCCCACACCCCCACCCCCACCACCAAAGCACTGTATTTGAATGTGTTTGAAAAAGATGGAATATGCTGACATTTTACATGTAGAGGCAGCACACAAAGTTCAGTTATTTCACCTCCTGCCAGAGGCTGCTGTTCATGTTTTTTCTGTTTATACATTTGGCTTTTCCAGACTTCTTATGAATTACATGTCTGTAACTCTTTTAAATGTGCACCAGTTGCTTAATCTGATGTGTTTCTGAATTTTGACATATTCAACAATAGCATGAAAGATCAACGACCATTATTAGTTGCAGTAGGATTATATATCGTTTCTAAATATAATGATTGGGCATAATAGGACCAGACAATTTAAATTTCAAGAGTGCCTAACCCTTTTGATTTCTGTTGTCCAGGAGCATAATAAAATATATAATGTTAGTGACTCACAACTTAGTTTTTTTTTTTCTAACCATTCATTTCATGGGCCAAAATGACCTACAGTAAACCTCGGATAAGTCGGACTCGCATAAGTCGGATTCTCGGATAAGTCGGACAAATTGCGTGGAACGTTTGTTCTCTAGGCTTTTCTGTAGTATTACACCTCGCATAAGTCGGATTTTATAAGTCGGATCCTCGCCTAAGTCGGATGGATTTTTCCGTACAATTGACCCTTTTTAATGGTTTTCGCCTCTGATAAGTCGGATCGGTATCAGGTCGCCTAGGACATCTCCCAAATGCTCTAAATTTCAGCCTCCAGTGGCAGTAAGCGATGGAATTTTCCGGGAAGATTTTCACTCCTCACAGATTTTCCGGGAAGATTTTCACCCCTCCCAGATTTTCCGGGAAGATTTCTTGATGTGACGTGGCGTTCCGTGATTGGCAGAGGCTATTCATCAAACTCCTCCTCAGTGTTGAATGATAGCACTCTCAATCACAGCACGCGGTCATAGAACAAAGCCTCGTAATCATAATCCCATTGTTTCTTATTACAGTAGTGCTAGCATTCAAATTGAATTTGTGTGAATTTCTTTGGACTTCCTTGCGGTCTGTGCGGTCTACGGTGTGGCGATGGCCTCAAGTTCTAAAACCAAAGGCAGGAGTCTCAAGACTAGAACGTATGAAGAAAAGCTCGCTATCATTGAATTCCAAGAAAAGAATCAGCACATGAAGCAAAAAGACATCGCGGCGAAGTTTGGAATGAGCCCTCAAACTTTGAGCGACATTCTGAAAAGCCAGAAGAAGATAAAAGATATGTGTGCGACAGATTTTAGAGCTCCGACCGCTAAAAGGCAGAGGGTAAATGATCATCCAGATGTCGACAAAGCACTGATTTTGTGGTTCCGTCAAAAATCATCGAGGCCTGAAATCAGAATTGACTGTGGAATGATGCTAATGCAAGCTAACAAATTTCGCCAACAGTTTTCACCGGAATCGGCTGAACTTGCACCAGCGTGGATCGACAGGTTCAAAAAACGATATGGACTTGGGCGGATTACTAAAGCCGGGGAGTCGGGCGGAGTGGATACAGAGGTTGTTGAAGAATGGAAAAGCGGAAAACTGCGAGAAATACTCAAGAATTATGAGCCAAAGGATATTTATAACGCGGACGAGACGGGCCTCTTTTGGCTGCTTTTGCCGGATAATTCCATCGGTTTTATTGGACAATCTCATCACGGTGCGAAACAACCAAAATCTCGACTGACAGTGCTTGTGGGTTCCAATATGGACGGTACTGATAAGTTGCCGTTGCTGGTTATCGGAAAAAGTAAAAAACCGAGAGCCTTTAAAAACGTAGAAGTTCCGGTGCTGTATGAGGCCAACAAGAAGGCTTGGATGCTGTCGTCGTTGTTTGAAGCTTGGCTGAAAAAGTTGGACAGGAGGATGGCGTTCGAAAAGAGGAAGATCGTTATGGTGGTGGATAATTGTCCGGCGCATCCAACCATTGAACTGAACAATATCGAATTGGTGTTTTTACCACCAAATACCACTTCGCACACCCAGCCGATGGACTCGGGTATCATAAAAAACCTGAAGTATTTCTACAGACGTACACTGGCATTGCGAAGACTTGAGGCAACAGATGATAACGCTCCTCCGTTCTCATGGACGATTTTGGACGCAGTAATCGCACTTAAGTCTGCGTGGAAGCGAGTGACTGCCAAGACCATCGAAAACTGTTACCGAAAAGCTGGTTTTGAGAGACCTGCAGAGATCGCTGACGATGTAGGAACCGACGATCAAGTCCGTGACGAATCACCAGAGGTCGTGGAGGACACTTCAGAAGAGGAAGTGACAAACTTCCGGAACATATGGTCGCGACTACGAGACTTGTTTGGAGAGGCAGTTCCAAGTAACCCTGATGATTATCTCTGCGTAGACGACAATGTAGAAACTGTCCAGGAATTAACAGATGAACAAATTGTTGAAGTCGTTCGTGATCCTTCAGCGGAGGAAGGTCTCCTTCGTGACGAGGAGGAGGATGAGCAAATGGACGTTGAAAGACCGCCCCCGAAACTCAACGACGCCTACAGTGCACTGCGCACTTTGAGGTATTACGGCCTTGCTGCATGCCCAGAACTCGAAGACCTTGCCGATCAGATGGAGACGTTGCTGCTGAAACAATCCCAGTTATCTATGCAACAAACCAAAATTACAGACTTTTTCAAATGAGTACAATGTAACTCCGAACCTAACAGACTTACGAATCTAACGGACGATGAATCGTACGGATAAAATTACATAACCAGTTCATATACAGTGTATTATTAACCATAGTTCATATCAACCATGTTCATGTTCATTTTAAGAACTTTTTTGATAATAAATCACGTTCATGTTACAAGATATCATTGCTTGGTATTTCATTTTACATATACAAGTATGCACTTTTCTAAGAGTTAAATTTCTTCTTAGTTCGAAATTTTGCGACCTCGGATAAGTCGGATCCTCGGATAAGTCGGATGAAAATGACCGGTCCATCTGGATCCGACTTATCCGAGGTTTACGCATGTTTAGAAGATCGCAGTTTGCTTGGTCCTAGTAAATGGTCCATTAAAAGGGGAATGACCTTGAACAGTTTAATAGTTGGATTAAGGTGATTCAGGTGTTGTACACAAAGGGACCTTGATATACTTTTATTTAGACATCTTTACTCCTTTACTAAAGCGGAATTATCGATCATGTAAACCCACTCAGTTTATCTGACACTTTAAAACAAACGACAGTACTTCATTTGTTGTGGCATTTGGAAAATCTATTTTTTTTATGTAATAAAGTTAAATAGAGAAGTATTATTTTGCGCAGTGGGTTTGGTCATGCTTCGCCCCCCCCAGTTGTGTTTTTCCAGTCATGTTAACAGAATATTCTAAATCAGGGGTTGAAAACTCAATTTACCTATTTGCCCCCGAGCTTGGATGGGTTTTCCACAAGAAAAGCTTTGAGCATTTGAACATTGCACATTGCACTGAATTCTGGCTTTGCAGTGAATATTTTTTTTCTTCTACCTGCACAATCTTTAATTGTTGCAGCATTTCCAATTGAATTGGTCCCAATTTTAAGCAGTTCCCAACTCACTTGCATGCTTATCAAACTCCTGCTGGGACAAACTGATATCAAACGTAGTGAAAAGTCCTAACAAGACACATTCTGATATTGAGCTTACTATTCCAATTAAGTAAAAGGCACAGCGATCACAAGACACTCATCCCAGGTACAGAAAAAAAAACAAGCAAATATAAAAAAAATGACATTGTGAGTTTATTTTTATATCCTGAATGAGAGGCTTACTTTTGGGGAGTTAATTAAATATTTCTGATCTCCATCAGTCGTAGAATTGATTAAAGAGAATGTGCCCCAAAGTACTATTGTAAAGAACATAGTTTTACTAATATACAAATGTTGCACAATACTAAGGCTTGCAAATTGTGTTAAAATATTGTCATGTTTCATTCAAAGATGTTCAGTTGACACTTGCAAATCATTCAGAAGCTCATTAAATGTGTAAGCCATCAAATTCAGAAGTTTAAAATGTGTATGCAGCAAGAAAATGGTTTGGAAAGACAAAAACAGATGCATGAGTATCTGGCAAATACTTTCAAACATTGTTTCCCAAAATCAACCTGCAATTACATTTTTACCTTTCGAAATAAATTATTTTGCACACACGTATAGCATAAAGAACAAGGTAACGCGCAGCTCCCTGGTAAGGTAAATATCAACTAAACTATCACACACATTAAAGAGTGCAGGATAATCTTGCTCTAAACCTTGTGTAAATTCAATGTGATAGCACAATATATATAAATAAAAGATCCTATTTTCACTCTTATAGATTTATTTGCACCCATAATGCATCTGTAACATCCATCCAACCATTGTCTATGCCACTTATCCTCACAAGAATCACGAGGAAGCTGGAGCACATCCAAGGCATCTTCTGGCAGTGGGCAGAAGACACCCAAAACAGGGTGCCAGACAGTCACAAGGCACACAGCAACAGACTAATCAATGCACTGCCCATGCCGCAATTTATAGAAGAGCCGTGCTTCCAAGTATCTTTTATCATTTCTTGCCAAAGCAAATGGTCACAAGGATCTTGGATGTATTACTATTTTTAGAATAGTAATCAAAACCCTCTATTGTCTCAGAGGTGATGGTCAAGACATGGGATTAAAGTTGCAAGAAGCAAACATTCAATAAAATGGCCAATGTTCCCAGCCAAGCT
Source organism: Urocampus carinirostris (assembly GCF_059441175.1). Classification (NCBI taxonomy): domain Eukaryota; kingdom Metazoa; phylum Chordata; class Actinopteri; order Syngnathiformes; family Syngnathidae; genus Urocampus; species Urocampus carinirostris. Next base: position 33,573,619 of record NC_142350.1, read on the forward strand.
TTGATGGCACATCAACCGCATGTTACAGATTTCGGGCTCTCCCATTTGCTGGGCAAGACTTTGTACAAACTAATTGCAGTAAAAGTTGGGATGTTTGATACAATATGTTTCAAAAACCAAATATTGACTACTCATTGGTATACAGAAAAATAGCCAGTATTAATTTAACACTTTGTAGGTGAAGACCATATGTTTACAGAGGTAGTGTTCAATGTTTACAGTAAAAATGTTAGACATTATAATATCTACAGGGTTAATTTAACACTGGTTATTTTACTGTTTTCTGATGATATATGTAAGATATAATTAGTACATAAAGTTCCCATACCTCTCCAAAAATGACATCTTTTTAAATGAATACATTTAAATCTCAACAGAATTTTTCTTTTTTAATACTGCATTTAATTAATGGCAATTTACTATTACTTGAATTTCAGAGTACTACTTGACAGTGGGATCCGATACTATCACAAGTACGGATACCAGATATCCGCACTCGCCTAACCCTTAATCAAATCATTCATGATCTATTCCTTTCTTCCGTGTTATTAAAGCAAAAGCCATACCGCTAATGTTCCATTTATGGAGAAACAATTGTGGTTCTGCTTCCAATTTTTCAGCCATTAGCTTGGCCTTTGATTTTTGCATTTCGGAGATGGAATATGAGCTTGTTCTGTCCACTCCACGCATCGGCCCGGTATTGCAGTACCTCCGGGAACGTTGCATTCGCAATGATCGCAGCAAGGCTTTAGGGCTAGGACCTTAGCTTGGCCTTTTGGCTGAGAGTAAGTGTCCCGGCTCCTAGGCTTTGTAGCGTATTATGAACTGACCGATAACGGATAATGGATAATGAATAACGAAGATAGATCAATAACCCTTAAAAACCCCAAAACCACAATGAATGTTAAGAAAAAATGGCAAGAATGCGTTTAGGAGAGTAACGATATCCAAATGGCGGAATGATGATTATCACCGTATAGTGAGGTAGGATGGCATTATTTTAAAAAGCTCACAATACCTTAAAAAATAATGACCATATTGATAGAAACAGACTGGGGGGGTAAAATAAATCATTTTGTGTTTAAAATCACAGGAAAAAAAAGCTCATGTCTTTGTAGTTATCAATAGAATGTTTGGCTAATACTGGTAAATGTTGTTTTTGTTGAATTTGACACGTACATTAAAAAAAAATACTCCACTGATAAAGTAATTACAACAGAGTGCTCAAGAACAGAAACGTAATATAGTGACATGGCGACAATTACTGTTGCATCCCTAATAATTATTCACTTTAAGATAAAATGCACATTGGTGATCAGAAATTAATTACATTTTGAAAGATGATCATCTCCGCCATCACTGGCAATCTTGTCAAACGTTATCCATATGAACACAACTAAATAAAAAAATAATAATAATACTAGAATATGCAAGCCTTAGTGAATTTGTATATAAATGCAGATGGGCAAGAAACACTTAAAAAAGGGAGAAAAGACGTCAATAAATGTTGAGCTTGCAAAGGGGTCAGAAGATGACTGTACAAAAAATCCTAATGATGCAAATATTCCAACCTAATCTAAAGGTCCGCCCCCAAGCCTTCTCATTTTAGTAAATATCTTACGTTACAAAAAGCAGAGCAGCCCTTAAGGATGTGAACATGAAATAACACTCAATGATTGGCCAATAGTGACAATGATGCAAATAGTCCATTGTAGTTAAAATAATGAAGAACAGTGCGAAATTATAATCAAAATAAGGAACAACCCTGGAATCTTGGGCAATGTCTTTTGCAGATGTCCAATAGTAAAACAGAATTCTTGTGAGCAAGCGGAACGAAAATCAATCCAAACAAATACTAAATGTTTACTTATAAAACAGAATATACAGGTTTACTTAAGGTTTCTGTCCAGAATTTGGAAAACCTCTATTCGCTGAATCTATCTTCTGGCTTAAGTCATCATTGCAGCCTATGCCGAGCTTCTTTTATGGCACGTGCAAGTACGTGCAATTCTTAGACATGCGCGAATAAAGTAATGTTTTGGGTTTTTTATTTTTTTATTTTTGAGGATTTGGGTTGATATAGTCCACGATCACCCCATTTTTCTTCCTAAGTAAGATAAAAGTAGATAGGTGCGGTGAAGAAAAAGAAGGCTCTTTGAACTCAGTTCAGCATTGTTTACTCATACTTAATAGAGAAAATGTTCTACTTTCAACTTTTTAAGAACACCTCAAATCCTGCTCTACGTGACAAGGATATGCAGTCACCAATAACCTATAACCAATCATAAAAGGTCCATCCATGATTTCTTTCATTCGACTGTGATGATGCATGCTTGCAGTACGTTCACTATTTTAAATTGCAATTCCCACTTCCTGCATCACATTACAACATTACCATTCTCCACAGTGCAAGCAGGCCTTTCCTCTTAGCTGCTGCACAACTGATGGTTGTTGAGCATCGTAAAAACTCTCTAATCCAATGACCCTAAGCTGCCGCCATCAATCCACCATACCACCAGCAGGCAGATTTGATGGCAATGTGTCCCCTGAGCCTGAGCAAAGTGAGGCCCGGTGTACCGCAAAGCCCGGAGCCTGCATAGCTTTTACCGCTAAACCACAGCAGTGCCGTTTCATTTTACTGACGGCGGGGTTGGAGTAAATGAATAGCTAGCAAAGCCTGCCTGCAGTCAGGCTGGTATAATCACCTGTGTTTATTACCACATGAGATACAATTGTGTATGCATGGTCGCATGAGCAAAGTACGTATTGAAATACTATGAAAAATATTTCGTATTTCAATGATTGTAGCTTACCAAATTTTCACACACAACATGTTATCACGCTCACAATTTTAGCATCTAAGCTATGAGGCTCTCTTTTCAAAACAATCTAACTATTCAGATGTTCTTTTGTAGTTCCTTGTAAAACAAGATGGGTGTAATTTGGAACCAGGAGTGCAGGATGTTTCTAAAAGTGTAATTTCTCCTTTGCATCACATTCCTCGTCCAGTCGTTATCACTCCATTATTTTATTTACCCGTATCTCAGTTGTCACGTTGTCACCAAAATTTAGGAACAAAACACAACTGTAGGCATTCTGTCAATACGTCTATGTTTCGTTTTCTATCAACATGATTATTTTCCAACAACCCATTTTAAATTAGCACTGTTTGACCATTTAATCAGGGGGTCAGCAACAAGTGGTTTTGGAGTCGCATGCGGCTCTTTGGCCCTCCCTGCTAGTTCCCTTTTTAAAAAAGGGTTTGCTAATGAAAACGTATATGGTTTCTGTAGGAGGACAAACATTTTAACGCATTTCTGTGAATATAGATATATACAATATATCTACAGTATGTGTTGCCTTATAAGGCCAATGTACAGCTTTTAATTGTTTAGCGGCTCTACACATATGTTTTGGGTTTTTTGGTCCAATATGTCTCTTTCAACATATGTGGTTGAGTTAATCAAAAAGATTGAGAATCCGACTTAATTGTATTCATTTAGGATACTGATCTGTAAACCGTGATTAAAAAACTACCGTGTTATTTTAAGATTGGACAAAGCAGCAAATCCAGAGGACAAGTGCTGAGAGTTTAAAAAGTGAGGGATGGGAAGTGATTAGGCATATATGTTTCTTTATAAGGTTATTGTTACGTTTTGCGGATAGACCTATTGAAGGGAAGCAGGAAATGAGGCAAGGGTGCTTAGAATGAGGAACAAAGTAACACACAAACAAGAGGTCTTAAAACATATAACATGTCCGAACAAAATCAAACTTGACAATATCCCAACCAGAAATAAGACCAAATTGGAAATAGAAATGCTGTGACCCGATGCAGTTTGCAGTCAATGTAGATTCTTGGGATATTTAGGGATAAGTGTGTGGAGATTGGGCTCATGTACGTCTTGCTCCACATGTGGCTGGCACCCCTGAGGGAAGGTGGCGTGCCAGATCCTGACATATATAACCTAATTGTTTTATAAACTTTGTTTTCCTATCTAAATCTTTGATTCCAACATTTTACACATTAAGTGTACAATGAATAAAAAGTATGAATCAGAATTGGATCTCATTCTTCAGAAACTAATTGCATTCTACACTGTGTCTCTAACAATGTTTGTTTTCAGCTGAAGTAGTTTTGAAAGGACTTTAAAAGGCCGTTTTAAATATCAGCCATTTTCGGCCAATGAAACGGACAATCGGACAAAGAAACGTTCTTCCAGTGCTTCAACCTATTCTAAGAACAGTTCATAATTAAAAATTTAAAAATAGATGAATAAAAAAATTGCATTTCTAAAGGTCTACTTTTTGGGAAAAGGTAAGAAGGGCAGGAGGTCAAGCACCAACATATTTCTAAACAAGAATATACAGAGAAAACGTCATGTCATTTACATTTTCTGTTTAAAATTGGAAGACATATCTAATGACTTCTGAAAATGATTTAACGATTTTTCCGATTACTTTGACCCTTTCTTTATTGCAGGGGTCAGTTTCCAAAATGAACCCGGGATGGGAAAGAGTAAAACTTTGTTTTTCTTGCAATTAGTATACAACTAAATACCTTAGTATACACTGAAACCAAGAAAAACCTGTATTATGTTTTTTTTTTTGATACATCTTAATATTAGTTAATAACAAGCCAATCAAAATACAGAACACAATACACAATCTATATCCATGAAGTAGCATAACCGCAAAAAACAAACGGCACGATAGCGAGGGATTACTGTACACTGCTATATGTAACGAAGATTCTCCCTGCCTCCACATGAAACAATCAAGCATTTAGTGTGTACCAGTTATCAGAAACTAATGCTGGTAAGATTGTTCGCTAACGCTAATCTGTGCTAACACTGCATCTCCGCTGCTTTGCTTGGCTTTGACATGATAGCGCTCCTGCAGCCACTTCAAAGTGTTTCTCTTGCTTTGGCACTCCGGCCAGCCTAGCTGCCAAGTCTTTGGCTCAGAAACGCGTTCTGGGGGTGTCTATTATGTAAATCAGCCACAATGTTGTTGGAAGTGCAGAACGATATGCTAACAGACGGGTTTTCAGAAAAATGCAGTCAAATAAAGCTAAACTGTTTTTGTAATACATAGGTCATCATTTGAGAGAATTCTTTGTCCTCATCTTAGGTTTAGCCTATTTTGCCTTACTTCTATTAACATACTGTTTGGTATAGAGATAGTGATAAGTTTATTGATGAGTAGACATTCAAAATTTGGAGAGAATAAATCAATCGATTTTGAACTTGCAGAGAGAACAGGAGAGGACCCAAACCTCTAATAAGAAATTCTAACCTTTTTACTAAATCCCCTAGGTTACAAAAGCAGATCTGCCCTAAAAGGTGTGTGTATCATAGAACATCATCAAGATTGGCTGATAGTGACAATGATGTTAACAGTGCATAATAGTCAAAATAATAAAACAGTGTAGTCAAAATAACCAACTGGTACCCTGTGTAATCTGCTTTGCTGGTGTCCAATATAAAAAAAATAAAAAATAAAAACTTATCAGAGAGAGACTTTAAAACAAACCAAGCACAGAATACAGCACAACATAAACAATCGTAAAATTTGATGGAGTTAACAACCGTATAGTAGGCCGACTAAATGCCCCTTAAGCATCATTTAAAGTCTAAAAAATGAGATCTGACACTTTTAGTGTAAATCCTTCTAATGTAATTAGTTTGAATGAAGAATGAGATTAAAAACATTGCGAAATAGTTCTAAAAGTCCATAATTAAAAAAAAAAAAAAAGATTTTAACTAAATTGACTCTTTCAAGTATATCTTATATCAACACCTAATTCGTCTGTGAAAAAGTATGACAAGCGCGAGGCATTTAATTGTGGAGGCATTGACATCGGATTTAAATTAGATGGGGTAAAACGAGCATACAGTACTTCTTAGGCACATGTGGAGATACCTGGTGGTTGAGTGTGTTTGTGTGTTTTAATGCTCAGATGATTTACTTTAATAAGTTGTGAAATAATAATCATAATATGCATTTATTAGTGGGCACACTGGGAACAGGAAAAGAAAAGGAAACCCCGTGTTTCAAGTAAGTTGTTTTGGCTTTTACATTACTATTAAGCCTATCTGCAGACATTGATGAAGTTTGTTTTATTTGATTTCTTTGTTCCTGGATGCGCATATGTAGACACAGGTTTCTGGGCTTTGCGGGATTGAATATAAATGATTTGAATCCTACTGAAGTGTTGGAAGTAGAACAAACCCGCTTGCTGGAGTCCTTATTGAGCTTCGATCTTTCAGATTAACCGCCATTGTTTTGGTCAGACAACACCCGAGAATCACGATTTAATGCCTACGTCAAAAAATAGCCTTTTACTAAGGCAGGGGTAGCTCCAAAACATGCAGGATGTGCGGCTCTCCAGGACCGGGTTAGCCACCCCTGAACTAAGGCATTAATGTCAATGCAACGCCCTTGTAACTTGTTATTTGAAATTCTCTTGGGGGAAGTGTCCAGGCTCCGTGCGGCTTGCTTGAATCGTTCTCCTGCTACCTCTCAACGCAACACCATTACTGTCATATTTTTGGTTAAACAAGGTCACTTACAAACAAAGTGTTCATTATGTCAGCAAAAGTCTCCCGCGTTAGCAACTGGCTAGTAACTTTGACAATATTCCTTACACTGCAAGTTGCACTAAAATGTAGTCGGAAATGTCCATGGAATAATGCAACGTTAACTATAAATTTCTAAAAAAACTGAAAATAAAGATTAACTTCTCCGGATTTTCCTAAAAAAATTGCACGATTGAAAACTAAAATGCGTGCAAATTTAACAGGAATTTCTTCCAGCTCTTGCTACATGATGCATTTTTGGCCTAAGCAATTTTACAACGGCTTGCATAATTTACAGGTGGTTGGATGAGGTTTGATCTGGTCTAAGGTTGAATTTACTTTCTGTGAACATATTTCCAAGCATGCTGGCAAGCAAATACCCGCTCCGGAAAAACTCAACGATATGGCTGATTTGTTCCAGCACAAATTTGAAGATGTGCTTCTATTTTTGGGTTTCTATAAAAATAGCTCCTCCTACTCTTCTGAGCTGTCCAATGAATGCCCGTGTTATTTTATAATGTAACCCATATTTCAGGTAAGTATGAGTAAACAGACAGTAAATGGGACCCAATTTTTATTTCTCCGTTGTTCTTATCAACTGGTGAGAACAAACATTGGAATGAATGAATGAAACAGAATAAAACAAAATAAAACAATATTCTGGTTTCTCGAATACAGAACCAGGCTGTAGTTGTGCACTTTTACAGGGTAGACAATCATTTATGTACCAAAGGGGCAGAACAGCAAAGTTTGTGGGAAATTATACCAGTTCTTCATCTATTCTAGACTGAATCCTGCTGGTGGTTTGATAAGACTCAAGGACTCCCTCCCAAAATTAAACTAGAACACCACTAAGAACAAAGTAGAGAATGTACGACTAGATGCATGTTTTTTTTTGTGCCGATTAGTTAATAAATTAAAATTAAATAATGACATTAGAATATATGGATAGTCATATAGTGGAATAATTTCCACTTAATGATTAACATGGTTCAAATATATATATATATATGTATATATATATATATATATATATATATATATATATATATATATATATATATATATATATATATATATATATATATATATATATATAAATCTAAAACTCACACAATTATAGCTATCTGCAGAAACACATTTCAATATTCTGACAAAACTGAGGATGTCGTATTCAAAAAGGTTCCTAAACATCAACGTCTTGACACGATCCTGTTTTTTGAAAAATGTGTGACTTCTAAATTCGTTTTTGTGTTATTATTATTTTAACCGTCCTTCTATATTTTAAAGCAGTTATTTAAGGACTAATGATTGTGGAAATCTGCTAGTATAAAATGTGTTGTTGTTTTAATGTAAAAATAAAAGACATCCCTAAATTATTTTTTGGAAGAATAATAGCAAAAATCTGGGATGCACTGTATGTATTTTTGACATTTCTCCAACGGAATGTGTGTGAGTTTGATATCTTACATAGTCTGGTTCCAAACTGTTGATCCTATACTTCAAGTCCACATTTACTTGTTGGTTATACCTTGTTGTAAAATTCCTTTAAAAAGATGCATCTATGTTTAATACGTCCTCCTATAATAAAAAATTCTCCACTATCTTAATTCAATGAATAAGATTGTCCCATGATACGGTAATCTTGATGTTGCCATTATAAAAGATAAATTAATCCAAAATCACCTTACCCATGAATCTGCCATCCATTACACCTCCCTACCCATACATTATAGTGACCAAAAATCTTATAGTCATTCCAAAAGATTGTCATTCTTAACCCTCCATATTAAATTATACCATTTACTTTGACTGGGCGTTTGAATAGCCACTAGTCTTCCAACATTTCTGTTCTGTCGTCTCCGATTCTGTTTTTGTCTTCAGAGGTCCTTCTGCAGTGTCCTGGTGGACGAACTGAGGGTGTCACTGAAGTGCCAGCGCAGAGTCAAACACAAGCCGCAAGCGGCCGTCACGGCGAAAACGGAGGAGGTCATCAACATGCACACCTTCAACGACCGCAGACTGCCAGGGAAAGAGACTATGGCATGAAATGGAAAACCCTTCCTCACCCTCCACTCCGCAGAGAGGAGGCACGTAGAGACACTTGGGAGAACCGTGGGGGAAACTGGTAAACCGCCGGAGTACGCTTTGGGTTCTTTTTGACATTGAGAAGAGGTGCTTGAAAGTTCGATGAAATACAAAGTCATTGTTATTAAAGATTAACTTGGATTCAATAATATTTCCCGTGGAAATAGCTTGAACCTAGGAGAGTTTTCAGCAAGTTACCTCATTATTCTTACCACAATAACAAGGTGCATAGTACAGGCCGCCGGGTCTTTATAGCCTGAAAGAGAAAACAAAACGAAGGAAGTCTATGATTCAAATTTTAACAATGGTGGAATGGACCTGATCATTATCATCTTAAGTTACTTATGAGCATCTCAATGTAACTGGAAATCAACATTCACGAAATAAACAAACAGGCTGTGAACTCAAGTCAACTCCAAGCCTCAATGACTGCAGCTGATTTTGAATTGTATAGGGGAGTGCTATATTACTTTGTCACCTGCCGATAACTCATTGAGAAAAATATGTATATTATCCATCTGGCAATAATTGATTTTAGTTCATTTGTGTTTTAAAGTACTAACATTTTGGTCTTCAGATGTAGTGTATGGAAAGGATGCAGAAATATAACCAAAGGATACATGGTGTAAGACTGAAATAGGAACTTGTTGAGTTTCATGTATTGTAGTTGTTAAATCAACCAGGTGCCATTACTTTCAATTGTAGAAGAATGGTAGGATGTGATTGGCACACCTCCGTGAATTCAGAGCAGTTACACGCGATTAACCTGTATTTATTCAAGTATTTATTGTTTTATTTATGAGATTAGTTGTTTATACAGACAGGATTTTCACCATGGCAGTAAATCTCAAATTCACGTCTGAATGAGTATGCTCAAGTTTCTTACGATACGCTCTGTGTTATGTTTCTTGAGGCTTTTTTCCCCAATTTCTTTCAAACAGATTAAGATGTATGTGCATTTTCGATTTCTAAGAAAAAATGGTTTTGTAAAAAGAGAACCAATGTTTTGTATTGGTTTTTACCAACGTGAACTTCATCATTGTACTTCTCATTCATGGTTAGTAGGGTAGGGACATCCCGAACCTTTTGGGAAGAGTGGTGGACGAAATGCTTCTGAGTTTTTCGCAATCATGATTGTTTCATGACACTGTGGACAAAAGTGGGTTGCTCAGAGACTAAATTCACATGCAAAAATGATGTAAACTTATTTCAAGCTAACTTTAATGAGGGAGTTCCAACTCTTTCTCTCCATAATGGTTGAAAGACAATGACTGTAAAGATAAGGTAGCTAAATAATTGGGCGAATTATTCTCCTGTGTGCATAGCTCAGAAAATGAACTTTTTGGGAGGCAGATTCTGCCATCGAATTAAATGGGAAACTTTTGACCTTCTTAGAATGTACCCACGACGGATGGTGCGATCATATGTTCGAATCGTATCTAATGTTTGTCAATGTTCACCTTAACGCTTTTGCAAACTGAGTAAGGGTTTTGAATCCACCATCATTGACTATTTCCAGAAATTTAGATTGACAGAGTTGACAATTTAATGTACTTGTTACAATTAGAACTGCGGTTGCCTGTTTTAATCTGAGTATCGATACACACCATGTTTTACCATGTAAGACAAGGAAGATGCTTCGACATACAAAAAGAGTTTGAGGGTGAGCATCAAGATTTTGAAAAATTGTATGTTTTAAAATGCGGGCTTTAATCTGTACATTTCAATCCAAGAAAGTATGTGTATTTAAATGTTTTACCATAGCAGTGTGCCCACAGTAGAAAAAAAACATTGTTACCCCATTGGCAGAAAGTGTATCCCATTTTGAGTATAATTGTTCTCAGTCTAAGATAATAATACTCTCTACAAGTCAAGTCAAGTCATTTTTATTTGTATAGCCCTCAATCACAAAGAGTCTCAAAGGGCTGCACAGGTTATTGCACAGACTATTATTTCAGACTACTTTTACCCCATCCCCTGATCTGAAACCAACATGAGGGCAAGGAAAAACTCAAGAACCTCAACATGCGGAAAATGAAGAAACCTTGAGAAGGGACCGCACATGTGGTAATCCCCCTTTCAGGATGACCAGGCTGCAATGGATGTTGCAATTAACAATAGTACAGAGATATTGTCAACAAAAATATTGGTTATTCATATTGTTAAAATGATCATTTTTTTATTGAGCAGATGCTAAGTATTTTTGCTTATTTTGAGAAAAATAAATATCAAATATCAAAATACTTCAAGTGAAAAAAACTTGACGATCTGCAGGATAAGACAACTTTGCTTCATATACTCGAAAAAGAAGATTAAACATTTTTAAAAAGAAGCATCTCAAGCTGATGGTAGATATTTCTGCTCATTCGAAGAAAGATATCGACCAAGAAAAATACTTTTAATGAAATAAACTGCCCACTGTCTGCAAGATAAGACATTTTTGCTTTTTTTACGTGAAAAAGAAGATAAAATACCTTTGAAATAAGCATTTTTCGCAACTAACAGGTATTACATACTTCTGCTCGTTTTAAGAAAAACGTCAACCAAGATTAAAGACAAATACTTAAAATGAACAAAACTGTTAACCCTCTGCAAGATAAGACAATTCTGCTTATTTTTCTCGATTAAGAAGATAAAATCACTTAGAATGAAAAAGAAAAGAAAAAGTCGTACCTAAAATATTTCTCCAATGGGGTTAAAATGTATTTTTTGAAATGCATGAACTCTGGGCTAGGTCCCCAGTCGTCCAATGAATCACCAAACACAAATAATCTAGGAAATATAAAACCTTTGGACATCTACATTGTGTAAAAGAGAGCAAAAACAGAAAAGGAATATCCAAGATTAGACCAAATGTCTTTGAAGGAACAGTGTGTGTTATTTGACAACTACATGTCACTGTTTTTGTGTCGTGCAATTGAAAATAAGAGCTAAAACAAAGCACAAAGGAGGATACAAATTATGCAGACTCAAAGTGTGGCACACTAGACAAGGTCTCACAGCACACTTGAAAAACTACATTTAGCAACGCTCAAAATGGCCGCCCCCTGAGATGGATGAAGTCAGGTCGCTTTTGCTTTCAACTTATGTTTCACACAAAAATATGGATCAAAATTCTGAGTTTGGAATAACAATTTGGCGGAACTAATCTGGGTTCCTCCCGGAGTTAAATGTTTTAAGTGTGCTGAAGTGACGTTTCACATTTCCAAGGCTTAATGAGTAAACGTTTGCGTGGGTGTACACTTGCTGCACCGACAACCTCCATTCCCATAAGACATGTTCTCCCGCTGACATTTGCTCCCTTTGCCATAATACCCCCTGTGCTTTACTCATGAGCGTGAATTAAATCCATTTTTTGTAACCTTTTTTAGCGACATACTACATGCATTGGCTACTCACCAACACTTCCGCTAGATCTTTAGACGTTTCTGCTTGTGAAAATGTGAACCATTTTTTTTCTCTACTGGGTTTTCTAATCAAACAAAAATAAATCTTGACCCGAGACTAGTATTTATTCTACGGTTGCTTTATTTTGATGTAAGTAAACCGCTCCAACTATCGCATTGGATTTCCCTTTCTGTAAACGTTTGCCACCTCTAATAAATTCTATGCGTTTTAATGTTAAAGGTTTGCATGGATGCACACATGAAATATTTTTGTTTAATACCCGTAAGAGAGACCAAGCTTCTAGGTTGAGAATAGATTCTTAGAGAATAATTTAATTTAATTTACCAAAATTTTCGGGCAGCACGGCGGCGCATATCTGGGGTCGTGAGATCAAACCTTAGTGTGTGGAGTATGCATGTTCTTTGCGTTGTTTCGTGGGTTTCCTCCGGGCACTCCGGTTTCCTCCCACATTCCAAAAACATGCATGTTAGGTCGATTGGCCAGTCCAAATTGTCCCTCGGTAACCAGTTCAGGGTGTCCCCTGCCCACTGCCCGAGGATAGCTGGGATGGGCTCCAGCACCCCCCCGACCCTACTGAGCATAAGCGTTGCAGATAATGGAATAGACCGAACTTTTCACCTTGATTTCTAGTGTAGAAATAAAAACATATGACCTAAAAAAAAACAAAATCGAACTCTAATCAACAAAAGAATACATTGACATATTTGCTCAAAAGCTGATATAATGCATAAAAATGTAAATATGACAAATAAGATTATAAAGTAACATATTAGTGATCTCTTGGGATGTAAGTTGCTCATTTAAAATTGTCTGGTTTAAAGGTATACTTCAATGAACACTGTAACAGTTTACTAATGGATTTCGCTGTAATGTGTGTTCAGCCAAAAATAAGTGCTACAAAGCACAAGAAAGAAACCATAGTAGCTCAAGGTGACTGAACTAAGGAAATTTTCTTTTCAGTTTTTGACAAACCTTTCAGAGGGTTTTTGGTGTTACTTGTAGCAGCAAGATAGCGGACAATTATTGCAGCTCCCTCTAAGTGAGTTCCAGCTTATATCAAATAAACGTAGTATTTTTTGACCTACCTAAAAAATGCACGTTTATATGATCGGCAAATATTTTATGTATAATTCAAACAATATTGTTTTTTTTTGTATGATTGGAGGTTTTGTGTTTTTTTTAGGTGCAAAATAATACTTAATGTCCCTTCAACCTTTTTTAGTGACGCACTACATTTAAAATACCAGTATTTTTTGTCAGGCAAGTACCCATATTTTTTAAATATTCTTAGAAAAGTATTTAATCTATTTTCCCAAACTTTTTACACTTAAAAATAAAAAATAAAATCAAATAAAAATAAATTACTTTATATAATAAAACATTAATAATGACATGTAAAGATGTTGTAAACTACAAAAAGTACAGCTAAAAATTGAGGAAAATAAGTAAAATAATATTCTAAATTTGAAAAAAAAACTTTTTTTGATGGATAATTTTGCTCATTTGTGATATAAATTGTCTGATTTGAAGATTGACTTAAGATAAGTTCAAACTATTTACAATTAATACTCAAAATAAGAAAACAATTAAATAATCTACCAAATGTCATAGTTTACCCGATAAGACGTTACATATTTCAAACTATTCTTTTAAAAAAAAAGGATTGAAAGTTTTTAGGAAAATACAAACAACGCCTCGAATAAGTAACATCGTTTTCAAACACATTTTTTTTGCATCGCTATGTACACATACAATTATCACCACTAGATGTGATCCTTGAGGATCTTAAGTTGTAGATCTTATCACACACTTTATTTTTTATGCATGAAATACTTTCTGATCCGCAATATGAAATAAAACAAAAAAAAAATTGCAGTTTTTTACCAAAATATAAATCTAATGTAATGTCATGATGATTGATTAGTTTCACCTATGACCGCTCGTTTGGCGCCAGCCGCTGCGGGCTTCCTGATTGGTTCCCCGTCCTACTTAAGATCAATCCTTTCACTCGCCTGTTTTCAGTCCGTCAGTGAACCTCTGTTTTTACAAGGCCAGCACTTTGACTCTAACTCCCATCGGTCCCGCTTTTTGCACCCGTTTTCCAACCGTCCGTTCCTGATTTGCCCGTTTGTCTCCGGTTACGACCTGTTTTTTGACCCCGACCACGTTTTGCTTTCCCATCCCGGCTTACGACTCGTTTTTGATACCGACCACGTTTTGCTCTCCTGTCCTGGCTATCGACCCTTTTTTTCCATCTTCGACACCACGATCTCCCGCTCCGGAAGATCCACTTCCGCATTCGGAACATGCTCCGATCCCGTGAGTGGATTGCTTCCCGCATCCAGGGAGCACCGGATCGCTGGCGCTGTCTTTCCTCTATATCTGAATAAATTTGTGAGAAACGTTACGCGATTGGGTCTACCCTTTGTGCTGGTCATGACATGTAGTCGTTGGAGTGTTTTTTTTTTTCATACACTGAGACTTTGTCTCTCTCTTTAAAATAAAGCCGCTGTTGATTAAAATACTAGTCTTTAGTCAAGATTTTCTTGTTGTTTGAAATAAAAAATAACCATAGATTTTTTTTGAAAAATCGTTGGGCATTTTTAAGATAAGAAAAGCGGTAGTTTAACGCAGGAAACAATAGTGTTGGTGAGTATGTATAAGCAAACAATATATTTGAAATTTCGTTTTATGCAATCATTTAAAATTGTATGTCCACTCAAATGCCCCTGAGGTACACAAGCACCGGATTAAACATACAAAGTAATGTATGCGTATCATCGGTAACATGATCAATAGTAGTAATATAAATAATTGCCAATCTTGCCAAAGTGGCTGGTCGTAGAGGAGGCGGCCATATTTGACAGGTTGGTGGGCCACCGTTAATGTCAACTCCTGCGTTTGAGGGCATCTAGAAAAAACATGTTACGACACGTGAAAAAAGGGAAAAAATGAATTGTTTTGTATGTTGCAGTTTGTACCCCACTCTTCCCCTCCAACTCCAGAGTCTGCAAGTTGCTACCCTAAACTCCAAGCTGACACACACACCAGGAAATGTGTTGCGGCAAAAACATTGCCACATTAGCAGGCACTCAGAGTGACCCATTTCATGTTTTGGAAAAGAAACTATTTTTTATCATATAACGGAACAGTATAGATATACATATTTTTACCTCACATGGGAAACAATTATCGAGAACCTAGTTGGAAATTCATACACTGTATGAATTTACAAAAAAAAAATAAGATGCCTCATCCTTTTGCAATCCTAAGTTATGATACTTGGGATTCAAAGTTGAGTAAACGTGTATAAATGTTTTTATTTTAATTGTAACAAATAAAACATTGATTTGATGTGAAAATTACATTCAGTGCACTGTTTACCCTTTGAAGTTGATGCACAAGTTCAAAGCAAATAAAGTACAATATTCACCACATAACTGCTTTGCTTTGTTTTTATTTTGCTGTCAATAATACGATATGAAAACTGTGACAAGCTTACCGAGTGTGTAATCATGGAGGTCATGAAAGAGTTCTGATTATTTTTTATTCTTAGACCTAACTCATTTTTGATGGAGGCAGTGCTAACTTTCATTTTCAGAGGAAACTTTTTCAGGGTAGTCAAGTCAAGTGCTTTTTATTTGTATAGCCCTTAATCCCAAAGAGTGTCAAGGGGCTGCACAGGTTATTGCACGGACTATTATTACAGACTATTATTACAACATCCCCTGATCTGAAACCAACAAGAGGGCAAGGAAAAACTCAAAAACCTCAACATGAGAAAAATGAAGAAACCTTGAGAAGGGACCACACATGAGGTAATCCCCCTTTCAGGATGACCAGGCTGCAATGGATGTTACAATAACAAATAATACACAGATATTGTCAACAAAAAATATAGTTTATTCATATGCTATAGAATAGGAGTGGGTTTTAAGCTTAGATTTAAACATTTCCAATGGGGTTGGAGATCGGATCTCAGGGAGAAGAGCAGTCCACAGCACCGGTGCCCAGATGGAGAACGCTCTCGAACCTGCGGAACTCTTCTTAGCTCTTGGGATCACCACTTGACCAGCGCTTTCAGAACGAAGGCTCCGGACCGGATCATAGGGGGGATTTAAATCTGAAAGATATGAGGGAGCAAGTCCATGCATGACTTTATATAGTACCAAGAGAACCTTAAAATCACATCTTAAGCTAACAGGGAGCCAGTGCAGGTTAGCTAAAATCGGAGTAATGTGATCAAACTTTCTTGTCTTAGTTAAAAGCCTTGCTGCAGCATTTTGTACTAGCTGAAGACTCTTGATTTTGGACTTCGGAGACCGGAGAGTAGTGCATTACAGCAATCGAGACGGGAAGTAACAAACGCGTGAATTATAATCTCCGCATCCGACGAAGACAGCATAGGATGAATTTGAGCAATGTTGCAAAAATGGAAGAAAGCTGTTCTAGTAATTTTCTTCACATGTGTTTGAAAGGACAGATCGGGGTCAAATATGACACCTACATTTTTAACTGATTCACTCTGGGTGATATGACATTTGTCAATGTTCACAGCAGTTTTTGAGAACAAGTCACAGCATTTAGATGGACCAATAACTTACCTTTCGGTCTTTTCAGAGTTAAGGCGCAAGAAGTTGAGTGACATCCGCTCTTTTATCTCAGTGAGGCAAGCCTCCAAATTTCCACAGTTTAGTGTGGCAGATTCCTCCAATGGAAGATATAGTTGAGTGTCATCTGCGTAGCAATGGATGGGTATCACCAATATCAATCTGAGAGCTACTTCTTTGCTACTGATTGTGTCAAGGGCTACCCGTTTTATAGGCATTTCTGAAATATGCATTTCTGAAATTACAATTAACATGTAAAATTGTTAACAATGTGCTAATATTAAATTAAATTCATAGGGACCAGGGCTAAGCAGTCTCATTTATCACCCCCAAATTATGTATTTTAAAAAATATACTGGGCAAATATTAATGTAATTGATAGGCAAGTGATGGAAGGTGAGGTTCGTGTCTGATGAGACACAGACAGATATTTGAATAAATGAACCTACATCTTATTCAATCAACATTTAATTGGCAAAAAATGAAAACATACTGTAAACTGTAGGATAAAAGATAACATTTAATTGAATTACTTAAACTTGAAAATGTGCGGTTCTTTTTGGAAAGATTGGGAATCCTCCATTATCTTCATTCTCACTATCGCCCTCTGCCATGAGGCAAGAAAATTGCATGCCTCACCCTGCATTTGAAGACACTCAACACATAAATTCAGTAGTTACTGCTCATTTTGAATAAAAGCGTCAACAAAGTCCATCCAAAGAGAAAAAAAATAATGGATGGCTTGATTTGCTGTTAGCTTGCTAATACTATCACCTTTTTTGTGCCTTGATTAATTGAATCGATATTTTAAAACTGCATGTTCTATTTCCATTGTTGTCTCTGTGTGATATGAAATTGTTTTGATGATCTAAAACCCTTTGCAAGTGATAAATATCCCAAAAAAACACCGATATCAGGAAGGAGGCAAACACTTCTTTACAACACTGCAGCAGAGTTCTCAGATCAATTCAGAGTTGAATTTCAGCATGCTCTCTGACGGCTTGTTCAAGATGATAAAGTAAATAGCCCGTCACATCGCTGTGTTCAAGCTTTTAGTTTTAGGTAGCTACAAATATGATTAGACAGCCTTACTAATCACTCATTTGGGAAAATTTACTCCATTGTAGCAGCAATGAAACAAACAAATAAATAGCAAAGAGGTCAATGAAATGTAGATTTTCCATTATCATATATGGCCAAGCATGTCAAAACAACCAACATGAAGCTGACGAGAACAGAGCTTCAAAAATGTTAATGTTACCAGACGGAACTGTGTGAAGAGATTAAGACTCATGCTGGGTTATGCATTTAGAATATTAAATTGTGGGAATAATTTTGGCAGCCATGATTAATTTAACTTGATCCTCCAGATATTTGCAATTGAGATGTACACTCTGCGGCATATCGAATCAAGCCCTTTCTTAACTGTGAATTATGTATGTGTGTGTGTGTGTGTGTGTGTTTGTGTGTGTGTGTGTGTGTGTGTGTGTGTGTGTGTGTGTGTGTGTGTGTGTGTGTGTGTGTGTGTGTGTGTGTGTGTGTGTGTGTGTGTGTGTGTGTGTGTGTGTGTGTGTGTGTTTGTATAGTCAAGTCAATTCGCATTTATTTGTATAGCCCTTAATCACAACATGTCTCAAAGGACTGCACAGGTTTACAATCACACCATCGCCTGATCTGAAACCAACATGCGGGCAAGGAAAAACTAAATAAGTTTTTGAACACCCTGCTATATTGCTATTTCTCATGGAAGTGTGTGAAATTGTCATCATATGTCCACTGTGAAAGAGATAAACTAAAAAACGAATCCAGAAATCACAATACATGTTTTTTTAACGATTTATTTGTGTGATACAGCTGCAAATAAGTATTTGAACACCTGTGTATGATCTAGAATTCTGACCCTGAAATATCTGGTAGTCCATTAGAAGTCCACCTGCACTCCATCTATCATCCCGGATCAAATGCACCTGTTTGAGGTCGTTAGCTGTATAAAGACACCTGTCCACCCGATACAATCAGTAACACGTTAACTTGTAACATGTCGTCGACCAAAGAGCTGTCCAAAGACACCAGAGACCAAATCTTACACCTCCGCAAGGTTGGAAAGGGCTACAAAGCAATTGCCAAACAGCTTGGTGAAAAAAAGATGGAGCAATCAAAAATGGAAGAAGCTGAACATGATGGTCGGTCTCAATCGGAGTGGAGCCCCATGCAAGATATCACCTCGTGGGGTCTTTTTTTAAGAAAGGTGAGAAATCAGCCCAAACCTACACGCCAAGAGTTGGTCAATGACCTGAAAAGAGCCAGGACGACCGTTTCCATGGTTAATGTAGGTAATAAACTAAGACATGATTTGAAATCATGCATGATACGAAAAGTTCCCTGCTTGAACCAGCCCATGTCAAGGCCCTTCTTAAGTTTGCATATGACCATTTGGATGATTCAGAAGAGTCATGGGAGAAAGATTTGTGGTCAGATGAGACCAAAATAGATTTTTTGGGTCATAATTCCACTAAGCTTGTTTGGAGGAAAAAGACTAAAGAGTGTAATCCAAAGAACACCATCCCTACGGTGAAGCGTGGGGGGTGGTAGTACCATGCTTTGTTTTTTTTTTTTTCTGCACATGGGACAGGACGAGTGCACTGCATTAAAAAGAGGATGACTGAGGCATGTATTGTGAGATTTTGGGGAACAACCTCCTTCCCACAGTCAGAGCATTGGGTCGTGGCTGGGTCTTCAACAACGACAACGACCCAAAGCACACAGCCAGGAAAACCAAGGAGTAGCTCCGTAAGAAGCATATCATTTAATATAGACAAACTTGGAAAAAAATATTCTTTAAAAACCTCCATTGAGAATTGAGTTAGATAATGAAAAATAAACTAATGTAAATGACCGAGATGTTTTCTTAAGTTAAAATGTTTTACTTTTCTGTTTTCTTTTTATTGTTTTGCTCTTTTGAAATGAAATGAAATGATCTGCATTTATATAGAGCTTTTCAAGTCAATGACTTCCCAAAGCGCTTTACAGTGTGCTTCACATTTCCCAATAGCGGCCTTGTATTGCAGCCATGTAAGACGCTAACCTGCTTATTGGGGGTATTAGGGGTTCAGTGTCTTACCCAAGGACACTTCGACATGTAACACAGACAAGCCGGGATTCGAACTGCGATCCCTTGATCCCAAGACGAGCGCTCTACCTCCTGAGCTACTGCCGCCCATTTTAAAGGAATAGCTTTTTTTATGTCGATGCAGTTTGACATACATTCATAAATCATAAGTTTATAGATTAGTAGAAACAGGAAAATAAGACATTAATGGATTTTGAACTCGCAAGGAGAACAGTACAAAAAACCCACTTCTACTACTTGTGAGTGAGGGCTATACAAAAATATTACTTGACTTGACAATGCCGAATTCCAAATCTCTCTTTTTATTATCCTCCTATGTTACAAAAAGCAGGTCTGCCCTAAAGGGTGTGTAATAGGCAAAACAAAGAGCAACAGTAACTGTAACAGTGGTCAAAATAATGATGTGACATCCTATTTAATCTCCTTTGCAGGTCTCCAATATTAAAAACAGAATAAATGTTTCAATAATAATATTTAATTACTCATGTAATTACTACATTTAGTTCAAGTGATGATACAGAAAGACAGAATGATGCAAATTTTAAAAACACTAATATTTTCTGTAATTAAATCTGAGATGTTAGTAGAATTGGTTTAGCATTGGCATCATTTGGGATTGTTTCTAACATTAATACTATTGACAATTGTCAATAGTAAATAAAGATATTTTTATGCCGTGAATACATTACATTTATTCAAACTGGAGAAGCTCTTGACAAGAACATAATAGCATACCCAAAAAAGTCAATTTAAAGCTAACGTAAAGAAAGAATTTGGTGAATCTTCACGGGTCGGTAAAAAAAAGAGTAACCAACATTGACAGGCAGGATATCTCTCATAACTTCGATCATGCATTATGAATTCCGAATGTATTATTCATACGGGCGGAGAAAGGAAGCGTTAAGATGTGGCCAATTTCGTCCATCTGCTTGCTGACTTACCTTACGTGTTGCAGCTCTGTTTATGTCTTACTAGCTTGCATCTTCCTACTAAAACAAAAACAAAACAGACACAAAAGTGGATTGAGAGGGTCATTTCTGTGTGGAAATTGAAAAAATAATCGTCAGCAAGAGGACTGGCTGGCAACCAGTTTAGAGTGTCTGCTGCCTACTGCCCCGAAGATGGCTTAGATTGGCTCCAGTACCCTCGTGACCCTTGTAAGGATAAGCAGCACAGACAATGGATGGGATGGAAAAAATGGATGTCAACAACAGAAAAAAACTGTTTATTTTTGTTTGATTTCAGGCTGTTATCCTCTTGTTAAATGTCTGTGAGTGATTTGAATAAACATGATAGTTTGAACTTGCAAGGAGATCAGGTGAAGACTGGTCAAAATCCCTCATGATGCCAAATTCTCAATCTGTTCTAGAAGAACAGCAACATTTTTGGCCGATAGTGACAATGATCTGAACAGTGCATAGGAGTTAAAATAACAAACAACCGTGAGGTGTAATAGTCATAATAATCAACCCCCCTCATATAAAATCTCATTTGCAGGTGTCCAAAGATAAAAACCAAATAAACTTACCTGACATGAAAAAAAAAAAAAAAAAAAATATATATATATATATATATATATATATATATATATATATATATATATATAGAGAGAGAGAGAGAGAGAGAGAGAGAGAGAGAGAGAGAGAGAGAGAGAGAGAGAGAGAGAGAGAGAGAGAGAGAGAGAGAGAGAGAGAGAGAGAGAGAGAGACAGAGAGAGAGAGAGAGAGAGAGAGAGAGAGAGAATTTAACACAGTATTCAGTGTTCTACACAGCGAAAATTACCCAATGGCAGACACTTTTTGTTTATTTAAATTGTATTTTTTCTGATATTTTAGCTTAACTATGTTTTACCTTTAGTTTCGTTGCCTATTAAAAAATGAAAAATTATACGTAAAATAGTTGTAATTAATATTTCTGTATAGTAATCTGTAAAAAAAAAAATGACATACAATCTGCTCGATGAGACACTACTGTTAACTTTGAGGATTGTCTCTTTTTCCTTTTCAAAAAAGGCACAAAGGTTGAAGATCATTGTTTTTCTTAAAAACTAAACAATTAAGAATCACCAATGAATATATTTTTTAGAACTGTATAAGGCTATTATCCTCTGTCCGGCAAAATATCCATGTGTCATTTGAATTGACATTACAGTTTGATGTGATTTAGGCCCAAATAATAATACAAGAAAAATGCTCCATCCATATTCACAAGGGCCTTTCAGATTCAGATTCAGATTCAGATTCAGATCTACTTTATTGTCATTCTAGTACACGTGTATACAGAACGAAATGTCGATGCATCTGACCCCCAACAGTTTCCTTGAATGTACAGATATAAATAATGTGGTATTGTATTTTGGCTACGTGTAGTATTTTACCATAGTGCCGATAGTGCAAGAAGAGTAGCTAACCAGATGTGCAATATGGGCAGTCAGGTTAACAAGTCAGGCACACAGTAACATTAACACTGTAACAATAACGCTGTAATTACAATAGTGCAGAGAGCAATGTGCAAGGAGTGGCAAGCTATAAAAAAAACTGCCAGTAGTGCAAAAGTCAGATTAGCAGCCGTTTAGATTTAAGTTAACTATATGTTAGATTGACCATTTAACAGTCTAATGGCCAGGGGGACTAGACTATTGCGGAGCCTGGTGGTCCTGCACCGCACACTGCAGTACCTCTTCCCAGAGGCTAGCAGAGTGAACAGTCCATGATGGGGGTGAGAGGGGTCCCCGGTAATGTTTTTTGCATGGGATAGGCAGTGCTTCTGGCCAATGTCCTGAATGGAGGGAAGTGTAGTCCCGATTATTTTCTCTGCTGTCCTCGTTACCCTCCTCACACTACCCCAGTCGGTAGCGCTGCAGCCTCCACACCACACAGAGATACAGCTGGTCAGGATACTCTCTATGGTGCCCCTGTAGAATGTAATGAGGGAGGGTGGGGGCAGGTGGGCTCTCCTCATCCTCCGCAGGAAGTACAGGCGCTGCTGTGCCCTCTTAACCAGTGATGCAGTGTTTACGGACCAGGTGAGTTTGTTTGTAATGTGCACCCCTAGGAACTTGATACTGCTGACAACCTCCACAGCCTTGTTGTTGATGCAAAGTGGGGCATGGTTGGGCTGGTTTTTCCTAAAGTCGACAATGATCTCTTTAGTTTTGTTGACATTCAGGACCAGGCTGTTGTCCCTGCACCAGCCCACCAACTGCTCCACCTCCTCTCTGTAGGCCAGGTCGTTGTCATCCCTGATGAGGCCCACCACTGTTGTGTCGTCAGCATACTTCACGATGTGGTTTGTGGCGGACCTAGGGACGCAGTCGTGTGTCATCAAGGTGAACAGCAAGGGGCTTAGGACGCAGCCTTGGGGGGAGCCCGTGCTGAGGTAGATGACATCTGAACTGTTCTGACCTATCCGCACTGATTGGGGTCTGTCACAGAGGAAGTCCAGCAGCCAGTTCCGCAGGGGGGTGTTGAAACCCAGGAGTCTCATTTTGTCTACCAGATGTTGTGGGATGATGGTGTTGAATGCTGAACTGAAGTCCAGGAACAGCATCCGCACATGGGTGTTCTTCTCCTCTAGATGTGTCAGGCTCAGGTGAAGCGCAGAGGAGATGGCATCCCTGGTGGAGCGGTTTGTCCTGTAGGCAAACTGAAAGGGGTCGAATGAGGAGGGGAGACTGGAGGTGATGTGCTCTTTAACCAGTCTCTCAAAGCACTTCATTATGATAGGAGTCAGTGCAACGGGCCGGTAATCGTTGAGTGATAAGATCTGGGGTTTCTTTGGCACTGGGATGATGTTGGCAAATTTGAAGCATGATGGTACTTTGGCTTGGTCTAGCGAGGTGTTGAAAATGTCTGTTAGTACACAAGCCAGCTGATCGGCGCACTCCCTAAGTACCCGCCCCGGAATGTTGTCCGGGCCTGGAGCCTTCCTTGTGTTGACCCTTCTCAGGGTCTTCCTCACGTCAGATGAGTCCAGGTGGAGTGCTCTTTCGTCCTGATTTGGAACCGCTTTCGCTGCAGGGGTGCCGTTTTGTGCCTCGAACCTTCCAAAGAATTTGTTGAGGTCATTCAGAAAGTCCATGCTAGTGTTCTGCACTGGGGCGGTGGTTGACTTGTAACTGGTGATGGCCTAAATGCCTTTCCACATATCCCTGGTGTTGGTTGTGCTGAGGAAACGTTCCTGGATTTTTTGACTGTGCGTTCGCTTTGCTAGTCTGATAGCCCGGTTCAGGTTAGCCCTCGCTGATAACAGCGCCTCCTTGTCACCAGATCTAAAGGCAAGGTTCCGTACTTTTAGTTGTTTTCGTATTTCAGCAGTCATCCAGGGCTTCTGATTGGCACGGGTGCATATAGTTTTGTTATTGCTGACGTCTTCTGCGCATTTACTGATGTAGGCTGACACAGAAATGGCGTACTCATCTATATTTATTTTGTTGTTGTAAGTGGCAGCCGATTTAAACATGTCCCAATCAGTGCAATCAAAGCAGTCCTGTAGTGCCTCCATTGCCCCCTCAGACCACACCCTCACCTGCTTCACTGTAGGTTTTTCTCTGGTCAGCAGGGGCTTGTATGCTGGAATTAGCATAATAGAAAGGTGATCTGATGAGCCAAGATGGGGGCGGGGGGCTGCTTTATATGCACCTTTGATGTTTGTGTAGGCCAGGTCTAATGTGTTCCTATCTCTTGTAGCAAAGTTTACATGCTGATGGAAATGCGGGAGAACTGTTTTCATATTGGCCTGGTTAAAGTCCCCCGCCGCAATAAAAATGCACTCGGAGTAAGCATGCTGCAGTTCACTCACAGTTCGGTAGAGAACGTCCATTGCCTCCTTCGTATTAGCGCTGGGGGGCACGTACACGGCAGTAATGATGGTCGCGCTAAACTCCCTCGGTAGGTAGAATGGTCTGCAGATCACCGTCAAAAGTTCAATGTCTCGTGAGCAGTGTTTCGATATTATCTTCGCATTTTTACACCAGTTGTTGTTGGTATAAATGCATAGACCGCCCCCCTTGCTTTTGCTTTCAATACATAACCTAAGCTTGGATGAAACCGCCATAGGATTAAAACTAATTGTTATGAGAATAAACATCACAATGACAGAAAGGAGGTTGGGGGAAAGACCGAACCAGAGATTAAGTTTTTTTCCTGGAAGCTTACTGAGAAATGTATGATACCCCAATCCCACCAGGAAGATAAAATAGGAAAGTTATAAGTTCACAGCAGCTAATAAGATAATGATTTAATGTTTTTGATTCATTTGTCTAAGTATTAGTGTAACATTCGTTTTTGTAAGAAACCCTCAGGATTGTGCGGAAGACCAATGCAGAAGGACATTTTAGTACAATTAGATGGTTAACCTTGATTGGGGCAGGGTTTCTCACAAGGCAAGGCAGCTAGCGAGGCAACAGTGTCCAGAACACCAGAGGCAGTCAAGAATCACTAAATACTGTAGCTGGGTAAAAGTTCTTTACACCGGGCAGACAAGAGTGCTAGAATGTGATACGAAAGGCAATGAACTAGCATGGAACAAATGGGACAGAAGACAATACTAGTTAAGAAGAAAAAACAAAGGAAATCAAGATAAGTGACAACATCTGTGAGGAGGGACACAGGACCCGAATGTGAGGGACCAAATAAAGTAAAGTCGAGTTAAAGGGGGTGAGCATCCGGGGAGAGAGAGAGAAAGGACATACAGACGAGCAGAATTCAGAGTGCAGGATCGCAACAGGTTTTATTTCACTTGCAATGATGAATAAATACAATTCCAAGGTAGCTCTATATTTATATTAATGTTTTTTTATTAAATGCTTGCAAAGAACAGTGCTTATAATGCCAGGGATGGTTTATGTAGGGTTGGTTTATACTGATTTGATCTGCTTTATTTAACATTTGACATTCCAATATTAAAAAAAAAAAGTTCAGGGGACATTAGAACATGCCGTGTTTTGTACGGTTTTGTACAATCCCTTCTTGCTCTCCTTGATAGCTCAAAATTCATTCATATCTTCTCTCCTTATTCTAAGTTTCTTTTAAACAAAATAACCTGAACACCAATAAAGGAACCAGGTTTCTTTATTTTTTTCATCCATTTTCTACTCTCAGAAGTATATTTACGCCAATATTTTATTTTTCCCCACTTGACAGAAAACCATTTTTATAAAAGTAAAAATGATTTTAAAAAATAACAAACATAGTACCAATAAACGTTCGAAAATGGGCAAGAAAGACAATGCTATGTGGGCCATAATGGACTGCTATTTTCAACTATTTTACAAGTTGGTAAACAAACTGTAAAATAAATTACTTGCTTGGGGAAAACCCAAATATCAATACTAAAAAAGATATTTCTGACAGAAGCACAAAAAACATTTCCCTTCTACTGTTTAATGTTTCTCCTGACTTTAACGGTAGACACGAAAAAAACTTTCGGGATGTCGAAAAATATCCGGACATTGCTGTTAGTTATATTTTGTATTGTGTGCACCTTTTTCCGAGTACAGGACATCACTGTAGTGCTTCTTTCCGCCGCTACCGGCGTGTGGTGACGATGTCAGAGGTTACCCGGCATTCACCCCGGAGAAGAAATCCGGTTTCTACATACAGTAAACATAGAGTAGTACACATACTGAATTTCCAGCGTGCTTAGACCTTTGACATTTTTATTGATCATCTCGTGCACCTATTCAATATGGTCGGTGTAAAGTGAAAAGAAGAGGTGAGCCGTTTCTTTTGAAATAAAAGTGGAATAAGAAAGCTTGATGCGGTTGAGAAAATGGTCGGAAAGGTTTTTTTTTGGCCTCTTGAACCTCTTGAAGCGCATCATCCAGAAGTAAATTAAAGTCAACTTTATTCATCTTTATACAGCAAATTATTTTATGAAATGTTTATATTTTAGTATAAAGCAATACAGGTTACTTATACAAGCTTTAAACACACTAATACAAACCTTAAACATACAAAATATAGCACTGAAGCAACTTTCAAACAAATTAAAGTTACGAACGATCTCATTTGTAAGTAGGGCAGCGTCTGTATAACAATAAATTCAATCGAAAATAAAAAATAGCTAATGGCTGCAGCTAATTTTCTAGGTATACATTATAGTCGGAATTTGAGTGTACCCAGTTTCATAAACATCATATTTATCCTTGGGTGAACCAAAGAGCTTTTAGAAAGATTGTATAATCATGCAAATGTAATGTTGGACAGTCGGGTAGATGTTGTTGCAGCACATTATTGCAATAAAAGGAAAAAAAAAATGCCTGATACTGTGCCGTTTGCCAGTCTCCTACAGTGCAGAAGCCAGATGTCTAAGAGAGTTTCAGCATGCTTATTTATTATGTTCTCATGGTGAAACCAACACTTTGCACCTCATGACCATTTCTAAATGTGGTTGCACTGCACGCCCGCAATCCAGCACTCCAGTTTTTTTTGTTATCACGTATTTTGCCCTTGGGAAGCATTGTATGTGATCACGTAAGAGCTTCTTACACCATCACATGTTTTAATGCCTGAGTAGTAAACATGCCTCAATCATGAAGCCGAGTGGCTTTCCAACAAGGTTCTTGCTTAATACACCAACTCACTCAAAACGCAATCTGACTGAAACTATCCTGACGCATTTCTTTTCATTGAGATTTGTTTTTGGGAAAATGGCTATGAGATCCATTCACTCCTGCTCAAACCAGGCCAGCTTTATATTGGGAAACTTATAGTTTACTATATACTAAAATTAAGGGGATAATATGTCAATGAATTATGAACTTGCAAGGAGAACAGGAGATAACCTTAAACAATTAAAATAAACAAAAAACAACCTCCCAATTACAAAATCATGCATATCAGGTCAATTGGCCTGTCCAAATTGTCCTGGCGTGTGAATGAGCGACCAAGTGAGTTGTCTGTCTCTACGTGCCCTTTGACCTGCTGGCAACCAGATGAGGGTATCCTCTGCCCCCTGCTCGAAGATGACTGGATAGGCTCCAGCACCCCCGCGACCCTACTGAGGATAAGTGGTGCAGATAATGGATGGATGACGCAAATGCATACATTTTGGTTCCTACAATTACTGTCCCGTTAACATTCGTGATTGTTCCTTAATGATAACGCTGGGTATGTGTTTTAAAAAAAAACACCTCAATCATGTTAGCAAGGAAGATATTTTTGTGGTTAAATCAGCCCATTTTAGCCCCAGCTCCAATAACTACAACTTCAAAATAACCTCATATTTACAATGTAACGTACCAGTTGTAATTTCAGAAATGCATATGGAATCAGTAACAAATTAGCTCGCAGCGCTCATCTAATGGTCAAATATTATAGTGTCTGTTTAACAGAAGCAAAATGCCCTGTCTATATGGTAAGAAGTCATTTTTTTTGCCGTGTTGTACCGATAGCTGAATTGACCTCAAATGTGAAGAAAAAGTCAGTATGACATCTTATACAAAATGTGCATATGCAAAACGGCTTTCCTTATTGTGCAATAGGACGTGTAAGAGTCCGGGGGCAGCCGGTGGGAGGTAGTGGACCGAGTTCAACATCCTGACAGGCTAATGTATGAAGCTATTTGTGAGTCTCGTGGAGGCTTTCAGCAGGAGGAAGCGTTGCTTTCGTACCACAGAGTGATGCAGTCAGCGGCAGCATTTTCCATAAAGCCCTTTAGAAAGTGCACATGCTGGGGGGCGGTGCTCGAGCCTTCCTCGATTTGTACCGAACATAGAATCGCGGTTTGAGTCTTGGCCAGTGTCGCCCTGGCGTTGGTCCAGATCAAATTCGTAAGAAGTATGCACCCCATTTAAACTGTCATTTCTACCAGATAGGAAATGGTCATACTGGATTTTCTCGACAATAAGGCCCACCTAAAAACCCCAAATTGGCCAGAAATTTGAAAGTGCGCCTTATACAGGATACAACTTAAAATGTTAGTATTATTCATCCATGTGCGATATTACACAAATTTGTATGCTTATACCGTATTTGTATACCATATTCAAGTGATTATTGATTAATTGAAAAACGGCGCTGGCCAAAGTTGCTGAGACAGTGCCGAAACCGAATCACTGGACCATCAGTGATACAAGAAGCTTATGAAAAAGCATCAGGTTTTATCTTATCATTAATTTAATTGTAGAAAATTGGTACTATTATTCCATAAATTTATATTTTGACTCTTTTTCTGAAATGTAAACCATAAGCTATTGATGGTGCCTGAATACAAGCTGCTAGCATTGCTGAAAGCAGCTTCTAGCATTAATTTTCTCATTTTAAAAAATTGGAAAATAGAAAATGAATATATAATACACCGTAAAAATGTTACACATATTTAGCTTTAGCGTTAAGTTGTTTTCTCTTGTATTTGAATTGTCTGGCATTGCCTTTGGGGCTAAGTAGATCATCACACCAACTAGCGTTGCTTTAGCAGCTAAATCTCAGACGATTTATAATCTGCAACTAGCAACGCATTAGTAGCTACCATTTCATTTTATGTTTATTTTTGGGAATTTCCATATAAAGGATTTTTTTTTCTGTGCCTCGTGCAATTTGCTGACAGAGTCAAAAGATAATATTGCATTTATCTGAACATAGTGCAATATATTTCTCAGGTTTTCAGTAGCTTCAACTTGCTTCGTTAGTGTATATGCGGCATTTGAAAAAATGTCGACATTCCATCAGCTTTTAGTTAAATATTTTGGCTAACGTTGAGAATGTTCCTTCCCTCGTGTAGGTTTCAGATTAAGGATGTACTAATAGGGTTATGTGCGCCTTTTAAGACATTATGTGATTGAGGGCTGTACACATAAAAAATAATTGACTTGACTTGGCCCTCCGTCACTAGACTTTGACACCTCTGGATAAGATCATGATTTCCCATCTTTGGCATATTTCAGGATGTAGTCCGAGCTATATTTGTGATAACTGCCTCGTCTAGAACGACAAGAAGCTGATCTGCTGAGGCAACCTCGCATGAGCTAGTGTTATAGTTCCCATGTAAAGTGGTGCACATTTGTTAGCAAGTTCAGAAGCCAATTGCAGCAAGAACTAAGAGAAGAAACTGAAATAAATCCGCTAGATTTTATGTACAGCTGCAGTTGTTGTTTTTTAAAGTGCTCCATAAAGTTGAGCAGAGCTTCAAGTCTCACTTTGCCAACGGTGGACCGTCGAGTGTATTATTATCAGACTGAGATAGACGACATCTGTGAGATTTATTCTCCATTCATGCAAACGCATCAAAGAAAATATGATGGAGCGCGTAGCCATCTATTCCAGTTACAAAGTGACACAGGCAGCGTTCTCATGGAGCGCACTACATTGTGGCTGAGTGCAACATTTATCAATTGCGCATTTACAGTCAAAGCACAATCCGGGCTTGAGTATTTGATCACTGTCTGCAACCAATTTATCTCGGTCGCCTTGCTTATAGCTTCTTTGTCAAAAGACGGCAGTCTTTTGTTTGCAACAGGAATAAAAATGCATGCTCTTTTCATGCCCACATCTGCAATTTTAGCTTAACATTTTTTGAGGTTCTAATAATAATTATTAGAACCTTTAGAATTATTAGTATAACTTTAATCAGTCAAGGAAACAGTAATGTTAGAGTTAAAATCTTACGCCCGAGACCGACTCAAAATCCCCCCACCTCCTCCCATGGCCTTCAAAAATTAAATTTGAAATTTCCGACTTGGTCCTTCACATCACGTTAATCTGTCGGGCTCGGGCTGGATCGGGCTTTAATATCCTTCCGCCCAGGTCGGGTGGGGCTGGATCTTACCTCTAAGTGTCATGCAGTCAGGGGAGGCAGGAGAGGAGCAGCCTCACCGGTCATCATGTAAATATACAATTAAGAATATGTAAAATGATAATGTATATTGTTAACGTTGTTTCTCCTTTCCTTTGCAAAAAAGCCATAGCATTCTGGCATATGACCTCATGGTGTTGTGTGCTGGGGGCACAGCAGCAGACAGAAAAAAAAGCATACATAGTGATCAACAGATCCCAGAATATCATTAGCTGCTTTCTGCTCAGTCTGTAGGACATTGCCGGATTGCGATTTGGCAGCAGAGCTATCAATATTATAAAGGAATCGTCTCACCCAGGCCACTACCTCTTTAACCTGTTGCCCTCTGGTAGGTCCTACAGGCCCCATAAAAATGGACAAACGAGCTAAGAGGCAGTTTCTTCTCCAGGGCCATCAACACCCTAGAAAGCACGCTAAACTGTGAAATGTATACCTTGTAATCTATTGGTGAATTTTGTTGCCGCTAGATGTTATTGCACTACTTTTCACTGCACTATTGTTATGATGCATTTTTTTTCATTGCACTATTATATCAACTGATGCCAGTCTCTAAGCACTACGTTGTAAGCACAATTTTTCTATTTATCACGACAGTCTTTCAAGTTTTTTATTACGTGTTTACGTTGGAGTGCCATGTCTAATCTCGTTACATACATCGTGTTATTGTTTTTTTTTTTATTCAATATCGTAAACATTTTCATAACTATTAGTAAGTAATGAATTACTAAGCTGAGCATTTGCAGATGCAGAGTGAGGCACTCAATTATCTTGCCTCACGGCAGAGGGCAATAACGATACCATATATTCTGATTTGTGCACACACCTCGGCCCCAAAACAGTTGAATTAGTAATAAAATTGGCAAACTAACATTGAGTCAAGCCATAAATAATTTTTTTTTCTAATTGCATGTTTTTTGTTTTTTTTTAATAATGGAAGATTACCTATATATTAACGCATTTACTCAAAAGAAGCTGCGCATAGACATGATTTATAGCTTACAGTAGGACAATAAATCATTGAATACTATGTTACAGTTATATATTGCTTTTTGTTCTACTATAATGACGAATAAGATGTAGGTTCATTTATTTATAAATCGCACTGTGCCTCACAAGACACGAACCCCACCGCATATCACTGGTTGGTAATTATGTTTTGCTGACATGAGAGGACTTACAGGTATGATCACTGTTATATTTTTCTTATCAATATATTTTTATAATGTATGATTTCGCTGCCAGTAGAAAAATCAATGTAGCTTTTAAAGACTATGGAAAAAAACACTTGAATGCTGTGCTCAATGTTTACAAAAATCAATGAACCATTTTATCAGGATGACCCATAAGAAAATGGATGACTCCCTCTAACTTAACAGTCAAAAGCTTGGAAGTTTATCATTTTGTGTGCCTTTTGTTGTTTTTACTGTATTACTTGTTTCCTTGGGGAAATAATTGAATTATTATTCCTGAATTACTGGTGCAAGCCCATCTGTGACAGTCACCAGATGTGTATAATTCTCTGGTTTTATTATGCTGATTTTATCCTCATGGAAAAAACATTGGGCAAAATATGAGCAAATAGTGCTGAAACAATTCTCAACTCCCTAACTCAATAGCAAGAAAAGGCAAAAAAGTGTATTTTTTGCAGATTGAAATCAACTTCAGGTTGCAAAATAAAGCCTTGACCTGAATAAAAAGAAAAATCCATGCACTTTTATCACAATGCTTTTAAAATCTGTTTTGTGAGGAATACATCAAATGCTGTGACTGACGGCGAAGATTGTGTCTGGAGAGGAACAGTGCAATTTATAAATATATGAAACTTTACATAAACTCTGGCATATAAACAATTTTTATTGTCTTACCTCAACTTATAAATAAAGCCTTTGTACCGCTCCTTTTAAATAGATTGGTAACCTTGCATTGTGAAAATAAAGTCCATGTTAAAAGGAAATTAATTACTGGATGACTGTACTTGCTCTTCTAATAATCTCATCTCATCTCATCAGCTGCACCGCTTATCCTCAGTAGGGTCGCGGGGGTGCTGGAGCCCATCCCAGCAATCATCGGGCAGTGGGCAGGGGACACCGGGACAGACAACTCACTCGCTCAGTCACACCTAGGGACATTTTGGACCGGCCAATTCACCTGAAATGCATGTCTTTGGAATGTGGGAGGAAACCGGAGTGCCCGGAGGAAACCCAGGCAAGCACGGGGAGAATATACAAACTCCGCACAGTAAGGCCGGGAGCTGGATTCGAACCCACGCAGGAGGTTCCCACGACCTCAGAACTGTGCCGCACACGCGCTAACCACTGTGCCGCCGTGCTGCCCCCTGCTAATAATACATATGCTTAATTCAATTGCATGCCCCACTCAGCATCTGCAGATATTCAGCACAGTAATATGTTACATACTAATAGTCACAATAATATTCATTATATGATTTCAACATTAGAAAAAAAAAGTGTGAAGTTAATTGAGAACGAACTTTAATCCAGAATAAACTCATCTATCCGTTTTCCGACTCGCTTAACCTAACTAAGTTTCAGGGGTTAATATATTT
Organism: Urocampus carinirostris; assembly: GCF_059441175.1. Lineage (NCBI taxonomy): Eukaryota > Metazoa > Chordata > Actinopteri > Syngnathiformes > Syngnathidae > Urocampus > Urocampus carinirostris. The sequence goes on from NC_142350.1 coordinate 33,606,796, forward strand.
TTTAAGTTATATTTTGGCCGCTTACTTGTGTCCCGTTTCATCCGGAAGGAAAAAGCATGACCAACTTGGGTGCCGAGGTGCTTAACTTGTTTGGGTGTTTGGGCATTTTGGTTGGCCATGGTCAAATTGTGTTCTTTGCTACCTTTTCCTTTTTTCTTTTCTTTGTTTTTGTGTAAGTGTTTGTGTTGCTGTCGGTCACCCCTCTCAAAGGATATGACCAGGGTAGATAGATAGATGTTTTATTTTCATGATGACAGGTGTGGCACAGCCTCACCTGGCTCACCTGACTTCACGTCAATGGAATAAATGCATTGGAAAGTCAGATCCTCCTTATTAAGAGCTGGTTCTTCTTTGATAGATCCCCAAACAACTCTTAGAAAGAACCTAAAAACTTCAGGATTTGATTCATTTAAAATATGCCCTGGTTTTTCAGTCTAACATGTTTTTCAATGCTAGTGTTTCAAATTTTATCATAAAAATGACATTGTCATGGTCGCCTTGGCGACCGGTCTGCCCCGCCCCCTGGGCACCAGCTGAAGCAGTTCAACTAATCGCGTGTCTGCTATTTAAGGCTGGATTGTGGGCTTTGCGGGTGCTGGCTCATTATATACACATTCCCCGGTCTGCTATGCCTTGTCCTGTTGAGTTCGTGCCGGAGGAACTCTGTACCGTTCTGTTCTGAATGTAAGAATGTTTTTGTTTGTCTTGTCCCTGAGTTTTGGACAACTTTTATTTTGTTAAATAAAACTTATGGATCGTCACGCAATTGAGTTCCTGCCTCCTGCCTCCGTTCTGGTCCGGTCACCCCTTTCACTCCACCACGCCTCGTGACAGCCCCTTTTCACTCTGCCACGTGACAGACATATGTCTTGAAATGCCTATTATTATTATTATTATTATTATCATCATTTTGAATTTAATCTTCTTGAATACACAGAAGCATACATGTTTGCAGGTTTTTCTTTCTCTTTTTGTACAAATTGCAAACATTGTAGTAGTGCAACACTGTGCACTAAGTGTTTCAAAGCACACAGACTCTCCACAGCAGCTGCTTAGACAATTGGATTATGAGACAGTGGAAAATGTAGGTTGCTGCTAAGCATGCCAGAGATATTTCCTTTTTCCCATGTGGGGAAATGAGTTTTACTGACATCAATCAGCTCTGCAAATTAATTGTTGGTCTTCAAAAAAATTAAGCTTCGTTTCAAAGCTGCTGGCAAATGCAAAGCCTGTCTTATTAAATGCTTTTCATTCTCTTGCTTGGTGGCAACAGTATAAGCTCAAATAAATCATTTCACGGTGTCAATCTGTGAAATGAGCTGAACAGTTTCTACTAATTCATCAATTTTTAACAGTATTTTTATGACGTTAATCTTGGATCTTGACTGCATATAAGTAGCTGTCTATTTCTATTTTACCCAATTGTTTGCTAAAAAAATAAATTTTAGTGTCAAGCTTGACAAAATGAAAGAATAAAACAATAATTATTCTAAAAGTAAACATGAGACTGTAATAAACTAATGCTCGATTTTGGAAAAATTAGCTAGGTCAGGTTTTCCTTAAAAAAATAATTGCAAAGTCGCGTGACGTAGAATTTAGTCTACTAACTCCAGATGCTGCGTATCTGATACCGGAACCCTTATCCCAATGGGTGTATTTGTTTAACGGAGAACTCTTTCTATTTGTTTTTTTTACTTGCAGAAAGTTCCTTTTATGCAATTAACTTCAATGAATTTAATACATGAGCAAACAGACAATACAAATGATCATTTTATGATCATAGTGTTTTTACCGTATAGTTTTAGTGGTACATGATGTGATCTGGTTTAATATTCTGGTATTTCCTTGTGTAGTCTGCAAGTTATCCAATTCATTTTGATCAAGTACACTTTTCATGTTCAACATTTATGCTATAGGAGAAATGTCGCCACCCGACTCCATTTTCAGGAAGTGACGGAACCCTCCCCAAGGAATGAGATGGCCAAGAGCTGACCAATCATGTGAAGGTCACAACCCCACCTCGCACCTAAAAACACCACGCACTCTCCAAATTAACCCTCTTGCTGGCGACCCGCGATATCGCTCAACACAAGCTCTTCCTCCCCAAGGCCCAACACCCATGTTTTTATTATGTCAAACAGGTTTATAATTATCAAAATAAGGAAAACTATTTTTGAAATCAGTAAAATATTCTTTCAAACATTTTCTATTTTTTGCACACCTGTTCCTGGTTCCCTGAGTTTGGGTCCACCTGCAAATCATACCAGAATGCCCCAAGCATCAGAATACCGACCGGGGGCATCCACACTACTGTTTTGACGGTGAGAGTTTTTCGGTCCTCTGCGTTCCCTCTCTTGCAACATGGCTGGTCACCGTCGTCCCCTCGGTCGCCCTCGCCCTTCTGTGTTAGTGGTGAGGCATAGGTCCATCTGCCGCGTGCATCTCCTCTTCAGGAGATGAGGGTCCTGTGGCCGCCGTGTTCTGTGTTACGGATGCAAGAGTCCCTCAGCCAGCTTTGTGTCCACTATTCCGGTAGCAAGGGTCTTTTGGCTGCCAGCATCCTCTGTTCCAGTGGTGAAACATAGGTCCACCAACCACCTGAATCACCAGTTCCAGAAGTGAGGAAAAGATCCTTCGACGGCCTCCGTTCCCTGCTTTGATGGTGAATGTCCCTCGGCTGTCGTGTTCCCTGTCCTGGGGGCAACAGTTTCTCGGCCCCCTGCGTCATCCTGTCCTGGGAGTGAGGGTTTTTTTGTCACCTTTGTCCCCATTCAGACAGAGAGGGGCCCTCAGCCACCCCTGCCCTCTCCAGCAGCGAGCATCTCTTGTTTCGGAGGTGAGGTAAAGGTCTTTTAGCCTATCGCATACCTTGTTCTGGCAGCAAAGCAAAGGTCCCTTGGCCGCCCATGTCTCCTTTTCCAGTGGCGACCGTCTGCTATAGCCTCCAATGCTTGTTTTTTATTTTTTTACATTTTGTATTAATGACAAAAAAGGCAAAACCAAAAGGTCATCAAAGCTGCAATAGATTATTTGTTTGCAATTATGCTAATCCACTTTTTCTGATGAGACCATGCTTATTGTTAGATCATTATATCAAGTGTGACATCATGAAATTCAGACTGGAAAGAAAAAAAAAGATTTGTCAATTGTTTTCTCACGTTCCAAATCACTTACATCTGTGCAAGTGACTTTTCTTTTCCAGACTCCCAGATTTACTCAAGGTCATGGTGGTCTTAAAAGCAGCATCGGAGGACCAGTTCTTAGAATAGACGCGGTTAATGAGAATGGACCTCACCCACAAGCAGGCTAGGGATTAATCAATGCTATATTGTTGAGCAGTAATCATTGATCATTGGGATGTCTCCATAAATCTTGCCATGGACATTTTATTGAGAGTTTTAAAACAGTGGCCTTAAAACAGTATATATCCCATTCATAGTGCTTGTAAAAAGAAACAACATTAACCCGATTATATTTCTGGTCAAGTCCGGTCACAACCATGGCTTAATCAGTGACTTCCTTCCAAAGAGGTTGGTGGCATCTGAGGAGCACTATGTGCTCATGAAACATTTAAGTCATCTTGGTAAGCAACTGAGCTCATGAAAAATGGAGTCTTCGATGCTTGAACACCCTTTTGAATTTGCTGTGCAAGGCAGCTTTAATATAAATAGTGAGGAGTAGAGAATATTTCATGCATTCCTGTAAAGTTGTATGAGTTTTTGTGTGTTACACCAATGGTCCCCTACCTTTCTGTGCCACGGAATAGTTTAATATCGAATACAATTTACCGGCCCGGCCAAAGGTCGGCGTTTAAGATGTCTTTATAAAAAAAAAATAAAAAAATACTAACAATGAGTCCATCCATCCCTCCATTGTCTGCACCGCTTATCTTCAGTAGGGTCGGGAGGGTGCTGGAGCCCATCCCAGCTATCTTCGCGCAGTGGGCAGGGGACACACTGAACTGGTTGCTAGCCAGTTGCAGGGCACACAGAGACAAACATTCACTCGCTCATTCGTACCTAGGGACATTTTGGACCGGTATTATGCAGAGAACTGCATCCCTGCCGAGATTTGCATCCCCTAGCTACCATCACCACTTTTACCTCGTTTTATCTCACTTTTATATCACTTTTCGGGAATGTAATGGCGAACATTCACAACAAATACAAAGACGGAATGGTTTAAGTTGTATTACATTCCCAACAAATGCAAGACGAAGTGGTTTTGGTTATATGTTCGCCATTACATTCCCGAAAAGTGATATAAAAGTGAGATAAAACGAGGTAAAAGTGCTCATAGTAGCTCGGGGATGCAAATCCTGGCAGGGATGCATTTCTCGGCATAACAAAACGGCCAATTGACCTGACATGCATGTTTTTGGAATGTGGGAGGAAACCAGAGTGCCAGGAGGAAACCCACGCAGGCACGGGGACAACATGCAAACTCCACACAGGAGGTTTGAGCTCATGATCTCAGAACTGTGCCGCACATGCGCTAACCACTGCCCTACCGTGCTGCAATGATAATAATAATAACATTAATTAGAATAATATTATTAATCCACTGTGTGCTGTATTCATGTGCAATATTTGGGTTTTTCCGTAATGTCATGCCGACATCACATTACATGGGCAACTTTGCGATATGTCACTGCAAACTTTTCAGAAAGCTGGCCAGATTTGCCAAGCCGAAAATGTGTGAGGGCCGACCATTCAGCCTGGTATTCTTTAAATAGCCCTGATAAATTAACCCTCCTTGAACGGTTTGCAGTGCATAGCGATCAACGTCAAGCCCTCGTAGCTCGCCCTGTAGCATTTTCCTTTGACTTGCTGGGTCTCATGAAAAAGCGTTACTGTGCCATTAAACAGCTTCCAGTTGCTTCACCATTTCACAGCGATCGTTTCCAAAATGGTAAATGGTCTGCATTTATATAGCGCTTCTCAAGTCAATGAAGACCTCCCAAAGTGCTTTACAATGTGCTTCACACTTACCCATTCATACACACACACTCACCAATAGCGGCAATGCAGCCATGCAAGGCGCCGATCTGCTTATTGGTGGCATTAGGGATTCAGTGTCTTGTAAACTCATTGCTCTCATTCACTCCGTGTCAGTCCGTCAAGTAAACTCTGCCCTTGCAAGAATTGTGTTTTGACTCTGTCCAGTTTCCTGTTCCAGTTAGCGTTTTGCTGTCAGCATTATTGCTCTTGAAATTTCATTCTTTAAAAACAGCCACAGTCTCTTGGCAAATTAGGCGGATACAGTTTTATTTTGTTGTAGTTTTAAAGTGCCCAATGTAATTGTTCTATAAAACATAAAACATTATTAGTGTCTAAAATATCTTTGTCATGTTTAGCATAATTATAAACTCACTCAAGGGGGAGGATTCAATTTTCCAATGATCATCACATTTCCAAACAACAAGTCTTGGTACTGGATGGATACGGATCTATACTAAAATATATTTATTGAATACTAAAATTCCCAGAATCCCCTACCACTATCAATCATAAGCTACTGCATGTCCTGTTCTCGACATTATAATTCCTTTTATTATCAAACGCCAATGATCAATCTTACCTCCATTACCTAATGTTTTTTTAAGTAGAACATTCCCCACGCTGATTGGCTAAAAACGCAAGAATATGGTTTGAGTCCATCCTGCATCTTCCGTGGCCAGAGTTTCTAATAATAAGCAAAAAATAATGTAACTTATCTTTCCTTCTGAGCAGCTAGGTACCAAATGACTCACGGCCCTGTTTGCAGGCCGATGGTTGGGGACTCTTGCATTAGACTTCAATCACATTGTTATTATATGTGAGTAAAATAATTTGGTCCATTGACATACTGTGCACAAAAGTATTCCTATTTGTACGCTCACCTTTATTGCCAAGTATTTCTTTCTTATCCAAGCCAAATTATGTTTTTTTTTTCATGCAGTGTTTCATGCTGTTTTTTCCCTTCCTTTGTTCCCAGGACCTGACGGCAAAAGATCAAACTATTTGGAGTAGATGATTAGGGCAATTCAAAATAGCATTATCCTTCCTCAGGACGTATTATCTGATACATAAGAGCCTAGCTGGATGAGTTTATTTTTTCAAGCAATTTTGAAATGATGAAGGGATCAAAACTGTGACCCAATAATTAAGCATAACACAGACAACTAGACTTCAGAACAAAGTCATATTTAGATGGAACTCAGAATTTGTATTTTACCTAAAAAATACAATCTTTGACACAGGGATCACGCTACAGCTGAAAGTATTGGACCTGAGCAGAAAAAGATGTAGTTTGCCATACTCTAGTAAACATTCTGTTTGTTTTGGCGTACTTGGTAATGTTTCTTAACCGTTTTTAAGCCAACGCACCTGTTTTTATTACGAAATTAAATAAATTTCCTGCAGTTAAAAAACAAAATTATAGTTTCCAATTTAATATTTCAATGTTTAAATTGTCAAGAAAGGTGTTGAAGCCTAAGTAGGCTACCTATTATAAATTTATATTAAAACAATATTTTTCAGGATTTCTTTTTGCTTTCATCACAATCTTTTGTGTCAGTTTAAGACAAAATTAGTTAAAAAAAATAATTTACCTGTATCGTAATGTTTCGTTAATCGTGAAGATTACTTTCCGTGAACCCATGAAAGGCGAAATCCATAAAGTAGAAGCCTTAATTTTCAATGAATATACAATAAATGCAGTAGACCCACAGGAGACAACGACTCTTCCTCTTGAAATTTTCCCTCAACAGTGTGTAATTAGATGTTTTTTGAGCCCTTTTTATACCATTTTCCCAATATACGACATCTTAATGCCCCCCAAAAAATTAACTTAGAGGGGTTTGTGCACACATAAAGTTACATCTCTGAGAAGCCAGTTCAAAACTGGTCGACGTCATATAAAATGCTGGTCTGCAAATAGTTTGTGTCACAGAATCCGGAAAATGCACATGCACAACTGGCTGAATGACCACCCACAATGACTTTGTTTTAATTGTTCAAATTTTGAGGTACTTTGTAAGGACTTAGGAGTCAGTGATACGGTGCTGTATTTTTAGTGCTGTGGTTTTTGTTTTTGGTAACAAGGCTTACAGTGACGGTAAAGGGGGAAGCAAAACATTATAGCCATGAAACAAAGCTTGCAATTAGCAAGGAATATGAAAAAGGCGAATGAATGGCTAAGTTGCGGAGCCATAAAAAAATCAACGACTAGGACGGTTTTTAAAAATAAGAAGGCATCAAAAAGAAAAAAACTGCTTCTAAGAGCGTGACAATCTTGTAAATTGAAGTTTTAAAATCAGTTGCACTTTGAATAAGCCGTCGCCATCCCTTAGCCCCTTCTGCATCCACCAACTTGTTGTACAAGGTAAAATCACGCCATACCAAACGTATAAAATAATAATGTTTTTTTAATCATATATTTGTATAGTGCAGTAAGTCACAATAGTGAGTACACTGTACACCTGTTTAATAGAACATCACAGAACAAAACATGGCTTTGACGCAATGAAAAGTAGTATGTCAACAAAGGCCATGGCTTATTGAAAGATAACCTCTGGTCTGATGAGACAAAGATTAATGTATTTGGCTCAAATGGTGTGAAGCATGTTTGTATCGTGCCTAAAGTCGAGCATAGTGTTGGGAATGTCATGGTTTGTTGCTGCATAAGTGCAACAAGAATTGAAGAGTTGCATTTCATTAAGAAAAAGACAAACTTAAGGGTGTACTGTAAAATACTGGGACAGAGGATGATCATCTCGCTACAAAAACTTGACTCTGGTGTGTTTTGGATCGTTCTTCTGCATGATCCAAGAGCGCTTGGGTTTGAGGTCACGAACTGATGGCCTGCAATTCTCCTTCAGAATATTCTGATAAACACCAGAACTTATTATTTTGTCAACCACAGCAATTTGTCCAGGTCCCAAGGCTGCAAAGCAGCCCCAGATCATCACACTGCCACCACAGGACTTTATTGTTGGCATCGGGTTCTTTTTGTCAAATGCTGTGACATTTTTACGCCAGATATAAAAGGCTGCACACCTTCCACAAAGTACATTTTTTGACTAATTAGTCCACAAAATGTTTTGCCAAAAATATTGAGGATAATCAAGATGCTTTTTTGCAAATATGAGACGACTCTTTGTGTTCTTTTGTGACAGCAGCAGTTTTCGCCTGAGAACTCTCCAATGGAATGGAATGAATTTTTTACCAGTGTTTATTTTTTTATCGTTGAGTAATGTACTCTGACCATAACTGGGGCCACTTTAGCAGATTTGAAACAATTTTCCAAATAAGATTGTGCCAAGTGTTGTGAATGACTCATTACGAATTATTGTAAATGTTTGAGACATGTTATCACTGCCAAAGAAGGCCCAACTCGCTAGTAGGTTCAGGGAGCAATTACTTTTTCACATAGGGCCAGATAGGTTTTGATTTTTTTGTGCCTTAATAAACAGAATCACCATTTCAAAACTGCATTTTGTATTTTTTTGGGTTGTCTCTAAGTGATATTAAAATTGGTTTGATGATCTGAAACATTTGCGAGTGATTAATATGCAAAAGAAGAAACGGAAATCAGGAAAGTTGCAAATATTTTTTACGGCACTGTATATGGCAAATGTGGGATAATTTGGCCAAATCCAAGCATTTTTTTTGTAATTGTAATTTGACTATATTTGTGACAGACTGTTTACAACTCACCAGACAAGATGTGAATTTCAATTTCCTGTAGTTTTCTGTATTGCTTTACTCCAACTAAATGACTTTTTTCACACGAATAATTGCCCTAAAAATAAGTATTAAACGTCATTTATAGTTTTTTCTTTTTTTAATTTTGGTCCTTGGTATTTCTTAGGTTATTTTCTTATGGTCATCACATAACAGTAATGGGCTCTGTAGTCCAATTCAAGGTCACACCACTTACATTGTAGCAAGTGTGGTACGGAATAGCAAATAACAAAATCTGGTACCATTATTTTAATATGACACATTGCATTGTATGATTAACTCGAGAAAATACGTAAGCAAGACTTTTCTGTATTCTTTTTTCAAGTTTTCATCTATTTGAAATAATGAATCATTCTTGCCCTTCACTAAAGGCCTTCCTTTTATGTGCAGCCAAGGCTAGACTCTCACCCACTGCCTCATACAGGAAACACTTTGCAGTCCGCCAGGAAACCATGGCAACTGAGTCACAGTCTCTCAATCCATTTCAAAAGCCAAGTTTGTCTCGTTCAGATGTATTAAAACATGGGATAAAAGAATGGGAGATGAACGTGGCAGAAAGAAAAATCAACAAAATATATGTGATGTAAAATCCTTAAGCAGCAATTGTAGAGCGTTTGGTTACCAATTGAAATGACTGGAAGATTTTGATCACTGTCAGGATTAGAAACAAACAAATCCCCCCTATTGTGTTTTATTTACTTTATTTTTTTTACCTTTTACCTTTAAAGTCAAGATACATTTATTTGTATAGTCCTTGTTTACAAAAAAGTCTCAGAGGAACACAAAGGCCATAATTAAACACCCCATAATCTGAAACCTGCACATGGGCAAGGAAAAACTTTAAAAAAATTTCCATCTGAGGAAAATAAGAAACCTTGAGAAGTGGTAATACACCTCCCAGGATGACCAGGCTGCATAAGATGTTGCATTGGGTAGAAATATACAAAACATGGTCAACGTCAACAAAAAAAATTGTTCTTGTTGTTTTTCACATAATCAGTTAATGGAATAAAATGGAAACTGAAACAGGTCTTTGCTTTTTGTCTTTTTTCCCGGATCAAACATCAGGCGCCTAATGTATTTTGGCTTTAGATTACCATTTGCTTTGTTGTACAGTATCTCTTATAGGGTAAACAAGATGGCTGTCAATTCGTTTTATACTGGGAGACTGGTCACAAGAAAATAAATTAATAATTCATTAATAAGTAATGCTGCACAATGCTCAATTTTTAATAATTGTTAATAATTCACTATCACTATACATATTTTTTATTTTTTTTATATCATATATTATATATTTTATATATATACATATTATTTTCATCATATTTGGAATTTAGATTATTACCCACATTGATGTACAGTATTTAACAAGGGTCAACAAGATACAACATTATATGGCTTTATAAACCCAAAAATATACCCCTTAATCGGTCAAAATCGATGAGGTACAAAGGGGGCAGACATATTTGTTTTTATGTATATATAAAAAAAATGTAAATATATGTATATACAGTAAGACTTTGGTAATCGCAGTTAATGGGGACCAAAACCACCGGATAAGTGAAAATCCGCGAAGTAGCGGCGCACCTTAAAAAAAAAAAAGGTTTTTTTTTTTTTTTTTTTTAATTATTATTTTTTAGACCCGGTTAATGGGGAACAAAACCACCTGCAAAAAGTGAAAATCTGCGAATTATTTGCACCGCTTATCCTTATTAGGGTCGCGGGGGGGCTGGAGCCCATCCCAGCCATCTCCGGGCAGTGGGCAGGGGACACCCTGAACTGGTTGCCAGCCAATCGCAGCTGCAAATCACATTAGTGCTCGCAGCTAGCTGCGTTCTTCATCGACGCACGAGCCGAGTGATCCACCGCTAAGAGTCGTACAGCTGGGCGATTTTACGTCCGCCTGGGACGATCGGAGACAAATTCACGACAGGGTTTTTACTTGCACGCACCCCGGGTGCCGTTCGGTCGCCCCCGCGAGCGAGCCCCTAACCCGCGGCACGGGTACTTTCAGGCGCGATACGCACGACACCGACACAGTTACGGGGGTAGCCCGATCACGCCCGCTGCCTTTTCTTGCGTCGCACCGTGTGACGCCGCGTCCGCCGAACTCGCTCCGTCGCGCGGCCCGGGAGTGACCTCCGCGACGCCCATTCCCAATTTTTTTTTTTTTTTTTTTTTTTTTTTTTTTTTTAACCATTACAGACCACGAAGCTCTGAAGCCGCGAACGTCGAACCGCGAAGTAGTGAGGTCCCACTGTATATATATATATATATATATATATATATATATATATATATATATATAAAACTTGAGTTTTGGTTTAATACTTACAAAATACAAATTTCTTGGCCTACAAGTATGAAAAGAAAATGCACGTTTATGTTATAGTGTTATAATGTTATACTGTATGTTTTTTTATAACAAAAAAATGTTTTTTTTTACCATTACGGAGCACTAGATAAAAATAAAAAAAACACTGTACCTTTAAGGGTAAAGAGAATACATATCAACACATCACGTGGCCGTAAAAAACACAATAGCGAGCTCTTCGGTCGAAATCCTGAAAGTCTTCGATGAGGTAGATTAGAACCAATTTTACTTTTATAACAAAAAAATAATGAAGATTATTGAAAATGTACAACATTTTAATTGCACTGTCAGTCAGAAAACGAGTAAAAAATTGTAAACTCTGCTAAAATACAAACTATTCTCAGACTTAGAATAGCTTAAGGAAGGGGCCTCCAACATGGTGCCCGCAGGTACTAGGGTGCCCACTGAAGACAGGTGAGCAGCCCGCAGACCTGTTCTAAAAATAGCTCACCAGTGCTGGGTCATTATGTCTTTTTGGTAAAAGGATTTTTTTTTCTGTGGTCGACTTAAGTCATTTTCAACCCTACTACCAAGAATCAACCCAGTTATAACAAAGTATTAACATAGTAACAATGTAGAGGTAGAATCAAGTACAAAATGCTGCAGTGAGGCTTTTAACCAAGACAAGAAAGTTTGATCACATTACCCCGATTTTAGCTAACCTGCATTGGCTCCCTGTTAGCTTAAGATGTGATTTTAAGGTTCTGTTGGCAGTATACAAAATCATGCGTGGACTTGCTCCCTTGTATCTTTCTGATTTAATTTCCCCCTATGTTCCGGTCCGGAGCCTTTGCTCTGAAAATGCTGGTCTACTAGTGATCCCAAGAGCCAAGAAGTGATCCGCAGGTTCGAGAGCGTTCTCCATTTGGGCCCCGGTGCTGTGGAATGCTCTTCCCCCTGAGATTCAATCTACAACCTCAGTGGAAATGTTTAAATCTAAGTTTAAAACACACTTCTATTCTATAGCATATGAATAACCTATATTTTATGTTGACAATATCTGTGTATTTTTTGCCCGGATGTAGGTTTTAGATCAGGGGATGGTTTCATAACAGTCTGTGGTTTGCAATAATCTGTGGTCTGTGCAATAATCTGTGGTCTGTGCAGCCTTTTCAGACTCTTTGTGATTAATGACTATACAAATAAGCATGACTTGACTTGACAATAAATTGTTTTAGAAATCCATATCAAACTGGATGCCCTTTGTGATATTTGTAAACAAAATGTAGCTCTCGGCTTGAAAAAGGTTGGAGACCCCTGGTTCAAGGGATGTATTTTTGTGTTTTCTCAATGAAATTGCTGCTTTATTTCAATAGCTAATTGAGATCATTTTCTACATTGACATTAATTACATATTTATTTAGCTTCATTGTTATTTTGTTTTTTTGCTAGCCATTTCCTTCCCCTAATCACTGCCTTTTAACTAACAAAGCACCCATTTGTCTGTTTGGGTCTTTATTTTGGTCATGGAAAATTCAAGAATAAAAACAGACCCTCTCAGGATACAGGGTTGACACCATAGCAACAACGAACAGTTTGAGAAGTTGTTAGCTGGGAACAATAGCAGTACTTTTGTGGAGTTGCTAGACCGGAACAGATATACGTTAATTGGAAGTAAATCTGACAGCTAGGGGAAGAAATGCAGTACGCCGAAGAGAAGGGGAAGAGAAATGCTATCATTGTCACCTAAATCCAAGAATGTGTTAAGCACTATGATCTGAGAACTGTATAGTTTGTCTTCATTATCCTGCTTGATTTTACTATGTAGCCATTTGTCTCCTAAACAACAGGAGGTAAAATGTACAATAAAAATAAATATATATGTATAATAAAACGTTGGTAAAAATCTGTCATCACTGAATGAATTTGGATTGGATTTAAAGATGAAAGGGACAGACTTTTTCTTCCTTTACATTTTGGAATCAACATCCGGGTCCCGAGATGAGACGGGTAAGACAGTTGTGGAAGAGCAGTTCCTTGACATTTTTATTAAATAAATTATCATTATCCTCCCGACATCCTTTCCCCAGATGGCACCAATGGACTAATGGACTGAAGAATCCCCACACCTGCACATCTGATGCTCATTAACGACCCTGTAAAAGATGACTGCTCTGACAGCTTCCTCTATCGGATCGCTGCTCTATTAACCAATGCCTATCCATGCCTGATTCATGAGTCTCGGAGCCTTGTACTGTGCCCCTGGTACTGTTCCCCTAAAATATATATTTTAATTCTACCTGCCATACGTTTTGGACTGTGTTCGTGTTGCCAGTTTTAATCCCTTCCTCCCCACGTAGAGTGCTTGTGAAGTGCTTGTACTGTGCACCCAAAATAATTTCTTTGTCCTACCAGCCATAAGTTTTGGATTGTGCTCGTGTTACCCATTATGTATGTAATTTTTAAAAAATGTAATTTACCCACATCAATCCATCCATCCATTATCCGCACCGCTTATCTTCAGTGGGGTCAAAGGGGTGCTGGAGCCCATCCCAGCTATTTTTGGGCAGTGGGCAGAGGACACCCTGAACTGGTCGCCAGCCAGTCGCAGAGCACACAAAGATGGACAACTCACTCGCTTATTCACACCTAGGGACAATTTGGACCAGCCAATTAACCTGACATGGATGTTTTTGGAATGTGGGAGGAAACCAGAGTGCCCGGAGGAAATTCACGCAAGCACGGGGAGAACACGCAAACTCCACACAGGAGGTTCGATATTCAACCCCAATAAAGCTGTAAACTTGCCTCATGTGTCTGTGTTTGAATCCACTCAGTAATACACTGACATAAATCATTTTAAAAAAGGATAAACAGAATATTCTGGGCTTGTAAGTACAGAACAATGTTTCACAAATACCCTTTCAAAATACCTGACAATGATTAATATACCAGAAGAGCAAAATACGGTGATCTATAACAAAAACAAAACATACGTCAGTTGAAAATGTCCCTTATCCCAGCTTTACATCCGTCCCTTTCCAGACTGAATTATGTGGGTGTTTTGATAAGACTCGGTGCAAGAGCCCTACAACAGCAAATCGCAGGACAAAGACTAGGAACCTTCCCGTGGTGTCCTGCGAAGGGCTCTCTCCCGGGGGAGCCTTACGAATCCAACTCAATCCACTCAGACCCGCTCTTTCTATCTTTCTTGGTCCTCTCTCCTTCTTTGTCTCTCCTTTTCTCTCTTCCCCCTTTTCACTCTTGTCTCTTATTTTCTCTATCCCTCTCTTTCCTACTCTCTCCCCACCTCTCTAACTCTCTTTTCCCCTTTTTTGCATTTTACTCTGTCTGTCTGGCTTTCTCTCTTTCTATCTGTCCCTCTCTTTCTCTCTTCTACTCTCCTCTCTCTGTTCTTCTTAGGGCGGGCGACTTCGAGAGCAACCCTGGCCCCCAGTCCAAATGCCAGTGGTGCTTTCAAACCATTCGCTGCGACCACACCCCAATCACCTGTACTACCTGCCCACGGGGCTTCCATAAATCATGCACCGGCCTGTCCGAACGTACTAAGGACTTCAGAAGAAAAAAATCCCGCTTCCTCTTACTGTCACAGTCCCAGTTTGTGTGTAAATATACTGTACTTTATATAAAGCATCTTTCTATCTATCTATCTATCTATCTATCTATCTATCTATCTATCTATCTATCTATCTATCTATCTATCTATCTATCTATCTATCTATCTATCTATCTATCTATCTATCTATCTATCTATCTATCTATCTATCTATCTATCTATCTATCTATCTATCTATCTATCTATCTATCTATCTATCTATCTATCTATCTATCTAATTATCTAATTATCTATCTTTATCTCCAGCGCGCTAAGAACTTTGACATTTTTATTGTTTAATATCTCGTGGATCCATTTGATATGGTTGGTGTAAAGTGTAAAGAAGCGAGCCGTTTAATTTGAAATGAAAGTGGAGTAAGGAAACTTGATGGGATTGAGAATATGGTTGGATCGCTTTTTATTTAGGTAGGTAGGTAGTAGCCTAACTTTTGAAGCCCATCTTCCAAAAGTAAGTTAAACTTCACTTTATGTATCCGTATCAAGCATATTATTTCATTAAATGTTTATTTTTCAGTACAAAACAATAGCTGTCTAGGTTACTTAAATAAACCCTGAACATACTTATATAAACCTTAAACATACATTCCATAGAAAATATAGCACTAAAGCAACTTACGAACAAATTCAACATACGAACGTTTGTAAGTAGGGCAGTGTCTGTACAGTATTTACATGCAGTGACACATTTTAATAATACATCAAAGGTCACTCTTTAATTTGCAAAACATTTTTTTCAGTAAAAAGACAAAGTTGATCTTCATCTTCAACCTCCTGATACATCCTTTTATGCCAGATTTCTGCGAGTCTAAAATAGCATTGCTGTTTGAATCACACCAGAGTGACTAATTAAAAGAAACTGATATTAAACAAACCTTAATCAATGCCACTCATCCGATTTCCCGATGTTTCGTTTTATACACCGTAACACAAAAATATGGCAGTGAAACCAGGCACCGTAACAGGCTCAGGGCTGGCTACAAGTGATGCATAGTGTATTATGGCAAATTTACGGGTGATCTTTGCAGGATATCACCACCTTTCACCTCAAGTCAGCTGGGAAAGGCTCATTAGAACAGTGTTTCTCAACCTTTTTTGAGCCAAAGCACACTTTTTTTTTTTCAATAAAAGAAAATCCTCAGGCGCATATTCTTTCGAAAATGTGAATTTGTTCATTCTCGGCACAACTTTGTTTCTTTTAAAGCTTAAATGACTGAATTGACATTATGTATTGTTAATTATAACTAGTGGTGGGAGTGTCTTATGAGCTAATATTTTTTTTTATTTTAGTTATCAATTCGCCCTAATTTATGTTAAATGTTCAAGTTTTGCTATATTTCTAAAATAACATAAAAATAAAAATAGAAATAATAACAAAACGTCTTATGTGTGTGATGCAATCTGGCACTATTTTCCACATTATTGTTGCCCCTGGGCTGTTGTCGAGAAACATAATAATCACATTTTACATGATGCAACCCTTATTCGATTTTTTTTTCAGTTCAGTAGTAAATATATGCTCGTCTTCGTAATCGCCATCTTGTTGTCAAATGAGCAAAAACTATCTGCCGATAAAACAAAATATTTTTTCTTTTTTTTTTTCTTTTCTTAGCAGCAAGACAGCCAAAGAGCCCCCCTAGGCTGCCTCATGTTAGGTAAAATATAAACTTTTCCTCAACACTGCAATGTTGTTTTGGTTGTTTGGTTGGTTTTGTCTTTTTATTTTGTGACAGCCCCTCTACTCACTTCCACCTCCACCTTCTTTGTTTGTTGTGTCTTCAAAATAAAAGGGAAGTACAATGAAAATGAAGGTACAAAAAAAAATACATTTTATGTTTCACGTTTTTTTACCACTAGGAGGCACTAGAAATAGACAATATCCCTTTAAAACAGGCCAAACAATTACCCAAGTGATATATTTGATAATTTTTTTTCTTATGTAAAACTGTATTTTAAAATTATTTTCCAAAATATGTATTTTCCCTCTAATAGGATAAAATTTATATATCTATTGCTGTGAATGTTATCTTGCCTGGTAATTTTGCTATACTAAAATGCGTCTGCATCTTTTTCTGCTCCGACATTGTTGCAAATGCATGGCTCAGGATCCACCCCACAAACCCAAACACAAAAGTGACACTGGAGAATGGAAACACATTAGTAAATACATGTTTATTACACACCATTTTGTTCTTGTTGTGCCTTTTTCACATAATCAGTTAATGGAAAAAAATGCATACTGAAACAGTTCTTTGCTTTTTGTCTTTTTCCTGGATCAAAGAGTCTTCTGTGCAGCAGGCGCCTAATGATTAGCATAATCACCCAGTCCCAGGAGCACTCAATCACCTTTGGTGGCAGTTTACGGAGCAGAAGAGCAGACATGATGGAGAGGAGCTTTTTCTGGTTTATAATTGGTTGTAAATGTTCTACTCGGCGCATTCGCCGTTTTTGTCGCTGAGAGGCATGAAAAGCTGTGAAATGTAAATGCACATGGCATGAAATAAATCCTCCCCTGTTGCTTTCAAGAAAACCTCAGTCGTCTTCCAACACGCGCCGAAGTAAATAACATCTCCCAGAGGCAACAAAACACAAATTTGGACTACAAAAGCTGCGACGAGAGACTGTACACGGTAAACCTGAGTTTGTACTCGATGTGTGAGGCGTGTGCTTGCGCACATTTTTGAATTCACACGGTTGCTGTCGGATTAGAATTCTGCAAGCATTGAAAACAATTTCTCGTACGTTGATAACAGAGGCAATTTGGGGGTTGTTACACACATAACAAATTTGACGTTAGATGTGTCCTAACACGAACTTAACAGTGACCAGATGATGAAGGTGCTTTCTCTGAGTAGAATTAGGCGGCTTCTCTGGCTACTTATAACCATTGAAACCAGCACTCTGTTTCATTTGAAGGGAAAAACCCTAACCCAAGCGAAGTAGAGGGATGGGTGCCACCATCTGTACTTGCCTAAGTCACACCACAGGAAGTCGTGCCCCGACAACCCAGGTGGGGAAGGGATCTGATAGCAATAAACCGTGAACTAGAGTTGCCCTAACGCTAATATGATGGGTATATCCTATTACTGTAAAAAAGGTAACAGAGTAGCAATTCTGATAGAGGACCACTTCTTATTAACTGCATCATCTATTTAAATAAAATAAATACACAAGCAAAATCCAATTATTTGGATTTGTGTCTTCATATTTGTATACAATTGAACTAGCATTTCACAGCTTTGGTTAAAAGTAGTGTTGAAGAGACTACATGGGAAACATTTAGTCTGTGCTTCTAGAGGAGAAATGTGTTCATGTTTTGCTAACATTATTCATATAAAGGAAGCAAAAAAGGAGGTTCAACAGTACATTATTGAATATGCTTGGGATAGATCATCTTTTTCACCCACAAATCAAGCAAAGTCTTCAATTTATATATCAAAATTGAACAGTTATCCATCAAAAGTGATACACTTTTTTTCTGTATCATCGGTGTCACTGTCAAGTAGCTGAAGTTTCCTTAAATGCTCAACGAACAATAAAAAAACAAATATATTTTGGTGGATTACGAAGGCAAGTGACAATAACACAGAAAGACGACGTCTCATGTGTGTGCTGCAATCTGGCACTATTTTCCACATTATTGTTGACCTGCGGCTGTCGTCAAGAAAAATAGGGCTCACATTTTACATGAGGCAGCCCTCATTCTTATTTTCTTTCAGTGCAGTTGTAAATAAATGCTCGTCTTCGTAATCGCCATCTTGAATGGTCACAAGGTCCGAGAAAATGTGACGTAAACAACTCTGAACATAAAAGTAACTGGCATCATGGTGCTCTTCAGCCAAATTCCTCATGCGGTTGGCCCCAGGTGTGCGCCAGGCTGAGTGAGGCAGAAAATGTTCTTGCCTCATATCAGAGGGCGATACTGAGAGCAATGATTCATATCTGGCACACCTCAGCCCCACACAACAAATTAAGGATAATATTTTTCAGTTCACAGCATGTCAAGCCGCCTCTAATTATTTTCCAGTTGCATGGAATGTTTTCGTATTTGAGCATTGATGCTTTCATTCAATAGGAGCAGCGCATGGACTTCATTCGTAGGCTAACGTAATGCTACAGTTTATATATTGCTTTCTTGATCTGCCAATCAATTGATAAATAAAGATGAAGGTTCATTCATTTGTAAATGTGACTGTGCCTTACCAGACACAAGCCTCAACTGACACAAACTTCACTGTACGTCATTAAATCAGCAGTATACGTCTTCTTTTTAGCACTGGCTTTGATGCTTTTTCACCAGATGTATTGCAATGAGGGCAGCACAGCAGCGCAGTGGTTAGCCCGTGTGCGGCACAGTTCTGAGGTCATGAGATCGAACCCTCCTGTGTGGAGTTTGCATGTTCTCCCCGTACTTGCATGGGTTTCCATCGGGCACTGCGTTTTTCTCCCACATTCCAAAAACATGCATGTTAAGTTAATTGACCGATCCAAATTGTCCCTATGTGTGAATGAGCGAATGAGTTGTCTGTCTGTGTGCTCTGCGACTGGCTGGTGACCAGTTCAGGGTGTCCCCTGCCCACTGCCCGAAGATAGCTGGGATGGGCTCCAGCACTCCTGCGACCCTATTGAGGATAAGCGGTGCAGATAATGAATGAATGAATATTGCAATGACATGAATATTGAACAAAAAGTGCTTATCTTTCTTTAGTTAATGTACTTTATTTTACATAATGGATGCAATCTCCTTTGGGGGTTCAGTCACCCTTTTCTTGGCCAAATTCAAGTACTTTTAATGCACTATCGAAGCCATTTTTCCAATTTCTCCAGGACCATTAAAAGAAAAAAGCCATTGTGAACTATGTATTTTAGCAGAGCCACAAATATATCTGTGATTTACATATGCAATTTTTATCTTGCGTGTGTATTGATCAAAACAGTTTTATATTCAAGTAAATCGCAATATCTTTGTTTTGGAGACAAATTTCTCCCCACATAAGGGTTTGGTAAAAATGAAAGTAGTACGTAGCTTACATTTTCAGTTTTTCTTGTTACAATTTAACACTGGGAAACTATTTTTTTTTGCAAGGTCCATAATAAATGTCTAGAATTAACAAGTAATCATTGCCCTAATAGGCAGTTTAAAGTGCCCTGTTTAAATGTGGCATGCACCTGTCCTCTTGGCCGCGACCCTAAGGGAGCGATTGCACTTGATAAAACAAACTAAACAAACTAATGCCAGCTGCAGTTAATCGCAATGGAAGAAGAATTGCAATGGCAAAGCGAAGCTGCCAGATAGCAGTTTTTTTGTGTCATTTCTAAGCTGACTTCAAGCATTTGCCATCACATACCAAAAATTCAAGCACTTTTCAATCTTTGAAAACCCAACCTGATAAATTGTCTGTGTTTGTATAACACTTTTCAGGTCACTTAATCCCTCCCGTAGTTTTTTACAATGTGCTTCACAACTACCCATACGCACACTCACTCACACACCGATAGCGGCGTCAGCCATGCAAGGCTTCTACTTGCTTATTTCGGGCACTACAAATTCAGTGTCTCAGGACTCGAAGGAGCCTGGGACCTCTTGATTCCAAGATGAGCGCTCTACCTCCGGAGCTACTGCCGCTCCATGAATAAATTAACATTAAAATGCAAGCGTTTTTTCAAGGATTTCAAGCACCCATACGATCCCCGTTTTATTAGGAAGAAAATCTCATAAGAGTGACCGACCCAAGTGGGTCGCAGGTGTTTAGATCAGGGGATGTCTATTCGAATTGAATGTCTGCTTCCACAGAAAACTAATAAAAGGGTAGGGGGATGCTGAGTCAACATTGCTGACCTGCAGCCTTTACTACCACTCCTTTGTCCAATTAGGTAAACTAAAAAAAAACAATCTCATCTATTTTAATGTACAACTTACCTTGTCATTGTTTTCTCTGGTGGGACCACACAGAGCAAGCTTTGATTAATGGGACCGTGCATGCAAATTGCAATCTACAGTTATGAAATTCATGACCTACTTTAAAGACTAATTAGAAAACGCCAACGCTGTTTTATTTTATACCCTACCTTTGGTAAAACCCGCTCAATGCGAGGGATGTCGCATATCCCCTGGGTGATGTTTTATGTCTGTAATGAATTGCCACTGTCAAATCTTGGATGGTGGACCGGAACCTAGAAACTAGCTAGATTTAGTGTGATGCTCTCTTCCCATTAATCAAAGCACAAATATATATTGTGCTAATTTATAGTACAATACATTTTCAGATTTCCACCGGAGTCTTGAGACTTGATTTTGAATGGATTTCCTTGAATCAGGTCTGTCAGTTTTTTTGAAATTTTAAATTACATACCTGTCCATTTATACACCTTCCGTGTATTATATAATGTTTCTTCTGTTGGTATTATACAAAATCATGCATGGATTTGCTCCCTCATATCTTATATATTTAATTTCCCTCTATGTACTGAAAATATTCTACGAGACAGTAGTGGCAAGCGGCCTCTTCTATGCGGCAGCGTGTTGGGGAGGCAGCGTCAAGAAGAAGGATGCCTCTCGTCTCAATAAACTGGCTAGGAAAGCGAGCTCTGTTGTGGGCAAAGAGCTGGACAGCCTAACAACAGTAGCTGAGAGACGAGCACTGAAAAAGCTGAGGTCAATCATGGACAATCCATCGCATCCACTACACAGCATTATCTCCAGACAGAAGAGCAGTTTCAGCGACAGACTGCTGTCACTGTCTTGTACTACGGACAGACTGAAGAGATCTTTTCTTCCTCATGCCATGAGGCTCTTTAACTCCACCCGGCAGAGTAAAGGCCCACATTAAACCACACCAGCTACATTGGATATTACCGAATCTTACTGCAATATGTATTCTGTGTAGCACTATTTAGTTACTCTATATAACACGCTACAGTGGGCATTTGCACGTCACACTGGTATTTGTATATTGCATTCTTTTGGCTTTATTATTGTACTGTTCTCAGCTCAGGGATGCTGCTGGAAATGTGAATTTCCCTTCGGGGATGAATAAAGTATCTATCTATCTATCTATCTATCTATCTATCTATCTATCTATCTATCTATCTATCTATCTATCTATCTATCTATCTATCTATGTTCCGGATCAGAGCCTTATTTCTGAAAAAATGCCGGTCTACTAGTTATCCCAAGAGCCAAGAAGAGAGCATTCTCTATTTGATGCTGCTGAATGCTCTGCCCACTGAGACTCGATCTTGAAACCTCAGTGAAACGGTTTAAATCCAGGCTTAAAACATTAGCTTATGAATGACCTATACTTCACGTTGACAATATCTGTGTATTATTTGTTATTGCAACATCCATTGCAGCCTGGTCATCCGGGAAGGGGAATTACCTCATATGCGGTCCCTCCTTAATGTTTCTCAATTTATCTCATGTTCGGTAGGTTTTAGATCAGGGGATGGTATAGTAATAGTCTGTAGTTTGCAATAGTCTGTGGTCTGTGTAGCCCTTTGAGACTCCTTGTGACTCCTTGACTCAAGAGAGCTTGTTCCTTTCAAAAATATGGCTAAGTCCCATCGTTATCATTTGGTCAGAGAGGGATGACGTTTCGTGCATGTTTGCAGGAACGCGGTTGCCTGAGGGAACGCAATCGCCAGGGTGAGCAAAATCATTTCACCAGAAAAACCTTGCGCTTCATTTCAGTGTTCTTGCAAGAACGAATGTTATACTGTTTAAGGCAAATTTAAAATCTCCAAAAAAGCACAAAGTATGTGCAAGCAGCAAGAGATTGACTTTATTTAAGTAGTCAAAGTTAACAAAATAAATAACCATCATTTAAACCCTGCTACATATATATTGTGCGAGAACTATGTGGAGCTTTTGTGTGTGACTTATACTGTAATTTATTTACATTTATAGCCACCTAGTGGTAAAAAAGTAATCAAATTCATTACAGAATAGATTTAAATATCAAGCAAAAATATATGAACTATAAGATAAACATGTTTTTTTTGAATACTCAAAGATCAAGAAATTAGCCTTTATTTTGCATAGCATGAGCCTTATTTAAAGGGGGCTGAGATAATTGTCTGACATCTTGCTGCTGCAGACAGGAAGGGTAAAAGATAAAAGAGAAATGGTCCGATTTTGTCGCTTTGATTCTCTGTAGTTTGTAATCTGCCTTATGCTTTATTGCACTCGTTTTCGGTTGTACGACACAATACACTGACATCTAGTGGTCAAAAATAACTAAATGTCCCTTTGATATTCGTGAGTAGTTTTTAATAATATCTGAGTACAGTGGAACCTCGGTTCTCGACCATAATCCGTTCCAGAACCCTGTTCGAAAACCGATTTGGTCGATCACCGAAAATCGTTTTTCCCATTAAAAGTAATGTAAAATTGTTTTAATCCGTTCCAACACCCTGAATGTTTTACGTAGAACAAAGCTAACCCAGGCTAATCGTACGTTTGCGTTATCGTAATCTTACGTACGAAAGATTACGCTAACATGAACGTGTAAAAATTTAAAAAAAGGATTTTGAATAGGATTTTTTAACTTCCTTAGCCGCATCACTCGATTTCACAGCCTCCTTATTCTTTACTATCGTACTGATAGTAGATTTAGCCATGCTGTATTCACTAGCAAGATTGGAAATTCGTACACCTCTTTCATATTTAACTATTATGTCTTTCTTAAAGGCAATAGTTGGACGAACAACTTGTTTTTTTTTTCACCTGTCCCTCTTGCACCGACCTTCTTCGGAGGCATAATTAGGGGCTAAAACACTCGTACGCCGCTCAGCATCGCACCCTACCATACCGGCGTTCGAACTCCAATTTTTTGACCGAACAGCGAAGCAAGAATTTCTGGAAATTTTTGATCGAACACCGATTTGTCCGAACTGAGAGGCATTCGAAAACCGAGGTTCCACTGTATGTATTTTTAGAATTGGCATTTCAAGTATATTAGCAAATGCCTGCTGTTGTTTTTCAAGAAAGATATTTTTGTGGTTAAATTAACATATTTTAGCCCCAACATCGTTACATTTGTTACATTAGTTGTAATTCAAGAAATGCCTTTCAGACAAGTGACAAAATGGTAGCTCTTAGCTCTCATCTACTGATCAAATATTATCCTTTAACATAAGCAAAATGAGAATAAGAATTAGTTATTGTCTACTAATGGTTACATTGACTTGAAAAACTTTTTAAAAAGGCCAGGAAAAAAATGAGGGGTAAAATTGATTGTTTTGGTCACTTCAAGGCTATGTAGTTTGTATTCTTCCTTGTGTTTTTAGGTCTCGTTTTTGGTTGCACTACACCATTAAGCTATAGCTAGTGGTGAAAAAAAACACACTGTCCCTTTTAAGAAAATACATTTATTCATTTTACAGCCGCTAAAAGGGTTTTCAGGGCTTTGCTTTGCCCATCGCTAGGAGGCCTTAAGCGGTGCGAAGACTACACCCATAACTGGTTTTCCAGCAAAACACAGGGCGTAGAGAGACAGAAACCTATTAAGTCACACATTGATTCCGAGAGACAATTTTGACTAATTGATCTGCATGTTTTTAGTACGCGGGATGAAGCTGGAGTACCCTCAGAAAACCAACTCGGGGATGGGAGAACATGAAAATTCCACACAGAGGCCAATAGTTGGAATTGAACCCAGGACCTTTTGACCCGTAATAAGCCATAAATCATTATGCAACCTAACAACAGTATAACATTAGTGTAATTTCTAGAGTTCCAGCTTTAAAAATACCATACTGGTATAATCAAGCAATAACTTATAACAATGTATGAATTGTACTTCTTTGGAGGAAATGTGTCTTTCTCCCCGGCACATCCCGTATCTATCTATGTGTTTGTACAAACAGCTGACACTGGAGCAGAGTAATTCCATTGAGGTATTTTCTTACAATAAAATAAGTAAAACAAAACACAAGTAAAACCAAAAATATATTCTGGGCATGTTCATTAGAGCATAGAATAGAATAGAATAGAATAGAATAGAATAGAATAGAATAGAATAGAATAGAATAGAATAGAATAGAATAGAATAGAATAGAATATGAAATGAAATGAAATGAAATGATCTGCATTTATATAGCGCTTTTCAAGTCAAGACTTCCCAAAGCGCTTTACAGTGTGCTTCACATTTCCCAATAGCGGCCGTGCAGCCATATAAGGCGCTAACCTGCTTATTGGGGGTATTAGGGGTTCAGTGTCTTACCCAAGGACACTTCTACATGTAACAAGGAGGAGCCGGGAATCGAAACTGCGATCTCTTGATCCAAAGATGAGCTCTCTACCTCCTGAGCCACTGCCGAATAGAATAGAATAGAATATACCTTTATTGTCATTGTTACAACATGGGATGAATATATTGTGAAAACGAAATCAGAGGTGGCACTCCAGTTCCACCCTTTTTTGGGTTGCATCCCCCTTTTTTTTCACAGGGTCATTGGCACATGAGAAGTGAAAACCCAAAGTGTACGACTGAGTCCAGATGGGGACTAAAATACTGAAATACGGGGAATACAGCCCAACTATGTAATTGTTTGGCTATATCTCATCTCATCTCATTAGCTGCACCGCTTATCCCCAGTAGGGTTGCAGAGTGCCGGAGCCCATCCCAGCAATCATCGGGCAGTTGGCAGGGGACACCCTGAACTGGTTGCCAGCCAATCGCAGGGCACACAGGGACAGACAACTCGCTCGCTCGTTCACACGTAGGGACATTTTGGACCGGCCAATCCACCTGAAATGCATGTCTTTGGAATGTGGGAGGAAACCGGAGTGCCCGGAGGAAACCCACGCAAGCACAGGGAGAACATACAAACTCCGCACAGGAAGTCCGGTAGCTTGATTTGAACCCACACAGGAGGTTCCCAGGACCGTAGAACTGTGCCTCACACGCGCTAACCACTGCTCCGCCGTGCTGCCCTGTTTGGCTATATATTGTTTGGAAAAGATAAACCTCAAGATGCAAAGAATCCATGGATAAAACAAAAGTAAAATAGAGACTGAAAGTGTCAGAACCAGGACAGACGGTTGACCCATACGCGTAACATTTAACACAAAGGTTTATTGGAGAATCGAGGGAGTCAGGTGCAGGGAAACAAACACCAGCGATCCGGTGTTCGCTTGGCAGGAGGAGCTAGGAGCTCAGGGGATCAGAGCGAGGTCGGAATGCGGAAACGAGTGGAGTTGTCGGGATGGGCGATCGGAGCGCGGTCGATGTGCAAAAACGGGTCAAGTAGCCGGAGCGGGAGATCAGAGCGTTGTTGAAGGAAGGGAAAAGTCAGGGAGCCAGAGACGATTGGGAAATCAGGGACAGACGAGCAGGAAACAGATGAGGATGGCAAAGACACATCTAGGGTAACCTACCTGGCTATCTGTGAAAGATGACGGTCTTATATAACCCAAAAAAACAAACTTTGCGACAATTTATTGACTAGGCATTCAGTGACATTTTACAATATTCAAACACATGGTACCTTGTATCATACCGAGGGTATAGCGTTTTTTACAATAGATTTGCACAAAAAAGGAAAAGTTTGATCCAACTTGCATCTCTTAGGCAGTAGAGGCAAGTTATCATGAAGTTCATTTCTCTTTCGTTACCACGTCAATGAAGTCTCTGGCCGAGACGGTCAGGGCTTAAAAGAATCTCTTTGCCGCAGTCAATGAATATTCTCAAAGCCTGATCAGCTGCACCGAGAAGGTGAAAACAAAAACAGACTCCGAAGTTGAAAGCTGACATTGACTTGCCGTAGCACAGTTGGAGTGGCCAATCAAAGCGTGTTGAGACAGCAATGTTTCTTCACCAGGAGATGAGACAAAACACAATCGCTGACAGCTTGAGACATGCAGGCTGAAGATACAACAACTGTTATTTCTGCAGCTGTAGTGTCCCATAAATAATTGGTTTCATGATTTCAAAACAGATCTGACGGTGTTGATTTTATTAAAACTCCTACACCATTTTTCTGAATCAGGCAGGTCAAACATACTGGATGATTGAATCCAGGTGACCGTAAATTTATGGTTATGCAAAAAAAAAAAAAACATGTCTGTAGCTTATTTATATCAGATGTTATGATATTTTTGGAATAAAAACATAAAATACCTCCCGCCTTTAGAGGGAAGTAAATGTGTAAGAGAGCTGATCTCCAGTCTGGTTTCATGTTCATTTAAGACAATATTGTGTATTTTCTCAGCTTCAGTGGGCCAAGCCTACCTTATTTTCCAAAATACAAGTTGCACCTGCCAAAAAAAGGCTAAATTAAGAAGGAAATTACATATATAAGTCCCATCCTGAGTATAAGTCACATTTGGGGAGGTGGGGGGGGTTAAATTGATAAAATCCAACAGCAAAAACATACATGTCATCTTGAAAGGCAAATGTAAAATTAAAGTAAAAGAGAGAATAGTTAAGTCAAGTTATGTTTATTTGTATAGTCTTTAATCACAAAGAGTTGGGCTGCACAGACCACAGATTCGAAAGAAAGACAGAAAGAAAGAAACAAACAAATAAAGAAATAACAAAATGCAATGTGTTTGTTCCCCTTAGACTCGAGTATTCTGGGATCATGCAACAGGACAACGATCCGAAACACACCAGCAAGTCCACCTCTGAATAGCTCGAACAGCCATAAAAATGAACTCCTTCACGTCCATTGCTTAAATTTTTTTAAAAAACAGTGGGGAAATGTCTAGTACAGAAAAGTAAAACATTGTGTCATGATTAGCACACTTGTTTGCAGACTGTGTCCCCCGCTTTCAATCTTAACGAACTAGCGCAGCAGTTAATCCTAATTAAATTGGCATTAACAATTATACATAAATGCTTGGAAATTTTCTAAGTAGTGTCTGCTCATTGCATAATTTAGTGTGGTAGCAGGTGATTAATTATCCCGTATATTTTTTTTTTATTGATCTGAAAACTGTGACATCATTTTAGGCTGTCACCTCAATAATTATTGTGTCCCCATACTGGTAACTAGCATGCTGAACAAGTGTACGGTATACATTAAGAGTTATTCAGATAACTCAAGCATAAGTAGCATGCTTACCAAACTATTTGCTCTACTCCAAATCACTAAATCCAATACAATATTCACCTTTTGTGTCACTTACAAGTAAACAACTCTTCCTTCCGCGTCAAAAAAGGTTTCCCTCCACAACAGGAAAAGGTTGAAATTTGCAATAATTATAGAGCCCCCTCCTGCTGTTAAGTGTGAAAATAACATGTAAAATGATAAACAGTACAGGACCGGTAATACAAATTTAAAACGCAAAGGGACAACTTATGCCTCGGAGATAAGATCTGCAACCTCAACGGAAGTTTTTAAATCGAGGCTTAAGGCACACTTCTATTCCAAAGCTTATGATTGATGCCCACCTCATATTCTGTATTGTCCTGTCTTTTTCCGACTGCCTGCCTGGTGGTGATGCGAAGGAGAAGGATGATTTGAGATGAGGCAGCGGACCAGCGTTTGACCTGAAGCATGTGAACGCCTGCATTGACCAGCTGGCAGAGATGGGAAGTTGCGTTGTGGCCGTCATAGACTTTCTGGACCAGTTTACAGGCTGGGGGTGTCGTTGCTGTCAGGCACTTTCCGGACAATTTTTCAACATGTTACCTATTGTTTACTATGTTTGTGTACTCTAATGCTAAATCTAATTCATCCTGGTCATCCTGAAAGGGGATTACCACTTGAGAGGTCCCTTCTCAAAGATTCTCTTTTTCCTCACGCTGAAGTTTAGAGTTGTTGCTTGTCCGCATGTTGGTTTAAGATCAGGTAATTGTGTCATTGTAATCCTGTGCAGTCCTTTGAGACATTTTTGTGATTAAGGGCTGTATAAATAAATGTGACTTGACTTGACTTGACTTGAATGATGTAATCGTGTGTTAATCATTTCACACATACGTTGCACCTAGAGCATAAATTGCATCCCCGCTAAAACTAAGAAAAAAACTGTGACTTATTATCCACAAAATACCGTTGTTTGATCAGATGTTATTGGCCATTCACTGCTAAAACTCTTATTTTGCATCTTTCATTCATCCATCCATTATCTGCACCGCTTATCCTCAGTAGGGTCGCGGGGGCGCTGGAGCCCATCCCAGCTATCTTCAGGCAGTGGGCAGGGGACACACAACCAGTTGCCAGCCAGTCACAGTGCACACAGAGAAAGACAACTCACTCGCTCATTTCATTGTCGTTATTTGATGATAAACAAAAACTGTTTAGTTCCTTTAGATAGATAGATAGAAACATAGATACTTTATTCATCCTCGCAGGGAAATTCACATTTCACATTTAGTGCTGTTTTTAGCATTATCATTAACTAATTAAATGGGGTATAGGTTCAGTTATTTAATGATCATGACTATTTAAAAGCAAAAAGCATCTGTATCAGATCGTTATCGATCGATACTACACTGAATTCATTTGTATTGGATTGATTCCTAAAATCCCTGTATCGACCACCCTTATTCAGAACCCACAAGTGACCAAAATCTAGAGAAAAGTTCCAATTTTCAAATGTATTGAGTGAAAATATAGTTTAGTTTGAACCAGCAATTTTAGAATATTTTCAAAATGACCAGCGAAAGCAAACTTAACCTTCAAACACATGGAATGGAAAAAGTTCTGCTACTGTGATTTATATATTTCAAAACAACGTATTTTTTTAACTTGGTAATACGATGTGCTACCTGGTAAGATGCACACAGTGCCAGTTCTTGCTTCAAGCACGAATAAGTGAGAGACATTTGTGATGTCCTCGGGTTTTTGAAGTCGACTTCTGAAGTACTCAGTGGGGTTTATCTTTGAGAGAGTTGTGTTTTGTTTTTTAAATGCTGTGTCAGTTTGACGGACTCATGTGCCAGCACCCTGATGCACAAAACACACTGAGGTTTTTTGTCTTCCTTTGTTTTGAAGATAATAAAATCCATATATATCATATATTCTACACTGCCAACCATGTGTAAAAAAACGTTTTCAGCCTTTTTCTGTGTTGTGAAATGCCAAGAGTTTACTTACGTCTGCAGGGCATTATCTCCGCCTACTGTTAAGGAGTGTCACTGACCCCCATTATAAATATTTACATATATATACTGTATATATATATATATATATATATATATATATATATATATATATATATATATATATATATATTATATATATAATTATATATATATATATATATATATATATATATATATTTATCATTTTTTTTTGTTAAAACAGTTTAAAATATCCAATAAAGTGTGTTCCACTTCATTATGTGTCCCACTTATTGTTGTTGCTTCACAAGAAATCGCAGTTTCATTTCTTTATGTTTGAAGTCAGAAATGTGGCAAAATGTCATAAAGTTCAAGGGGGGGAAATAGTTTCGCAAGCCACTGTATATAGCACAGCCATATCCCCCTAGTGGGTAGTGGCTAGAGTCAAGAACACATTCACATTTTTGACTCATTTGACTCAGAGGAGGGGATGTGTTGCAACATCTTATTGGGGGTCATTAGGTGACCAACCCCATGACGAGCATGAATTTCCCTTTAAAAACATTATCCGATAAAAGAAATCATGTTATGCACGAATGGTATCCAAAATACGTCATACAGTACCTTAAAACGCACTGCTGACTGTTAAAAGTTTACCAAACTCCAAAAAAAGCAGCGGGCAAAATTAGAAAAAAAAATGAACACAAGCAATCATGCCACTTCAAGGCATCAGAAGAACATGCTGGATTAATATTACATATGCCCGAGAGAACATTGTTGCGTTTTTAAAATGATCCGCCGTAATCTGTAAACAAGACGCAATCCTTGTTTTTCAGATGAGAAATCCTCAAATCAGCTTAGCGCATAAGCGTCTCTTTTTTTAGAAGAACTGGGTCACTTCAGCTAATTTACCTTGCGGTATTGTGCTAGCCTTTTCATTTTTTAGTCTATATGGAGACGCTTCCGACTGCGTTTCCAAAATAGAAAATGAAATACGGACTCGCCACGCAGTTTACCACATGCTGCGAGAGGGAACAGTATTACAATATTACGATTGATTTCATTTGCTATAAGGAACCCAGTGAATTAATTCTAATGGAGAAATGTTTAGCTTTTATGCTTTTGGTTCCTTAATCTGGTTAAACTTAAAATAACAGCAACAACACCATCCGCTTTAATTGTGTTGTATGATTAAAAATGAAGGAGCTCAGTAAAACTAGGCCACACAATCTTAAAATCACTTGCAAGAACTACCGAGCTAGGGTCTGGTTAAGGTAGGGCCAGATTGGGTTTTCCACAAATAAAAGCTCTCAAAAATACATTCCATCCATCCATTCATTATCTGCACTGCTTATCCTCAGTAGGGAGCCCATCCCAGCCATCTTCGGGCAGTGGGCAGGGTACCCCCTGAACTTGTTCCCAGTCAGAAGGGCACACAGAGACAGACAACTCACTCGCTCATTCACACCCAGGGACAATTTGGAACGGCCAATTAACCTGAATGTTTTTGGAATGTGGGAGGAAACCGCAGTCCCCGGAGGAAACCCACGCAAGAGACCATGCAAACTCCGCACAGGAGGGTTTGATCCCATGAACACAGAAGTGTGCCGCGGACGTGCAAACCACTCAGCCGCCGCGCTGCTGAAATACATTCCATTACTTTCAGATAACTCCCTTATATTTGATTGGGAGTCTGACATTATTAATATTTCATATATTCGATCAAATCACACAGTGAAATAAAATGAAGAATAAGCTTTTGTCTAGAGAGCTTTGCCCAGTTCACTGAAGACCTCCCAAAGCACTTTACAATGTACTTCACATTTAACTATTCACACACCGATTGCGTAGTCAGCCATGTAAGGGCCCGGTCACACAGCCGTTTGCGTCTGTATCGTGGGTAAAATTTTGCGTTTTTTTTTTGCCCGTGGTTGCCCGGGATGGAAAATGCGCAAAATTGGCCAACCCGCTGTTCATCGGTGGTATGCCCGCAAAACAGACGCCGGCGACTGTTCCGCTTCCTCATCGCGTCATTTCTGCGTCATTTTCTTGTGTGGACCACGGGTATAAAAGCTCCCGAGCCGGTGTTGTGCCCAAATCCGACTCCTGCGCAAAATCCCCCCCCCCCCCTCGCGTGAACGCGCATTCTGCTGCGATCGCTGTTGTTGGAAGCGTGCATTGACGTTGGTGACTTTTTCATCCGCGTTAACAAACGCATTTTGTAGAATACGATCGCACTTTATTGTTAAAATAAACGCTTTATATAGACTAGGATCTCCCAATTGTTATAATTAGCTCGCTTTATTGTTTTAATAAGCATTTTATATAGAATACGATCGCTTTTGTTGCAAGCTCAGCAGAATGCGCGTTCACGCGAGGGGGGGGGGGGATTTTATATACGTGTGCATTACCGTTCGATTATGTTCACAACAAAAACAAAGACGGAATGGTTTAAGTTGTATTACATTCCCAACAAATGCAAGACGAAGTGGTTTTGGTTATATGTTCGCCATTACATTCCCTAAAAGTGATATAAAAGTGAGATAAAACGAGGTAAAAGTGGTTGTAGTAGCGAGGGGATGCAAATCTCGGCAGGGATGTATTTCTCGGCATAACACCGGGCTGTAGAAATCATAACCGCTCAAGACACAGTCCCGTGAAGATCAAGATTTCAAGCTATGGCACCGAAGAAGCCAATATGTTATTATTGTAATAGTTTTTCATTTTGATTTTATTATCTTGTTATGAAATGAAAAGAAATGTCAAGAAATAAAAATGGATTAAGACGAGGTCACTACGGTGACGGGGATCCATGTCCACCCCTTGACGTCTCGAGCACAACTGAGGTGTGCTCGGCAAATCGCGCTGTACCAGTATATACGCGGAGAAAGGCGTTTGACCGTCACACGCGTAACACGCTAATTTCACGTAATAACACCGCGATACAGACGCAGAACATGCTATTACCCACGATTACCCACTGAAATTTCCCGTCCTACCCATGTGTAACCACGCCCTGGCCGCAGCCAGAGCACGTCGTTCCGCGTCATTTCCGCGTCATTACCTTGTGTGCCGCCCGCGGTTAACACGTGCTCAATGTTTTGAGCAGCTCAAAACTTTTTCGCGCGGCCAACCGCGTGTGAATTTCCGACCGCGTGTTAAGCACTGCTGTATCTCGTCTGTATGGCGATCTCAAAGCGTCCAATAGCGTCCGCCTCACAGGCAGAAATTTCTGGCCGTGATTCAGCCGCAAACGGCTGTGTGACCGGGCCCTAAGGTGTCTTTCTGTTTATCCGGGGCATTAAGGGTTCAGTGTCTTGCCCAAGGAAACTTCGACATTAAACACAGAGGACCCAGGACTTGAACCTGCCAAGACAAGTAGCTGTACGCTCTGAGTTACTGCTGCCCCAGTATCTATCTTAGGCGGCTCAAACTCAGGCCCCGTGGACCGATAGTGGCCCCCCCGAATGAAAGATTGAGGCCCCTATATGAAATATGAAAATTCAAGCGACAGTGTGTATTATTGTCATACTAGATGTTACTGTATTCTGCCATGCTACAGAAAACTGGTGCTAAAAGCACCACGGAAGAAGACAAAATAAAAAGACTGTAAGAGATCAAAACACACCTCATTACTCTTTAAAAGAAACGATTTAAGGATAAAAAATAGAAAATAAAACATGAATAAAAAAGAAGAGAAAATGGAAAAAACGTAAAGACAGATATGAAAAAAAGAAATGAAACAAAAAGTCACAGTTGAGAAAAAATGGAAAAGAAAAAAGAAAATATCCAAATTGCATTTGTTGTTCCTGTTTTTCTTTAAATTATTTTTGTCTTTCCTTTTTTTCTTATCTTTCTTTGTATTCCTATTTTTCATTTTAGCATCTTTTTCTTATTCCTATTCCTTTTTTATTCCTTTTAAAAACGTACGTTTCACTACTTTTTCTCTTCTTTGTTAAAATCCCAGATAGCTCCACCCATTCTGCTCACGACATAATGGTCTTCTTTACTAAGAAGATCCAGAGCATACAGGAAGAAATTGCTAAAGACAATATTAATTCAACACATAATAAAGCACTCAAATCCCTAGATGCACGACATGGTGGCTGTCCAGGGACTTGGTCCCATTTTAGTGAACTGTCACTCGAAAATCTTAAACAGATGGTGAATACTGCCAAACCGACGACTTGCCAGTTCGACCCACTTCCAGGTTCACTTATTAAAGGTCTCTTTGGCGTTCTTGCACCTTCAGTTCTAAATATTTTAAACATATCACTCGCCTCTGGTGTAGTTCCAGCTGCTTTTAAGTCCGCTGTCATTAAACCCACACTGAAACGACCCAACCTAGATCCAGAAAACTTATGTAATTATAGACCTGTGTCAAACCTACCGTTTCTTTCTAAAATACTTGAAAAAGTAGTGGCACAGCAGCTGAATGATTTCATGTCCGATAACAATCTCTTTGAATCGATGCAATCAGGATTCAGGGCTAACCACTCTACTGAGACAGCTCTGATAAAGGTAACCAATGATCTCCTACGGGCAATGGACTCGGGCGCATCATCACTTTTGCTGCTGCTGGACATTAGTGCTGCATTTGACACAGTGGACCATATTATCTTGCTAGAACGGTTGGAAAAATGGATTGGTCTCTCAGGAAACGTCCTATTATGGTTCAGATCTTACCTCTCAGATAGGACACACTGCGTTAAATATGGCGAATTGACATCTGAGCCATTTAGTGTAACTTGTGGTGTTCCGCAGGGTTCAGTGCTTGGCCCCCTTCTCTTCAGCATTTATATGCTTCCACTAGGTGATATTATTCGCAAGTATAACATCAGTTTCCATTGTTACGCAGATGACACTCAACTCTATCTCCCGATGGAGGAATCTACCACACTAAACTGTGGAACTTTGGAGGCCTGCCTCACTGAGATAAAAGAGTGGATGTCACTCAATTTCCTGCGTCTTAACCCTGAAAAGACTGAAATGTTAGTAATTGGTCCTTCTAAGTCCCGTGACTTATTCTCTAAAACCGCAGTGAACTTGGACAATTGCCACATCACACAGAGTGACTCACTTAAAAATTTAGGTGTCATTTTCGACCCTGATCTGTCCTTTCAAACACATGTGAAGAAAATTACTAGAACCGCTTTCTTCCATCTCCGTAACATTGCTAAAATTCGTCCTATACTTTCTCAGTCGGATGCGGAAATCATAATTCATGCGTTTGTTACCTCCCGTCTCGACTACTGTAATGCACTACTTTCCGGTCTTCCGATGACCAGACTCAAGAGTCTTCAGCTGGTACAAAATGCTGCAGCGAGGCTTTTAACAAGGACAAAAAAGTATGATCACATCACCCCAATTTTGGCTAACCTGCATTGGCTCCCTGTTAGCCTAAGATGCGATTTTAAGGTTCTCCTACTACTATACAAAATCATACATGGACTTTCCCCCTCGTATCTTTCAGATCTGATCTGCCCTTATGTCCCGGCCCGAAGCCTTCGTTCCGAGAGCGCCGGTCTCCTGGTGATCCCAAGAGCCAAGAAGTGTTCCGCTGGTTCGAGAGCGTTCTCCATCCGGGCACCGGTGTTGTGGAATGCTCTTCCCCCTGATATCCGATCTGCAACCTCGGTGGAAATGTTTAAATCTAGGCTTAAAACTCACTTCTACTCTATAGCATACGAGTAACCTAATCTTCTTATATGTAATAACTTGTGAAGCCCTTAGAGACTAATTGTGATTAAGGGCTATACAAATAAAAATGACTTGACTTGACTTGACTTTGTTAAAGAATTTAAAAAATT
The DNA here is from genome assembly GCF_059441175.1 of Urocampus carinirostris. Classification (NCBI taxonomy): domain Eukaryota; kingdom Metazoa; phylum Chordata; class Actinopteri; order Syngnathiformes; family Syngnathidae; genus Urocampus; species Urocampus carinirostris. The sequence goes on from NC_142350.1 coordinate 33,642,294, forward strand.
GGATGGATGCCCACTTTCGGTCTCCGTGGTCTGTAGTGTCCCTTGGACTCATATTTTGTTGCACTACACATTACAGCAACATCTAGCGGACAAAAATAAAACACTGGCCCTTTAAGAAATGCAGGTTCATTTCATTTTGCTTACTATTCAAATCAATAGGTTTTTCTTTTAATAATTATTATTTTCAATTGTTATTGTTTTTTACCATTAGGGGGCGCTAATTAATACACAATGTCCCTTTAAGTATTTGTATTATTATTAAGTACAGATAAGAACGAGATTCTGGACGATCGTTCGTAAGTTGAATTTGTTTGTTGCTTTAGTGCCATGTTTGTACGTTTAAGGTTTATATGGGTATGTTTAAGGCTAGTATAAGTAACCTGTATTGTTTTGTACGAAAAAATAATCATTTCATAAAATAATATGCTCTATAAAGATAAATAAAGGTTAATATAACTTACTTTGGGTAGATGCGCTTCAAGAGTTCCTCCTTCGTGGTAAAAAGTGGCAGAAAAACAGCGTTTCGACCATTTTCCCAAGCGCATCAAGCTTCCATATTCCCCTTTCATTTAAAAAAAAATGGCTCGCCTCTTCTTCACACAAGAACCATATTGAATGGATGCACGAGATATTAAACAATACAGATTTAAAAGTTCTTGGGGCACTGGAGATACAGTATACAATGTTTACACACGAACTGGGAAGAGGAAGCGGATTTCTTCTTCGGGGTGGATGCTGGGTGACCTCTCACAGGACCATGCAACGGTAAGAAGCACTAAAGCACTTGTCCTCTACTCGGATAAAGGTGCACACAATGAAAACTCTAACTTACAGCAATGTTCGGATATTTTTCGACATCCCGGAAAAAATGTATCTATGGTCGTAAGTAGGGAAGTGTCTGTATTGAACATACATGCAATGAGACGTGGCCCTTTTTCTAAAAACCGTGAAGAAAATATTGTGGCGCGCCTACGTGAGAAGCACTGCTTTTCATTTTGCTCACAAACCCCTTTGTAAATTTGCTTTAAATATTAATTATTGTGCAGTAAATTATTGAGGACCTTAAAGCGCAGCTAAAACTCCCGGGGCTGCACGCTCGCCACACGGCAAGCAAGAGTCTATTTAAATGCACACAACTCTTCCCCGTTTCCAACCTGTAAACAAAATGCGATGAAATATTTCCAATTAGGCGCCACAGTCATTGAACTGGACTTGAATGGTAAGGATGAGGTGGCTCGGCTCCAGATTTTGCAAAAAACATTTGGTGTTGCTTGACATTTTCAGTCTGCACAGTTTTCTTTTAAAAATGTGTATTGATATTCAAATGAGTTCTAAAAAAACGAGTGAGGCAAAGGAGATAGCTGGGTAGGCCGTTTGTGTCCAAACTACGGCCCAGACATTTTCATACGTGTCAACCTGTACGGTACAAAGTACGTTTATTATGCATTTTAAGGCGTGTACGACGTACGAGAAAATCTATACGGAAAAACGCAAATTTGTCAATTATGGGTACCATCCGGTATACACCGACTATCACGAAACGGCAAATCAATCAAGTCAAGCGAGTTCACAGCAGAAGCCTCTATCTCGGTATTGTTTTTTTAGTTACAGACGAAGCGAGCGGTTTGATGCTACTGTGCGCATGCGTCTGCCGCCTCGGATTTCATGTTGTAGTTATGTAGTGAAAGGAAGTCCGTCTCTTTTTAGAGAACCAGCTTTTTCGGCTCAACTCATTAAAGAGGCTCACTTGCTCTGATGCATTATATTACGAATTATTATGTTGTACAAAGAAGTTAAGAAAAATAGAAAGTATAAAAGGAGAAAATGAAAAAAGACAGGTTTGTGGTTATCCCTTTAATCAGTATATTACCAACAATAATTTAATGCAGAAAATGAATTCATAATTTGAATAGGAAAATGTATTATTCTGGTTAATTATATTTGCATGTATTTTTTCCTTCTACAGTGAACGTCAAAGCTACTTAATTTTTGAACTTTTTTTTATAATAAATATCATTCATGTTGAGCAACTCAGGATCTCACAACAAAATGTTAATGAACAATATATATGATATAGCGAAACACATGTACAATATAATATGTTAAACTACATAAATAAACACGTTTGAAAAAAAATATGGTGTAAGATTATTTTGTATTTTGTAAGGGAAAATACGACAGTTTGTAATGGCATGGAGCCGTGGAGGTTGACAGGTATGCATTTTTCATCAACCTGTGTTACTGTATATTGTTAAAATACATTTGACATGGCTAGTTAAAATCAACTAAATAAAGTTGGCTGCAGTGAAAGTTATACAAACAATTTCAACTATCATAATTGAAAAATTTGGTAAGTGATAATTGATAATGATTTCCACCCTTCGATTTTGTTTTTAAAATAAGTTTGCTTATAAAGTCAAGAACACTCGGAAGAGCCAAAAACAACAACAAACCACTACAGTAGGTGGAAGAGGCCTGTTACTTCTCAAAGCCTGTACAAGGAATATAAGCTCCCTCTAATGTATTTAAAGAGACTGTAGAGAAAATTACTTTAAATTATGTTATTTTGGTTTAGAATCTAATACGGTGGTCCCGATTTGACCAGCAGGTAATGCTCATGATTTCCACATAAATCAGTTCCCCAGAAAAGCCTCTTTTTGTCTTTCTTATTAATCATGAAGGAAGCAACGCTCATATTGTATTCAGCTTCAACCCTTGTATACAAAACTTACCAGTACCTACACTGTTCCATGAGTGGGGTCGAAAATTCCCACAATTGAAATCAATGCATTTTTGCAATTAACCTAACTCATTTCTAACATTTTGGTAGGAGAATTTATATCTAGTTCAACAAAAGAGCCATTTCATTTTTTAATAGAATAGAATAAAATAGAATAGAATAGAATATACCTTTATTGTCATTGTTACAAAATGGGTTAACATATTGTGACAACGAAATTGGGCATGACACTCCAGTTTTACACATTCACAGTGAGGTATGAGCCAAGAAGATAAAGGAACAGAGATGGTAAGGTTATAAAACAAGAGGGATAAGGCTATAGTTATAATTTACATGGTATTTACACAAGAAATGTCGGCATGTGGGATGTTACATACAGTTGTTATCGTGATACCGTTGGTATCGTGAGGGTTGTGCAATATTGCATTTGGTGCAGAAGTCATCATAGTGCAAAAAAAATAGTCAGCATATGCATTGGTGCAAACATAGTCATCATAGTGCAGAAAAAGAAATGGTCAGACATTGTGCAAGGTGAGCAGTAAACATAGTGCAGTCGACATGTGCAAGAACATAGACATGAGTACCATTATTTTCGTATGAGGTAGTGTTGGCAAGAGTTTTCAGTTTTTTTGTGCGGTGTCTGTTTACAGTGAACAAACATAGTGCAGTCAGCATGTATGCGAGTACCATTTTACATTCGTGTGAGGTAGTTTTTTGCAAGAGTTTTCAGTTTTTTGTGCGGTGTCTGTTTAGGGTGGTAATGGTAGTGGGGAAAAAACTGTCTCTGAGTCTGTTTGTTTTTGCTTTGTGTGACCTGTAGCGCTTGCCGGAAGGCAGCAGGTCGAAGAGGTGGTGGCCAGGGTGAGAAAAGTCCTTGATGATGTTTTCTGCTCTGCTGAGGTAGCGAGAGCACGCAATGTCCTCCAGACTGGGCAGAAAGCAAACGACGATTTTCTGGGCTGTTTTGATGACCCTCTGGAGCTTTTTCCTATCTGCTCCTGTGCACCCAGCATACCACACCGTAATGCAGTATGTTAGAATGCTCTCCACTGTGGCTTTTCTAAAAGGACACCTGCAGCTGCTGTTTTAGATTATTTTTCCTGAGCACTTTCAGGAAGTGCAGTCGCTGGTGGGCCTTCCCTACCACCGCTCTGGTGTTTGCAGACCAGGGGAGGTCGTCGGAGATGTGCACACCCAGAAATTTGAAGGAGTGGACTCTCTCTACACAGTCTCCTTTTATGATGAGTGGTTCTGGATTCCTGCCATTCCTTCTGAAATCCAGAATCAGTTTTGTTTTGTTTTTGTGGTGTTCAGTATGAGGTGGTTTTCCGAACACCACATTGAAAGTGACTCCACCTCATCCCTGTATGCCGCCTCGTCCCCTTCAGAGATGAGGCCGATCAAGGTGGTATCGTCAGCGAACTTAATTATAGTGTTTGTGGGGTGGGTCGGTGAGCAGTCGGAGCTGTGGAGGGTGAAAAGCAGGGGGCTCAGTGCACAGCCTTGGGGGGAGCCAATTGACTTGTTCATTTGTCATGTTTTGTATAGATTTTACCAAAAAACAATCAACAACGATCAGAGAATATTCAGGGACCATACGAAAGTCCACATATATGTACACACACATACATCTTCTCTCCTTCATTGTATGCTGCTGTCACAAAGAATTTGCTTCTGACTGTGACCATTGCACACAGGGATACCGAATTTCCAACAGCAATTGTTGGCTTTGTGATGTTTGTTTTTTGCACACAACTTATTTCTGGTGGTTAGATTGTTGCATTTTTTTGTCACTCCACACCTTGCCATTGCTTTAGTAACATAGGTCAGTAGTGTTGGGTTCCATTCCAGTCGATATTCCCTTTGTAGAGTTACAAGCACCTTTAAGATCTCTGTGATGAAGTGTCGTTGCCCATTGGTGACACCTATGTAGAATTTGGGATGCTGACCCCTGAATGATGAGTTGGCATTCGGAGGGGCATTATCAATCATATTGTGCCAAAGTACCAAGGGCTACCTCTGTCTGGTGCTTGCAGGTGTAGGTATCGACCATTTGGTCCACAGTTTTTACTCCTCATTTGCTATGGTTGTAATTTCCTTTTAGCTATTGCCATGCACCATTTTATTACAAGAAGCACAACATCCTTTCCCTTTTTATAACATAGTTGAACATGGTCATGCTGTCACTGAACCCAAATACATTACTGTGGACTACCCTCAACCCGTTAGCTTTTCATATCTGGCAAAGTTACCACAATAGTCAAACACTTCTCCAGGAGATGTTCTACAAGAAGCACACTGGTGAATAATTTTACAAACAACTATTAATAATGTAGTATTTTGACAAAAAACGTTTTGATTTCTTAGCGAAACAAAGGATTCTATATTGCTGTGCTTAATTTAAGAAATCTACCTGACCAATGCATACAAAGCTTTACAGCTACCCAAAAACTACACAGCATATTGTCCTGTTTGTCCACAAGATACCTTGAAACACGAGAACACAACCAGAGTTTTTTTAAATTTTGTCAGTTGGCTCCCGTAATCCAATCAACAAGATAGCGAATAAACCTGTTAGAACAAAAGCATTGTCTTGTGGGGGTATGGTGTGACCGACAGAATGTAGAAGGGGGAAGGTTCTGTAGCAGGAATAAAGGGGGGGAGGGTTAATGGGGCTCAGTACGAAGTTAGAGAATATCGCTAAAAGACACTGTGTAATATTTGACCACTACATGTCACTGTCTTCCTTAGTGCAACCAAAAACGAGTGCTACGTACCAGTACATACGGAACTTGAAGTTTTAAGGTCAATATAGTCCACTATCGCAGGGCAGCATAGCAGCGCAGTGGTTAGCGCGTGTGCTAACTACTGCGCTGCCGTGGGTTCAAATCCAGCTACCGGACTTCCTGTGCGGAGTTTGTATGTTCTCCCCGTGCTAGCGTGGGTTTCCTCCGGGCACTCCAGTTTCCTCCCACATTCCAAAGACATGAATTTCAGGTGGATTGGCCATAGGTGTGAATGAGCGAGCGAGTAGTCTGTCCCTGTGTGCCCTGCAATTGGCTGGCAACCAGTCCAGGGTGTGTTACTGGGCCACTGCCCGATGATTGCTGAGATGGGCTCCAGCACCCCCGCGACCCTACTGAGGATAAGCGGTGCAGCTAATGAGATGAGATATCTCTACTATCTCAATCATTTAATCCCCCAAAAATCTTTTCCTGATTTGGGTTGCACCTTGTCTTAAGGGTCAACGGGTGGGTCCTGAAGTCAGCCCAGTTGAGACCCATTGCTATAGACAAATGTAATTGTTATAAACACAACGGAGAGTTAGAAGGTCTGAGTGCGTTTTCTCCTCCCGTGAAGCAGTGCAACAAAATTTCAGACAAACTGTTCAATTGTGATTTTCTTTTGTTTTCTGTTCACATTTTGTGTCTTTTCACAGTGCTTTTTCAATTCCAGCCTTTTATCTCCCCGCTCTCCTCCTTCTCATCATTCCCAATGTTTGCTACCTTCGATTCATTCGGCTCAATCACTTCAACAGTGATGGCAATCATCGGGGTGCGCATTTTAACAAGTCTGGTGCTGCACTTGCCGCAAATGGCTTTGGTTAAGAAGCAGCTTTTATAGGTGCGGGCCTCATTTTCATGACAGTCACTTAGGGGGAAATGCTAACACTTGTGCTGACATGAAAAGTAAAAAGCTCTTCCTGTTACACCCTCATTAATATGCAAATGTAAGCCCACAAGTGTATCCTCACATCATTAAAAAGTCACCAAACTTCTTTGTACTCATTTGGTTAATGGTGCATAAAAATTAAAAAGAAAGGACGTTAATTGTGTGTGAAAAAAAAACATCTTTACTGTTTACATACTGCATGACTCAACTAATTAGACGACTGAAACAAATGGAGCATGGCCTGCACGGAATAGCGGGGTCAGAAAGTATTGTTGACAGAAGTAAAGCTCAATTCGAATGTATTGTGCACCTTGAAAGGTAGTGTCAATAAAGATATTATTCATTGAATGAGATTAGTTGTTATTGATATACTGAAATGTGTTGATTCATGAATTATAAAATAAAAAAACTGTTGCTTGCAGCGAGCACTGAAAAAAGACTTGTTATCTGCACTTGCTTTGATGCATATGATGTCTTTTATATATTTATCAACTCACAGGGGTTACATCTGGGCTTTGTGACAACGAGGTTTAAGATTCCAATCACGCTGTTGGTCATGTTTTGTTCGTTTTTGTAAAAGATAATATAAGACCGGTGAGGCAGTCAGATTTAAAAATAAACAGTGTTGGGGACATTACTTTAAAATAGTAATTACTTATAGTAACTCACAGCTTCTTCCAAAAAGTAACTTGATGAGTAAGTGAATTACTCTATTGTAAAAGCAACTAGTTAGCAGGGAAAGTAACAATTACAGTTATTTTAAAAACAAGTTGTATGTCCAAAAATTGGAAATTTTCTAAGCAAATATATATTCCCGCGTTAACTTTTAGGGATGAAAATTCGGACTATTTTTAGAGAACCGCTTCTTTCGGCTCGGCTCACAAAAAGCCAGCTTTTTTGGCTCCCAAATGGCTCTTTAGCTTGTTTTTGTTGTTGCATCCATATATTACCATTATATATGTAATATTATGCACGGAATGACTTAAATGGGGGTTTGGGGGAAGATAACAATGGGAAAAAAAGAAAGAAAATAAAAATTACAATAACAAAAGGAGAAAAAAAATAGATAAAAGATGAGAAAAGAATAAACATTATGTTTTTATACAAACACATTAACACTGAAAAATGCAGGAAATATCATCAGAATATATATAAATTTACAAAAAAAGATTGATTACAAGGGCAGTACGGCGGAGCAGTGATTAGCGCTTGTGCGGCACAGTTCTGTGGTCATGAGATCGAACCTCCTGTGTGGAGTTCGCATGTTCTCCGCGTGCTTGCGTGGGCTTCTTCTGGGCACTCCGGTTTCCTCCCACATTCCAAAAACATTGCCGGTCCAAATTGTCCCTAGGTGTGAATGAACGACCGAATTGTCTGTCCCTGTGTGCCCTGCGACTGGCTGGCAACCAGTTCAGGGTGTCCCCTGCCCACTGCCAGAAGATAGCTGGGATGGGCTCCAGCACCCCCGCATCCCTAATGAGGATGAGCGGTGCATATAATGGATGGATGGATTAATTACAAAACACATACAAAATACAGAAGACTTTTTGGACCTCGTTAGAAAAGGCAAACAAAACATTGTCTTTTGGGACTCAGTTTGGTCCACATTAGATGGGCTAAAGACAACAATTTTAGACAAAATCAGGTCATGACCAGATGTACCCTAGAATCCAACGTGCAAAACACGCCGGTCCCCATGGTGAAATGTGACCGGGCACGATTTCAGGATGAAGCAGAGACAAGTTGTCATACAATAAACGAAGCAATTGCATTGATGTCTTTGTAGTGACACTCTTGCTTAGCAAAATGTGTCTCAAAATGGTTCATTAGCCTCCCCTGACCGCACATCACTGAATAGTAAGGGTAGGCGCACTAGATTATGACGCGCACTTTTGAATCACTGGCAAATTTAAGGCCTTTTGGTGCACCTTATAGTCCGGTTAATGCATTATATTAGTTGTCTTGTTGACATTGTTACACAGTCAAGTCAAGTCAAGTCAAGTCATTTTTATTTGTATAGCCCTAAATCACAAAGAGTCTCAAAGGGCTTCACAGATTATTACACTATATTACACAGACTATTTTTCAGCCGACGAGAAGAGTAGGTTATTCATATGCTATGGAGTAGAAGTGAGTTTTAATCTTAGATTTAAACATTTCCACTGAGGTTGCAGATCGGATCTCAGGGGGAAGAGCATTCCACAGCACCGGTGCCCGGATGGAGAACACTCCCAAACCAGCAGAACACTTCTTTGCTCTTGGGATCACCAGAAGACCGGCACTCTCAGATCGTAGGCTTCGGACCGGGACATAGGGGGAAATCAGATCTGAAAGATAAGAGGGAGCAAGTCCATGTATGAGTTTGTATAATACTAAGAGAACCTTGAAATCACATCTAAGGCTAACTGGGAGCCAATGCAGGTTAGCCTTGCTAAAATTACAGTATTTGTATTTTTGTTACTTTTCTGCTTATTAGGTTTGACTCCTTTGACTTTTGTTCTAAAAGAGTAACTGTCATTTAAATATTTTATTGTTTGTATTGTTAAAGGTCTGTACATTCTATTGTTTACAGTATTTTCAGTTTAACTTCATTTTTTTGTATTATTGACCTCATGTTGACCATGTTAATATTGTGTTTTTGTTGTTATGGGGTACTTTGGTTTGACTCACTTGACTTTTGTTATGAAACAGTTGTATTACCAATATTTATATATTTTTATACTATTAAAGTGTCCATTGTAGTTACATAAAAACATTTATGCAGTTTTATCATATTTACAAAGTAACTCAAGGGAGAGTAGTTCAATATACAATAAACATGCGATTTTCAAGAAAATAGTATCAGTATTGGTATCAATTACTGTCCTGTATTTATCTGAATCGTCTCTATACCAAAATACCAGTATCGTCCACCCCATACAGGGCTAGCTATATTGTCAAGGTGCCTTTAACATAAACCATCAACCAATCCGCTCTTTTAATGTGTCGAAAATATTTATACTTGGAGGCAAGAAAATATTTGTATATAACCTATACGATTATTATGGCATAGAAGTATTCTTATGACTTTGTGTGCTCAGTCACATTGCTATTCTGCTATCCACTGGATCTTACTTTGGGTCCTTTAGGTGGAATTAGAGATAAGATTAGCTGTTGATTACGCCATAATTACCTGTGCAGTTGGAGATTAAAGTGGACGTCTGTTTTCTCAGCGGAGTCCGACAAACTCAGAAGGCAAAGAGAACAAACGGACCCCGAGGGAGAACATATCGAATCTTTTATGCAAAAGACCGAGGTCTACAATTTAGGTTTAATTAATTTACGGGTGCCTCCCTGAATACCTTATTTAATGCTCCTACCTCCCTACGTGACGAAAACTGTTAAATGAAACCACTCATTTAATTTCCCCTTTACCGTTTGTAAATCCTAGCTGTAGTAAAGTGAGACTGCATCTTAAAGTGCATCGCAGAGGTCATCTCATTTTTACTCTTAACTGCCATTAAGTATAACTGCAACTTCTCAACACAACTTTTTTTTGAGGGGTGCACGGTATTTATTGGGCCGACAGTTGTTGGAACGACAAAGACAAAGTATGACATTACATTTATTCACCTAATGGTCCCCACAAAAAAAAGACCAACTAACTGGTCACCTGGCACCATGCTATAATATTCACATTTAGAAAGATTAAGCACTCGACTTCCTCCTTGCATTCAATTTATTTACTTTGGAGTATTATTATTGGTTGTGTCTTCTTTCTAAGTCTCCATAAAAGCATTGGACAAATTGCACAGTACCCATCGTGTAGCTGCTGAGCAAGGTTTAGCACGGATGACATTTTGTTAAACTTTCGCCATACCGGCTGGTTGCCAAAGTTGTGGTACGCGTTGCCAGGCTTGTACGCACTGTGGTGTGTTGAGGAACGGCTTTTTTGTTTTTATATCTGGCCGATAAGACAAGCGGTCGAATATAGTGTAACCACTCATCCTCTGTAGGGTCGCGAGTGTGCTGGAGCCCATCCTAGCTGTCTTCGGGCAGTGGGCAGGGGACACCCGGAACTGGTTGCCAGCCAGTCGCAGGGCACACAGGGACGGACAACTTACTCGCTCATTCACATCAAGGGACAATTCGGACCGGCCAAATTACCTAACATGCATGTTTTTGGAACGTGGGAGGTGCCAGGAGGAAACCCACGCAAGCACGAGGAGAACATGCAAACTCCACACAGGAGGTTCGATCTCATGACCTCAGAACTGTGCCGCACAAGAGCTAACCACTGCGTCACCGTACTGCCCGTAAGGTAAATATTAAACATTAAAAAGGTCCACAACTGAAAAGAGCACTGTTTCACTGATGAAAGTCTTGTCATCCTTGAAAAAAATCTTGATCAAACCGCTCAACATTTGCCTAGGGAAATCACTTGTATTTTGTTAGCAAGCACAAATCCGTGAATTTACTCAAAGCGATCGCCTGTACTGTTACTCAGGAATATCCTTGTTTACACATCTACTCATGAGAAAACGTATATGTGTCCTATTATTTATTGTGTATTCCTCTCAAAGAAGATAGAGCTAACAATGGCACATAAAGCCACTTCAAACTATAAAATAAAACACAACTGAAGTTAAGTAAATAAAGAAATAATACAATCATGACTAAATATGGGCAATGACATACCGTATTTCATCGTGTGGAAGAGGTATTTTTTAACCTAAAAAAAACATCAAAGTTTGGGTGCTCGCTATACAAAAGGTTTTACAGTAGTATATTACTGTATTAGTGCAAACATTGATCAGTTGAATAATATTGTTAACCACAATCCCAAAACGTTGGATGGAATGGTAATCGAACTTGGGTCACGGCAGTGAGAGAGCGGAATAGATAACTCATTGATGTAATTGATACGAATCAGACTTTGCAAGCACAAGGGAGAACATGAAAACTCCGCACAGGAAGCCCGGTAGCTGGATTTGATTCTATGACCTCAGAATTGTGTCATGGATGTGCAAACCCATCAGCCACCGTGCCACCCACCAATGAATCCTGAGGTTGTACTATTTCAACAGGTGCCAGACATTGAAAAAAAAATAAGCAGCTCTTGGCTGTAAACTTAAATCGAGCAGGTCACAAATCGAAGGTTGCCTATCATTAAAAAAATAATACTTAGTTTTTTCCCCATCTTTTGGATTGGGAAAACGATGAAGGATTTAATGTATTCTAAGGTTGCATTGCATAATCCTACTGTACATTTCAATGATTGACTAGCTAAGATGATGCTCCTTGTGAGTATTTTAACTTTTTTCTCTCATAATATGTTTAGTATTCACAATTTATGCAATCACAGTGTCTTGACAGACTTAGCAGGCCTGCTTAAAAATCTAACAGTGGTGACGTATTGTACTCTAACAGCTTGCAGTTCATTAAAACATGATGGCATCTCCCTTTTATGGTTTCCCAGTCATCCACAAGCACTAGATAGCCCCCTCCCCCGCCCACGTATCAGTCCCTCTTATAATTGAGCCAGTAATCTGTAAAAGAGAAAGTGTACATCCAATTCTTATCATTCCGACAGTGTGAACATTTTTTACATTTGCCGTTGCTTCAAAGAGCGATATGAAACCCGGATTGTGAGACTTCATTGTCATAATTGAGACGCGGCTCACGTGTTAATTTCAAAAGGATATCACTCCCTATAATTCCCAGCAAACCTTTCACCGATATCTGCTCTCGGAGCTCAATTTGTGTCCTCCCGCTGTTTTGTTTTTTTTTATCAATCCATTCCGTTAAAAAGAAGAGCGTGCTTCTGAACGTGTGACCTTGTTTGCACAGAGGTTATTGTAGTTTTATTTCAATAATAAGTAAGAGGAGACGTCAGCAAACATATTGTTGTTTTAATATAGTGGTTGCTGTAATCAGATTGCCTCTTTCCTAATTCAATGTCACTTAAGGAACTTCCTTTTACAGGTTGTGTTGAGAATCAATAGGAGGTCCGGATAAAGGACATCCACAACAGCTCGATGGGGGACAGTACATCAGGAGATTCAAACAGGAAAGTAGAGGAGTCACCCACAGATTTAATGTTCAATCAAAATCTACCAGGGTTTTTTTTCTAGGTTTTAAACAATGGTTTTTAACAAGGATGGGGCTAATTTTTGGATCAAGTACAGCATTTGCACTACATTAGGCAAACTCCTAATAGCTCCAGCAACATTTACTAAACATAAATATGTTAAACAAAATGTACATTATTGATAATACAATAAAGTAGGCACATACCATACCAATTTTCTCTGCCTTTCTGCCCATCCTTCCTCCTTTCCTTCCTCCCCTCATTCCTCCCTTCTTCCTTCTCTTTCTTCCTTATTTTTTTCCTTTTTTCCACCCTAATTTCCCCCTTCCTTTCTTCTCTTCACCCTTGCTTCCTCTCTTCTTTCCGCCATTCCTACTTTACTTGCTACTGTATTTTCAAGCCTTCCTTCCTCTGTTCTTTCCTTCTTTCTGCCTTCAATCCTCCCTTTATTCCTTCTATCTGTTCTTGCTTCTCCTGCCTTTCTTCCCTTTCGAACTCTCTTCCCTTTTTTACTTCTTCCTGCCCTTAGTTACTTTTTTCTTCTGGAAGAACAAAAAAAAAAAGAGGAAGGAATTTCTTCCTGTGTTCTCCTTTCCTGCCTTCCTTTGGCCTTTCCCTCTTCCTTCTTTCTTTCTGCCGTTCCTGTCTTTCCATTCATCCTTCCTTACATCCTTCCTTCTTCCCCTTACAAGAGGTAAGGTCATAAATTTGAACCCTAACCCGACCTGACCCTGAAATGTTAATCATTAGTTCGGGCTTCGGGCCGGGCTCTGTTTTTTTAACGATTGTTTCTTTGTTTTTTTTTAATCCACCACTGCTTTCTTGTTGCTGTTTTTTAATCATAGGGAAAAATAACCTCCTGCATATACCCGACTTGCCAAGTAAGTGTGATCCGTGCTATACAAACCCGCAACCAGCAGTAGAGTTGAGCGAGTTTTTAGCGCAGCGGGGAGAATGATAAATCAGCGGCGAACGTCACTTAAACCTTGATCAATACTCGCGATCTTGTTCCTACATGACAACTTAAACAACGTAAATAATATCCTGCTTTAATAATTGACATTTTAATTACTGTCTGAGGCTTTAATTATTTACTTTATTTCACTGGAATAAAGGCCAGGAAACGAGGCTGCAATTGTCTAACCACCAGAAAGGCCAGGCAGCAGAGTAAAGGCTATTTATTTATGCTTTGCAGAATTTGTAACCTTTATGTGTTTGTTCATGTTTGACATTTAGCAAATTACACTGAGCAATTCATTTTTATTGAAACACAATTGTGTTTTTTCTTTTTTTTTCTTTGTTTTACTTGTTTGAGTCATATGTACTGTAGTTATTAGCAGGCTTATCTTTACGCATGTTTCACTTTATTTTGTTATTATCTTTTTAATAGTGGACTTCACTCTTTATTTTTGTTCTTATTTATTTATTTTAGTAACAGTTTATTATATGTAGCTTATTTGTTTGTATATTATGTTAAATTAAGGGGGATTACCTCGTGCGTTCCCTTCTCAAGGTTTCTTCATTTTCCTCATGTTGCGGTTTTTGAGTTTTTCCTTTTTCCTTTTGTAGGTTTTGAATCAGGGGATAGTGTCATAATAGTTTGTGGTTCGCAATAGTCTGTGGTCTGTGCAGCCCTTTGAGACTCCTTGTGATTAAGGGCTATACAAATAAACATAACATGACTTGATTTGATTTTTGTTGTTCTAAAAACGTGTTACTAAAAAAGTTCTCATTTGTTTTGTTCTAACGCTTTTCAAAGCAGGTTGTTTTTGTGTGTGTATCGATGCAAATAATAAACATAAAAAATGTTATCCTTTATTTATTATCTAGTTTGTGATTTTGTTCTTCTATCATTTCCTTAGATTTTCCATTTTCTGACTATAGAAATACTGTAACAATTTCATACATCTTTGGTCATGTATTTCAGCTACATCAAATTTTAAAGTTCAGTATGTCTCTGTGTAATTAAGCATATGCCCGTCAACCAAGATCTCACATTTGCTCTCTTTGTTTGGTTTTATTCTGTGTCCCAGCATTATTTCATTGTTGAAATGCATTTACTATGTTTATAAAAGTATGACCGTTTATTTTTACCTGAAGAAATTTTAAGTTATTACCACCAAACATGCATCGGCATGAAGTGATAGTAAAGAATTGTAGGCCAGAAAAATATCTCAAGGATTTTTTTTAAACATATCTAGAGTCCTCACAAATACAATATAATTTTTTTTTTTTTTTTTTTGCTAGTCCAGCCAAATCAAGTAATTTGGTGCGATGGCAGCCTGACAAAAATAGTAATTTTCTGGTTTTCTTCAGGCACAGTCCTGGCAATCTGTCAGGTCAGGCTGGATTTTTTTAGGCCTTATCTTACCTGTATCCCTAACCTACCTATGCAACCTCCCACCTCCATCACTCTCTTCTATCCTTTCTAGCTACCTTATTTCTTTCTGTTTTTCTTTCTTTCTTTCTTTCTTTCTTTTCTTTTATGTCTTCTAATTACACCACCTTTTCAGTAGGCACCTCTCTTCCATTTCGGAGGTTGTGTGCGGTTCACATTGTGTACAATTAAGGTGAGGAAATATTTTTACCTATCAAAATATTACAGAAAGTGATTTAAATTACGCAGCATGGCAGCACAATGGTTAGTACATGTGCAGCACAGTTCTGAGGTCATGAGAGCGAAAATTCCTGCGTGTAGTTTGCATATTCTCTCTGTGCCTGTGTGGATTTCCTCCAGGCACTCTGGTTTCCTCCCACATTCCAAAAACATGCATGTCAGGTTAATTGGCAGGTCCAAATTGTCCCTAGGTGTGAATGAGTGAGTGAGTTGTCTGTCTCTGTGTGCCCTGCAATTGGCTGGCAACCAGTTCAGGGTGTCCCCTATCCTCTACCCGAAGACGGCTGGGATGGGCTCCAGCTCCCCCGCGATGAATATAATCGATGGATGGGTGGATTTAAATTACATAATATTACACTGTTTATCAAAGTAAGCAACCATATAGGGAGCTACCTAGATAAATTATTTAACAAACGTGACATTAAAAGAGCATGCTAACAAATGTTTACCAGTTGTCAAAAGGAAACAAAATACTTACATGGATGTCATAAAGGCCTTTCTTAGTGGTTAAGCCCTCTGTAAGTATTGGCTCTACATAGCTGCGAGGCAAGGGCATTACATACATGATGCATGTTTGTGTAGTTTGCTGATTCACTGCTGACGCTTACAACCCTCAATAAGAGCATATGGCCCGCAGCTCACTAAACAGTAGAGAATAATTGAGTTTCTGCTGATTTGCTTCCTTCCTACAATATTTACAGCTTAAAAAAATAACTAAGAAGTTGAAGCTGCATAATTTATAGCGGACAATAGCTGTAATGTGTACACTATAAAAGCCTTTTAATGTTAAAACAAAGGCAGCATGAAGTGATTTCTTTTAATTAGTAGTAACCTAATGGTGCGGTGGAACAGCAATTTGCTTTCTGTTCAGTCGGATGGGGAATTTCGTGACACCTCCTGCGTGCTGTACGCAAAAAACAACTTCAACAAATGTCGCTTCTTGGTTGCGTGCTGTTGAAGCCTAAAATGATGACAGATTTAAAAAAAATACACTTTAAAAATGTGTTGTTTGTTAAATTGTTCCTGTCTTGCCTGTTTCAGGTAGCCTTGGTCACTGGTAGCAGAGGACAATTGTCGATTGCTATATTTAAACTAGTGTGCTGTAAGACTTTTACTGCAGAAAAGTTCCCAATTGTATTTCTACCAAAAGGCCTTCCATTGATTTTTTTCTTCAAATGGCTAGCCAAATTTAACAGATTGTACTGAGGTACAGTACAATTTCATACTTATGAGATACTACTCAAATGTAAGCAATCCACTTTAACAAAGAGTGCCCAATCTTTTTCAAACCTGGGCCCCATGGAAAAACTTGCGGGTATAGGAAAATATTGTTTAACAAAGGATGCGTTTATGGCAATTGAAAAGAATAGCAGGTTATTTCAAGGTTGCAATACGTGTAGTGGATTTTAAAAATTTTGTCCAGGCTCTTTCCATTTTCATGGCCACAAAAGGAGAAAATATAATATATGGGAATGTTTAGAAATCTTTACTTATGCTGTGCAATTGACTGCTGTAGATGTTTAAGACTTATTTTTCTTTAATTTTTCTGCCAGTGATTGACTTCACAATTTTTATTTGTTAGAGTACATACAATTTAACTTTTTTTTTCCGAAAAAGAATGATTTATATTCACCATATTATCATGATCTTTTTGGTTAAAATTATTTAAGTGGAAATTTACATATGTAGAAAACACTTAAAAGTGGCAAAATAAATACATTTATTTAAGATCATGCCAATCTTTTTCCCAATGCTCTATTTGTATTAATTTATTTCCTTTTTGAATATAACATATTCTACAAGGCAGCCCGGCAGCTGAGTGGTTAGCATGTCCGCAGCACAGTTCTGAGGTCATAAAATCAAACCTTTTTGTGTGGAGTTTGCATGTTCTCCCCGTGCTTGCAGGGGTTTCCTTCGGGCACTCCGGTTTCCTTCCACTTTCTAAAAACATGCATGTCAGGTTAATTGGCCGGTCCAAATTGTCCCTAGTTGTGAACCAGTTCAGGGTGTCCCCTGCCCACTGCCCGAAGATGGCTGGGATTGGCTCCAGCACCCCCGTGACCTTACTGAGGATAAGCGGTGCAGATAATGGATGGTTATTCTATTTAACATGGTGTATCCAGTTTTTAAAACATCTTCATTGTAAGGAAAGGTATTGGTTGAAATACATATATTGTTTAGTGACAAGATCTTTGAATTGTTCTCAACTCACAGCGATGTCACCTCATTCCTGCTCTACTGATCCATAACATTTTGTCAGCCCTGTAACAGTAACCTCTCCCTTCTGATTTCACTGATCCGTGTTATTAGTTTCCGCTTTAACTGACAAGTCATTCATCTCGAATACTGTTTTCCTTGTCCGTGCAAGAGTCAGGTGGGTCTCTTCCATCAAAGAAATATAAATTAAGAAATATATTCAATGTTTATATTTATTCAATGTTAAATGTCGTTCTCAATTAACTTGGCAATTTTTGAATTTTCTCTTTTTAGAATTTCTAAATTCTCGAATGACATTATCGGTAGTGTGAGGAGGGTAACGAGGACAGCAGAGAAAACGAGGACAGCAGAGAAAATAATCGGGACTACACTTCCCTCCATTCAGGACATTGGCCAGAAGCGCTGCCTATCCCATGCTAAGAACATTACCGGGGACCCCTCTCACCCCCATCATGGACTGTTCACTCTGCTAGCCTCTGGGAAGAGGTACTGCAGTGTGCGGTGCAGGACCACCAGGCTCCGCAATAGTCTAGTCCCCCTGGCCATTAGACTGTTAAATGGTCAATCTAACATATAGTTAACTTAAATCTAAACGGCTGCTAATCTGACTTTTTGCACTACTGGCAGTTTTTTATAGCTTGCCACTCCTTGCACATTGCTCTCTGCACTATTGTAATTACAGCGTTATTGTTACAGTGTTAATGTTACTGTGTACCTGACTTGTTAACCTGACTGCCCATTTTGCACATCTGGTTAGCTACTCTTCTTGCACTATCGGCACTATGGTAAAATACTATACGTAGCCAAAATACAATACAACTTTATTTATATCTGTACATTCAAGGAAACTGTGGGGGTCAGATGCATCGACATTTCGTTCTGTATACACGTGTACTAGAATGACAATAAAGTAGATCTGAATCTGAATCTGAATATTTTTAATACAATTAGTACGTAACATATTGCTGTGCTGAGTGTCTGCAGTTATGGAGTGGCAGAGGGCGATAGAGTGACCAAGTATTGTGCCCCAAACAAAATAATTTGTCATAGTCAGTGTTGGGAATAACACAGGTATAATCAACACTGTTACGTAACGGCGTTATATTTTCAGTAACGAGGTTATCTACTCTGTTTTCACGCCCATACGGTGGACATAAGAGTCTCAGGTTTTCTTTATTGTCCGCCCTTTCTGTCATGCAGAGCTGTAAATAGAGACCAGCTGAGTGGCCTTAGGGTTGGGTGGTCAGTCCCGAGAATAGAGGTCACAGGTTTTAGCCTTGGCAGAGTCATGACTTACAACATTTTTGGGTGAAATCCCATGTTTTTGTCAGCTCGTTCACATTTCTAACTAAATGTGATCTGTATGCGTCTCCTGTGACTTTGAAGCATCTCTTGTTTGATTTCCATCATATCCTGCTTGCGGGGAAGAGGACGGGTGACGTCACACGCAACACATTGTTAGCTGAAGATCATGGATGCTAACGCCATAGCGTATCTTGCAAGTTGAAAGATATTATGCTACCAGAGGTGGAAGGGAGTGACCCCCTCAAAATGGCGTGGTATGTTGATTTCTATGCTACGCGGAAGAACATAGAAACTGAGAAGCCGCCGCCAGAGAAATGAAGATTAATGAAGTTGGAGGAAGCTAAAAAACAAACTCCGACAAATTTTTATCCGCGTGTTTTACCACAACCAAACTCAGCTTTACTCCCGCTGCTTTTTTTTTTTTAATACGCACACTTGTATACTTGCCTGTGTGGTTTTAAGGCAGTCGCGCAGCACTCACGCCCAATGAGCCGGTGTGCCGTATCAGTCGGAAAATAAAGAAATACTGTACAACCAGCTACGGTAAGTACTCCTTTTAACACGATGCAGCTTAGGGGCATGAAATTGGTATTATTTTATATTGTTTTTTTGTATTATTTTGTTCGCCGATAAAACGCTGTTACCGTTACTGACAGTCAAAAGTGGTGTGTTACTTTGAATGAATAAAGTAAATTAAACTATAACATACAACAATGAACATTAGGGGACTCATCGCACATGTTCAGTCACAATGTGGCATTATGGTTGATGTAGTTATTGCAGAGAAAACTGTTTTAATGTATATTATATTTAGTTCAGAATCTTACCCAATGGTTACAGATTCGGTGTTCATGAATTACCAACCAAAATAGTTCCCAAAATAGCCTCTTTTGTCTCAGTAGTTTTTAATTATATCTGTACATTCAAGGAAACTGTGCGGGTCAGATGTATCGACATTTCGTTCTGTATACACGTGTACTAGAATGACAATAAAGTAGATCTGAATCCGAATCTAGTACTTATAATGAAGGAAATCCATCCATCCATCCATTATCTGCACCGCTTATCCTCAGTAGGGTCACGGGGGTGCTGGAGCCCATCCCAGCTATCCTCGGGCAGTGGGCAGGGGACACCCTGAACAGCTTGCCAGCCAATCGCAGGGCACACAGAGACAGACAACCATTCACTCGCTCATTCACACCTAGGAACAATTTGAACCAGCCAATTAACCTGAAATGCATGTTTTTGAAATGTGGGAGGAAACTGGAGTGCCCAGAGGAAACCCACGCAAACACGGGGAGAACATGCAAACTCCACACAGGAGGTTTGATCTCATGACCTCAGAACTGTTCCGCACACGCGCTACCCTTGCCCCTAATGAAGGAAATAATGTTGTATTTTCAAGCTTCAAATTATTGATTTTACAGTTCATTGGTATGGATAATTATTAGTCAGTCACAAACACAAGGTTTGATTGTGACGAACTACAATTTGTTTAAATGGCAAGGAAAATTGAATCAAACAAAAGAATAACGAACATTGTTGACACAAGAACTCGGGTTGTCAGCAAGGGGGAAGAAATTCTGTAGCAGGAAGGAAAATTGTGATCAATAAACACGGTTTTAAGATAATAAACAAATTTAAATGATCAGGAATTATTTCATAGCTTGTCAAAACTATATTTATATCCAGCATCAAAGATGGTTTGGTTGCATGATGCTTTTTGCATTACCTTTGGGTCAGAAAAAGAATCACGTGGGGGCCATGCAATGCTTTATGGTCCATGGAAAAAGACAGAGCATTCTGGTGATGCTGATTCATGGACCATTCAGGCCCCGTCATTGACGCGTGTAAGGCATCCTCGCTGAGGGGTAATATCTAAATCTCTGACTTTGTCCCCATGGTCCCAGGGGGACAAAGGCCAATCAGGCTCTCCCTCCAGTCTCCCATTTTAGGAAGAAGGCGTTTGCGCCTCTCTTTCAAATGCCACTGATATCATCCGTCACTGGGGGCAAGTCTTGTGTATGCTTCTCAAAATAAAGTTCTCCATTTGATGATTATAATAATTATTGATAATGGGCGAAATTACATTTGGCCACACAATGAAATAAATCTCCTGGCATGAAGCGTGACACACATATGCAAACATTAATCTTTTGATTACAAGTGACCAATTTGGGGGTTCAAATCTTTATTATACCACTGGGGAGTCCGAACACTTCCTGGGAATGAATGCAATGTCTGTTTGTGGGCCCTGTTGTGTGCTCATGTGTGCCGTTTAAGAAAAAAGGACAGATTTTGTGATCGAATTGTAGGTCTTTTGAGGTGTTGGCAGAGTCAGTGGTTGGAAAAGGTTGGGGCAAATGGACCTCTTGCAATTCAGTCTCCTACATTCTTATGTTATTAAGCACATAACATCAAATAGAGGGAGTAATCATATTTTATATTGTTTTACGGTGGAATTTTGTTGTGGGCAAAACATTTGAAGTGCAGTTGCCTGTTTCTACTTCACCATTGTTTCAGGTTGTGAGAGTTTGATTATTTATTTTATAGTGCATTAAAACACACTTTATATTGTTGAACTTTTGTAAAAAAATATATTTGAAGTAAATTTGCATATGTCTACTTGACCGGTTGTCTGACTTGAGACTGACTCAGGCTAAAGGGTAAAACTCTTATTTTAAAAATATTTTAAGTTCAGTTGCCAATGTCTACTTGATCAGTTGTCTCCGGTTGCAAGAGTGAGATTTAATTCATTAAGCTCATTTTATATTGTTTACTGCTGATTGTTATTTTATTATATTGTTTACTGTTTATTTTTGTTGCCCTTTAAGTGTAGGATATATCTGTCGCTGACAGGGTGCAATAAATATTACAAGGTTCTAAAACACACTTATCTGATCTTCTCTCTTTAATTGATTCGAAAGCTGCTCAGAAAATTTCAAATTCTATGATATACAACAAATTATTTCTCAAGTAACAGAAATTGTGACTTCGCTTAGTAAATAGTCACTTTTACTATAGTGTAATTCAGTTACTAACTCTTATTTTTTGGAAGCGGTAGTAAGTAACTATAACTAATTATTTTTTTAAAGTAATGTGCCCGACACTGGTGGTAGTACTAGCAAGCTAACAGCAAGTTAAGCCATCTTGTAATGTTCTTCTGTTGCATGGACTTTTAGAGAATTATGTAATTATTGATGCTTTGAGCATTTAATTAGCGATTTAATTTATAGACTAAGGCAAGACGGGAGGATGTTTTTTTTCCATGCGACAGTTTATATAGTGTTTTTTTGCTCTGCCAATAAAATGTTAAATAATATGTAAATTCATTCATTTGTAAATCTGACGGTGCCTCACCAGTTATGGAAATCATCGCTGGTCACTGAATCAAATTACCAATTGTTTTTAGGTTATTACATTTAGTTCAATCACACAAGCTGATTTAGACTACCGTAAATGCATTTGTCTCTTTTTAATTACCTTACTTACTTCAGCTATTTTGTACAAATATTTTTTGACTGTACATTTCTAGTATGGTCCTAAAGGCCATACACTTTAACGCATCCCCCATATATGACCACAAACATAAATAATGGCTATGCTGATGACAGATAAGCCCCCCTCAGACTATGACAGATTTGTTCCTTGCGAATCACCTATGTGGTCACCTGAAATTCCATTTCATCGCACTGATAAGAGACAAGTGATAGCAGATAACGATCTGTCAACACAAAGTAAATTAAAATTGTAGCGACTTAAAAGCTGATAATATCTTGGAGCAGAATCCAATTTATTCTAACATAACTGGCTAAACTTCTTTGATGACGGCTGTTTGACGGTCCAATGTGTTTCGCTGCTCATTGGTGCTGACTGCTGTCTGCAATTACGATTTATACAAACAATAACATGTTCGTAAATCCCGAGTTCAATTACAAGTAAACTCATTGTTTACTCACTGAATGTCATCCTGCATTTTTTCATCGTATACATTTTTGCTCAGTTTAATTAAAAGGCTCGGTGGCCTTGGAGGTATGGGGCCCGCCCCGAAACTGGGAGGTTGTGGTTCAAGCCTCGGCCGAGTCATACCTAAGACTTAAACATTGGTACCCGTTGCCTCCCTGCTTGGCGTTCAGCATTAGGGGTTGGAATTGGGGGTTTTGGTCACCCAATGACTCCTAACACATCAGTTGGGTTGAGCAAGGGGCTGGGAATCCCTTCCTCTGAATCAATCTCCCAAAAAAAGAGTCAGAAATGACACTAGCCACCTCCCACTAGGGGGATATGGCTGTGGTATATAATTATATATATATATATATATATATATATATATATATATATATGTAATAATTCAATGTATTTGGTTTCAAGAACTGCAGGGTGCAGTCAGTGCTGTCGCAGCAGAGTGTGTGTCAAATGACCTATTTATAACACCTGATATTCCCAGGCGGCCTCCCATCAAAGAACCAAGCAGACCCAACCCTGCTTGGCTTACCGAGATCAGGCGTTCTCAGAGTGGTATAGCGATAAATAGGTCAATGGGACATTGTGTAATATTTAGTGCGTCCTAGTGGTAAAAAAACTTTCATTCAGTAAAAACAAACTAACATTGATTTGAATACTCTGCAAAATAAATAAACTATTACACCAGTTTTAACTTTTAAAAAATCATAGGTCGAGAATTTTGTATTTCTTTTGTGGAATCCATTCCTAGAGATCGCCGCCAAGTTTGTCTGACATCAAAAAACTGTGCCACAAAGCACAGTGTAGCAGCAATAGACAACAGTGCCATCTAGTGTTCTAATACCTCACACTGGGGCTTTAGGATTCTTGATTTAAAATGAGCCAATTAAAATGAAAAAAAATATTACCATTCACCGTATCATCTTAAAAATATATGCGATTTTATGTTATTTTTTAAATGTTGTAATATGTATTTTTTTCACAGTAGTTTTCTTTCAGTGGGGAATTTTATTTGAACTTTAATTCTAAGGGCGTTAATTGAAAAAATTCTGAAAAAAAGTTTACAATATATGAAAAATTGAGTGAGCAAGAGCCAAAAATATTGTTTGTGTTTATTTCTAACAGTTCATATTTCAAGTTCATGTTATTTTACAATGTGTTCATGTTCAGTTCTAATCTCTACTTCATTATAATCCTGAAAAAGTAAATCTTTTTGTTTTGTTTTTCTTTTTAAACTGTTATTACAGCTATCTATGTTGGATGTTGCAGATATTTAAAGTTTGGGCTGGACCAAAAGTAATCACCAATGACACGATTTCTGACTCTTTCATTACCACAATAATAAAGGAAACTCCAAGCAGCCTGTATGATATTTAGTCAATAAAGGTTAACTCACGAGAAACCTTTTTGTAAAATATGTATACTGTACTATCCAAAGCTAGTTTTTCACATTTGGGCTCAAACTATTATACCTATGCTCATTTTAAGTGGGATTTTTGGTCTGTTTTTGGTCTACAATGCACAATTTAGAAATAGCTTATCCACTTTCAAATCCTCCAACTGAATGTGCTGGTCATATATATATTATTTTCATTTTTATTTTATATTTGCAGTGTGTAACATAAAATGACTAGGCTTCTACCTACATACCTGTCAACTTATATTTTTTCCCGGTATTTCACCCTTCTTTTTTTTTTCAAATTGTGTACACCTTATAACAATTTTTGTACGGATTTCTTTCTTTTCTGTTTTCCGGCTCTAATCCAGATCTTCTCGCCACCGTAATCGTAGATTGCTAATATTGTTGCGGTATTCTATATAGTCTGCCTTTCTGTGAGTAAATAGGTGCCGTGCGTTGTATGTAAGGTTTATCTTCACTTCATAAAAAGAATTGCAACCATTAATACAGGGAAACAATTGGCTGAGGTTTTCAGGTACTCTACAATACACAATTTAGAAATAGCTTATCCACTTTCAAATCCTCCAACTGAATATGCTGGTCATATTTTGTGGTCTTGTGTATTAAAATGCACGTACTTGAAACTGAATAGTTTTCATCCAATACAGAAAACTATCCATCCATCCATTATCTGCACCGCTTATCCTCAGTACGGTCGTGGGGTACAGAAAACTAAATTGTAAAATTTAGTGCTTACTCAGTGAAACACTTGAATGTTAATAATTTAGAAGTCAGGAGAGTGTTGAAGGGGATGTAACTCAGTGGTAGAGCGCATGCTTCGCAATTATGAGGTCTTGAATTTAATTCCCAGTACCTTGAATGCTTTTCACTTGAAATTTACAAGAACTTAACCCGACACATATATCATTTATTTAATTTTTTTATTGATATCATTTTCTAACACATTTTGATGGACCTGCAGAAATCTTAAACATTTGTAATTTACATGTGCGGGGGCAATATGGTAGAGTGCATGCCTTGCAAGTATGAAGTTTTAGGTTCAATCGCCCTCTCTTTTACTTTCTTCGTGGAAACAATGACTGTAGGCAAGGTATAATTGTTGCCTTTATGTCTTAACAAGAGTCCACCCACACTCTTTTTTATTTACAACATATCGTCATTGAAATCACTCTCGGTTTTAACAGGCTGTATTGAGCTTTTGGCCAGAGGTGGCTGTGGCGAGTAAAAATTATACAACGATCAAAAATAGGTTTGTACTTCATCAATGGTTGTTTTTGTCACCTCTGTGATAAACAAGGGTTTACTGTACTGTATATCTTCCTACTGCTTCTTCATGCCTTTTACACTGAATTTAGATTAAAAATACACTTGAGTCGAACAAAATGAAGCCTAATTGTTTATTTTTTCTAAATCATCTAATTTTGAGTTGATATCATTCTAGAAAAGCACAGGTGACGCTCCATTCCACAGTAGCAATCTTGTGCCAGCAATAGAAAACATCTGTTTCGCGCTAACTGGTTTGACAGTTCTAGGGGAGCTTGCAACTTACCTGCAATTGACCTTGACTTTTTTTCATTCAATGGTCAACAACATTATAGTTTTATTACTGTGTTCCAATCCCTTTTTTTTCGTATCATAGATTTCACATAATAATTCACATACCTTTAAAAAACAAATCCAGCAAACTATTTTTTTTTTGCTTTTTATAGTTAAAAGCATGGGAAAGTGACGGTGCAAAAGAGAGATATTCATTATCTGTCATCATATTCATTTCTATGCTAATGTGAACGTAGTTTCAGAGGAGAATGTATTTTGAGTCCTTCAAATAAAAACAATCACATTTTGTTTTTGAGGCTTTACTTAAAATGAGGAAAGACGTTTCCAACTGTGTGCAATTCCCAGGATCTATTCCATAAATCATTATAAATGCAGTGCAGCTATCAAAGCTGCCTAAACCTTCCCGCCCTCAGATGCTTTCATTTATTCCACCATATAAACAGAGAGGATAAGGAATGACGGGGTTGATAACTATTGAATGATGGCCATATTAATACATCTTTAATTTTCTCCTTATGTAATAAATAATTCAGAATGATACTGGTGAGAATGAATACAAAAGTGGACCTTTGAAAATGTCTGTATTTTTCGCAGTGAGAATTTGTCTGTTAAATTCAACTCTTATGACCTTTTTTGTGTACACTAACTTACTGGCCCATACATAAGGAAATTAAACTTCTCATGTTGCTTATTTAATGCAATAAAGAAAACTGTAAATGTGCCAAAAGAGCGAAAGGTGTCATGCATAGTCTGCCACGTCCTACCTGAATGCCTCCACAGCCTCACAGCAGCTTTAGCCGCAGCTCATAAATACGATTCGGTGTTAATTGTAACACCCGTCGTCACTCTGTGTGACTCTCATCTACCTTGCAGAAAAATGCAATTAATATGGAGCCAGCATGCAGCAGGACATTAAAAGCCGCATTTGTCACTGTCAGTATCTGAGCAGGCGTCTGATTGCGCAGCTGATTGGAGAAGATGCAGTCTTTCAGCTCAGACTTTATTTCCTTTCCTCCAAGAGAAGACAAAGAGGTTTGCATCCGGGTCAACAAAAGACAAATTGTTACAGTAATTTACTGGGCTTGGGAGTGACGGAATACATGTAACGGAGTAACGTAATCAGGATACAACAACAAAAAATGCAGTGTGGTATTCCGTTGCAGTTAAAGAAAAAAAGATGTCATCAAATTTCAAGTATATTTATTTAAAATTAGAATTACTTTGCAGGATTTCATTTAAAACTATATGTCTTATACATAATGCGCCGCTAGACAAATAGTGTTATATTTCTAATATTTGACATGAGAGAGACAGAGAGAGATTAGGTTTACACACACGCAGGAGCTACCTGCACGAGTCTATTTGCTGCACGGATTGTACAGACCTTATTCACCAATGCATGTTTGTCAGAGTCTGTTGCAGCAAAAAACACTTTTATTTGGTCTTTATTTCATTTCTCCAATGTAGTTTTCATTTTGTTGAATTTGCCTGAGCATGTCTTTTAGTTTTGTGAGGCTGCTACAGGTACATACTAGGCACTCAGCAAGCGAAGTTGCTCGCTAGATACGTTGAAGGACATTAAATAAATTCAATTGACTATATCCTTTTTGTATTTTGCAATTAATAGTTATTCAAAATCCACTATTTGATCTCTGTATTTTTATGTTGTGAGAATAATTAACTCAGCCTAACAAATTTGAATACTGTACTTTTAGGCAGTACAGCATCCCCACTTCAAACAAGTAAAAAGGTTAGTTGGAAATGTATAAAGTGAAAAATTGGTGTGCTTAAAACAAAAATGGGTTAATGTAAATTTGATTTGGACTACAAGCAACTACCTAAACTTGGTTTCCTTCAATTCTTTTCTTAGGATACATTGTTTGTTCATTTATGTTACACACAATTTAATAATTGTATTTATATTGTTTTCATCATGTATTAGCATATTTGATTTGGAAGTATTTCAAAAGTAATCCAAAGTGATCCAATGACATTAATTTAATATTATCGTATTCGAATCACGTTACTGATTACATTGTTCAACAGGTTAGTAATAACTGTAATCGATTACATTTTTAGTATCTACAAGTAATCTACCGCCCCCTGACCCTTCCATGTCATGATTGCCTAGTCACCTGGCGGGCAATCGTTTGGCGTGCTGGAGCGCGTTCTCTGATTGGCTGACGTTCTCCTCTTAAGCGGTCAGCATCCAGAGAAGGACGTCAGACCGTACTTCTGTATTCCTGAGTGTTTCGCCAGATTACCAAGTACCAAAAACTACTCTTGCTTGATTCCTGCCTGCCTTCTGATTTTGACCTGTTTCCATTCCACGTTTTCGACCTGCTCTTCCGCCCTGGCCATCGACCTGCCCGCTAAGCCTTACCGATTCCACCTACCTGTCACGAAACTGCCATTCCGTCCGAAGCGGCTGATGACCGAGAGACGCCGGCATCCAAAGCCAGCTCCGACAACTCTTTCTAATAAAGATTCCTTTGAAACAAACGCAATTGGGTCCGAGATTCCGTCCTGGTTCATGACATTCCAACCTTGGTAATTTAATTTATTGATCATGAACAGGCACTGCTCCAAGATTTCTTTTTTCCTGGTTTTATAAATCACTGTCACAGAAATCTATTGTAATTGACATGAAGATATCTAACTTGTCAAAAGTGCATCCGTTGAATTTAGTCAACTCACAATTGGTATTTGTTATAACGACGTACCCCACCTTTAATGTTCTATCATTCATATATTTTCTCAACCGCTTATCTCCACTAGGGTCACGGGGATGCTGGAGCCCTTTGCCCAGTGTCAGCTCCCTGGACGGGTCACCAACCAGTCTCAGGGTATACTTTAGTGCTACACTACAGAAAAGCAATAACCAGCGCACATATGACTTTTTATTAACCAAACACACTACTCACGTGTACAAGACCGTCTGAGTACACATTTTCGGCATATCAGATGTGGTTTCTGAGGTTTTGTCTTGCTTCAGCTCGGCATGCTCGGAGGGAGGCCGATTGATAGCAACGTCTGATGAAATCAGGATGCGTTGAAGGAAGGCAGGGGGTGGGAAAATAATCTAGCATTAGATTGTGTAAGCACACTTATTAAGGTGACACTAGGGAATAAAAAAAAAAATGAACTGCACTGCCCTACCTTGTGTGGCATTGAAAATCACCACAAGCTGCTGAATGTCCTTGATTCTTTTTTTATTTTTTTTTCAAAGGGTTCAATGTTGTTTTAGTGCAAGGGTGTTAACCTCAATTTTACGAAGGGCCACATCAGCGTGATTGATGGCTGTCCTCAAAGGGCCTGACGTAACTGATAAATGTAACTAAATCAGTATGTAAAGTGTATATATAACTATTGCTATATTTAAAGTAATTCATTGAATTCATTAAATATTAATATGTGGACCTGGTACATATCTTTCCCCCAGATGGCAGGGTTTGGAACTGGACATACTTGTGTCCAATCTCCTGCAAGTCATAGCAGAATAACCAGACCACCAAAGAATCCTGTTGGAAGCTTCCACTTAACTATCCTGGCGGCAGAGAAAAGGTCCCTCGGCCGTGTCTATAATCTGTAGCTTCCCTTATCCGCTTCCCTATCCTGTTCTGGTGGTGACCGAAGGGTCCCTTGGCCACTTCTGTATCCTGTCAAGGCAGTAAGGGGAGGGTCCGTCAGTCACTTTTGGTCCCTGTCCTGGCAACGAGAAGGTCACCTGGTCACAGCTGGTCCCTTCTGGAGGCTAAGAGTGAAGTCCTTGACGGTTTCTGGTCATGTTTTGCGGACTTTTCAGCCGTCCCCTGTCCCGGCGTAGGACTTACTGCTGCGGTGTCTTTGATGTCTACTATGAAGCTCATTAGCGTTAACATTGGAAGGTTTTGAGTGAAAGAAGTGGTTTTCAATTATTTCATATCCTCAAATTTGCTCGAAATAAGAGGAAATCTAGATACGAGCACTATCCGGGAATAAATTTATCTCATATGGAGAAGTAATACTGTATAACAAAACAACAAAATCTAGTTTGACATTTTTAGGATCATTTATTTCTCAAGTCATCGGTACTTATTTACTGAGCAGTAGTCACACCGAGCTGTCACTCTGCGAATATCGTCGTCAACAGGAACTGTGGGTAATGCAGAATTTTTGTCAGAGCAGTCTTTTGACCCGTTTATATATCAACATTTTAAGACATTTTAAGCTATCGTGGGCAACATATCATGAAGTGGTGGGGCACATCTGGCCCACAAGCCATAGTTTTGACACATGCGTTTTAGCAACAAAACTCAAGTTAATTTATCGCCCTATGCACATGCCTTTGACTTCAATGCATAAGCAAACCTCCACCTTTGACACTGGCACCATATCAGCACCAATTTCTGTCACTTAACGGTGCTCCGGATCGTGAGCGATTACTTCGGGTGCCACCTGGACGAAGGAACCTGGCCGATGGGACGGCGCCGGGCCCCAGCTGCCCAAGTAATTCGCAATGACACCTCATTTAAAGAGCGTTCACCTCCAACGGCGAGAAGGGGACAAGGAATGTAATGTGATCCCTGCTTGAGTAGCCGCTATTCTTTGTTTTTGCTCCGATGTTTATCTACTTTCCAATTTCAAATGAGATTTAATATAACACAGGGTGTAGTGCAATACGTTTGTATTTGGTTGGTCTACCCATGATTCAGTTCCAAATATATGGCAAAAATTAGCAAAAATAATGTTATCAAGCATTTATAGTGAAATACTAATACACACCTTTTGTATTGTCTTTTAAATGGGGATGTTCCATACTGAACTATCAAGTTGGCAGCTATACTGATAACAGCTACCAATACCACAGTGACGTGCAGTCAGGGGAGGCAGGGGAGGCTGTGCCTTATGCAACCTCATGGAAATATCAAATTAGAAATATAATAAATGGTTAAATTAATTTTTTTCTCATTTAACTTCACAATTCAGACAGACAGACCGACCGACTGACCGACGTGGTTTATACGGGAACAACAAATCAACATGAAACCGACGGGGCATACGTGAGCACAGACTTTACGGTAAAAGTGTGTCAAATTTTGATCTTGTCACAATCACATGTATTGGGAACACCTGTGTTCAGGTTTTTGGCGCCAACAGCCAGGACAGCTGATTGGTGCACCCTGTACGTTTAAATCCCCAGCTGCCGGTAACACTTTGTCTGATTGTACTCATGCTACCTGTTGCCTTCAGCTCAGTAAGCCCGTACCTCTGACTCTTTGCCTGCTCCCTGTTTTCTTCTGATTGATCTCCGTTGCCGACCCGTTTCTGTAATCAGCCCTGCCCGTCTGACTCCTGAACTCTTTTCCGAACACTACGATTACTCCTGTCCGTGACCATTCCCTGTCTGACAGAGCGAAAGGAAGACTGTGATCACTTGCGCTCGTTTCTTGGTTTTATTGAAAGGAAGGAAATGACAAGGTGGGATTCTTCGATCCGTTGGTTGGCGGATTGACGGAACTTGACAGGCGGGTGAAGGCTTGGCAGAAATGGTCGCAGACAGGCGTAATCGTAGTGTTCGGGTGAACCCTCATGGTGCTGGGCAGGCGCAGGCGGACTGCCGATGGACTAATAATTTTGTCCACCGGAAACGGTCCCAGGAATCGGGGGGCCAACTTCTTGGACTCCACCCGGAGTGGAAGGTCCTTGGTGGACAACCATACTTGCTGGCCCACCTGGTACGTCGGGGCCGTAATTCTTCTTCGGTTAGCCCCCTTTGAATAACCTTGGACGGCCCGAAGAAGAGCAGCCCGTGCCTGAGCCCAAATGCGACGACAGCGACGGGCATTTGCAAGACCTGACGGACAGGAAACCTCTTCCTCTTGGTTGGGGAACAAGGGTGGCTGGTAGCCATAGACGCACTGGAAGGGAGACATGCCAGTGGAAGAGCAGACAAGGGAGTTGTGGGCGTATTCCACCCATACCAGCTGTTGCGCCCAGGAAAGAGGCTCACAGGAAACCAGGCAGTGGAGAGCCGTCTCCAGTTCCTGATTGAGGCGTTCAGACTGTCCATTAGATTGCGGGTGGAACCCGGACGAGAGACTGACCGAGGCCCCCAGGAGACGGCAGAACTCTTTCCAAATCCCGAGGCAAATTGAGGACCTCGGTCTGAAACAATGTCTTTTGGGATTCCATGTAGGCGGAAGACATGCAGCTGGACCACCTGCGCCGTCTCCCTGGCGGACGGAAGTTTGGGCAAGGCCACGAAGTGGACCATTTTGCTGAACCGATCCACAATCGTCAAAATGGTTGTCATCCCTTCCGAGGTAGGCAGCCCAGTAACGAAGTCCAAGGAGATGTGGGACCAAGGACGTCTGGGGACTGGTAAAGGTTGAAGCAATCCGGCAGGGGGCCGATTCGAAGTCTTCTGCCGAGCACAGGTTTGGCAAGCCCCGACGTACTACTGGACGTCCTTAGCCAATGAGGGCCACCAGAAACGTCGGGCCAGGAAGTTGCTGGTGCGGGTAGCACCCGGGTGACAGGAGAGGCGAGAGTCGTGCCCCCATTGAAGGACCTCCGACCGTAGGGCTTCCGGGACGAATAGCCGCCCCTCTGGACAAGTACTGGGGCCAGCTTGGTCTTGGAGGGCCTCCCTGACGCGGTCCTCAATGTCCCAGGTGAGAGTAGCCAGTACCGGGACTCAGGAAGGATGGCTGTCGGACCCTGGGAATGATTGTCCACCTTTTGAAACTGGCGAGAGAGGGCATCTGGCTTGACATTGCGGGACCCGGGGCGGTAGGAAAGGGTGAAGTTGAAACGGGTGAAGAAGAGTGACCAGCGGGATTGTCTCGGGTTCAAACGTTTAGCAGAACAGATGTATTCAAGATTCTTGTGGTCAGTACAAACTAGGAACGGAACTGGCACCCCTTCCAGCCAGTGGCGCCATTCCTCAAGGGCCAATTTTATTGCTAGCAGCTCACGATCCCCCACGTCATAATTGCGTTCGGCGGGGATAAGCGACGTGAAAAGAATGCACAGGGGTGCATCTTTTGATCCTCGGCTGACCTTTGGGAGAGAACAGCCCCAACCCCAACGTGCGAGGCATCCACTTCAACAACTAGCTAACGCCCCGGGTCAGGTACTTGGAGGATGTGCGCCGTCGAAAATCGAGCTTTGAGGGCAGAGAATGCTTTGTCGGCCGCAGGAGACCATCTGAAAGTTTCCTTGGGGCTAGTGAGAGCCGTCAGGGGACCCGCTACCGTGCTATAGTTCCGAATAAATCGTCGGTAAAAATTGGCGAAACCCAAGAAATGCTGGAGCTTCTTGCAAACCGTGGGTACAGGCCAGGAGGTGACTGCCAACACCTTCGCAGGATTCATCTCCAATCTCCCCTCCGCGATGATATACCCCAGGAATGACACGGTTTGGGCGTGGAACTCACACTTCTCAGCCTTAACGAAGAGGGCGTTTTCTAGGAGTCGTCGAAGGACAAGTTGGACGTGCTGCGTGTGTTCCTCCAGGGATTTAGAGAAAATCAGAATGTCATCCAGATAGACAAACACAAACTTGTTGAGTACATCACGCAGCACGTCATTGATAAGGGACTGGAAGATGGCGGGGGCGTTCGTTTGACCAAGAGGTATGACTAAATATTCCTAGTGCCCCGTGGGAGTGTTAAAAGCCGTTTTCCATTCATCTCCCTCCCTGATACGGACCAGATGATAAGCGTTTCTGAGGTCCAGTTTAGTTGTGGCCCCTTGCAGCAGTTCAAAGGTGGAGGCGAGCAGTGGTAAAGGGTAGCGATTCTTAACTGTTATATCATTAAGGCCCCTGTAGTCAATGCATGGTCGTAAGGAACCATCTTTCTTGCCAACAAAGAAAAAAACAGCTCCAGCCGGGGAAGAGGATGGCCGAATTATTCCGGCTGCCAAGGCCTCTGAGATGTATTCCTCCATGGACTGTCTTTCGGGTGCAGAAAGGGAATAGAGACGACCCCGTGGGGGAGTAGAGCCAGGCAGAAGGTCGATAGCACAGTCATAGGGGCGATGTGGAGGAAGGGAAGTGGCCTTGGCTTTGCTGAAGACTTTCCGTAGGTGGTGATAGCAGGCAGGGACCTTGGACACGTCAGGAGGAGACTTGGAAGCCTCGGGTCGGTCGGGCTGATATGCAGAACGTAGACAGGTTTGATGGCACTCGACGCCCCATTCCATGACGGTCCCTGAACGCCAATCAAAGTGAGGGTTGTGCCGTACCAGCCATGGATGGCCCAAAACGAGTGGCTGGCCGGGGGATGGGAGCAGGTGGAACCGAATTTGCTCTCTATGATTGCAAGAATGTCTCATCTCCATTGGTTCGGTAACATGGTTAACTGTGCCCAGAAGACGGCCATCTAGTGCTCGGGCGGTGATAGAAGTAACGAGGGAATTCAATGGCATCTTGAGTTTGTGGGCGAGGGAGAGGTCCAAAATGTTAGCTTCGGCCCCGGAATCCACTAGCGCGGAAAGTCTCTGTGGGGAACCAGCAATCAAGAGATGCACTTCGAGGGAAGGTCGAGAGGTTTT
Organism: Urocampus carinirostris; assembly: GCF_059441175.1. Lineage (NCBI taxonomy): Eukaryota > Metazoa > Chordata > Actinopteri > Syngnathiformes > Syngnathidae > Urocampus > Urocampus carinirostris. Next base: position 33,676,395 of record NC_142350.1, read on the forward strand.
GGAGGACGGGATAAGGGCAGAACTCAATCCGACGCCTCCGTTGTCCGATGAGCCCCCCCCTTTTAACGGACACGTTGAGATTCGGTGCCCCTTGCCGCCGCAATAAAGACAAAGTCCCTCAGAAACCCGCCGCCGGCGCTCTTCGGCCGGTAGCGCTGCCCGATTAATCTCCATGGCTTCGTGAGTAACTGTCATCGGGGACCGGGGCGTTTGGAACCCACTTGGCTCTTTGGGCGAATTCGTCGGGAGTTGTATTGTTCTTCCCCTCTCCTGTCGCCGTGCTTGGACCCGACGGTCAATTTGCGCCGTCAGTGCAATGGCTTCGTCGAGGGTGGAAGGCGGAGTATGGGACACCAATTCGTCCTTCAAGAAATCGGCCAACCTGTGGAGATAAGCGTTCACTAACGCTTCCTCATTCCAATTACTCTGGCTAGCGAGTGTTCTGAAGTCAATGGAGTAATCGGCGACCGAACGTTTTTCTTGGCGAATGTTAAGCAGGAAGCGGGATGCGTCAGACGAGGCAGACCCAGTATCGAATACTTTCAGGATCTCCTGGGAGAATAGTGCAAACGAGGAACATGCCACCGATCCTCGTTCAAACTCAGCAGTACCCCAAAGCCGAGCTCTCCCAGTCATGTGGTTAATGACGAACGCTACCTTGGTTCCCTCGGATCGAAAATTTCGGGGTTGGAGATCAAAAATGAGTCGCCAGTTTACGAGGAAGGCACGGACTTGGGTAGGGACGCCGCAAAACTTTTCGGGTGCACCCACATGGGGTTCTGCTGCTTCGGAGACATGCGAGGTAGGCAATGGAAGACTCGGCGGGAGTGTTTGTGGCCTCGGAGACGGGTTGACGGAATGCGGAAATGGTGACGTCAGTAATTTTGACTGCTGCTCAGACAGGCTCGCGACCTGCTGATGGTTCTGTAGTAAGAGGTGTTGTTGCTGTTGTTGTTGTTGTTGTTGTTAGATCGCTTCAAGTCGTCTAAAGATGATCTTTAGGAACGACATGGAACGCTTCGGTTGTGTTACGAGTTCCGCGAATTGGCCGCTCCGAAAGCGGATGAGGTCAGCTTTGGGTAACTTGTACCGAAGCGTTCGTGTAGCGGGTGGGAGACGCATTCGTCGGCCATGTGGCCGTCCACAGGACACCACGTGGAGGTTGCGTTCCTTGTCCTGCTGTTGTTGCTGTTGCAGAAGACCTTTTTGCTGTTGGACTTATTGTTGTAGTGTGGCGACGTCACTTGCGGACTTCTGTACGGCACTCTCGGTCCATTGTAGCCATTGTAGAGCAGAAGGAGGCTCCGAGTTGCTTGGTTCTTCCTTCGGAGAAACGTGCGCTGATCTTATGATGTGGTCTGGTTGTTCTGTCAGACAGGGCGAAAGGAAGACTGAGATCACTTGCGCTCGTTTCTTGGTTTTATTGAAAGGAAGGAAATGACAAGGTGGGATTCTTCGATCCGTTGGTTGGCGGATTGACGGAACTTGACAGGCGGGTGAAGGCTTGGCGGTAATGCGTGATCGTAGTGCAGATTACAGAAACGGGTCGGCAACGGAGATCAATCAGAAGAAAACAGGGAGCAGGCAAAGAGTCGGAGGTACGGGCTTACTGAGCTGAAGGCAACAGGTAGCATGAGTACAATCAGACAAAGTGTTACCGGAAGCTGGGGATTTAAATGTACAGGGTGCACCAATCAGCTGTCCTGGCTGTTGGCGCCAAAAACCTGAGCACAGTTGTTCCCAATACATGTGATTGTGACAGATCTATTAATTTGTAAAATAATTTTTACAATACACCCTGGCTGGAAATAAAAAAGGTCCGGACAGTACCTAAAATTGAGACGTGAATCTTGGTTTGAGTGATTTAAAGCCCGAGTACAAAATTAATACGAAGTGTCTCAAGTTTTTATAGCAGGGTCTCAAGAGGGCACAAGCCAAAAAATATGATGGGTTCACCGTTTCCTCCCATTTATTCTATTACTGTGTGTGTCCATTTCCAAGCATTTTCAATGTGAGTTTACACAGTTATTAGTAACTAGATAACTACAGAGTAAGGCGCTACTTTTAGGTGTCAGTAATCTGCTGGGTGACTAAATTGCTTTTTAAATGAAGTAACCAGTATCCGTAACTAATTACTGTTTTTCAGAAACCGCATGCTATACTTTTTGGACACATCATGTTCATCTTCACTCTACAAAAGTGGGTCATGACTTACCAAAAAAAGAAAGTGACTTGACCCCTAGCGACATCACTGGAGAGCCAAAGGTGTTGAACACATTGCGATTCACATGTTCTCACTCACAGGTTGATTGTACTTGCTGACAAATTCAAGAAAGCCTATACTTTGTCCTAATGGTGCCAGTGTTACAAATGTGCTGACTGCAGCATTTGTGTCGTGAAGTGATAAAGTCACTAAAATCAATCAGACTTAACCATTTAGGTCTTTTGCTTAGAATTCCCGACTCCTTTTGCCTTAACAGATTAGGTGTAGTCAACCGTCCCATTACTGTTAGTCTCGCTTCATCCTTGACTGAACCAAGCTATTTATAGATAATTACGTACCTGGGTCTACTGGTAGTCAAGCTTGAAAGTGGAAATTTAGATTAGGTATACAATTTATGATTAGGAACACTTTTATATATTATTTACATTCATAATGCTTGCTAAGGTAGAGCCCGCATCTTTGTCGAATCTGTTAATAGGCCTGCTTGTTGTAATATTGATGGATCGGCTGACCCAGTTTGAAAAGCCTCAAACCCAGCAGGGTTAAAGCTGCATGAGCGCCTCCGAGCTCCGCCTCAGGCTCAAACTAAGGAGCGGGACATCGAATCTGCAGCCAAAAATTGATAGAGGACCAAATAAATAACAGCGTCTGACACATCAGATTCAACAAATGTTTGTTCTTTGACAACAAAACCCAGAAATACTCTCACAAACCATTTCTCAAAGGCACACATAAAGATCAATAATAGCACAGTAGTGCACAAACACAGAGGATTTATTATTTTTCGGGTTATTCCAAAATGTTGGTGTTTGTTAACAATTGTGTAATAGCAATGAAGATTTTCCAGCTTCTCTTTTTGTACCCGCAGAAGATCACTGAATAACTGGAAATCTAGTCATTGCAAATAGTAACCAAAGCCAGGGACTATTGATTCACACTGCAATCTGATAGATGCAAGCTTCGTATCAATCGATCAGTCAATCAATCAACAACAAACATCACTATGAAGGCTTACACATCTATCGAGCTTCACATTAGTTTACTGAATTAGTTCTTTTCCTTAATCAAAACAGTGTCTGAGTTCCCCATGTTGTGATTTTAGGGTCTTTTTTTTAAGTATTTTATAATTTGTTGCTGATTGTGGTTTTGCCAGCTGGGATGTTGAAAATGTGCACTTAAAATTTCGTTTCGTGAATTGATGCTTTATAGTGCAGTCAAAGCTCAGATGTTTAATATTAAAGCTGCATTCTGCTCCTGATGCCGAGAAAGTAAACCTTTTTTAAAGCTAACCCGTTAATCTTCAAAATTTTAACCATATATTTTAATTTTTAAATCTGCATTATTTTTTGTGAAGAATAAAGGCTTTTCTTCGACCGCTTGTTTGTTTTATATCCATGTAGTGAGTTAAAATTAAAGTCAAGTCAAGTATTGTTTATTTGTATAGCCCTTAATCACAAGGAGTATCAAAATGCAGAACAGACCACAGACAATTGTAAACTACAGACTATAGCTGAGATGAAAACTTCCGTCAAAGTTTTATTGCATACTATTCCAGGTACAAACAATGACTGTATGATGCATGGGTGTGCAGTAGAAATGGCTGACAATTGCATTTATACTGGGAGGGTGGTCCTAAGGCTGAGTTAAAAACAAAACTAAGAGTAAGCTGGGGTGGAAAATCCAAAAACAGGAGATTTTGGAACAAATCTCTTCTAATCGGAACTGACATAGTGAGCCACCTCCTGGATACAAAATAAAAGCTGAGATCACAAAGCAGCTTAATAATAACCTAACAAAGTGGTTAAATCATTTTGACAAAATGAATAAAGAAATAAATAAGTGAATTATAAATAATTGAATGAAAAAAGCTAGAAATGAATGATATAATGAATGACTACATATGCGATGATTAATTTCAATATGGGGGGTATTTTGTAGAGGTTTATTGTTCTATATTCTTTATCAATTATCCATTATCCGTTACGGTCAAATCATAATACACTACAAAGCCAAGAGGCCGAGACACTTGCTCCCAGCCAAGAGGCTGAGTCAAGGTCCTAGCCACAGGGCCAAGCAGCGATCAGTGCGATTGCACTGTTCCCGGAGGTACTGCAATACCGGGCCAATGCGTGGAGTGGACAGAGCAAGCTCTTATTCCATCTCCCAATTGCAAAAATCAACTACTGCAAGTTGCAAAGTAAGAGTCAACAGTGTAACCACATAAATGGGAGGGATTTTTAAAGGGTTATTGTTCTATTTTCGTTATTCATTATCCATTATCGGTCAGTTCATAATACGCTACAAAGCCTATGAGCCGGGACACTTACTCTCAGCCAAAAGGCCAAGCTAAGGTCCTGGCCCTGAAGCCTTGCTGCGATCATTTCACAAGTCAAAAACTATAGAAATGATCCCTAAGAGATACTACACTTGATCTTAGCCAAAAGGCCGAGAAGCGAGGTACCTTCATGATCATGGTATCTCCCCTGCCAGGTAAGTGAAGAGAAAATGGGGTTTTGGGGTTTTTAAGGGTTATTGTTCTATCTTTGTTATTCATTATCCATTATCCGTTATCGGTCAGTTCATAATACGAGTCTTGAAGGGAGGGATTTTTAAGGGTTATTGTTCTATCTTCGTTATTCATTATCCATTATCCGTTATCGGTCAGTTCATAATACGCTAGAAAGCCTAGGAGCCGGGACACTTACTCTCAGCCAAAAGGCCAAGCTAAGGTCCTAGCCCTAAAGCCTTGCTGCGATCATTGCGAATGCACCGTTCCCGGAGATACTGCAATACCGGGCCGATGCGTGAAGTGGACAGAGCAAGCTCTTAATCCATCTCCGGATTGCAAAAATCAAAGACGAAGTGCCTTTTTTCTTGCAGTCTGAATAAATAATTTAACCTCAGATATAAGGCTTTACAATTGAATTAACTCTTGGTTTAAATTTTTTAAAGTGGTTCAAGTCTTTAAATGAAGCAAGTCAACTTGTTTTTAAAGCTGCCTTGAACCTATTACATTAACATTAAATATATTCAGTGCTGTCAAATGATAAATATACCTCTTCTGTTTTACCTCAAGGGTTTAAAGACACATTATCCCTCTTGATTCCATTTTAAAGCTTGTTGAACTTCGCAGTGAAAGAAAGTCTAAAGAAAGCTGCTTTCACTTTAAAATAAACTTTGCTGCTTTAGCTCTTGAGGCTAAGCAACTTAAAAGATATGTGGTGCTTTCAAAAATCAAATGTTTAACTTTAGAGGTAATGTTTTAAATTCCAATCAACTCTTTATTTCACCTTTTAAAGATGATTTAACTTAGGAATTAATCCATAAATACATATAGCTTTGAAGCTGCTCTAACTTGTAAGCTAAATATTTATATCTGCTTGTATTGGTTGCTAAACGCATGAAAACTATAACCTTTTACAGCTCAAAACTCTAAAGAGATTGTGCGTTATTTAACGGTTCCTGGAGCTAAAACAAAAACAAAAAAAACTATTAAATAAAAACCATATTGATTGTAATAATACGCAAAACATTCAACATTTTTTAAAATACGCGTTGGTGTCAGGAAACGAACCAGGAAGCAGGAAGTCGGAACTCATATGCGTAGACGATCCGTCACTTTAATTAGGAAATAAAAGTTGTCCAACACACAAACGGACCAAAAACAAAACAAAACAGGTTTAAAGGCAATCAAAATTACAAACTAGGTATTACTCAGATCAAACAGGCATGAACAGGTCTTCAACAAGGTAAAGCAATGGTCTGGCAATGGGCAGTCCCAAAAGGAGCGTTTAAGTACTCCACAAGCAATCAGTTCAATGCGTCTCAGCCAGTGTCAAGGGGCGGGGTGCCTTGACAACCGTGCAGGACATGACAGTGGGTCAAGAAATTTCAATATATTTTAGAGAGAAGGATAACATTATCGTCCCCTATCTTGCAGCTAAGGGTACCCCCAAAAACTAAAAACCTAAAACGAGGCGGTTTTGTCCTTTTGAGTCTCCGTAGTTTGTACTCTTCCGTGGGCTAGTTTTCGGTTGCCCTACACATACATTTGGTAGTCAAATATTACACAGTGTCCCTTTAACTCTTGAGGTAAAGCAACTTAAAAGCTTTTTGGCGCTGTCAAACATTAAACGTAACTTTAGAGATAAAGCTTTAAAGCTTCATTAAGACTGTATGGAACCTTTTAAAGCTACTTCAAATTTTGTGTGAATCCATCTATAAATCCATTTGTGTTGTTGAAGTTTTAGAGCTCCCAAGCTAAATAGTTACACATGCTTGAATTGCTTGATTAAAGCATCATTGATTAAAGCTATAACTTTTTACACCGCTAATTAACTCTAACTGACACGTTGACTGTAACTCAAGAGTTGCAGCATCCTGAAAGCTTTACCTCAGAGTTACTTAGTTAGCGACTGCAGTATCGGCTGTCAAAGCCAATAAGCTTGATGAAGTGTGACCGTGTTTGTGAAAACCTTTAATTTAAGGTTCAGTTGAATTTGGCATTCATTTATTAATAAAGAGCCGTGTACTTGCGCCATCAACAGCAGTGAATTATTTATTGGCACAAACAACATTCGGAACTTTTCGACACGCCAGCATCAGCAGTCTTACCACGGGAATGTCAAACCGAGAGGACGGCTTCCCTATTGTAAAGGTCTCAAACTCCAATTTTGGGCGCGCCTAAGGAAGGAGGGTCTGGGATTTGTCGGGCCTAATTGGGTTTTGCACAAGAAAATCTTACATTGAAAAAAGTCCACTTTTCTCAAATATATTTAAAACTAATCTACACAAAATACGATCTAAAATATAAAAACCTTAAGGGTTATTATGAAAATTGATCAATCAATGGTAAATTAATCCATATTTTCCGTGGGCTGTACTTAGATTAAAGAGACAGCAGGTATTATTCTGCACCTCCTAAAACTAGAGAAAATCCTTTAAAAAAAAACATTTGTGATTTAAAATGAGACTCAACTCCAGGGAGCTCATATGATTGTCTGCCATCTTGTTACCCCTGCCGAGCCTGTATCTCACCAACGCCAGATCCGTTACCCATCACACTGGCGACCTGTAAGCCTAACTCCTGGGACACCACTACCTTCGCGACTGTTGTACTATCACAGAGACCTGGCTTAATCCGAGGATCCCCAGCCACTCTCTAAATTGCCTTCTTGCACTGAAAGGAGAAGCCCTCCAATTCTGTTATACTTTTGTATAATGACAATAAAGAGAATTCATTTAATTTAAATTCATTTATTTATATATATATATATATATATATATATATATATATATATATATATATATATATATATAATGGAAGCTAGAGCTCTTGTTGGTGATAGAAAGGAGCGGAGAGGTGTTGTGAAAGGATAGTGGGATTGTGGACGCGTTCTCAAGGATGGGCTGGGCACCCGTATGATGCGGCAGGGGTAAACCAGTGAAAGCTGTCGGGCCCTGCTGTTGAACAAAAGAGTGTTTTGTGTCACCCTGACCCGAATGACATGGCCGCTTTCTGGTGTCCCATTTCATCTGGAGGGAGGAAAGCATGACCAACTTGGGTGCCGAGGTGCCTAACTTGTTTGGGTGTTTGGGCAATTGGGTTGGCAATGTTTGTGTGTTTTTTTGCCATTTATTTCCCTTTTATTCTCTTTGTTATTGTATGTGTGTGTCTTGCTGTCGGTCACCCCTCTTGAGGGATATGACCAAGGTAGGTAGATAGATAGATAGATAGATAGATAGATAGATAGATATGGGCAGCACGGCAGCGCAGTGGTTAACACGTGTGCGGCACAGTTCTAAGGTCTTGGGAACCTCCTGTGTGGGTTCAAATCCAGCTACCAGCCAACCTGTGCGGAGTTTGTATGTTCTCCCCGTGCTTGCGTGGGTTTTCTCCGGGCACTCAGGTTTCCTCCCACTTTTCAGGTGGATTGGCCGGTCCAAATTGTCCCTAGGTGTCCATGAAAGAGCGAGTTGTCTGTCTCTGTGTGCCCTGCGATTGGCTGGCAACCAGTTCAGGGTGTCCCCTGCCCACTGCCCGATGATTGCTGGGATGGGCTCCAGCACCCCCGCGACCCTACTGAGGATAATTGGTGTAGCTAATGAGATGAGATGAGATTTTATATATATATATATATATTAAATATGTTTGTTTATTTATTTATTCCCCCGCTCATGAGGGGAATGCAATTCCCAAAGGTGCCTATAAAGTAAACTTCTTATATATTACATTTCTAGATGAATATTTCACAAAGCCCAATTAGCCATTTGAATTAGTCAAAAAGTGGAGCAATTTATCATTTTCAATGCCTGCTAATTATTTGGACAATAAAAGTTTCCCCAAAAACTTCACCAGTCAGTTGTTTGCAGGCAAAATTAATATTTGTGGTATGGCGCCACCAGCTGTTGTAGTAGTGTGAACACTCAACAAAAATATTTACTTCACATATAATTGACTCTGTGTTTCCGTACTGCATTGGTTAGCACATTCGCCCGAGATGCCAAAGGTCCCCGGTTTGAGACCAGGTGGAAACATATGCTAGCCTGGAGAGGGATGGGCACCACCAGGATGTATTTGCTGCTATGACCCTAGTAGTGAAGGATCCACCCAACCAATCATAATTGACTTAATGGGACTAAAGAAAAAAAAACATGGGAAATGTGTTTATGTTATCCTAAAGTTTATGCATTTTAATGGATGTCTCACGTCCAAATAATGGACATAGCATGTTTTGTGTGTAGTATGTGGTTGAATCCCTAATGCAATAACATAAAAAATACATTACACTGTACATGTTCTCACAACTTGGGAAATGTTTGACTACCAAGTGTTTACTTTTCAACGTTATCTCTTTGATTGAAAATACAAAAAGCATGAAAATGTACATAATATATACCTGCTGGCCATGAGAACTGAGGATGGGGTTTCAAACTCCATCACCATAATTGTCCCGCTGGCCACGAGTTTGAGACCCCTGCCCTATGAGAAGTGTCCTCTGACAACAGTACAGCGAGTCATCTTGGCATACCGATAGGCAAGGTAGCAACCAGATGAGGTCCCTAATCACAACACAGGTTCCCAGCCTTAATCATCCCCGTCAGATGCAGTCATTATGCTAGCATCTTCTTAATTAAAACATAGCCCGATAATAAGTCATTGTTTATCTTGCAGGGGCAGCATTTATATGCCTTTCATCACACATATTTTTCCATTCTTTGCCCTTGCCTTATTTCTCCTATGCTTTCAGCCCCTTCCCCTTATACTTTGCAGCCAGAAAGGCACTCTGGGCTTGAGGGAGACCTCAGATGACACCCAATTATCCAACGTCTGCTGATTGCACCAAAATGACTCTTGATGGACAGCTTTGATGTGTGGGAGACCTTCCCGCGAGGTGATCTGACGGCAGAAGGGGAGCGAGGAGCAAAGGGAGGGAAAAAACAGGGTAAGACTCTGCAAAATGTGAAGGACGCAGAGGGAAAAAAAATGATCGAGGTCAAAGTTCATTAGAGAGATTTCTTATAAAACTGCGATTTTTCAAATTCCTGTTTGAAATTTCTAGAGGACGACATCACTGTGTAGGAAGCCTATGTGGAAAATGGTAGCATGTTTGTGTTTTTTTTTTTTACCTGAAAGCTTTTATCTGGAAAGCGTCTGATGCAGCAGGAGACGACAGTGCAAGTACGCCTGCCCACTCGCCGGCATTCGTACTGAAGCCGACACCACAATAGAATTTAAATTGGGTGTGGACGGAGATGACCTTCCTCGGTGGGAAGGAGAACTAAAATGTATGCATATCCCATTTGTGTTTTGAAAAGAGAATAATGTTTAAATGGTTGGTCACATAAGGCACTATCTAAATTGAACTGTTAAAGTACTTTTGTAAATGGTACCTGATAAGTTAAATCTTGAGCAGACACTCAAGATAAAGAGAGAAGACAACAATGGATTTTGAACCTGCACAGAGGACACGGAGAGGAACCGTCTTATGAGGAATTCCATTCTAAGATTGCATCCATGAGGATTCAGATCTAGAATGCTGTGTCCTTTTTACAATGTAAAAAAAATTACGTTCCTTTTTATTATTGTATTTTTTCTGAATTTTTTATCTTATTTTTTTGTAATTATATTTCAGACGAAAAGTAGTACAATAAAATAAGAAAAAAGAAAACATAGTGAAATAGTAAAAATATCATTTAAAATTGACAAAAATATTGCCATCTTAAAATGATTTTGCTTTAAAGAATGATTATTTACTGTATTATTATTTTTTTAGTATATTTTTTTTTTATGCCTGCAAAGATTTCACTTTAAGATTTCACCAGTTCCTGCATTTTGTTCTAGATGTGTTTCTTGTGCTTGAGTTTTAGGTAACATCACTGGAAAAATCCTAATCCCTAGATTTTGATTGTCACAATGTATCATGACCATTTTCTCTAATTACAACACCCTGTGTTGGATATTTTTCTTTTAAAGGGACAGTGTGCTTTATAAAAACGAGTGCTAAAAAAATAATACAAACTACAGAGAATCAAAGTAAACAAAAAAGCCTCAAATTTTTGTCATTTTTTTGCCCAAGCATTTCACAATGTTTTTTTGTTTTGTTTTGTTTTTTGGACATACCTTTAGCAGCAAGTTGACGGACAATTTTGTCAGCTCCCTCATGTTATGTAAAATAAATGCAAATTTCTCAAACTACAAGTATTTTTTAAAATGTATGATTGTATAATAGTCAGTGTGTTTATGCTCTTTTTTTATTCAATCTTGTTTTTTAATGAATGGAGTTTCCTTTACCACTAAGAGGAGCTAGATTATACACACTGTCTCTTTAGAAATCAGTTACATTTTCACAAGGCGTGTTTTACCTACTCATGTTGCCTGGAATAATGAATGGAGCCCCAATTACGCAAAGCACCATGGCAACAGGAAAGCCGAAGGCATCGTTTTAGACTGCTCCAAAACTGTGGTTCTTATAAGTTCGCTTTTTCGTTCCTCTCTATTCATCCTGCCCACAAATTGATAAATGATGTACTCTATGTATATATATTAGTAATTTCATGAAGTAATGAATTTCCGCAAAACACTAAATTCACTTATATTTTTACTCCACCCACACATGTGAGGTTTGTGTCTGGTAAGACAAAGTCAGAATAAAAAAAAACAATCACTTTATTGAATGATCAAGAAAGCATTATATAAACTAGTACCGTAAATTCCGGACTATAGAGCGCACCTGATTATAAGCCGCACCCACCACATTTTAAGAGGAAAACCAATTTTGTACTTACACAAGCCGCACCTCTATATAATCCGCATGTGCCCACATTAAAAAAATGTAACCCAAACACAATATTAACCCAAACCCGACTTTAAGTCCCGTAATTGTAACTGATTATCCTTCATTAAAGTACACAGTCCAAAAATCACAGCCGGCAAAATAAACGGAAAATGATACCGGTACTTAAGGTTTGATGCAGACCTGCAGAGTCCGGGTCCCGTTGAAAGTAATCCAAGGAAAAACGTGTTTATTTCCAAAGGTAAGGGTGGGAAAAATATATATCCACTATTGTCCGCCGCGTCCACAAACACTCACCTTTACCAGTCCCCACTTCCCGTCACCCTGCGTTTGTAAATATATTACAAACATATACAGTTGCAAATACATATTATACATGGTTACACATATTTACAAAGAAAGACGGTACACCGAGAGAGTTTTCAAAGCTTTAATAATAATAATATAACTTTCATCCCAAACGGTGCCTGTGACAGGGCAGTTAATGGTAGCAACACGTTAGCAACACGCTCGCAACACAGTAAACGGGTCTGTTAAAAAAATCATACCGTACTTGTAAAAATCACGGTAAACCTTCCTCATCTTCCTCCTTAGAACTGAAGCCATCAAAGTCGTCTTCCTCAGTGTCGGAAAGAAACTTTGTCATATAGACATTGTTCCACGCTCCCTTATTCCAAAACGCGCTAGCAACACGCTCGCTCCTTCTTTATCGGACTGCTCGATTGCTTTTAGCTTGAAAGCTGCGTCATGTGCCTTTCTTTTTGCATTTTGCATGATGAGGGTATGTTTACGCTAATTTAATTTATGCACAAGCCAAGAAGTTGCAGTCTTCCTCGGCACATATATTCCACCGGTCTAAATCTTACCTATTGTACTCGGGTGCCGCTGGCGGCCGTTAGAAAAATTACATAAATTGGCCGCATCACTGAATAAGCTGCAGGGTTGAACGTTGGGGAAAAAAGTAGCAGCTTATAGTCCGGAATTTACGGTATATATTAGTAATTGCATGAAGTAATGAATATCCGCAAAACACTAAATTCACTTATATTTTTACTCCACCCACACATGTGAGGTTTGTCAGAATTTAAAAAAAACAATCACTTTATTGAAAGATCAAGAAAGCATTATATAAAGTATTTGTTTTATTTCATTTTCCTGCCTGAGCCTTTGAATGAAGTCTATGCACTGCACTTTTTGATAGATAATCCCCAATTTTGAAAAGAACTCCATGCAAAGAGAAACAATTACTTGATGGATGGTGTTGCTGTTAGCTTGCTAATAGTATCATTCTATTGTTAGTGGTTGAGGTGTGGGTCGAATCAGAATCCTTGGCCCTCACTATCGCCCTCTGCCGTGAGGCAAGGGAATTGCATGCCTTATTCCACAACTGTAGACGCTTAGTGCAAAAACATAAAACATACTGCTCTTTTTGAACAAAAGCATCGATAGATAGGCAATCCTCTATTATTAAAAAAAGACACAAACTAGTGGATGGTATGACTTGTTAGCTTGCTAATGCTATCACTTTTTGAGGCTAGAGAACTGCATGCCTAACTCACCACAGTTAAACTCTAACATACAATTTGTAATAATAATTTTCACATTGTTTTGGTCAAAGCACTCTATCAACCTATTTTATTTTAGACGCTCGGACATTTTAAGCTTTTGTGGGCCACATAAAATGATGTGGTGGGTTGTGGTTTTGCAAATAAACAAGCGGCCAATACCTTTGTAGCATCTTTTCTCCTGGTGGAGTGTCTGTAAAAGACCTAAAGCCCCTGCGATTGAGAACGTGCAGGTGTGTTGTGATGGAACAAATCCCCGACAAACACGGCAACGGCACTTAAAGACAAATATATCTCATATTTTGTTACGGGGATTTGGGGTCTGTGAGAAAATGTGAGTGGTGTGAAACAACCAGGCCACGGGAGCCTCCAAGGGACCAATTTCTGCCTGTTCCGGAGTCCGTGGCTTTCCCAGTTAAATTGAGGAGGCTTGTGAGACAACATCACAGGATGTGTGATTAAAGTAATTGGTGTGAATGTTAACATCCGGGCAAATGGCCTCGCGACCTCACTTTCTCACCTGACAGATGTTTGCTCACCTCACCCAACCACACAGAAATCAAAAAAGAATTGCAAAACCGGAGCATTAGGTTCTCAAGAGACCATAACTACGGCAACTCCAATCATTGACATTTTTCTTCCCTTAGTCTGAACTGCACACAAGGAGTGTAGGTTTGCATTGGTGGGGATATATTTTTGAATTGATTGGGGGGTACAAAACAATGATTGCTCAATATTGGTCCTCTACACCCATGCTGAAACTACGCCCATATCATTGCATATCACTGGAATACAAATTTTACTTCGACAAATAACAAAATATTTTCAACAAATCTGTCATTTTCGTTACATAGTGCATTATTATTGATTCATTTTAAGTCAAGTCAAGTCATTTTTATTTGTATAGCCCTTAATCACAAATAGTCTCAAAGGGCTTCACAAGTTATTACATATAAGAAGTTTAGGTTATTCATATGCTAGGCAGCAGATCGGATCTCAGGGGGAAGAGCATTCCACAGCACCGGTGCCCGGATGGAGAACGCTCTCGAACCAGCGGAACACTTCTTGGCTCTTGGGATCACCAGGAGACCGGCGCTCTCAGAACGAAGACTTCGGGCCGGGACATAGGGGGAAATCAGATCTGAAAGATATGAGGGGGAAAGTCCATGTATGATTTTATTTTGTCCTTTTATGCTATTTTTTTTCAAGCAGTATGTTGAGTGCTCCGCAGGAAACTGTCCAATTTTACCTTTGTAAAAAAGCATGCCATGTCAAGACCAGAACGGAGACAGGACCCACTTGCGTTGCGTTTCTCACAAGTTTTATTGGAAGAAAAAGAAAGGGTTGCACCCATAATCCGGTGATAGCTGGGGCGGCAGTAGCTCAGGAGGTAGAGCGATCGTTTTAGGATTAAGGGATCCCAGTTCGAATCCCGGCTTGTCCGTGTTACATGCCGAAGTGTCCTTGGGTAAGACACTGAAACCCCAATACCCCCAATAAGCAGGTTAGCGCCTTACATGGCTGCACAGATCACGGCCGCTATTGGGAAATGTGAAGCACAATTTAAAGCGCTTTGGGAAGTCATTGACTTGAAAAGCGCTATATAAATGCAGATCATTTCATTTTATTTCAAGGGGGAAGTAAATCGTTCTGAACGCGGGGAGTGATGGCGGTGCTGGGAACGGAAAAACGGGTCAGTAACCGGGACAGGAGAGCAAAAACGTGGTCGGGGTCGAAAGCGAGTCGGAAGCCAGGAAAGGAGGGTAGACGTGGTCAAGGCCAAAAAATAAGCCGAAAGCCGGGATGGGAGAGTAGACGTGGTCAGGATCAAAAACAGGTCGAACTCGGTAAACAGACAGGAGCAAAAACAGGTGGGAATCAGGGTTGAAAAAGGCTTGCTTAACTGAGGTTCGCAGACGGACTGACAACAGGGGACAGATAGGAGTGGGTTTAAATAGGGACAGAGAGCCAATCAGAGTCCGAGGCAGTTGGCGCCAAAGGAGCGGGCACAGGTGCATCACATCGGTAATCATGACATGCCATTGTTTATTATCTTTGTTTTGTTCCATTGATCAGACGAGTAACTGTAATATTAATCCATATCAGTGGGTGGAAGCAGATCACTATTTGAATACATTTTATATACTTATTATCTGCTCATGAGGTAGCAGAGTATATTTGTTTTTTTTTTTTGTTTGATGAAGCTGTTTAAGATTGAGATACCTATTTCTATTCAATCGCTTATGATTGATGCCCACCGTATAGTTTTCTTTTTTTGTACTTTTCCGACTGCCAGGCTGGTGGTGATACGATGGCGTAGGATGTTTGAGATGAGTAAGCGGACCAGCGTCTGGACCCAAAGCATGTGAACATCTGCATTGACCAGCCAGTAGAGATGGGTAGGTGCGTCTTTTTTTTCATGGACTTTTTGAACAATTTTATAGGCTCGGGGTTGCTTTCATGGACTTTCTGGCCAAATTTTTACATGAGGGAGCTGACATGATTCTCCGACATCTTGCTGCTAAAGGTACGTCCACAATACAAAAAAAAAAAAGAAACATTGTGAAATATAGGGGCTTTTTTGTTTACTTTGAGTCTCCGTAGTTCTTTTAGCACTCATATACACTTGATCTTTTTATTATATTTTTAATCAAATTCCTGAAAAGGAGATTGCATAGGATGTCAGTTTGTTATCGATACTCTAACGTTCATTTATTTATTTGTTTTTTAGTTCATGACCACTAATTCTTATTTTTGGAACTGTTTTAAGTAAATCCGTGAAGTAGTGAAAAGTAAACTGTGTTATGGCAAGGGATATAATGTACACAAAAAAGATAATAATTTGTTCAAATCAGTCACTTTTTATTGTACGTAGCTTGTTTTAATTATTATTTGCATTATTTGTACAATGATTAATGCGAATTCTAATTCTTGTTTTGCTATATTATTTTCTGGATAATTGTAATCTGTATTTTTTGTACTGTGGGGCTGCATGCACACTTTAAAGAGATTTCTAAAATATAGTAAGACAAAAAATCTGGCATCAGCATGAAAAAAATTATGACTTCTTATTTGACTACATTTTTTCACTTGTTTTTTTTTCAAAGTGACCTAATTTTGTTATGGGGTTACAACCACAGAGAATATGTTTTGTTTAAAATCGTAAAGTAAGAAAAATAATACCTGGAAAGGAGCAAACTGACAAGAAAATGTAACTCGGAATGCAAATTGTTCTTATTTTACTATATATATTCAACTGGATTCTTTTCCAGCGAAAAAATCTAAAACACATTCCTGATTTTGAGTTTCTCGATGGTGGCCTGGAGCATCTGGTGAATTATTTGCTTCATGGCCACAGATCGAGCTCCAGCACAGCAGACATGCTCAACAACTACGGGATAAAGGAACTTAAATCCTGTTGTACAAGACCGTTGAAGTGGGAAATTGCTATTAACATCAGGTCGGGGGGAAGATTTATCATCAGACTGAGACTTCAGCAAACATTCATTTTAGCATCAGGGCGGCCATCTTTATCTTGTCCTCTTTAACATTGCCTCGTACATTTCGGGTTTACATGCGCTCAAAATGCTTTTATTCACCACCGTTTGTACCTAAAAGTAGTCGGTCAAAGAAGGAATCGAGATAAGTGTTAGGCACGTTACTTTAAAAACGTAATTAATTAACGTTACTCACTAGGTCTTCCAAAAAGTAACTGAGTTCGTAACTGAAATACTCTATAGTAAAGGTAACTTGTCATGTCCTGCACGGCTGTCATAGCGGCCAGCTGGCCCCGCCCCTTGACACCGGCTGAGACGCATTGGGCTGATTGCTCTTGGAGTACTTAAGCGCGCTCCTTGGTACTGTGCGTGGCTGGAACGTTTGTTAAACCTGGTTAAACTCTGTGAGACTTCTGTTAAAACCTGCTAAACGCCTAGTCTGTGAATCTGCCCATATTTGATCCTGTTTTGTTTTTGGTCTGATCCGTTTGTTTTTGACAACTTTTCTTTTGTTTGGATTTCTAATCCACTCCGCGACCATCGATCCCCGGATCGAGTGTGCCCACCCTCCTCATCCTTCCCCCAATAAATTGTGAGTACGTCTACGCGAATGGGTCCTTTTTTCCTGTTTTCCGCTCCGCTTCGGGACATAACTAGTTACAACGGAAAGTATTACTTTAAAAATAAGTATTCAAAGTCAAAGGATTTGAAATACTAAGCAAATAAAAACACTTCAATAACTTGGCTCAATAAATAGAGCTGTACCAAACAGCTCTACAGGTTGTTTTTGTTTCTTTAAACCCTACACTACCACTTAGTAAGTAACATAATGCACAGAATAACTTAAAAAGGGGGCGAAACAAAGAAAAATAGACAAAAAAGGGAAAAAGAAACAAAAAATAGAATAACATAAGGAAAAAAGAGATAAAAGAAGAAAAAAGAAGAATTTATCATTTTTACATAAACACATTAACACTGAAAAATATAACTCGGTCAACAACACGGGAAGAAAATGCATATTGACTATAAACAAGAAGATAAAAGTTGTCTCGGAGAAAACAAGATATGTGGGGAGCAGGTTCCCTTCGTTCGATTTGAGACGTTTCGTTCGTGAATGACACAAGTGTCAACTATAGCACTTCCATTTTTTACAAATGAGCCCTCATTCGCTTTTTCTTTGGGCGAACTAGTAAATACTATGTTCGTAATCGCTATCCAACTAGTCCCTATCTTGAATGGTGACGTAATTCAAAAAGACTAGTTGTAAACAAAAGTGTCTACATCGAAAGTAACGCAACGCTTTTGACTGTCAGTAACGGCAACGACGTAACGGCGAAACAAATAATTAGTCGGATTACCCCGTTCCTGAATTGCACTATTTCCAGCATTGATTACAAGCAAACCCATTGCAAGGCCCCGATAATCAAAATAAACTAACCCTGAAATTACAAAGATTATTCTGTCAGCGTTTCCACTTCCTTCCATTATGCTGCCCACAGTTGAAAAGAAAGTCCATAATCCAGCTGCAGATGGAGAAGGAGAGGTCCAGGTGGGAGAGTTTCTCCAGCAGGAGCTCCAGGATGATTGTTTTGAACGCACAGCTTAAGTACAGAAGAACATCTTGACGTAGCTCCAGGTTTCTCCACATGGCGCACCGCAGTATGAAGGGGCAGTGTTTATTGTGTCTTTAGTGGAGCAGTTTGCCCTGTAGTCATACTGATGAAGGTCCAGTGAGGGATGTGATGGAACACCTACCCCTCAAAGCCCTTCATGACTACAGGCAAGTGTGACAGGCCTGTAGTTACTCAGGCTGAACAGCATTAATTATTTTGGAATGTTAATGCTGGTAGCTGGTAGCCATTTTGTTACTGATGGTATTGTTTTGTGCCTGATACTAGAATTGATACCTGATGCCAGCACCAACAGTACACAGTGCAGATGGACAATTGACCAAAAATGGTAAGAGTTAAAGACTTTTCATTGGTAAATTATCTAAATACCTGTATGACATATGCCCATTGATACGAAAAGTGCTTACAATGAAAAAAATATATGTCTAAAACACAACAAAGTTATTGAGAAAAATTTAACATTAATGATTTTGTGAAACATTCTACATTTGTATCCCTGTTGTATTGGAGAACCCCCTTATAAACCCTCCCTGATTTCTCTATGGAAGTTTATGTTGATCAAATTAAAATGTAGACGTTGCTTTGTCAAGGTAGTTCTTTAGCACGCTAAATGTTGCCGCTTTTTGGGGGGTGGATGATTGAAAGCCACCCCCCTACCCTCACCCAGCTCTCCACTCCTTGCCATCTGCCTCTCCCTCCTGTCACAGTGGCAAACCGCTGGGGTGGAAAATTGTGTCTTGTCATTTAATTCATTTAAGAAGAATGTTTTGCCTCCACAGAATTAATCTTTTTTTTCTGCTCAAGTTCAATGCTCAGCAAAATAAAAGCATGGTCTCTGCATTTTGACTCTATGCAGATGGGTTTACACATTGAGCCCCCTTAAAAAACAATGGACATGGTTCTCTGGAGTGTGTGTTACTATTTTGAGCCTATAGATTATCGCAACCAATGTATACTAAATTCCTTGTGTATTTCTATTAGGAGTACCGATACTAGGTTTCAAATACAAATTCCATGTGCATTTATACTAGGAGCACAGATACGAGGTATCAAATACAAATTCCTTGTCCATTTATCTTAGGAATACGGATACCAGGTATCAATATCAGGACTTTTAACTGCCTTAATTTAAAGTGCAAGTACTGGAAGTGAAGACCTATACCAGTATCAGATGTCCTCTGGTGGCAGTGTTAAAATAATGAATTATAAAGTAGTGTGTTTTTTATTGTTATTGATCTTAAGCAGTATTAAAAAGTATTATTTGGGGATTTTGGCCTGTATCTAAAAAACAACCGTTTTTCAGGTTAGGGTGTATGGGTTGGTATCAGTACCTTGAAGTGGTATCAAAGACGATTTAAGAGTTTAGTATTGTATATGCAGATTAGTGATGTCGATTCAAACAAAATAAAGGACACAAACAATCCTTATGTTTAAAAAGAAATGAAATGTTTTAAATAACGTATCAAAATTGAGGCTTTCTGTTTTGTTTTGTGACATGACATAATTTCACAAATCAGTTAAGCTACCCAGTGCTTAGCACATGTGCGGCACAGTTCTGAGGTCATGGGATAAAACTTTCCCGTGTGGAGTTTGCATGTTCTCTTCCATGGGTTTTCTCCAGGAACTCAAACGCCCACATTTCAAAAACATGCATGTCAGGTTTATTGGCCGGTCTAAATTGTCCCTAGGTGTGAATGAGCGAGTGAGCTGTCTGTCTCTGTGTTCCCTGCAAGTGGCTGGCAACCAATTCAGGGTGTCCCCTGCCCTCTGTCCGAAGATAGCTTGGATGCGCTCCAGCACCCCTGCGACCCTACTGAGGATAAGCAGTGCAGATAATGGATGGATGGACGGTTAAGCTACTAGCATGAGGCCAATTAGATACAATCCTTAAAACAGATTTTGATTCCGTTTGAAAACAGTATCAGAATTGCTTTATACGGTGCTAGTCTATTTATTTCAAGGTTCAAAAGAAACATTGGATATTTGTTGCTGTTGAGTCTGAAGTACATCTTAGACGATAATCATAAAAAAGCACAATATGTATTAACAAACAACTTTATTTTCATATACCTAAAAGTTAATTCTGTTTTTAATATTGGACACCTGCAAAAAAAATTGCAAAGGATGCCATTTTGTCATTTTGACTATTATTGCGCATTGTTGTTCCTTGTTTTGAATATTATGCACAGTTCACGTTATTGTCCTCTCGGCCAATTATGAAGCTGTTCTTTGACTCTTACACCTTTTAGGGCGGATATGCTTTTGTAACCTAGGAAGTTTAATAAAAACAAAGTGTTCAGGGGAAGGTAATCAAATTACAGGTATGGTTCAGAAAAAATAAGGATTATACATTTTTTTAAAAGCATGTTTATGTTGCACACTACAAGGGACAATAGTAATGTCCAAGGTGCGTTAGTTTCAAATATCATTCTTTTCCCCGTTCACATTAGCTTTGTTCACATTTGGTTACTTGTCAGTTTTCTGCTCTCTCTCTCAGGAATTCCCCCCAGTCTCTCCTCTACCCGCGGAGCTGCCCAAGGTACCTGACTACAGAACATTACAAAACATTATGATCAGGAAAATTGTAAAATGAACAGAAATGCGCCATGTGATTAAAGTGCAACTAAAGAGACGACATCAACAAACAAGTATGAACAAATGAAATAGTAAGAAATTAAATGATGAATTAATTTAATTTTTGGCAGCATGTACGCTCTTACACAGCATCCTTTGAAGCATCCATTCATTCAGTCCATGCACTCATTCGCATGTGTCTTACATTTACCTATAAATAATGCACTCATAGATGAATAGTGTCCATCATAATTTCAATTACTGACACCAGAGTGTCAGAGAGAGATGACAAGGGGTCCCAGCGTGTGTTGGGGATTTAGAGAGTGAACACTTCATGTGTTTAAAACAATATTGAGTTCTTGATGTGCTCTGAATGTGAACTTAAACTGTCACAAGGTCTCTGACTTGGGGTGGAAAAAATATCGAAGTGACTCAGGAATACCTTTAAGGAAGCTGGCTCGGGTGGACTGTTGTGGGAAAATCAGAGAACCGGAGAAGGAGATGGTGTGGTGGGTCTTGGAGTGATGAAACGGGAACGTGGAAGGCGAAAGCTTGTCGTTTTGGAGAGTGAAATGCTTTAGAAATCTATACGAATAACAAAGTGAGGAGGGAGTCTGCGGTATTTATAGCAGAGCTGATTGTCTGACTGAAAACAGATCAGGAGTAGAAACGTAAAGAGGATTGAAAAATGGAATGAAGCTGCCATGTTTTGCGGAAAAAAGGGACTGCAACCATGACAAAGACAAATCATATACTATCCGCATTGTAAAAATAAGGTTTATTTTTGTCTAATTATTCATACTACATAGTTAGAATCTGAGCACTTTTTGTAGGACTGCAAGCAACTACCTGACCTTGGTTTCCTTTTATTCTTTTTCAAAGTTACATTGTCCATTTATCTTAAATACAATTTGGAAATGTGATCTATATTTAGTTTATTTTGTCTTTTATTAGCATATTTGTTATTGAAAGAAGGCAGCACAGCGGCTGAGTGGTTGGAGCGTCTGCGGCACAGTTCTGAGGTTATGAGATCAAACCTTCCTGTGTGGAGTTTGCATGTTCTGCCTGTACCTATGTGGGTTTCTTCAGGGAACTCCGGTTTCCTCCCACATTCCAAAGACAAATTGTCCCTAGGGATGAAGGAGCAAGTGAGTTGTCTCTCTCTCTCTCTCTGTGCCCTGCGACTGGCTGGCAACCAGTTCAGGGTGTCCCCTGCCAACTGCCTGAAGATAGTTGAGATGGTCTTCAGTACCCCCGTGGCCCTACTGAGGATAAGCGGTGCAGATATTGGATGGATGGTATTGAAGGTCAAAAGTAATCAAAATTACGGTACTTTTTCCTGCACTATAAGGCGCACCAGGTTATAAGGTGCACCCCCCAAAATTGTTTTTTTTGCCCTATATTTTCCAAACATAAGGCGCACTGGACTATAAGGCGATACAGCGGGAACGTCAACAAAACAGTCAGATAGTTCAGTCAAACTTATTAACCCCTTAAATTCCGACGCCTCGCAAAGAAGCAAATACTTGTCTCAGACATGTACCGACCCAGTGACTGTACTATGTCACCAATCACTCATATGCGTCATTCCAAATAACATTAGGAAAGTTAAACTCTTGGGATTCAAGAAAAGCCAACCATTTCTTAGTTTCTATTTTCTTTTTTGTTGGCAACTGTGTGCACAGCAATGTAAGACTTTCGTTGTGCAGGGAAATGTGGTTCTTTACTGTGAATATGACAATAAACACTTTGAATTGAATTGAATTTAAAGATAGACTCATCACAGAAACATCAAAATCAGTCTGAAACGAGATACTGGGAAAATATAAATCCGGGGTACCTCACCAAAGCCATCACATTCAATAATAATACGCAACCATGGTCCTCTTACATCCGTAAGTATAGTAAATACAACCGTGTAAAATATTTACAGATGCTGCTGGACCTACGAACAATCAATCGTAAGTTAAATTTGTTCGTAAGTTGCTTCAGTGCTATATTTTGTAAGTTTATGGCTTATATAAGTATGTTTAGGGCTTGTATAAGTAACCTGTATTGTTTTGTACTAAACAATAAACATTTCATAAAATAATATGCTCTATAAAGATGAATCAAGTTAATTTTATTTTACTTTTGGAAGATACGCTTCAAGAGGTTCTCCTCTGTGGTAAAAATTGGCCCAAAAAAAGCTTTCCGACCATTTTCTCAACTGCATCTTGCTTTCTTATTCCACCTTCATTTCAAAAGAAACTACTCGCCTCTTCTTTACACTTTACACCAACCATATTGAATGGATGCACGAGATATTAAACAATCAAAACATCAAAGTTATCAGCGCACTAGCGAAATAGTACACGTTGTTATGATTACACACGAGCCAGGAAGTAGAAGGCGGATTTCTTCTTCGGCTTGAATGCTGGGTGACCTCTCACAGGTCACGCAGCCATGCAGCGGGAAGAAGCACTATAGCACCGTCCTCAACTTGGATAAAGGTGCACTCAATACAAAAACAATCTTCCAGCAATGTCCAGTTATTTTTCGACATCCCGAAAAAAATGATCATATCTGCTGGAATCTGTAAGTCAAATGTACGTAAGTCGGGAGGCTACTGTACACCAAAACACGCAATGATGCCGACAAACAAAAAAAAATCTGCCGAGAAAAATCTCTGTAACGATGGACGTTGCTTGTTGCTAGCTATCCGTTTAGCCACATCATTCCTGTTTACAAATACAGACTAGTAAAAAATGTTTTCTCCAGGCCGTAGAGCAACCAAACCGTGATTCACATTTTTTTCGGTCAATTGCAGGATTTGTTTTGCCCCGCTTTAGCTTATGCGAGCCTATTGATGCCTCTGAATAACTTTAGCCAATAGTGACGAACAGCGCTCGATTGATGATTGACACAGTGGTTAGGAAATGAAACACAGGTGTATATGTAACGGGTGTAATAATAACTTTTATTTTATTGAAATTCCTGCTAAAATATGTGTATAGTTTTTGGTAAATGTCCTGCAATGCTGAGTCCAACAGTGCCATCTGCTGGTATGGGGTGGGGTTTGGTTTTGGCTTCTAACATGTGACCAGGAGGCGGGGTTTGTTGTCAGTTTTACCAGAGTACTACAAAGAGATCAAAGAGATCAAACCCAGCAGAAAAAGCTAATGTTGTGACTCATCCATTTGCAGAAACTGTAATAATAAAAACCTCATCATCCAGTCCAGCGTGAATGTGGATCTTTGGTGGGACACGTACACCGCGGTTACATTGGTGCCGTGACCCGTGACTTCATTCAAACTCTCCGAACCGAGGACTGTCCTACCTGCCACATCGTTTCATGAAGTCATCAGCTCACAGTATTTAAAATTGCTATACAGTGACGTGTTACTCAGGCTACTGATTTATTTTGTGATTTTGACTCATTTACATATTCGAAACATGTTTAATCAGAGCACGAGTGACATTTCTGAGGGTGTAGCTGATCAGATGAAAAATATCATTCAGGAGATAGGACATAAATTGGCTGATAGCATATTCTCAAATATTCAGTCACATAATATAGTAGCTCCTAACACTGCTGCCACACAAGATGTAGCAAACAGATTGAGTCAGGTGGTTACGCAGAGAAAGGTTAAGGAACCGCCGTCATTTATTGGGGATGGCTCAGACTCAATAACAATACATGAGTGGGAAGATCTAATGAGGACATTTATTAAAAGGAGTAATGGAGACTTGAAGAGCAAGCAGAGGAAATCCTTATACATTTGAGAGGAAAAGCTAAAGATGTAGTTAGGTTTGGCGTTAGAAACAGTAATATAGACGTCTATACCCGCCCTGACGTGATTTATAGTCTTCTCAGGAAATACTTTAGCTGTACCAAGTACTCTGCTGTCCCTTTAGCTGACTTTTATTCAACTTTGCCCAAAGACCAGGAAGACCCCTATGACTACTGGCTGAGACTAAACAGAGCAGCTGACCTTGCCTCTGAGTGCTTGAGTGAGCAGGGCAAAAGATTTGACAACCCTGAAATAGAGGTTACTCGCATGTTTATTAGAAACTGCCCATGCAAGGAACTGGCACTCACTTACAGATCAAAAACCATCGAAAAGTGGTCAGCATTTGAGGTACTAGAGGTGCTGAATGAATACCACGCTGAGAAGAGCTACAAAGCAAATTCCCTACAACAACCTGCGAATAGAGCGGAAATTGCAGTACACAAAGCTGAGGTGAACCATGGTCCAACCCTCGTGCACGAGCCACCTCAGACTTCGAGCCCACAGTATGTCTCTCTAACGGACGTTATTAGTATGTTGGAGAAAGTTCTGATACGTGTTACCTCGAACCAGTTTCAAGAGAGAGGGGGAGCTCCAACCAGGCGACCTGGAGCCAGAATCAATGGTTTCACTGCCAAGCCATGTATCATTTGCAAAGAGGTCGAACACAGTGCTCTCTCTCATTGCCGAGACAAAAACCTTTGCTTTCACTGCCATGCCCCAGGGCATTCTCGACGTGATTGTCCAGTGACGAAAGTTGTCCCGCTGCCTCAGGGAAACTAACTGATCTGCGCTTAGGGGAGAACAGTGCAGATCAACTGAGTATACCTCCCACCACTAATGTGAAGCCTGACATGCAAGATAATAAATCAATTTATGAGATGTATAGCAACAAGATACCTCCATCGAAGAAGCTGATCTTTCAGGGGTTTCAGAGAATAGCGGAGACTGACGAACTGTTTTACACACGCGTACTTGTGCAAGAAGGCCCCACTTTCAGAGCGCTGTTGGACAGTGGGTCGATGGCTTGTACAGTAAGTGAGGACACGGCTAAGTCCCTCCTGCAGCAATTCCCTGATATGATGAGTTACACGGCCGATGATTATGTCATTGTAGGCTGCGGTGGACACCAAGTTTCTCCCAGAGATATGTACGACATTCACGTCACAGTTTACGGGTGCCAAATGATAATACCAGTAATGGTGGTGCCAGGCCAGACAGAACAGATGATCCTTGGCAGCAATGCCATCAAATATATTTTGACTCAATTGAAAAGTACTGATGGCTATTGGAGATTAGTTTCCACTCCTGACAACGGTCTGTCCGATAACCACAGTCAATTCCTGTCAATGCTTTCCAACACAGAGAGATGGAGAGGTGATTGCATTCCAGACAAGGTAGGGACAGTAAAGATCAAGAGTTGCGTGACGCTGAATCCACGGACCGAGTACGTTATTTGGGGCAAGTTACCTGAGTTGGCCGGGGCATCAGCGGGCAGCACAGTGGTCGTTGAGCCAACCCAATCTAAGGCTGCGCCCAGACAAGTCCTTGTCGGACGAGTTGTTACTCCACTCTGGGGAGATGGATGGGTGCCTGTTAAAGTCTTTAATCCCACGGACAGAGTTGTGGTGCTGAGAAGAAACAGGAAAATTGCAGATGTGTCTCCTTGTATCGCAGCGGAAGACCTGCCCAATGCAGAGGAGGTCAAGTGCAACGTGCAGAGTGTACAGAGCAAAGAGGTCCGACCCAGGTCAGAAGAGGACATGATGCGTGCATTGGAAGCTCTGGGACTGCAAGACATTGACCTGAAGTCATGTGAGGTTTCGCTGCAGTGTAAAGACAAGCTCCTTCATATCATCGAACAATTCGAGTCAATCTTTTCTCGCCATAAGATGGACTGTGGAGAGGCCAAAGAGTTTGTACATCGTATCCACCTTGTTGATGATAAGCCGTTCCGTCTACCCTACAGACGTATACCACCAAGTCAGTATGAAAAACTGAGGACGACTCTGAACGAGATGGAAGAGAAAGGAATTATTCAGAAGTCGACTAGCGACTATGCATCTGCGCTTGTTCTCATATGGAAGCGGAATGGAGAACTAAGGGTATGTACTGATTTCAGAAGGCTTAATGCAAGAACCATAAAGGATGCCTACCCACTACCGCATCAAGCTGATGCTTTGGCCGCACTTGGGGGAAATGCCTTTTTCTCCACAATGGATCTGACGTCAGGCTACTACAATGTCCCCTTGCACCCTGACGACAAAAAGTACACGGCATTCTCCTCACCATTCGGCCTTCACGAGTACAACCGGCTCCCTCAGGGACTTTGCAACAGCAGTGTTGATACATCCAGTCGAGGAAGTCAGCACATCCCCGAACAATATGTTGACCATACTTCAAGTGACAATACGGAAAGCCCATCACAGTGCTCTGAAAACATGATCCCTTTGGGTATGGGTCTCCCAGACGAGACCCCATTGAACCCTGACCATCCGGACGCAGACTCCCCTGATACTGACTGTTTAGACTTGACTGTCCCAGACCTTCAAGCTCAGGTTAATTGTGCTCAACCTCACCGTTATGGTCTTAGGGTCCGCCAGTCCATCAGGCCTCCTAGTCGTCTAATTTGTCAGATGAATGACCAGTTGGTAGGTGACAATCCTCTGTCTGCAATATCTGCTAGTTCCTAATTTAAGTTCAGTAGAGATACACTTTCAGTTTAAGTAACAAAGCTTGAGTAAGAAACAAGAATTGTGCCTATGTGAGCACTTACAACTACAGGAACAATGTTTGATATTTCAGAGATGTAACAGGCATCTTTGAGTCTGTGCTTAGATAGGAGTTTGATCGCCTCCTTTCTTTTCACACTCCTTTTTTGGGAGAGTTTTAGAACTGACATGCACTTCAGTTTGTTCCTTGTAATACTGTACCAGTTTTCGTGTCTTTTTCATCAGTATTTGCCGTTTGGCTGTGATTTTTTTTTTTCTGTTTAGTGTAGCACTCCCATATTTAGCAGAATTTCAGGGGGGTGTATGTAACGGGTGTAATAATAACTTTTATTTTATTGAAATTCCTGCTAAAATATGTGTATAGTTTTTGGTAAATGTCCTGCAATGCTGAGTCCAACAGTGCCATCTGCTGGTATGGGGTGGGGTTTGGTTTTGGCTTCTAACATGTGACCAGGAGGCGGGGTTTGTTGTCAGTTTTACCAGAGTACTACAAAGAGATCAAAGAGATCAAACCCAGCAGAAAAAGCTAATGTTGTGACTCATCCATTTGCAGAAACTGTAATAATAAAAACCTCATCATCCAGTCCAGCGTGAATGTGGATCTTTGGTGGGACACGTACACCGCGGTTACATATATATATCCCAGCATACACCGTAGACTACTTCACCTATGGGGGAAAAATCAGGTCAGCGGCTTAGGGAATTAGTTACAGGACCTTCCGACTCAATATTGATCCATACATGAGGCCCACTGTATTTCAAGGCGCAGCGTCAGCTTCTGAAAAAAATAAAGGCTCGTAGGTGCTCCTTCTTGTGCGGAAAATATGGTGATCAAGTCACATTACTTTTATATTACTGTATTTGGATTACATTACTGATTAGATTTTCCAATAGGTAATTAGTAACTGTATTGGACTACATTTTTCGA
This sequence comes from Urocampus carinirostris, assembly GCF_059441175.1. Taxonomy (NCBI): domain Eukaryota; kingdom Metazoa; phylum Chordata; class Actinopteri; order Syngnathiformes; family Syngnathidae; genus Urocampus; species Urocampus carinirostris. The sequence goes on from NC_142350.1 coordinate 33,704,612, forward strand.
GCAACCCTCCCAACCATGTATAATGGAAGTATATATGTATGTTTGTTTATTCATGAATTACCAGACATGGGGACTTGAGACTTAGTGACTTGGACTCGAGTCGACTCGAGTCGCTGTTTTTATGACTTGTGACTTGACTTGGACTTGGCAATCTAAGACTCGGGACTTGACTTGTGACTTGACTTGCCCAAGAAAAAAATACTTGGGACTTACTTGGGACTTGAAGGTGAAGACTTGAGACTTACTTGAGACTTGCACATGTGTGACTTGGTCCCATGTCTGTGAATTACCGTCAACAACTTTAATGCCAATTCTGAAGTCATGAGTTCAAATCTAGCAGGTAAGTTGTCTGTCTCTGTGTGCCATGTGACAGGCTGCACACCAGTTATGGGTATCCTCTGCCCACTACCCGAAGATAGCTGAGATGGGATCCCACACCCCCGCGTCCCCACTAAGGAAAAGCGGTGCAGATAATGGATGAATGGGTGGACTTATATGCAGTTTTTGAAAAAGGTGAGAAACTGAAAAATGATTTCATATCCTGAGGCTGTTCAACAAGCTTGACCGAGTCGTGGGAGGCTCAAGCGTGAAAGGCCAATCAATGTCAACCCAAAGCGCAACATCCCTGACTGCCAATCAAGCCGATTTTGTCCCTAGCAGCCTCATTAAACCCAATGCATTTGAGTCGGAAGTCCGTTTTCTACCAGTGGTCAATTTGTATGCAAACTCATGAAAGGCACGCTTTCATTGAAAACATATCAACGCAGTAGGCAGCATTAAAGCATCAAAGCTCAGATGGATAGGGTGAGCTAGGGAGTCTGTGAAAAAGGGTTACACTTATTAACCTTTCGGAAATGGCTTGTGAGTTGAGTCTTTATTGATGACCTGGGTTATGAAGTCACAATCATTTCTCGCCCAGGCCCAAATTAAAGGTTAAACTATTCATATTAATTGCACTTCAAGGTTTCTTATCGGCAGATTTAAGCTGGAGCTGTGCAAAGATTGCAGTGAATTAGCAAGGATAGCACAGAGCTAGAAACTACTGTAGATAGACAGGGACTACAGAATGGTCCTGCTTTTAGAACAAATGTCAATCTGATCTTTTTACAAGCGACACCAGATTTTAGGGCACAGGATTAACACCTGTCGCCAACTGCCTGCGGAACTTGACATCGATGTCTTTGGCTGCGGAATGCCATTTACGCCATGCCAACACACACCTGAAGTCGTTTTCAGCTCTACTGCAATTTATTTACTTCTTCTTCTGATCAAATAACCATTCAAGATGGAGACCACCGGAGCGATCACAAAAAAGAGACACATATGTAGTACTACATCAAAGGAAAACACAAATGGGGGCTAAAAGGTGAGCCTTTTTTTCTAGACGACGGTGCCAGGGAAACTATACTGTGGAGAATAGTGCCAAATTTCAACACAGATGATTTTGAGTCTTTTCTCTTTGTTTTGTAGTTGGTGCTTTCCGTGGTAGGGACCAAATAGCATTCACTTGTCATTGATCCTTGAGAATAAAGGAAACTTCAGCGGCCTGACAATGACTCAAATGATACAGAAAGAGAACAGAAGCGTTTTTTGATATGTAACTTCAATTTGGTGAACTTGGATGTATTAATCGAGGACTTCTCGGTGAAATAGTTGTAATATTGTGAGTATGTAGTCAAGATTGAATAAAGTACCTTCAAACCCCCCATTTTGCTCATCCTATGTATTTTATGAATAATGTGTCAAAACATCCACTAATTTCTCGTCTGGAAAGTTGTCATAAATGTTTTCGGATGTCACCGCAGTGATTTTTATTTAGAGTGAATGCGTCGTGGTAAAGGGCACTCGACGTTCTCCTCTGGGCCCTTGAGGAACTTGGCAATTTGAGACAAAATGATCATATATGTTTGATACTCTGCACTAATGGCACTGTGACATTTAACGGAATATGTGATTAATTATACAATTTAATTAGACATCTATGAACTACTCATTCACTAAATTTGTCTATTGTAGCTGAGCTTATTTTGTGATTAAAGGCTATACAAATAAATGTGACTTGCTTGATTTGACTCATGTGGCTCGTGCAAGGACGTGCATTTCTTTAGACACACTCAAATAACATTTTTTTCATCTTTTTGGGGGTTTAGGTTGGGGTTTGGACTGTATTTAAAAAAAAGCCATTTCCTACTTCCACCACTTTCATATTATATTAACAAAAGAACACAAGGACATGAATGAAGTCCTTCACCCGCCTTTGTTCCCTTCCTAATGTGTTGCATGTCCCAAACAGCGTTGCTTAAAGTAAGTTTGGCACAATGGGAAAATATATAAATGCTGTTTGAACTTGTTTGGACATTGTTAACACATACTTAATGAAGAAAATGTCATTCTTTCAATTTTAAAGAACATCTCAAACGACACATCTTGCCTTCAAATGTATTAAACTAGCCGATTTCCATCCGGAATCTACAGTAACTGATTCATGAGTGACAAACAAGCCAGAAAGCCAAATTGTTTCTGACCAGATGTTGACAGCAACTCTGAAGAAGTGGTGAGATCTCTTGTGAGCATGCATCCGTGTTTCTTTGCACAGGAACGTCGGAGGACTTCTTTGGAGCAGCGGGTCAACTGCTGTTAAACGATCCTCCAACAGGCATTGTGAGTCTAGCAGCTGCTGCAAGTCTGACGGAACACATTACGCTGCTTCGAGCTGGAAACCCGCATTTCTCGTGTAGTAATCTGCCTGGTAGACAATCTTTACGCAGTAAAACAAAGTCACACAAATGAATGGATATTAATAAACGTCCATTCAGGTTTTAAAAAGGGGTTATAAAATTTCAATATTTTAGATTGTTATGAAGGATTATTCGCAAAACATTCAGTGATTGTCCCACACTGCTGTGGTCATATCAAATCTGGGAAAATGGCATTACGCTAGCCAGTGACGTTCAGTCAGGGGAGGCTTTGTCTTTATTCAGTTTTGAAATATGTTCTGATATAACTCCACAATGTGGCTGTTTTCTCTCTGAAAATAACAGAATTTTACATTATATGATGAATATTATTGATAAATGTATTCTTTTTTTATTTATTTTTTTGACACCTGAAAAACTATTACATAGGATGCCATGATTGGTTGTAATTTTGACTCTTGTTGCTCACTGTTGCTTGTTATTTTGAATATTATGCACCTTTTATGTCATTGTCACTATCGACCAATAATGTTATTGTTCTTTAATTTTCACACCGTGTAGGAGAATCTCTTTTTTGTAACTTAGAAGATTTATTCGAACCAGGACAGGTTGGAATTTCTTATTGAAGGTTTGGGTTTTCTACTGTTCTCCCTCAAAATCCATTGACGTCTTCTCTCTGCATTTTGAGTCTACTACAATACAAACGTAACAATCATCAAACAATTAGTTTGCAACATTTTACTCTGCTGGACGTCATCATATTCAGAGAGAGGCATGCCATTCCTTGCCCCATGGCAAAGGACAGTCGTGAGACCAATAATTCTGATTTAGTGCGCACTTCAGCCATAAACAGTAGAATCAATGATGAAGGTGAGACATGAAAGAGTTATTTTCTTTATGACAGTTTTTCTTTTTACTGCTTTTTTGTTCTGCCGATCAAATGATGAATAGGATGTAGATTGGTTTATTTATAAATCTGACTGTGCCTCACCAAAAAAGTACATGATTGATACTAGCTTCGCAATAAGCTAAATCTGGTTTTACCAAGTCTATGTCATCAAATTGCCGGATGCACTGGGGTCATGTTAACTTTGTATATCCCTTTTGCCCTTTTTTCAAAGCACAATACATAGAGATAGACTTGCAAGATTAAAAAAAAAACATTAAACCCAACAATTGATGTGTATTATCTTATGGAGAAACACATCAAAATATTACTTCTATACGATTTCAGAACAAAGATGTCCACCGGAATATTTGAGCACAAAAGGAGTTTGCCATTTATTTTTATCAAAGCCATGTTGTATTGAAAAAAATCCCTCTTGGGATTGCTCATCTGTGAATAATATAAAAGCTGTTCAGAGAACCATTAGGTGGATACTTCCAGGGTACATAATCAGATACATAAGAAAACATTGATTGAACTCAATCTATCCTGAGGGTGTTGCCAATAGACTGTCCCAGTCGACACATGCTTTACCAAACACATTTGACTGTAGTATTACTGCTAAATCGTCTCATATTTCTTTTTTACCTGGTCTCCAAGGCAACCAATAATTGACCGCACACTACTTTTCGATTCAAGATGTTTGCCATGGCAACGACTTCTCAGCAAATCAACCTAGTATCGGTACATTCACAGTTTGTCAAATCGTACCAGGTTCCTGCTAGCAGACCGCCAAAGAGACACAACAAAAATCAATTTTCAAAAATGAGGGTGTTTAAGTGGATATTTGTACGTAGGGTTAAACAACAAATGTGTTCCCTCGATTGCATATTACGCAGGCTGATTCGTCACAATTCGCCTCTCATCATGGATCAAGGAGCTGTAGTTACTCCTTATTTTCCAGATAACACAGTTTCAGATGGCCACCGAATTCCCAGATGCTCTGCAGCGCTGAATTGCATCTTGGAAAAATTGCCAGTCGCTCGGCTGCCGAGATTTAATTCAAAATCCATCTGGCAAGAGAATAAATAAGTAGATACTGTAAATAAGGAAATAAATAAATATAAAAGACAAACGTAAATACATACCAATGTACGTAATACAGACATTGATAACATGATAAAAAGTCACTTTGAATTGGTGAACATTTTAGTTCAGGGCAGCATGGCAGCGCAGTGGTTAGCGCGTCAGTGGCACACTGCTGAGGTCGTTGGTTCAAATCCAGTTACCAGCCTTCCTGTGTAGAGTTTGCATGTTCTCCCTGTGCTTGTGTGGGTTTCCTCCAGGCACTCTGGTTTCTTCCCACATTCCAAAAACATGCATGTCAGGTTAATTGGCCGGTCCAAGTTGTCCCTAGATATGAATGAGCGAGAGAGTTATATGTCCCTGTGTGCCCTGCGACTTGCTGCTAACCAATTTAGGGTCTCCCCTTCCCACTGCCCTAAAATAGATGGGATGGGGTCCAGCACCCCCACTATACTACTGAGGATAAGTGGTGCAGATAATGGATGGATGGATTTTAGGTCGTATCCATGTCGTTGAATCAAAACAATTTAAAAAGGATATCTTTATTGATGTGTCAGTACAACTTAAACCCCAGGGTTATTGATGCACAAGCTGTCACAGACCAGAACGGACACAGGACTCAATAGCGTACGTTTCTCAGTTTTTATTGAAAAGAGAGGGAGCTTGCTTACTTGATCCGAGGACTGACGGAAAACAGAAGCGAGCGAGGCGGGAGTGACACTTCCGTGTAGGACGAAGACAGGCGTAAATAGTAAGTCGTTTGGCCGGGGCTGGAGATCAGAGGCAATGTCGAGTTCGTAATCAGGGTCGTAGGCAGGAGGCAGGCAGGTAACGAGGCAAAACGGGTCAGGTAACGGGGGCAGGCAGAAAGGGCGTAATCACGTCCAGAAACGCGTCAAAAACGAAGATCAGGCAGGAGAAAGGTTTAGCAGAAACGGAGTTGGACTGGAATGCTCACTGAGTGGAATACAACAGCTCGCAACGATCTGACAATGACTGAGAGGAAGCCGGGGGTTTAAAAGGGGAGTGTCCACCAATCAGCTGTCCGGGCTTTCAGCGCCAATCAAGCCGCTGCAGATGCTCCAAATTGGCAATCACGACACAAGCAGAAAAGGGGCGGGGAGACTGTTTAGCCAATCAGAAAGCAGACCACAATGTACGATGAAAATCCTCAAAGTAGCAAAACTGAAAAAAGTAAAACGCGTGCATTTTTTCTTGTTTTCGGTTGTTTCATCTTTTTTGTTAAGAAATAAAAAGACACAATATCGAAAGCAAAATTATCTCATCTAACAAAAGTAATTAGTTCTACTCATTCTAATCATATAAATATATATATTAATAGGAATATTTATTTATACAAAAATGGGCAAAAGTTATATAATTTTATTTTTTCTAAGTAAGCAGTTCATATTTTACTTGAAAAACAAGTATCATCTTAAAAAATATACATATATAAAAACAATTTTAAAACAAGCCACATTTTTGGCTAGTGGAGTAAGATGTTTTTTGTCTCTGAACTCATATTTACTCAGTACTACCAAATACTACGCTAGTTTATACATAGTTAATGCAGTTGCAGTAATGCGAGTTTGTAGATAAGGATCATATGTTCACTGAGTTGTTGTTGAAAGTTTACTCTCTCTTTTCAGCACTCATTTTCGGGTGCACTACACAATGCAGCGACATCTAATGGTCAAATAATAGACACTGTCCCGTTCATGTAAGTGCAGCCCATGCAGATGATAGATTTATTCTAATTTATTAATAATAATATATTAATAATAATTTCCTTTGTATTGTCATTCTATGTAACAATGTACACAGAACGAAATGTCGATACACCTGACCCGTTGTAGCGAGCCGATGCAGTCGCAGCCAACAGAGGGCGCCGCCATTTTACCAATGTTATAAGTCTTAGGTATGACTCGGCCGAGGCGCGAACCAGCGACCTCCCAGTCTCAAAGCGGGCGCCCTACCATCTAGGCTACATTTGTGTGTGTTTTTTGTTGTTTTTAGATCTTATTTTGTGTAGCATTTGTTAAAAGGACAGTGTGTAATATTTAGTGCCTCCTCGTGGTACAAAGAAACTTTTTTCACTCAAAGAATTGAATTGATTTGATTAATAGGCAAAAATACAACTTCTATCCTATTGGTCGAGAAATTTGTATTTCTTTTACGTAGCGCAATCTATACCTGGCTGTCACCGCCATGATTGTCTGGTATCTTGTTGCTACGGTATGTTCATTTGGCACTGGTTTTCATTAGCATTAGACAACACAATGCCATCTAATGGTGTGAAATTACAAAAATGTACCTTTAAAGGTATTTGAGAAGAGTGGAATGCTTTTGTAAGAGGTTTTCTAGAGTATTTCTTTTACATAGCGGACTTTATACCTTGTAGTCACCGCCATGATTGTCTGGTATCTTGTTGCTATGCTATGTTCATTTAGCACCGGTTTTCATTAGCAATAAACAATACAGTGCCATCCAGAGGTTCAATATTACAAAATGTACCTTTAAAGGTATTTGAGAAGAGTGTGATGCTTTTATCAGAGATTTTACCGAACGAAACCTGATTTTGCCTAGCCTCACCCAGACCCCCAAGTAAAGTGAATTTGAGACCCCTAATGTAAACAGTTCATAATAGTCAAAACAACAAACAACAGAGATTACTAATAGTCAAAATAACAAACTGGCATCCTATGCAACTCCCTTTGCAGTTGCATGATATTAAAAACAGAATAAACTTATCAACCCCTATACCGAATTTGTACTTTTAAAAGAAGCTTCTTTCTTGTGACCCGTGAGGAACATATGAGGGACATCATGGTTATTTATCTCCCAAGATGCGCTTTGCATCCCCTCAGTTTCAAACTAATGCCACTTTATCGGCTTTTTCCCTCCGTTTGCGCCACGTTCTGGCGACAGAGACAGATTGACTTCCGTGGCTTCTGCCTGTGGAGTTATTACCTCAGCATCCGCACAAGCTGATTACATCTGTTGGACTCAATGCGCTCTCACACATCGGAGCTCCTTTGTTTCATCCTGCAAACGACCTGACTGCTATTTTGTGAGACTCTTTCCCTATGTTTGCTTTATTTCCGCATGTTATGTTTCTACACGTGATTCCCAAGTAGAGTCAAATTAACGTTGACCCTCGGAAAGCCGCAGGATGAACGATCGGACTTTGGAACTCACCTTGTCCCTTTTGAACTCTGTGATTGGATTACAGAAAAAGTGGGCACTCATCGAGCTTAGTAAGCATTTAGAAGCCGAAATGCACTTCGAATATCAGCAAGAACCCGCCATCTGATTTAAATTTGCATGAATAGATCATTGCCGTGGGCTTCGGGGTCATCTCATATTTGCTGAGGCCATTATGATAAAACATTCAGCAGTAGCAGAGGCAGTCTAGTATGAAAGCATTGCATCGGAGGAGACAATCTCAGTTATGAGAGTGAAAGCATTAGACCATGGGTAGGGAAGGTATGTCTCGTGAACCAGGTATGGTTCTTTTCATGGGCACATCTGGTTCGGGGATAAATTCAGTATTTTAACACATTTATACCGGGGGTGCAGAGCTGTGTTTATACCACTAGCAGTAGTAGCGCTTTTCTACCTTTAAGGCTGGTAAGAAAGAATGTCATTGGGATTTTTCCCATGTCTCTTAGCCAGTAAAATACATCAGAACACACATGCGAGTGTGCCACCCGCCTTGATATTTTTTCGAGCATAGTTTCTTAATTTCTAATTTCAAAATTTTGAACTGAATGAAAAGAAAGGATTTATGGGAGGGAAATCAACTAACAGTGAATTGGCATTTTCATGATGCCGCGACGCAAACAAATAGCAGCTTATAGGATGTCAACCATTGTTGAAATGATTTTAATTCATCATTTATCTAGAACCAGGACAAGAAATAGGAATGGAGAACCCAATTGCGGAACATACTCACAGTTTATTAGGGAGAGGAGGAATGCGCGCACATTCGTTCCGGGGATCAATGGTCACGGAAGTGGATTGAAATCCGAACAAAAGTTGTCAAAATCAAACAGATCAGGCCAAAAATAAAACATGATCAAACTCAGGCAATTTCACAGAACTACGCCTTTCACACTGAGTTTAACAGGAGTCTTGCAGATGCTCTGACAAGTAATGGCTCAATGGACCGCGTTTAAATACTCCCAAGGAGCAATCCGCCAACGCGTTTCAGCCGGTGTCCATGGGCGGGGCCAAATGGGCGCCGTTGCAACCGTGACAGAACCTGGCGCCACATGGCTGGGATCAATTAGGCGCCATGGCAACCGTGACATTATTTCTATTAATTATTTGTGAAAACCCTCAGTATGTTCAATAAAATATGTTTTTTTATATTTCACCATTTTTTCTTTTAATATAATTTGCAACAGGGCAGCACGGCGGCGCAGTGGTTAGTGCTTGTGCGACACAGTTCATGTCATGGGAACCTCCTGCTTGGGTTCAAATCCAGCTCCAGACTTCCTGTGCGGAGTTTGTATGTTCTCCCCGTGCTTGCGTGGGTTTCCTCCGGGCACTCCGGTTTCCTCCCATGTTCCAAAAACATGCATTTTAGGTGAATTGGCCGGTCCAAATTGTCCCTAGGTGTGAATGAGCGAATGAGTTGTCTGTCCCTGTGTGCCCTGCGATTGGCTGGTAACCAGTTGAGGGTGTCCCCTGCCCACTGCCCGGAGATGGCTGGGGTGGGCTCCAGCCCCCCGGCGACCCCAATGAGGATAAGCGGTACGGCTAATGAGATGAGATGAGATAATTTGCAACCAACATTAGGCATACAGTTTATTTAATGAAAAAAAGTCATAGTTCTCTGATTATTCGACTAATCGTTTCAATAGTCGGTGAGAAGTCAACTAATAAAATAGTAGTAAGCTGCAGCCTTAATTTTAACTAATACTTGATATAGGAAGCCCGCCGGGGTATTATTAGAATTTCGTATATTTTATAAAATCATCAAACGTCACACAGTGAAAAAAAATGCACTGAAGAATTGGCTTTTGTCTGGTGATCGGGTTAGGTACCTCATTTGAATTTATGCCTAAAATCAAAGGTGTGCTTCCCACTGAAAAATGAAAAATCTAGTTATTTGGTTTTGTGGGTTTTGGAGTCTAAAAGATTCACAAAATCTGAACTACAAGATGAAACTGTGGAAGGCCCAATGCAGGTGGAGGCTATCACAGCAGTTTAGCTAAAAAAAAAAAAAAAACACTTTTTGTTAGCAATTTAGAGGCACTTGTTTGTGCTCCCAACTGCCTGAGTCAGTGGTGCAAATCTCCTCTCAAATCCCAAAGTTTCTGTGTAATCAGTTCTGTCAACTCAAGCTGTCTGGGTGGAAAAGGAAAAGGAAAACACGAAAATGACTTCACGAGGGAATGACTTTTGTGATCAGTGTAAGAAACAGTGTTAAGATGGATCCACCAAGGTTATAGTTTTGGCATGGACGAAAGGGACGTGTGCCCACCAATATGAGCAATCATTGTTTCGTCCCCACTTATATTTGATTGATCTTTTTTTTTTTTGTTTACGTAGAAGAAAGTGTGAAATCACGTTTTCTGCTTAAGCACAGATGCATACGACCAACGTAAATTATGCCTTTGCTGTATTTCACATGAGAGCTAATTTCGGCTTACTTATATATTTGGTAGTGTGTCACCAGAAGCGAAACGTAGGAAGCCCCTGGGAAAGGGGCGTGGCTCATGGTGAAACAACAAACCAACTGGGAACCCAGGGGCGATTTGTAAATCAGAGACTTGGGGATGTACTTAGAGTGTCTGGCTGTCTATTGCTATTTTAAAGCAGTTTTAGGGTGTCATCTATTATGAGATGTAGCCTTCCATGAGAGTATATAAAATATGTAATTTTTGGCAGTGGTCTCAACAGTAGCAGCAATGTTAAGAATTTGTCCCCAACAATGCCAAGACCAAAATTATGCCCTCGGTATTGACAATATGCTATTCAAAAATAAAGGTTATTAATCCAATAGCAATAGACTTTGATGCCTTGCTCAAGGACATCTCAACTGTCTTTTCATCTTTTTATCTGTGACAGTCCGTTCAAATGGGAATATACTCCATAGTCACTGCTAAAAAATGCTCCTTATCTTTGGGTCTGTTTTTGTATTGCAACTTCTAAATCTGACCTTTTTTTGTAAAGGAGGAGAAACATTTGTTCCATAGGAGCTAATAACTATTGGAAAGAAGTAAAATGAACTATCGTGAATGGAGAATTAAACGAAACCAAAATTATGTTTTATTTCAAGATGATAAAAACGGGAAGCTCACAGTGAAGTAAAAAAAAAATGCGAAGTTTTGTTTTTCTTAATTCTTAAACAGGAGGGTCAGCATTTGACTTCATTTGAATTAACAATGGTACATATAATATTGGGTAAATGTGGCCTTGTTAAAGATTTATATTGCACCAAGAACTGTTGAAATATAGTATTTTCCCTTAAAACTCACCAAAATTAATTTTGTATAAAACAAAGTAAAACAAGTTGTTCATTTAACCCAATGGTTCCCTAACTTTTGCAGGCTGGCGCCCCCTTGGCTCCCCAGTGAAGACTTGCAATCCTTTTTGACATGCCGTGTATTTTAATATGTGATGATTTTTAAGGTGCTGGTACAAATGTGTTTCCTCTGGACCTAGCGACTACGTGAAAGCAAATTCTGCAACTGACGATTTCTTCTGTTCCATGTCCGCTTCGTCAAAACCAAAATAGGTCCAAACAAGTGGTGTACCGCCCTTCTTCGGTGCAGGCTTCGTTTCCTTCTCGTTTATTGACTCTGGGACTATGTTTACGGAGTCCGCCATGACACTCAATGAACTCACACGGGGGTGTGGCATTGTGTGGTGCTTGCAAACTTTGAATCGCGTTTATCGGCCTGTGCGATTATTAAAACTTGCTTCTGATTGGTCGGCACTTTTAAAACTCGAACAGTAACAATTGTGGTTGGCCAAAACTCCATCACTCACTACAAAAATTTGAAGAAAAACGCAGTGCTTTGCAGTTTCACAACCGAACTACTTGACATCGCGATGTCGATTCGATTTCGGTTACTCGTGCAGCACCAACGTGTTGTGTACAAATTGTCATACAAACAACTTCTGACTCTGACTTCAGACTGTTAGTCAAGCCCCCCTTCTTCTTCACCGGCCCCTTAGATCTTTCCCCCAGTGGGGGCGGTTCCGCCAATTTGGGAACCACTGATTTAACCCCTCATCCCATTCAGAAAATGGAGTAATTTGTTTTTGACAACCAACACTGTGGTCTTAGAGTACAATACACCAAATAAAAGTCCAGTTTTGGGTTGTTTATAATAATCTCACATGTGCAGGTATACTAGGATGGTAGCATTTGGTTTTAATCTCAAATATTAGATGGAGTTGTTTCAAACCCCTTAAAATGGGTTGTTTATTGCAAAAAAAGGCCATTTGTACAGAAAATGAGCAATTTGGTGTTAAAACCACGAACACTTAAAGTCAAAAAGCCTTCTAAGAACACCTGACATGTTCTGGAAATAGCTCACCAGGGTTGGGTCATTGTGATTTTCTAAGAAATTTGATTTCCAACTAGCATGTTTTAGTGGTTGACTAAACCTATTCTAATTCTACTTCTAAAAAATCAAAACCTGGCTATAACACGGTAACAACATAGTAATAATATGATAAGTTGTCATTTTAGAAAAGTGTATTAACGTATATCCCTTGTTTAAGGTGACCCCTTGTTTAAGGGAACCCAAAATAGTTGGGGCAGTTTTTTCTTCCTGTTTTTATATTGCACAAAAAAACTAACTAAAAATAAAAAATTGAAGAAAAAAACACAACAAGGTTATCTTGTCAAAACATCCCCAAAATTGTATCACTTAGTTTAACCCACTGAAATTGTAATCATTGTTTTTAACTAAAGGCACCAAAAAAATGTGTCACCCTTCAAAAAATAAAATGTGCTGTTTTAAAAACCTATACACACTGTGTTTTTTGTTTGTAACAACCCAAAAAGGGGCGATATTCTATATAGTTTAGCTATATACTTGCTAACAAAGCATTAACCTTAAAAGGTTTTGTGACGGCTGGGAAAACATTCAGTGGGAAGAATACATTTCTATACAAACTGAACTATTTGGAATGTATGCCCAGCACATGGCATACAAATGTGACTCTACATAGGAAAAGCTATTCCTAGTATAAGCTCAGAAGCTTTCCAGGCTAATTTACCTTGCTGCTTGCTTACAAAGTCCCGTAGCAGGCCTCAAGTCTTAAAAAGTGTTGTGAAGAGTGGGAAAACAGTCAGTGGGAAGGATCTATTTCTACATAATTAACAGGTCGATTTGACACGAGGGCCCTCTGAAGTAGAAGATCCACACTAAGCATACGAATGTGACACCACATGGGAAAGGTCTATTCCTAGCATTGTGTCGCAAACCTTAACACCAGTGAAACTTTGTTCATGTGACTTTCATTGTGCTAGTATTCAAATGATGAATTTCAGAGCACGGCATATGAAACAAAAGGTCAATCCAACGTGCGTCCTGGTGGTAGCCTCCATTTTGCGGCGCAAATGGATTTGGGAGAACAAACGCCCCAGGTTCTGGATCCGCCCCCACCTCGGCTTCTTTCTGAGTTTAGTGGTCTCGGGTCAGGGTCATTCTCCTTGCATTCCTCTATTTTTTGCTTGCCTGGAGCATTATAAAAGAGTAAACCCATCAAAGTGTAGATTAACTACTCTGTAGTGCATTGTGTTCGTGTGTAAGTGCGCGTTCTATTCCAACCTGCATCGGCCTTGCCCGAGAGTCATGAATACACATCAGTATCGGAGCTTGTTGGAGGGGTCGGCAGTTCAAAGCGATAATCATGTTTCTGGGTTTGAAGTCTTTCCAGCTCTGCTTGACATTGGCTGTGATGTTGCCCCTCGCCGAGCAAAGCAGGGCCGCTGCAATCACCCCCGCGCTTCCCTCACCCTTCAATCTTCCCGGCCGGCCCCCGGGGGCCCCTTGGCTAGCCCGTAGGCTGCTGACGTGCCCTATTGATCTCGCGCCGACCTTCTTCCGACTTCATGTCAGGCATTTTCATACTGCTTGGCCCCACAAAGTTAAATTTCCTACTTCCCGTGCGGCTTACAAAGGTCGGCCCGTGTTATTATCGCTTTTGTTCTACATAAATCATTCCGTCTTCACCAATCATTACCGAGGCAGTCTTGATCAAACTTTTAGAACTTTAATCTGACTCTTTGTTTTGTTGTTGGCGGAAAAACAAAATACTGTATATGCTGTTGCTTCTTAGACACTTAACGAGCTGATATTTTGAGTGTTTTTGGTTACATATTTTTTCTGTGACTCACTATCCATTTTTACAAGAAGTGAGGTTTGTGTCTGGTAAGGCACAGTCAGTTTTAAAGATAAATTAACATATCTCTGATTCCTCATCTTTTGGCAAATCAACATATATACTACAGCAAAGAAAAAAAACATTTTATTGTCTTACCTTAACCAACAGTTAGTGCACTTCTCTTTTTGAATAAAAGCATTAATAGATACGCAATCCTCCATTATGAAAAAAAGTTTGTGCAATGAGAAAGTTATTTAATGGCTTGACTTGTTTCTAGCTTACTAATACTATCTGTCACGACCGGAACAGGCTGTAGACCCAAACGCCTAACGTTTCACACAATGCTTTATTGGAGAATCGGGGAAGTCAGGTGCAGGAAAACAAACAACAGCGATCCGATGCTCGCTGGGCAGGAGGAGCAGGAAGCCCTCGCGAACGTATTCTGAGAGCGGAAGCAGGTTGGGCAACCGGGATGGGAGAACGGAGCGTGGTAGGAGATCGGGGCAAGTCAGGTAACCGGAGACGATCGGGAAGCCAGGGACAGACAAGCAGGAAACAGGAACAGGGAGCTAGAGTTAAAATGCTTGCCTTGCATGTGCGGGGGTTCGCTGACGGACTGACAAGGAGTGAATTGAGAATTACCTGTTTAAATAGGAGAAGTAATTAGGAAACAAGTGGCAGCTGGGGCTAAACGCGTGAGCGCAGGTGAGAGCAGCGGGTAAATCATGACACGATCACTAATTCTTTGGTTCGTGGCTGAGGTGTGCGGCGAATCAGAATCCTTGATCTCACTATCACCCTTTGCCACGAGGCAAGAGAATTGAGTGCCTCAATCTGCATTTGCAGCAGCCCAGCAAAGTAATACATTAGATACAAATTATATTATTATCATTAATACAATGTGAAAATATATATTTAAAAAAAAAATCCTAAAATTACTATTTTAATTGATAATTAATTTTAGACACTAAATAAAGAAAACTATTTAATATATTGATAGTATATTTACGCCTTGCTTGACTGGACGTAACTAGCTAGCGTAATTACCGTATTTTCCGCACTATAAGGCGCACCGGGTTATAGGGCGCACCCCGACAAAATAGTTTTTGGTCCTATTTTTGACATATATAAGACGCACCGGGATATAAGGCGCTACAATGGGAACGTCGACAAAACAGTCAGATAGTTCAGTCCAACTTATTACCCCCTTAACATTCCGAAAGCTTGCAAAGACGCAAATACATGTCGAGAACACGTGCGGATGCGGTGTCAAATGCATTGTTCCATCATTTGGAAGGTTAAAGTCTTGGGATTCAAGAAATGCCAACCATTCCTTAGTTTCTATTTTCTTTTTCGCTCGCAACTTTACTGTATATATGACAATAAACACTTGGAATTGAGTTTAATTTAAAAATAGACACTGCATTCCATCCATTATCTGCACCGCTTATCACAGAAACATCGAGTTCAGTCTGAAACAAGATACAGGGACAATATAAAACCCGGAGTAGCTCACCGAAGTCGTTGTGTTCATAATAATGTGCAGCCGTGGTCCTCTTATATCCGTGAGTTTAGTAAATCCAGGAGAATAAAATATTTACAAATACAAAATAGTAAAAAAATGCCGTCAGCCACGTGCTATACGCATTCATCTTTTTCGGCCAATTGCAGGCTTTGTTTTGCCGCTCAAGCCAATGCCAGCCTGTAAATGATAAAAAGGATCCTCCCCTTGACCTCCGAATAACTTTATCCAATAGTGATCCATTCAAATGATGATTGACACATTGGTTAGCCAATGAAACGCCGGTAAATAAATCCCAGCATACACCGCGGACTACTTGGCGTTCGGGGGAAAATCTAGTCGGCGGCTGCAAGTTAGTTGCAAGACTTTGCAAATTAATATTGATCCATAAATAAGGCGCACTGTATGGTCAGCTTTTGAAAAAAATAAAGGCTTTTAGGTGCGCCTTATAGTGCGGAAAATACGGTACATTAAGGCGGCTATGACAACACTGTGGGACAACCATTGTTTATTATCCGATGAATTGACAGAAGCAGGAACTAAGGCACCGCTGCTCTAAATAAGGATAGTATTTAATAAGTAAAGGAGGTACAAAGGAGCAAACAAACAAGTGGTCACAAAACAAGGAAATGTCTAAACAAAATCAAACCTGACAACGTGCAAACCAGAAACAAAGACTGATACTGGAAATGGAAAATGAAAGGATTAAAGTGACAAACCAACATGCAGGCACTAAACTACAAACAAAATGTCCAAACAAGAAACCAGAAAGAAAAAGGAAATCAGAGATGGCAATGGCAGTTAAAATGAATATAATGCAATTACGTGTGCTATGTAAAATGTAATTATAAAGGGTTCAGATAAATAGGTATGTGGAGATTGGACACCCCTGTGCCCAGTTCCAAACTGGGTTGGCTTTCCAGATCTCATCAAAATTATTCATATTCATTGATATACATCTAAAGTATTTGAAGTTAATAAGCCCTGGGAAAAAATGAATAACACGAAGTATGACAATTTAATATATTTTTCATTTTACATTTTCATGATGACAGGTGAGGCAGAGCCTCCCGTGACTGCCTGTCACTGCTTTTTGCATAATTCTCGTGTGATTTTGTACTACTCCTATGACAGTTTTTTTCCCCGACCCAGTGCTTTTAGGTATAAAATGATCTATATGAATAGTTTTATTCCATCAAGGTTTTCGTCTGTGAGAGGTGACATGCAAACAAGTTTGCTTAGTCTGGGATGCACATGACACTGTGTGATTCAGGGTTGCAAAGAAGGACACTAGGTGGAGCAAAAGCTTCTGCGCCGCTGCCATTTTTATAAAAATATGCCATTTTGGAAAGAACTTCTCTGATATTATTATCATACCTGTCAACCCATACGTTTTTGCCGTACAAAGTACGTTTATCATGCATTTTAAGACGTGTACGACACACAAGAAAATCTGTACGGAAAAACGCAATTTTTTCAATGATGGGTACCATCCGGTATACACAGACTATCACGAAACGGCAAATCAATAAAGTCAAACGATTTCGAGTTGTGTAGTGCAAGGAAGTCCGTCTCTTTTTAGAAGAACCGGCTTTTTCGGCTCAACTCATTAAAGAGAGACGGCTTTCAAACGGCTCACTTGCTTTGATGCATTATATTATGAATTATTATGTTGTAAAAAGAAGTTAAGAAAAATAGGAAGTATAAAATGAGAAAATGAAAAAAGACAGGTTTGTGGTTATCCCTTTTATCAGTATATTACCAACAATAATTTAATGCAGAAAATGAATTCATAATTTGTATAAGACAATGTATTATTCTACTTAATTATATTTGCATGTATTTTTTCCTTCTACAGAGAACATCCAAGCTACTTCATTTTGGAACTTTTTTATAATAAACCTCATTCATGTGGAGCAACTCAGTATCTCACAACAAAATGTTAATTGACCATATAATGATATAAATAAACACGTTTGAAAAAAAAATATGGTGTACGATTATTTTGTATTTTCTTAAGGGAAAATACGACAGTTTGTAAGGGCATGGAGCCGTGGAGCTTGACAGGTATGTATTATTTTCTTTTAATTATCAACTCATGCCATGGACAATGTGCAATGGTTTGGCTAATGCTTCTTCTGGGAACAAAATCCAGAAGGGGACAAATAGTTTTTCTCAGCATTGCACAGGTAGGAGGAAATGTGTCCTTTTTTCGAATAAACACCATCCAAAATGTGTGCCAGTACATATATTGCGCAGCCCCAAAAGATAGTTTCAGTTTCACTGATTAATCTTGCTGCTGACATCTGTTAGCAGTGAAAAGTTGCAATTAAAAAAAAAGAACCAGTTCTCCTCAGGCCACAAGCTTGAGTGGCTCCAGTAAGTGCAGCTTTAGGCAAAAGGCAACTCGTATTCAGACGCATTTCCTCTTTTTCTCTAATCATTCTTGCTTTCTTCAGCAGCTTTTGGCAAGATAAGAATAAAATTAATAGCAGCTCTGCTAATGAAGCTAATAAAGAATCTGCATTTGGTTTCAAGGTGGACTGGAGCAAATAAGACGCCGAGTGGTGATTTTGTTTCATTCCAAATGGCTTTGTTTCTATTCTGCTCCTTATCTTTTTTATTGGTTGCTTTGATAGAAAAAGTAAAGCGTGCTGATGAGTTTCTGGAGGTCTCTTGAATTCTAGGCTCTCTGAGGTTTTAATTGAGAATTCATCATTATTGTCCAAAGCAATCATATTAAGAGCCTAACTTGGAAAAAAAGGTTGACCGCTTGCACTAGGGGAGGATGACATCGCAAATCTCGGTATTGATCCGATTCAGGTAAATACAAGGTAAATACTTATCCAATACCAATATTATTTTCCCCTTAAATGTCCTGCTCATTGAATAATTGAATCATTGGTCCCTTGGGTTAGTTTATGATCATGATAAACACAGCATAAATATTTTAGGCAGTAAAAATGTTTTTTATGAAATAACTACAGTGCAAACTTTAACAGTATAAAAAATGAATAGAAATATTTCTATGTTTAGAAACAAAAATCAAGAAAATCAGACCTGTCAGGATCACCTGTGCCTGCTCATTTGGCGCCAACTGCCGCGTGTTCTGATTGGCTCCCTGTCAGTATTTGAACAGAGTCCTTTCAATCCCGAGTGGTCAGTCCGTCTGCGAATCTCCACGTATACAAGGCAAGCCTTTTTCGACCCTGTCCCCCGCCTGTCCCGTTTTTGCTCCCGTTCGTCTAGGGCAACAACCCGTTTTAACACCGATCACGTCTGCTCTCCCGTCCCGGCTTACGACCCCTTTTTGTTCCCGACTACGTCTACTCTCCCGTTCTGGCTTACGACTCATTTATGACCCCGACCACGTCTTGCTCTCCCAGTCCCGGCCACCGACCAGTTTTCCACCCCTGACACCGCCATCGCTCGCTACGGAAGATCCACTTCTGTGTTCGGATCACAAGCCGACTACGAGAGCGAACACCGGATCGTGGGTGCAGCCCTTTCTTGTCCCTTCAATAAAACTTGTGGTAAACGTTACACAAGTGGGTTCTGTTTCCGTTCTGGTCCTGACAAGACCAAAAAAGTCCTGCAGCACAAAAAAATAAAAATACTGTCAAACTATGTCAACTAAAATATCTTCTGTTGCACAATGTTTTGAAAATAAAGTCAATAATGCAAATAGTGTCAATAGTCTCTCATTGCTCCTGTTGTCACCGTGACAACTGATTTACAGGCATTTGTTCAGGAACAGTAACTTGTTTGCATCTTTAGTAGCAGCTTATTGTGCTATTTTTCATGTGCTAATGTGTTTTTGTGATGATGCCACGGACGCAGACCACTGTAACAACCAAATCACACCTAGCATTGTCCTTGAATGTAGGTGAAAAAAAAAAACGCCTCCTGTTCGCCTCTGTCATACCTCGCTTATGGGAGGGGTTGAAAAATTGTTTTACCTGGCAGGCAGGGTGCATCAGCAAGCTAGGTAGGGAGAGGTAGTAATAGTGTGCCTGTCAGGCAACTCTGGCATAAATTAAGATAGGTGCTGGGTGAGGGAGAGAAAGACTCCGCTACTTACATAGAGAAGTGGCGCTTTGAGGAGTTTGGTGGAGGAACGATGTATCAACAGAATCGATCCGATGCTTAGCATAGATAATATCGGCACTTGGATCAATCCCCCCACCCCTAGTGTGCACAGCGATTACTAAACGCTCATGAATAGGACAGAACTTGATCCAACCCAAAATTGTATGACCACAAGAAAACAAAAGTTTACTTTTTCCAATGTTTGGCAAAAAAGGTTACCATTTGCACCAGATTATCTCATGTCTTTGGTTAATATCAAATAAACAATTTTATATGGATGTAACAATAGTGGTATTTATAAGTTACTTCAGTATTGTCCTTGCCATAGTAAAAGCAGCACTTCTAATACATAACTAGGTTGATTTCTATTTGATCATTTTTAGAACCCTGGACAGTTCATTTTTCTTTATTTTTCATGAGGCTGGTTTTGTTCCATCGACTTCATATAAAGGGTAAGTGAATTAACGTTTGGGCCTAGTCAACTCGTGGATGCAAACTCTGCCTGCAATAGCAAAAAAAACAAAAAAAAATCCCGATATTCATTTTTTCAGTGATGCCAAATATTTTTCTAAGGCTGGCAGTGAATAATTGTTATTGGGAGAGTATGTGCATAGCTGTTAGGTATATAAGCTAAATATTGTGTTTTTAAAAACATTTAGAAATAACTTTTTTTATAAGGGATTATCACAGGGGTCGGGGACCTAAGGCTTGCGAGCCATATGTGGCTCTTTTCATAAGTACATGTGGCTCGGACACAAAATTGATACGATGCAAGTTTTCTTTACATCGTTTCACCTCCTCGTGAGGAAAGCACATTGTGATGCACGCAAAGCCCAGCACTGATATCAAAAGTAGTACTGTCAAGTACATCTCTAACTACAGTTTACAGTTATCTTGAAACCATGATTTCTGACAAAAATGAGCCTTAAGACTATTAAGTAACCGCGACAGGGACACAGACTTTAAGTTGTACAGTATGGGACACAGGCTCTGGCATTATTATTTCATAGATTTGATCAAATCATCAAACAGTAAAATAAAATGTGCTGAAGAATAAGCTTTTGACTGGAGAGCAGGTTTAGCAGTTTTGTTGAATTTAAAAATCATGGTGTGGTTCCGCCCCAAAAACATATATATTTTTTTTCTTTTAAGGGTCTGTGTGTCAAAAAAGTTCCTGACACCTTGTTTATAGGGGAGTCCTGTGGATTTGGGGGTTATAGAAAGGTGGAAAAGTTGAAGCCCAATTAATTTTACATGTAATAATACATTCTCACTATCGAGATTTTTTAATCAAATCAAAACTTGCTCGGCAGAAATCCTTGTAATTGATATATATTCGACTAGAACTAAAAATGCAAAGGTGGTTACATCATCCCGCCCCCACATAAAACACACAAACTTTCAAAATAGTGCATTTAATCTTACATTTTCTATTAAATCCATCCATCCATTTCTCAAACAAAAAAGAATGAAGATCGAAAAGAAATACAGGAACTCTGAATATTTTTTACCATATATTCTGATTCTGAATATGTACATATGTAGTATCATTCTGACACGTCAAGACATCCTTTATTGGTGTCCTAAAGTCCTTTTCCGTGCCACGAACCATTTAAAATAAGTACATGCATTTCATAGACACCATGATTGACTGCTGCTTTGATCGGGGAACTGCTTGGCAATGTAGAAGTGGCTATAATGCCAACGAACGTGTGTGCAACGCCCTTTCGTTGGGACCACTTCTTTGTATTCTCTTATCATGAATCACCTGGATCATGAATGGTCAATGCATAAACAAAGACAAGAAAGTTGACGAAAAGGAGTGAGAAGGAGGACTCAACTCTTCTTTCAATCAGATGTGCAACTTGAATTCGTTTCCCTTTTCCTTTTTGTCCAGCAAAAACAGCAAATTAATATAAATACAATATTTAGAGGTGGGAGACTTTTTCCAGCAACACAACAGATAGAACGTTTATGCCATTGTATACCCGTAGCTCCCACAATGCAGCGCTACCAGGAGGCGGTCTCTCAGGATCTCCTGGCTCGGGTATTCAGGCAGTTTCAGCATGTTGATACTAGAAAATAACATTGACAAAAATCAGTGGATGAAGGTAATTATGTGGCTCATTTTTGTGTAGGTACAGTAATCCCTCGTATTTTTGGGGGGGTACGTTCCAAAAGGTCCCGCGATAGTCAAAACCCGCAAAGTAGAAACCTTAACTGCAAAAACAGTAGTGTGTCGTAAAAATACTTTTACTTTGCTATAGCATGTGGATATGTTCAACTTTGTGGGTGAGAGAAAGCATCATTCTCTGCCTCTTGGCGCTTTTGTGGGTCCAGATCATTTTGTTGATACAATGGCTTTTAGAGAAACTCGTATTGTAAAAAAAAAAAATTCGGCGCATGTTGATTAAGCGGTTTTATGTACGTGTACAACTTAAGACCGCAATTGCATTGATGCACAGGCAGACACGGGCAGAAATTGGGTGACTGTTAGGCCAATCAGAATACAGAAATCAATGCACGATAAAAATCTGCTAAGTGAAAAGTAAACCAGGATACAGAGAGGGATTACTGTATTTTGCCTCAAACTATTTTCTACGAAAATTAAACTGGTCTAATTTGGAAGTTAGAGGTGATTACCAAGTACTGGAGGTAGGCAGAAGGTTAGATGTGTATGGCACTGCAGCAATAGTAAACTTCTGTAAACCGCTGCCCCCCATCAGGTAGGCAAAACCACCATGGGGAACTCTGGAACTGATAGAGGAGCAAAAGTGGGTCAAAATGTTCCCAACAGACAAGGGTGAATGGTTCTAACAAACCTTCCAGTGACAAACTGCAGCATCAAGACACGTTCCTCCTGGGTAAGCTGATGCACCACTTGCCAAAACCACTGGATACCCCAGCAGACAGTAAAATTAGACAACAGTCAACAGAAGTAGCATGTGTTTAGGTATTTCACAATGAGACAAAACTGTTCATTCTACACACTGTACTAATAAAGAATAAACTGAAATGAAAGGTAGACATGGAACTATAATGCAACAAAGAGCAGAAGAAAATATGGAATTCCTTCATTGTTCAGCTATAGCACGGGCTGGCAACCCTAACCAAACGATATAATTTCCCATGATCAAATATCTTTTAAAAAGCGCCAGGGAACCACTAGGGAGGGCCAAAGGGCTGCATTCAGCTTCAGAGCCGCCTATTGCTGAACCCCACGCTAAACCGCCTGATTTAAATTTTTCTTTACTATGATTTATTAAAAAATGGACGTATCTTCTATTGCACTGTAAATAACTGTCATTTGTATCAAATAATTGTCGGTTAAAATCTTCATCCTTTGTAAAGTATTTCGAAGGGTCACCCTTTAAATGTTTTTCTTTCCTGGACATGTGTCGGTGTGGCAATGAATATCTTGAAGCGGTTTAGGGCCCTTTTGTGACTCGCTTCACATTTTTTCATTGGATTTGACTCCAGATGAATTGTTTGCTCAAAGGGACCTAGTGTATTAATTAGCGCCTCATAATGGTGGAAAAAAAATTATTAAAAAATATATGGATTTTGATGAAGCAAAAACACTATCATATAAAGTAAATGTGGATTTGTTTTAAATAATTGTAGGTCAAAAAATTATAATATTAATTTAAAATTAAGTAAAGCTCACAAAGAAGGGGCGGACATGGTTGTCTGCAGTCTTGCAGGTACCCCAAAAAAACACTAGATGTTGCTTTATTGTGTAGTGCAACCAAAAACGAATGCTAAAAAGTACAAGGAAGAATACAAAATAGGGATACTCAAAGAGATCAAACCACACTGATTTTGTCTAGTTGTTTGTCCACCATCTTTTTGGCAGCAAGATGGTGGACAACCATGTCAGCTCCCTTTTGGGGAGCCTCATCTTATGTAAAAAAAAAACAAATAGTATTTGAGTATTTAAAAAAATGCATATATGATTCTTTATGTATGCATGCTTATTAATAAAATCATTGGTTTAATGAACTAGGGTTTATTTAAGACAAGGAGTACAACCAAAAACGGAATCATACAATGTAAAAATGCAAAGTCAAATATATTTTTTTAAATTTTCAGAAATTGAAACGCAAGGGATTTCAAGTGATGTTTGCATTTTCTCCACAAATCCCCAACGATTTTACATCTCTTCCGTATAGGATTCAGTGCAATACCCAGTAGCCGATAAAAATCCCACCTGGATGACGGGCTCCTGGGGGTCGTAGCCGCTGGTGTACTCGGTGTTCTTGCACCAATCCTGCACATCAATCTCGGGCATGCCTGACAGGAGGAGCTCCTGCACACAAGCACGACATGCAGTCAGGGAAATTTATTTTACACAGTGATTGGCTTGTTATGTGGAACATATCATCGGCTGTAATATGTCACAGCTGTCTGTGTATTTATGGAGCAATTCAGCATTCACTATCAGAGATAAGTGTCTGTGAATCATTATGAATAAGGTGTGCGGCTTATTATTCACAACAGACGACAGGAAGTTGCAGCTATGGCTTTCAGATTTGGTGCCGCTAACAATGACAACACACAACCATGGTCTAGGGTGATTTGAGGCAATAAAAACAATTGAAAAGAAATGACCAAAAATAATAGTATGTGATATTGAGATTGTAATCTAAACCAAGACACTTCATTAACGACACTCTACAACAACGCTCGCTATTAACACAAATAACACAAACAAAAAAATAATTATAATTGGGTAAGAATAATGAACTAATCCAGTGCAGTGGGGCAAATATCAGCTGACTTTCTTGGTTTTTTGTCCACAAAAAGAAAACTTTCAACAATGACCCACCAATGGCCTTTTGCAAACAACATTACATGTTCTAGGTTGATAGATGCAAAAAAAAATCCATTTGGAGTAATTGAATGACCCAAAGTTTGGGTTTGACACAATTTTTGTTATTATAAACAAAAATGACCCATTTGGGCTGATGGGGGTGTTCAAGAACAGGGGTGGGCAAAGTGCGACCTGTTGGCCACACGATACCCTTTAGGCTTCCTAATCTAGCTGAAAAAGTAAAATTATAGTAAATGTATAAAATGGCAAATAAAGTACTAATACATAATTGTTATTTGGATGGCAATCTTGTCCCAGTTTCCATTAGAGTGTGCCCCACCATAAAAATATATATTTTATGAAACATTATTGTGGACCGTGCTTTGTTGGTATATTTTAGCGGTGTCTTGACACGAAACCAACAAAAAGCCCTCCCAAGAGCCTAAAGTTAAACTGTGTCAATTTTCACAAAAATCGTTTAAACCGGTTTTGAGCCAATAAGCCTCATACGAACAAACACAAACGCAAATTGGGTTTTATATTCAAGTTTAGATTGTAAATATGAAGATTTATACAATTTTTTTTATTTGTTTCCTAACCAATTTAATGAAATGAATCTATGAACTCCTTAACGTTTCTGGAAAATTCACCTAAAATCCCAAAATAGGACGCACGCAAAGTACATTGAATGCTGATCTTGAACTATTTGGAGAATATGGCCGCTATTGGTCTCTGCTGAAAGGTAACACTCTGCAGTCCTATCATCAACTGAGACAACCACTGCAAGTGCTCCTAACATTAAGTTCTCTGAGTTAAAACACACAAATATAAGTTGGGTTTTTTTTCCGCTCCTGAAATCTTTTTTGCAATTAAATATCTGCAGATGAGTGTAGCATGGGCTGTAACGGGAAAACAGGTGAGAGTATAGCTTGAAGCCTAACCTGATACCTTGTCAAATTTGATCACAATCTTAAAATCCAAACATATTTTACATATTATTCTAAAGGTAGGTTTAGGCTTTTCTCGAATTGACCATTTCAGAACGACCAGTTTTCAACAATAAAATCTTTGCAAATCTGTATTTTACTTTGGCTAATTTTTTAGACATTATGAAAGAGTTTTTAGCGTTTGAATTATTTTTCAAAAGTCAATCAATTATCGTGCAGACTTGCATGTATAAATGGTGCGTAAAAATGAATTACTAGTGGCCTTATGCACATTTATTCCAAGGTCTAATTTGAATACAAAAGATGTCTTTGTATCAATTATTCAAAATTTTATTGGTTAACCAATGCATCTCAATCATCATTTAAATCAGTTACTATTGGCTCAAGTTAATTTGTAGCTTTTCTGACGATTTTTTTTATCTGTCGGCATTATCGAGTGTTTTGGCGTAAGTATTATACACGGTTGGAATCACTACACTCTCGCGGATGAAAGGAGACCATGGTTGCGTACTATCATCGAATTTGACGGCTGCAAGAAGACATATTTAGTGAGCTACCGCAGCTTTATAGTTTTCGGGTATATTGTTTCGACTGATAGTAATGTTTCTGTGATGAGTACACTATAAATGGTCAGGATATTTTGAATCACAAGAGTTAAGACTTTCCAATGATATGTGGCATGACGGATTTCACTGACTGGTGACATCGTACAGACACATGTTCTCTTCCCAACAGTCTGACGGCCAGCTGGCTCCCTAAGTTGTTGGGGTCCACTTTTGACCCTAATTGGGTTATTGGTCTGACCCAAGGTTTTTTTTAGAATGCAACCCTCTGAATATAAAGATATTTAATGAACAGGCTCCCTGAAATAAAATTATGAATTATTATTGACTTTATTAATCAATACATATATCATTCTAACATCTCATAAACCCCCATTGAGTGATTTCTCAAAATCCGATTTGAGAACCACTGATTTATATAAGCTGTTTTTTAGCCTGAATCTTTGATTAAGAGTAGATACATATACTGTACATACACACAAACCTTAATACAGAGACCCCTTGCTACTTTGCGCTTCAGTTATTGTTGGTTTACTGCTACGCGGATTTTCAATTGAATTGTCTTAATTGTCATTGATAACAACACAGAGCACACACAGCTGTCACGAAGGGCAGGTCGTATTTGTGTGTGTGTTGGGTTGGCGTGATTGTCTATGTGCGCGACTGTGGTAAGCGGACGCACCGAAGCAAAGGAAACTGGAGAGCAACTGCTAGCTTTTAGCAGCTTGTGACAATGAAAATAAATGAATTAACGGACTCTGAGGAAAGTGAGAGGAGCCCAAAGAAATGGTGATCACCAGCGGGTGCTTCGGGAATTATTTTCAGGTTGGTCAAGCGACGTGGGGGAGAAGGAAATAGCCACCGCAGACCTGGCTTACTGCTACAACTAGGCTTACAACTATCTTAAGCTACCGGTGTAGAGCATGAATCACAACAATGCCAGGTCCATTACCAATGAAATGGAAGACCTGGACTACAACTCGTGGGAAACAGCTACATTTGGGACAGTTGTACTTTATTCATCATGGAGACATGGCTCAAGTCGCGGTTACCCGATGCTAGCATGCATCTAGCTAGCAGCTCTCTAAATCACTTTCTTTCGCAAAAAGGAGAAGCCCTCCAATTTTGTTGCAAATTTGTATATTGACAATAAAGACTACATAAATTAACTGCAATTTTGTGTTGTGTATTTATTTGTAGATCTATTTTGTAACAGATGTATAATCTCAGTCGGTCATCTTAAAGAAAGTTTGCGGATTTTCAATTTCGGCGGCTGGTTATGGTCTCCATTAACCGCGGTAACTAAGTGATCGCTGTATTAGATTTAACAATTGTTTAATGCTGACGTTTTTTTCAGAGGCTCAACACTATATGTCTAATTGTTATGATGGCAATGCTAAAAAGACTTCCTTCATTTTTGTCTTTTTTTAAATCAAATATTGATAGTTTAAAAATGCCAAAAATTACCTGGACCTGATTTTATTTCTGAATGTTTTGCTTAAATTAGGCTTGAGGTATTTATACGCTTCTTTCCTCATAATTTAGACATTTGATGTATTTTTCTTTGCCGGTGAATGGAATATGCAATCATTAACTTGTTGAGCCCTGTTCCTATAAAACAAATACAACTTTTCAATTTAAGGATACCTGATAAAATATCCTGCACAGATCAAACTTATTTTATGTTAGAAAAAAAAGTATTGTCCCCGGAACTCATAACTCAACGTTGAGCTACATGGCATAGGCAGTGAACACTTGTGAAGTAGTGTGAAGAATACACAGTACAGATATTTAGTGCCACACCTCAGTATCTCTAATGTCATCTCTATTATGCATATGGCAGCATAGCACCCCCAACACAAGAACAGGAGGCTAGAGCAGAATAGAGAAGCGTGCATATGCTGGTCGGCCTGCTTCACATGCACACATTGGAACATGTTCAAAAGCTGCTCTGGGAGGACTGCTGGATGAATGCTAGATGAATATGCATTATTACTCTATGGCTTTATTTCCAGGTGCATAGAAGATGACAACCTCCAAGACTGAACACTGAACCACGGCTGAAGCAGAAAAATATTTTGTACTGGAAAGCTCAGGATATAAGACAAGATGCCCCTTTGAATTACTCAAACTGATGTGTGAAGTTTGCGAAATGGGATTAATCGACATCAGGCTGCCGGCCCCGACAACGTCCAAGGGTGAGCTTTGAGGGACTGTGCTCTTAAAGCAGATTAAGTGTTGACAGACTATTGAAACGTCTCATGCTCTCAGGCAGTCCTCTCTGGATTCATCAACATGTCCAACATTAATTCAGTCGCCAAAGAGCCCTCTAGTGACAACCCCAATCAGGCGACTTTCAAATCAGAAACTTGGAAACACACTGAACCATTTGACTCATTCATC
The DNA here is from genome assembly GCF_059441175.1 of Urocampus carinirostris. Taxonomy (NCBI): domain Eukaryota; kingdom Metazoa; phylum Chordata; class Actinopteri; order Syngnathiformes; family Syngnathidae; genus Urocampus; species Urocampus carinirostris. The sequence goes on from NC_142350.1 coordinate 33,732,971, forward strand.
AAAATTGTAGCTACCATGTACAACTCGTGCTCCTTGATAGTAGGAGCAGATCAACTAATCGGTAGTTGATAACGGAAATTTTGAAAATAATGAACATTCGCACACATCTAATTGATCATTCTATATTCTATGATTCAAGTTTTACATCTAATAGTGCATGTCAATGTTATATTTAAATCTGGGGGGGACAAACATTTTGAGTCGTGGGCTAACATTAGGTTAAACAATTCGGTAGAGGGGTCAGGCGAGGATAAAAAGTTGATAGATTAAAATAAATTGGAACTTTAGCGATACATAGGGGAAAGGATTATGTTCTTACACCTAATTTCTCATAAGCATTTATGAATCTACCTGCAGATATCTTTATGTACATGTAAGATTTCATTTTAATCAATTATTTTTGTACTAATTGGTTTTAAAACACTCATAAAGAAAAAAAAGTATTATATTATGTCCATTTTTAACCAGGGGAGGTGTCACAAAGGGACAAGACTGGCATCGGAACAACAACAAATGTTCTATCTTTAGTATTTTTACACAGTATTGTAATCCGTAAAGTAACATTTCATCCATTTCCGTTGGGTGGGCTGGATTAAAAGCTTGGCAAGCCATAAGTGGCCCTTGGGCTGTAGTTTGCACACCCTTAGTCTAAATGCACTCCATTTAAACCATTTCTCTACCAAGTGAATCATTAAATTTACTCCAATCAGTTCAAAAAGTGATAAGCAAAACTCTTTTCTAAGTGGTGTTAGCCGGTTGATGCATTCCACCATGTACGATTATTATAATGTTTAAAATTTGTAAAATCAATGACACTTATTATTACACTGTAGTTGAATTATTTTCTTGATATGACAATAATACTTTTTTGTACATGTGTATTTAAGTGGCGTGAAGGGTGTGATTTTTAATTGTTATGATCGCAAACGTAGCATCACCCTCAAAAAGAAAGACCTTAACTGCGAATATTTGAGGCATCATACGAGAAAATTGCTATTCAAATTATTCTCTTTATAATCGTCACAAAAAAGTTGAGAATAAACTCAAATAAAGTCCTTGAGCCACGATAATTAATAGGGTGGTTCAACATCTGAATATAGTAAGAGTTCACAGTCATAGTGGAACACTGTATAATCCAATCCAAATAGGGTAAGATTGTGCAAAAGAGTTTGCACAATCATGATGCCATTGAAGAAAACATTGACAGTCTATCTTTTGCATTCCCATGTTGGTTCATTTCAATTTATACTGCAGTGAGTTCATCCTTTTTATCATTTACCGATCACTTTTTTTTTATAAAGTTATATTCACAATAATAGGGTCCCGTACAAAAACACTTTAGCCTCACCTGACATTTTCCTCTTTATATATTTTTTCCATCTTTAATTGACCTTGCTTTTATTTGCAGCAGGTTCAAATACAAATGTATACCGTAAATTCCGGACTATAAGGCACACCTGATCATAAGCCGCACCCACCGCATTTCGGGAGGAAAACCGACTTAGTACACAAGCCGCACCAGTATATTAGCCGCATGCGCCCTCATTAAATAATGGATGTTTTTTGAATGAACTATTCTGTTGATGGGGGAGGATTTTGTATAAGTTTATTGATATATATTCTTTATCAATCGTCCATTATTCAACATTAGGAAATTCATGATACATATCAAAGCCATTAGGCTGAGACACTTGCTCCCAGTCAAGGAACTGAGTCAAGGTCTTAGCCAAAGGTCCGTGAAACTATCAGTTTTTTTGGTTTGAACAAATTTATTGACACTAATAACAGCAAACAAACAATGTGAGGTTTGAACAACCCTTCTCGACAATCTTAACAGCAATCAAGCATATTCACAATTTCGTTATGTCTGGCAATATGACATTTTAACATTTTTTTCTGACATTTTTAACATCTTTGTTAGTGTCAATGGATCTGTCCAGGCCAAAGTCCCGCAATTGTTTTTTGGTCTGAACAAAACCATTGAGGGGGTTTGGGGTTTTTAAGGGTTATTGATCTATCTTCGTTATTCATTATCCATTATCCGTTATCGGTCAGTTCATAATACGCTACAAAGCCTAGGAGCCGGGACACTTACTCTCAGCCAATAGGCCAAGCTAAGGTCCTAGCCCTAAAGCCTTGCTGCGATCATTGCAAATGCACCGGGGTTTGGGGTTTTTAAGGGTTATTGATCTATCTTCGTTATTCATTATCCATTATCCGTTATCGGTCAGTTCATAATACGCTACAAAGCCTAGGAGCCGGGACACTTACTCTCAGCCAAAAGGCCAAGCTAAGGTCCTTGCCCTAAAGCCTTGCTGCGATCATTGCGAATGCACCCCCACGTTCCAACGTTCCTGGTAGTACTGCAATACCGGGCCATACGTGGAGTGAACAGAGCAGGCTACTTATCATTTGATGCAGACCTGCAGAGTCGGGGTACCCGTTGAAAGTAATCCAAAGAAAAAAAAGTGTATATTTCCAAAGGTAAGGGTGGGAAAAATATATATCCACTATTGTCTCCTGCGTTCACAAACACTCATCTTTACCCGTCCCCAGTTCCCATCAGCTCGCGTTTGCTCCGCCCCTTCTTTCTTTTTTCGCTCGTGAAAATCAGCATAAGTGTCTCAAATAAATACAAATAAATACATTACAAAAATATAGAGTTGCAAATACATATTATACGTGGTTACACATATTTACAAAGAAAGACGGTACACCGAGAGAGTTTTCAAAGCTTTAATAATAATAATATAACTTTCATCCCAAACCGTGCCTTTGAAAGGTACCGACACGCTACAATGAACACGCACGCAACGTATCAAACGTATCTGTTAAAGAGGCATACCATAATTGTGAATTCACGGTATACCGTTCTCATCTTCCTCTCTATATCTGTCGCTATAGAAGGCGTCTCCCCGCCATCTGAAAGAACCTCCGTCATATAGACAATTTTTGCATAATCTAAGGAGTTGAAGTCTTCCTCGTCATAAGCGGCCGTTAGAAAAATTACATAAAGTGGCCGCTTCACCGGATAAGCCGCAGGGCTGAACACTTGGGAAAAAAGATGCGGCTTATAGTCCGGAATTTACGGTAGTTTATATTTATTGTAGGTATTGATTTCATTGCAGATGTTATAATTTTTTGTGTGTGTTTTGTACTTAATAATTATCCAATTTAAAACAGAATAAGGAACGGCTACGTTTTGTATTTTTAAATGTTGAATGTTAAACTGTTGTATATTTGTTGAAAGTGACATATGTTAGAGTCATTATCTGTAAAAAACATTTGCCTATTTATTAGAAATCATTTTTTGTCCTGCCCAAAATTGGTCAGGCTAAAATAGTCCACATCAGCTGATCAGTACTGTAGTTTACATTTACGGGATGGATGGAAAATACTAAATAGTGGCCATTAACATTAATCTTTTTTTTTTTTCCCCCAGAATAAAATCTAAGCACACCTCACGGTTTTGGCTCTCAGACACATACTGTAGAACATATAAGTGCAGGGGTATTGAGCTCATTTTAGATCACAGGCCACACAGTAGAAAAAACACTCTTGCAGGGTCCAGGCTAGGAAATCAATAAAAAGTGTGCCTTAGCTGTATGCCTGAGGATCTTTCAGGGGCTCACAATTAAATTACAATTATTATTTACGGGTGTAAGATTTTAGTATAAAAGCATTAATGAGAGTTTTTTGAAATTATTTTCACTATATTATATTTACCCAGGGAAAAAGTGACAAAAATAGCACACAAACACTTATTTAAGTGTAAATGGTTTAAAATGTCAGCACAAAAAAAACTAATAAATACTTTAAATATTAAATCTTTGTTTAAGTCTTTTTCTGCTTTCCATTTTTATTCTAGTAATACAAACGTTTACCTGAACTTGGAAACAGTGAGATCTGATATCTATTATAAAAAGGAGCTAAAGCTTTTTTAAACTTATGCTATTTTTTCATAATCCAGGTGCTAACCATAATTTCCAAACTCTAGGGATAAAAAGCGTAGTTTAGTAGCAATTGTTGGGGTGTGAGAGCAATCGTATTGCATTAAACAGCCCATCAGTGACTTTTATTTGAAGTAAAATAACATTCGAATGGGTGTTTCCTTAAATGTTCTTTGGTTAAGAAGTGGTAGTCAAAAAAATACAGTTACAGTGTACCTTGCTTTGGAAGTGGCACCTACGTAAGTTAGGTGGCATCCAGCGAAACTACAGGTCATTGTTTGACGTGACGCGGCTCATTTTTCTTTTTTGCTTCTCCCAACGATGTTTCGCGGGTCGGATTAAATCCACTGCTGGGCATGATCCGGCCCGCAGGCAGTCAGTTTGACATCTCTGTAGTAGTGTATGACTAAAAATAACAAAGCATGATGCGTTTCGGTACGCGATTGCAATTTAACAACTGCAGAGTGTGACCCTGCTTCTTGTTTCTAACTGACATGTTGGTGGCCATGAATGATTTCCCGGAGTGAAAACATAAACCGGGTTTCACAGTCAATACTTTCAAGAAGGAAATGACAGCATGACCGAAGCGTGTCTAACAAACGCAGCGTGGAATAATACAATTGATCCGTCTGCGGGCGAGAACATTAAATCTGCTGGCACACAAACAACTGATAGAGCTAAATAAGGAGGAGGGGCTTCAAGGTGACCCCAGCCTCCTGTTTCCACCCTCAAGGTAGGCATGGCCAATCAATCCCAACATCAGATTCGAGTGGGACAAGCCAACAAAGGGGAACAATACAATACCAACTGTAAAAAAAAAAAAGAGGCAAGGACAACGACCACTTACCAATTCGTATTCGTCAAAAAGCTGAATGAGCGAGGGAGGGATGAAAGTGTGGAATCCTTGCAGAAAGGCGTTTATCTGGGGTTGGATGGCTCTTGTCATTCTCAGCTCAGTCACCAGCTGGACGTACTCATCCTGGCATGCATACACACACACACACACACACACATACACACACACAGACAGATTAAAGTCTTTGGGAAATGTAGATGGACAAGTGAAAGACACATGGCTCATTGTTAGCGTGCACTTTGCACAGCTCATACTTTATAGTACAGTGCCATCAACAGAAAAAAAGTGGTACTACGGTACATGTAGCAAGCACACAACTGACATGGAATGACAAAACACACATGAATTACACATTGATTACTGGAAGGTTTTCACATCTTTAATAAACATTTCTAAAGTTTCATTTTGGTTTCCATTACTTTTATTGTAAAAAAGATTGTTTTCATGATATGTTTGTTCTGTTTTTAATATTGGACACCTGCAAAGAAGATTGCGTGGGATGCCAATTATTTGTTTGAACTGTTATTGTTAATTGTAATATTTTGTTATTTTAATGATAATGCACTGTGTAAATCAGGGGTCGGAAGACATTTCAAGTTTCTAGCTGCAATGGTTTGAAAAAAAAGTGCAGTGGCAGGGCCAGAGAGAAAAAAGGGTATTTCATTTTGTATATGCCAATAGTCTTAAATTCAATATCTCAGCAATACATGGGGAGTATTGATAAGCCAATTAATTTTTCACCGTTTGCATTTACTTGCACAAGCTGTGTTTCATTGTTTATTTGTTTATAAAGGGAACAGTTAATCTGATTTTATTTTGAAACACACAATATACAAATAAATGTATTGATTTACAAATAAAAACTTTAATTTACAGTAATAGCAAAGTAATATTTTCCCTTTTAGGCACTAAATTTGATCATTTGTGTTGGAAAAAACATAATGCAATAGGGCAAATTTAAAGTGTTTTATTGGACACAGGTTAAGAAATCTAAGTGAGTGCAATCGTATTGCTTTATACAAAGAATTCTATTTCAAATTAAATAACATTGTGCTGAATGTTTCCGAAAATGTTCTCTGTTAGCTAAATGTTTGTTAGCATATACAGCTATAGTGAGTAGTCTGGAGTGGTGCGTAGCTATGGAGACATCCAGTGGGCATATTAAAAACTTCAGGTCACTTTTTTTTCTATATGCTTCTCTCACAATCATCTCATGGACTAGATTAAATACGTTGGCGGGCCTGATATGGCCCACTGCCTGTAGTTTACCAACCCCAGGTTTACATAATTGTTACTATCAGTCAGTAATGTTACTCCTCTTTTTCTGTGCTTTGTAACCTAAAGATTTAAAAAGAAAATAGCTCAGGGGAGGGCTCTTCAAGCAGGTTAGAATTTATTATCCAAGGTTTGGGTCCTCTCTTGTTCTCTTTGTAAGTTCAAAATCCATTGATGTCTTTTCTCCATATTTTAAGTGTCTACTAAACTATAAGGTTTTCAATTACAATGTAGCATAAATAAAGAGGAACAAACACCAACAAGGACAAGGTAAATCCATAAACACAAGCATCCCATACAAAACTAAATGGAACAAATGTTTAATTATTTAGCTTCAAAACGAATTACAAATAAATCGCACACCTGAGAAAAAATGGGTGTTCAATCTATACATAATTTACGCGGGATTATAAAGGAACCCTTTTTTTCAGATTACAGTTTCAGCTTCAAACCATTACATTGAAAAATATGGTTACAATTCCTGCCTTTGATAGGAAGCCCAGCAAACTAACCCAAATTGTCCAGCCTCATGATAAAAGTGCAAGACACAGTAGTAACTGCTAAAAGAAAATATACTTGCCCAAAATCTTTGAAGAGTTTTAACTTTGTGTTTAGACTGGTTAACAAATTTTTTAGCATCTGTGATTTTTCTGTACATAAATATCAATAAAACATAAAAAATGCCATTTTACCTTATTGTCTTGAGTCACAACAATGCTTGTGCCTCCAGGTTTTAGTGGAACTTCCTCCATGGCGCCAAACACGTCCGTCTCCACAGAAAAAGTGAGTTCCAGGCCCAGATCACTGATGTCATTGTCCAAGATCCACTGCAAGTTTTTGGCATACTCTGGATCAATGGATGCCACATCCTGGTAGTTTACTGGAATTCCTGAAACATTCAAAAGCACAAATGCAGTGAGTCACATTTGCAGTCATTAAAGTAGATTTAAATATTTGTTTATAACAAAAAATGTGGTGTAGCTTTCATTCCAACATTTAGGTTGTGTAGAAATAAAAATAGTAGCAGGAAGATTAAAAAAAAAAACAGAACATTATAAATATACAGTAAATTTCATTTTACCCAGGATGTGCTTGTAGAAAGATCGTGTGAAATAGATATTAACCAGCTGCTTGTGATACAGAGCCAAACCCAAGATTTGGCCTGCAAATTGGAAGTAGTTCAGGTGGTCTGGATTTACGGACGAGTTACTGTTGGGCTGGAAAGTGGTTCCTGTAAAAGGTAAACACACATATCAAATCAGTACTAAAAAGCAATGTGCTCGCCATGCTCAATGATCTCATATAATCATTGTTTACCATCAGCGGATTGCGTAAAAAGAGCGTAATCCGGGTTGATTATCTCATTGGACAGGACGTCAAACCATTCCCGGACAACTCCTTGGCCCTGTAGAACCAACAGACATATCTCTCACCATGTGGCATGAATGGTGATTATTCACTTGACAACTCAGAGGCTCGATAAGGTCTCTTGCTCATACAAGACAGTAGAAAAGAGCAAAACGAAATGGAACAATAAAAAAAACCATTTAAAACAAACCAAAACATAAGGACAACCACACAAGAACCCACCATTCCCTCCTCGCCATGAAAGCGGACAGCAATCCCTTGCTTCAGTTTCTCGTTTGTAGACTTTGAAACCATCTCGCAGCTGCTCCGAAATATCGACTCTGATTCAAGGATTCCAAAAGGGATTTTAAATTAAATGGAAGAATAAAACCACATTAGTTAAGTTATATTATGAAATACGACAATGCTGATATAGATTAATAAGCCAATGATGACATTTTTCGGCAGTAAATAGAAATAAATTACCACTGGTAAACATTTAATTTAAAAAATTTAGTAAAGCATACAATGGGAATATAAAACGTCAGTGACTTCTGTTTATTTTACATTGTTTAAAGACAGAAGGACGAATCATTTGTCGGGCCCTGATATAAAATCAGTACATCGGATACTGAGCTTCAGCTTCATAAGGGCTGAATCAAGACTGATGTATTGATAGTTAAGTAGACACTCAAAATAAGGAGCAAAGACATCAATGCATTTTGAAATTGCAAAGAAAACAGGAGAACTGTTAAAAAAAAAAAAAAAAAAAAAAAGAACATTCCAAGATGTTCCAAAGGTCCTTCCCTGAGCCCTTAATTTTTCTCCTTGGTTAGAAAAAGCAGATTTGCCCTAAAGGGTTTGGAAATCAAAGACTCATAGTTTCATTTTCTTAATTTTCATTTTGATTAGTATCCTGTTTATTCAGTATTTGTGTATGCGTGGTTGTACACCTCGATGGATGAGCAGGATGTCACTCTCATTGACCGGACGATGAACCATGTCAGAGTCTGGTTGCCCAGCCAGGAGATGCTCATAGAACCACTCACAACGATCCTTGAAGGGCTGCAGTGGAAAATGCAACAAATATCTCAAAGTGTTCGCCCCTTTAAATTAACTACTACTTCTGATTATTTTTTGTCAAATCTGAGACTGAATTTTTCAGTTTCAACCAACAGCCTGGAAGGACTTCATTGTTGAAATACGCCCCGGTAATACAGAGTTGAGCTAAGAGCCATTTGCATAATGTATGCCTTTGTTCTCTAAGTGGCAGAGGTAGAGCGAAGAGCAAGAATGGAAGGGAGAGTGATTTTTCACTTGGGCTGTGAGGCGAAACAAAGGTTGAATCAAGTGAAATCAAATTCAGATTCAAGTCTGTAATTAAAACAAGGAAAGCCGCAATCCATACGCAAGACTAAATGCCGCAGTTTAAATATGAATGCAGAGAAGCAAGCGATTGACGCAAACACAATTTAATACAAGGAGCAACATAAACAGAGCTTAGGGAGAGTGTTGCCGTGGATACCAGTATGCAAAGATCCAGGAGTTAACAGAGAGAATTTGAATAGGGAGCTTTCCGTATAACAGAAACAAAGTTCTTGGATAAATGCAGTATTTCCAGGTGATACAGCGAGTTTTTCATAGGTTTGCTGTTCCTGTTAAGTATTTTCTACCTTGGACCTTGGATTGATTAGGTACAGCCAGGAAGGATTTTGGGACATATAAATTTCAGAGACAGTCACAAGAAGGCACTCTAGACAGGGGTTGGGCCATAGAGCAAATTGACTTGATTCATTAACCAATTAAAAATGAGCCAAATTGTGAAATCAGTGAAACTAAATCAATAGTTAAAGAAATATAATTGTTAAAAGGGCATATTTTTCTTAAGACCATTATACAAATGTGGGGGCAAAAGCAAAAAACTAAACATGTAATGGAACTGAAAAACTGATATACAATACCCCGGAAAAAAGAAGAAGAAATAAAAACAATTATTTTTGCACTGGCTTGCAAAAAAGTCAGTGAAAGACTTTTTGAGGACTCTTATATTTTTTATTTGTATTTAATTTTTTTGGGCCGAAAGGAAAATGCACTTTCTGTGATTTTCAACTAGTTTTGTTTGGGTGGGTGTCTTAGTAGTTAAATTTCAGTGCATCTTTATAGTTTTTGATAATTATTATTCCCGTAAATTCCGGACTATAAGCCGCTACTTTTTTCTCAAACTTTCAACCCTGCAGCTTATTAAGTGATGCGGCCGATTTTTGTAATTTTTCTAACGGCCGCCAGCGGCGCTCGAGTACAAGAGGTAAGATTTAGACCGGTGGAATGTATGCGCCGAGGAAGACTGCAACTTCTTGGCTTGTGCATAAATTAAATTAACGTAAACATACCCTCATCATGCAAAATGCAAAAAGAAATTCACATGATGCAGCTTTCAAGCTAAAAGCAATCGAGCAGTCCGATAAAGAAGGAAACACAGCTATTGCACATAAACTTTACCAGACCCGTTTACTGTGTTGCGAGCGTGTTGCTAGCGTGTTTTGGAATAAGGGAGCATGGGACGATGTCTATATGACAGTTTATTTCCGACACTGAGGAAGACGACTTTGATGGCTTCAGTTCTAAGGAGGAAGATGAGGACGGTTTACCGTGATTTTTACAAGTACGGTATGTTTTTTTAACAGACCCGTTTACTGTGTTGCGAGCGTGTTGCTAGCCATGGTCCAAACATTTTTGTGTGTGTCTTTTGCTACTTTTTCCCTTTTTCAATTTTCTTTGTTTTTGTGTATGTGTATGTCTTGCTGTCGGTCACCCCTCTCGAGGGATATGACCAGGGTATATAGATAGATTATTATTTCAAATAACTGTTGGGCTGGAGTTATTGTTTTGCTTACAGAACATTAAAATTCTAGTCTCCTAGTATGAATAATGAAAAAAGGTATTACTTTTTTGGGGGGGCAAGATATTGTTCTACCCATTAGTGCAATTTTGATATAGTGCAGTGGTTCTAAATTTTGTGGGGCGGCCCCCATTTTTTTTTTTTCAATTGGGCAGATAATGTGTAGTGTTCCTCCTCACAATCATGCAGATATATTCCCAAATATTCCTCAAGCCATGGAACTCAAGAAATTAATTTTCAAGGTATACAGTTTGACCTCATATCCCCTGGAGCATGTGTCGCCAAACCCGTGCCCGCGGGCACGCTAGCGCTCGCGGCGACATTATCACGTGCCCAGGGGCCCGTTCTAAAAATAGACCTAATCACGGGATATCAATGCCTAAAATATGATTAAATTGTGTTGCAATTTTTTGGGGGGGGGATTGCATTTACAGAGATGTAAATTAAACACAAAAATCATGAAAAATATATAAAAACCTAAAAATAAGATCAAAGTAGCGGAGTTTGATAATCTGGGAACTTTTACGTAGAACGGCGCATAGGTGAGTGTGCATGATAGTCGCAGCCTCAATCTTGAGTGTCGCCAAGAAGTCCAAATCGATTTTTACATTCTTAAAAATGACGGGAAAAGGAAGAAACTTCATACTTTTGAATAGGAGGAAACCTTATTTTTTATTCATGTTAAAGAAAACCGCGTGTGTCTCATTTTAAGAGCGATTGTGGTTGCGTCAAATAAGCACAACGTTGAGCGCCACTTCAGCCCTTGTCACAAAAGCTTCCACGCTATTGTAATTACCTGACCGGCAGCGCACCACGAATAGAAAAGGCCCGCGGGTTAAATGCAACTTTAGGAAAACAGCAGTCTTTCTTACAAGGCCAGTAAACAATACAACACAATTATAACCATTTTTTATAAATTCAAAGTCAACAGGACAGAATCCCTCAAAAAATGTTTGGTCTTTTGGGGTAATCTTAGCAGTATGAAGGTGGAAAATTATGTCAAGTCCCTCTATGTGACCCTCATGTTGTGTAAAATAAATATCAATTTATCAAACTACAAAAATGCATGATTATGATAGTTCATGTATTTTTGCTTATTATTCAAATCAATGTTCTTTTGTAAGGAATTATGTTTTTTACCACTAGGAGGATATGAATAATGTACAATGTCTCTTTAAATTAACACCAACGCTATACTATACTATATACAGTCTGGAAGTCGTTCTGTATTTTTACCTGCCCCTTAATGATATGCATGAAACGTGACATCAGCTCTGGACATTCCAGCAGGAAGTGGAAGTGGTTAAAGATTATTTTTGGATTCCTGTTAAGAGGAAACAAACAAAAAAACAGAGATTTCAGGACGTGAACAGTGAGCAGCGGGACAAAAATTAAAGGTCGATTGATCTTTTTAAATCAATAGCCAGTCTCTGGCACTGTGAAGAGCCTATGTATGGCTTGGTCGGACACTGACTCACCTGTTTACAAAGCACTTCAACACCTCGTCATGCTTGCAGACAAACTCAATGAAGTGAGGGGATGTCATTCTGGGTGAGAAAAGAGAAGAAGTGATGAGTGAGGAAGGCGGGCGAAATGGACAGCAGCAACTATTCTCTGGCAGCCTCCGCTTTCCAATTAGATATAGATTACTCATCTGAAAGAGCCAAATGTCTACAATGAAAATAATGAATTGCCATAGCAGACAAAACTAGAAGACTCCTAATCGAGAGCCATGTGGGCCAAAACAAGAAAATAAAAAATAAAAATAGGAAGACAGGCATCTCATTGTGGCTGACATGTCAATACTGGAATTCCGTTGGCTGGTAAATTGGTATGCTTAGTGATCTAAAGTAGTATAATTATAGACTGGCTGAGTTTAACCTAAATGCGAGTGCAAAAAGAAAGGTAGACAAACCAAAGGGCCACAGGGGAAGAAGATAATCTCAATGCCTCACAAAATTACACTATACACTAGTGGCACAGAATTAGCTGTAGAAAGAATATCACTTTAGTATTAAACTAAGTTGCACATCACTTGATTTTGAAACTTTTCTGGGAGACTAATAACAAACCTAATGTTTAATGTCCCAATTTTAAAGCCCAGATCGACACTCCACTAACGTGAAAATCGTCCAGTCCTTAAAAAAACAAGTTAAACATCCCCTATGGCACAACAGCATTTATAATAAGATTGTTGGAAGTTACGCTCCATAAAAAATAAATAATGGAAAAGCTACATTTTACTCGCATTTTTAAAAGGACAAAATCATGGTTCAATTACTCGTTAAAAAGACTGCATTTACTGTAAATAAGAAGTTCATTGTTGCTCAACGAGATCATTTACAAGAAAAAAAAAACATATGCAATCTGGTCTTAAATGATTCAAAACAGCCCCTTGTGTAGTGTTTGGCAGTGCTATTTATTTACAGTTTAATTACAGTCCTTGTTATCACTATTTACTGGTCCAGTTTACATCCCTCCGGGCCAATGTCAGGGAAAGAGAGAGCTTCTACACTGCCTGTTTGAAATAATTTCCTCATCCAACCCAACTTAATGATGATTATTGTAACCAAAACACTATAGTTTATTGAGAAGATGATTACCTAAATCACATGGAATAGTCATTTGAAAATTCAGGTGAAAGCCTTTTGAGGGCCATAATTCCCTTACATATTGCAACTAATAGAATCCTTGAATGCAGCTAATGAATTTTCTCAGGTTTTACAGCATGAATCCTGATTGGGACTGGCTCCAACAGAACGTTCATCAGTGTCTTGGGGTCCAATTGTTGCCTGGTGGTCACCATTACGTGGGTAAGGACATGAACAAAAAACATTGACCACTAGTACATTTGTTTATGTTATTCTACGTGAGGATTCACCAACCATTTCAATGGTAGTATGTTACGATTACATTTGTTCACGGATCATCCCTTAACCGACTGGGTTATCAGGGTACCACTTCCTGTGGTGTGTCTTGGGCAAGACAGTCTGGTGGCACTCGTCCCTCAGCAGGACGGTTTTTTTTAACGATATTATTACTTCATAACTTCATTTTTAACAGGGGTGGAGCTTAAAGGGGCTGAGCCAACTACAAAGGCATCTTGCTCCAAAAAGGGTACTGGAAAATAAATTTCAAAGCTATGATTATGAAATCAAGTATGTAAAGACACAGATCATGTTACCGTAAATTCCGGACTATAGAGCGCACCTGATTATAAGCCGCACCCATCACATTTTAAGGGGAAAACCGATTTTGTCCATACACAAGCCGCACCTGTATATAAGCCGCATGAACCCACACCAAACAATCACGAGATTAATCCAAGCCAAACTTCTAGTCCCGCGATTGAAACTAAAGGTCCTTCATTGAAGCACACAGTTCAAAAATCACAGCTGCGAAAATTAACGCAAAATGATATAGGTACTTAAAATTTGGCGTTGGCGTTTGCTCTGCCCCTCTTTTTTAATTTGCTCGTGCAGAATAAGTGTCTCAAATAAATACAAATAAATACATTACAAAAATATACAGTTGCAAATACATATTACACATATTTACAAAGAAAGACGGTACATCGAGAGAGTTTTCAAAGCTTTAATAATAATAATATAACTTTCATCCCAAACCGTGCCTTTGGGAGGTAGCCTCACGCTACTAAAAAGACGCTCGCATACCTACTAGTCAGTCTGTTAATGAAATAAAAGCCGTAATCGAAAGAATCACGGCAGACCACCCGCTTCTTCCTTATTGGTAAGGACATCTGAGTTGTCTTTCTCAATGTCGGAAAAAAATCTCGCATGATGACATCGTTCCACGCTCCCTTACATCAATACATTCCAGTAATATGCCCGTTTTCCTTTGACATTGTGGCTACGTCATGAGCCCATTTTGTGCATTTTGCACGACGAGGGTATGTTTACGCTCACATGTCGTGATCTTCCTCGGCACACATATTTCACCGGTCCAAATCTTTCTTCTCATACTCGAGCGCCAACGGCGGACCGTTAGAAAAATTACATAAATTGGCCGCATCTCTGAATAAGCCGCGGGGTTGAAAAATTGGGAAAAAAGTAGCGGCTAATAGTCCGGAATTTACGGTAATCTTTTATTATAGTAGTTAGAAAAAGAATAGAAACATCTCAAAAAAGCAACTTTGGTCTGCAGTGATCAAATTTTTAATGGCCCACTGCCCTTGTTAATAAATTAATAATATGTGGGCCATCAGTAATGTTGACCGCAGTATAAAAATAATTTGTACAAAAACAATAATTATTATTATTTCACCAGAGGGTGGTAGCCCTTTGACCACCTTGTCCTTGGCTTTCTGTGAAAGTTTTATCCCATCCCATTTCCGACATGGCAACTGTAAAATAAAAAAGTAAAGTTAACTGCGAGGGCTGCCGTTTTCCAAGTGGAAATCAGAGTATTTCTTGACCAAAATCCAAAACAACTGCGTCGGCCTAATTTGCGAAGAGACTATAATATAAAAATATCAAGAGGCACTGCCAGACAAAACATGAGGATGACAAAAAGCTAACAAACGCTGTGAAAAGGTGAATTAATTGAAACTGTTTTAACAGCACAGCAGGGATTTTTCACGAAACCCTGCGAGTCTAAATGAAAATGCTACAAAGGCGAGCTACAAGGCCCCGACGACAAACACCAAGCACTGCAAATCTTTCACAGAGGGTGACCTTATTGGACTGTAGTCAGACCTGATTCATTTTCAGCCAATTGAGCATTTGCTCCCTGTTAGCTTAAGATGTGATTTTAAGGTTCTGTTGGTAGTATACAAAATCATGCAAGGACTTTCTCATATCTTTCAGATTTAATTTCCCCGTATGTTCCGGTCCAGAGCCTTAGCTCTGAAAATGCTGGTCTACTAGTGATCCCAAGAGCCAAGAAGAGATCCGCAGGTTCGAGAGCGTTCTTCATTCGGGGCCCGTTGCTGTGGAATGCTCTTCGCCCTGAGATTCGATCTGCAACCTCAGTGGAAATGTTTAAATCTAAGCTTAAAACACACTTCTACTCTATAGCATATGAATAACCTATATTTTATGTTGATAATATGTGTATTATTTGCCCTCATGTAGGTTTTATATCGGGGATGGTGTCATAATAGACTCTTTGTGATTAAGGGCCATACAAATAAACATGACTTGACTTACCAAATCTGGCCCGCATTCTGAAAAGTTTGGAAACCTCTGCCTTTGCGGATTTTCACTGTACATGGTGTTCTGCATTCTGATTGGCTAAACAAAGGAAGATGTTTTGTAAACTAGTTTTGAAATTATAAGTTGACCATACAGAAGAAGTTAATTGTAAAAAAAAAATAAAAAAAAAAAATAAAATTATAAAGTACAGTAGACGCTGTCCTACTTGCGGAAGATCGTTCGTAAGTTGAATTTGTTCGTAAGTTGCTTCAGTGCTATATATTGTATGTTTAAGGTTTATATAAGTATGTTTAAGGCTTGTATAAGAAACCTGTATTGTTTTGTACAAAAGAATAAACATTTCATAAAATAATATGCCCTATAAGGATAACTAATGCTCAGTTTAACTTACTTTTGGAAGATTGGCTTCAAGAGTTAGGCGACTTCCTCCTCCGTTGTAAAAAGTGGCTGAAAAAAGTGTTCTGACCATTTTCTCAAACGCATCAAGCTTTCTTATTCCACTTTCATTTCAAAAGAAATGGCTCGCCTCTTCGTTACACTTAACACCAACCATATTGAATGAATGCACGAGATATTCAACAATAAAAATGTCAAAGTACTTAGCGTGCTGGAGATTCAGTACAGTATGTTTAAACACGAACTAGGAAGAGGAAGCGGATTTCTTCTTCGGGGTGGATGCTGGGCGGCCTCTCACAGCGCCACCACACGCCGATAGCGGCGAAAAGAAACACTACAGTAATGTCCTGTACTCGGAAAAAGGTGCGCACAATACAAAATCTAACTTACAGCAATGTCCGTTTTTTTTTCGACAACCCGAAATTAAGGTTCGTATCTACTGTTTTTTGTAAGTCGTATTGTCGTAAGTAGGGGAGCGTCAGTACTTTTATTTGTTGAACAAATACTTGAGCCTGCAAATTGGGTTTGTTCTTGAGTAATAAATAAAAGGTTTCTGCATCACAGATTTTCACATTTGGCAGGGGGTTCTGCCTCCCCATTATCTGTGATGACCTAGGGATTACTGTAATACCAATATTATTCATGTAAATAAACATTTCACATCTTTCCAATTTCCTAAAATTACTATGATACATCATTGTAATCTGATCTGGTGAGTTATTTTCAGAAACGATCCACGAGCACCTCGTTGTTTTTTGTGGCAGCCTGCAGGCAACTCATTGGCTGCTCTAGGGATTTTTAAAACTATGCAAATTTACTGTTTGATTTAAACAATGTACACAATTGATCCATCTATTTATCTATCAACTCTGAACTGAATATTTATAAATTATTTTAGAAGCTATAGTCTGCTACATAAAGGTGTAAATCTTCATTTTAAGTCATATTTGTTTTTGTTCCGACTGTTGTAATAAGATTAGGTTTGTGTTCATTGTCAGGCCTGATGTTTTCTACGAGGTCAGGTTGGTCTGTTTCACACACCCCAAAAACTTGTCAACTAATTGGCTTGGAGAGTGATTTATGTAGTAGATATACAATTTAGTAATATAATGACTAATGATGCCTGTTCTCGCACAAATTGAAAAAAATAAATTGACCCCTTGCGAGCTTAGATTAATCCATATGTGGACCAGTAAACAATACCTTGTGGATAGCCCTGCTTTATATAATTATTCTGAAGATCCAAAATGGCATAGCTTTATATATTGTTATAATTCTAAAATGTCAATATATTATATTTAACGAATGCATAAACTGCCCAGAAAGTGTCTCCTAGGCGCCTTTTATTCTACCATTGGTAGCGCTGCATTTGTTATCCAGATGTGGCATTTAAAGTCGCAAAATGAGTATTATTTTGTCCATAGCCCAAGCTAGACTACTGCTTAAACCTTCATAATGGGCAATTCTGCCCTTCTACAAGCATCCGACAACAAAATCTGTGCTTCTTGACTTCTCCTTTGATTGGATAGTAAGTGCAGTAGACAAACCCTTGTGGCATCTGGCACGAACAACACATGTAGAAGGCCTGGATCACAGCACTGAGCCGATTGGCTGTCATGGAGATAACGTCTTCCCCATCAGCATACACCTCTGTTTCCATGACAATCTGAGAGTCCAGGGAGGTGGAGAGCTTTGGTGTGGTGCTCGAGTGATCGACTTCCCGCTGCTTGAGGAGCAGGGAGGCTATCTCACTGTTGGAGGAGGTGGATGAGGGGTTCCGGTTTCTGTCCAGTTCAGTGGCGATCAGTACGAGCCACTCGTCCAGGGAGTGCCAAAGCAGCTCCAGTGGCTGTAAACACAAACAAAATGTGAGAGGTAAATCTGATAAGTGGAGAGGGGAAAAATACAGGGAATTTTAAATGATGACATCAGAAAAGAAGAACTGATTTTGCTTTCAGGGTATTTTCAGGTAGCTGCCTTTAAAATTGTTTAATGTTATTGGCAAAATAAATTGAAAGCTGTTCAAAGGAATATATTGCATTTTTAAAACTTTTAAAACATTCATTGAATTTCCAAAAACCTGAAGATGTCCTGTCATGCATTTATAATCTTACGTAAAAGAAATACAATTACTATGTTGGTCTTTTATTTTAACTAGATCCAGTATGATGAAATAATATATTTACTAGACGTCATAACGATTTTAAAATGCATTTATGTCCTTTAAGCAAAAAAGTAAATGAATTAAAATGGTCTTAACATTGTGTGCGGAGTAATAATTTAAAATAATAAAACATAATAATAATAATAATCATGATAATAACAATGAAAAAAATATCAAACGCCACAGCACTATGCATGTTTACAGCTGTGGCTAGCCCTAAAATATGACAATGTTTTTCTCATCTCATCTCATTAGGTGCACCGCTTATACTCAGTAGGGTCGCGGGGGTGCTGGAGCCCATCCCAGCTATCATCAGGCAGTGGGCAGGGGACACTCTGAACTGGTTGCCAGCCAATCGCATGGCACACAAGGACAGCCAACTCGCTCGCTCATTCACACCTAGGGACAATTTGGACCGGCCAATTCACCTGAAATGAATGTTTTTGGAATGTGGGAGGAAACCGGAGTGCCCGGAGGAAGCCCACGCAAGCACGGGGAGAACATACAAACTCCGCACAGGAAGGCAAGTACCTGGATTCGGACCCACGCAGGAGGTTCCCATGACCTGAGAACTGTGCCGCACACGCGCTAACCACTGTGCCGCCGTGCTGCCCGACAATGTTTTTCTTTTGACATAAACAATGCAAGAAAGCATATCTCAGAGCCAGCAATGAAACAATAATAGGCGAGCTGAAAAGCTGAATAGCTGCAATTGCTATCATAATTATACTTGAGGGGGTATATGTAAAATGGATCACACATCCATTGATTTATCACATGGACCTAATTCACAATATCTAACAGGGTTGTCAAACATAGAGCAAGCAGGCCAATATCAGCCCTTTAAGACCTTCAATATAGCCTGTGGGATGGCTGTATAACTGCAAAGACATACTATAAGAACCCTGCAGACTGACTGAAAACAGGCCTGGGTTATACTCAGTACTTCATAGGCGTGGTGAACCAACGAGCTTTTGTTGTTCTCCAACCAAGCTACTGCTGAAAAGTAATGGCAGACTTAAGTGCCAACTTATTTTCCAATTGACTAACCCACACTACTACAACAACCTGCACTGAATGAATTTTTATAAAGCATAGTACCAAGCAACTAACGGTTAGGCTCGGATGGCAAACTGCTCCTCAGTTTTCCCAATGCAGGATATTTGCCCGGGTCCAATTATGTCTCTGACCACCATGCGCATTTTTTTGAGTGTAATCCAGGAACAAGGAAAAACAGAGAGATCGTGTTTATTTTGTGTGGGAAAAATACTGACTTAGGCAAGTGTTAAAGTGATAGCAAAGTCAAGTCATGTTTATTTTTATAGCCCTTGCTCACAAGAAGTCTCAAAGGGCTGTACAGATTACAGACTACCATTACACCATCCCCTGATCTGAAAGCTACATGAGGGCAAGGAAAACCTTGGAAACCTCAGCATGAGGAAACTGAAGATAGCTGACCGACCGTTATCTTGCGAGCCTTCTGTTGGTTGGACGGTGCAACAGATAAAATGTTGTGTGTGTGTGTAAGGGTGGTTTTAGCAGCTGCTGTGAGTGTAAATGGTCATCTGCAGAAGTTTGTTTCTCTTTGTGAACATAAATCTTCGCGAGTTTGTTTAAAACGTGTTATTAGATGTTAGACATCTGTGGGGGAGAAGCTGAAACATGCTGTCAGGATAAAATACCCTTTAAACTGTAGACTTGAATGCTATCCATTTTTTATCACTTTGTTGTATGCCAATTCATCATTGGTTGGCAATCAGGTCAGCATACAGACTAAACGCACCGGGGATAAGCAGTAGCCCACATATGAGCAGATCTGAAAATGGCTACAGGGATTGAAACCTCCATATTCACTGTGATCATACAGTGTAATACAAACATTGATCAATGTACAGTAGGGCTGTACGATTAACCCAAATCTAATCAACATAGCGATGTGACGTAGTGCAATTGCGCTATTGTAAGTCACCCGTTTTTTTTTCAAGGGTTTATAGACAACATTGCTAACAAAGCTCCTCAGAAGAGGGTGCCGTTTACTTAAGTTTAACCCCTTAACAATCCTGTAAAATTCACATAAAACCCAACCTGAGACAAGTATATTGAATGTTGTTGTTGAACCGTTTGGAGAATTGGGACGGTTTTGGTCTCTTTTGAAAGTGCCCAACTGAAATAACCACTGCAAGTGCTACTAAGATTTAATAATCAACGTTAGAATACACAGAAATAGTAGTTTTTTATTCTGGCCTGATTTTTTTCACATGCAAGATGAGTGTAGCAAAGGCATCATAGCTGGAAAACATGAGGGACAAATGCATGAAGCCCAACATAATCCCAGGTTAAAATTGAACACAATCTGAAAAACTAAACATTAGTATTTTGCACATTTTTAAGGGTATTTCTAGGCGTGACTGGTGACATCATATAGACACATATCTTTGCTTCACAACAGTCTGATGGCTCTGTCACTAGTATTAACTCACATTGCACATTTGAGGTTGTACTTTGTTAAAAACTGATAATAGGAAACACTAACAGATTAGGTTATAGTTTCAAAAGGTTTGGCCAACTTGAACGCAAATGTTTCATTTCATGGCCTCTGTACTACAGTTCATTTTGATACTTCTGGGATCCCACTTTAACCCCTAATCATCATAAGAAAATAATCCAGCAATCACATAAATTAGGAAGCCAAAACACTGGGTTAGGCAATAGGACAGACAACATGTTGTGAAATTTGATACAATTTTTAATTTAAAAATTCTTGTTTGATGGCTAGCAATTCTAATAACTTTAAATGATGCAGACAAATTTTTCAGTAAACATATGAAATATTGACATTGTCGACTATTGCCTGATCCAAATTGCGTTTTTAAATACTTGAAAATAACAATAGATTCAAGGGAAAAATAGGTCAAATCAAAAAAGCAAGAGTTCATCGATTGCGATTTAAAAAAAAAAAAAGGCAAATTTTAAAGTGGAAAAAAGATGTCAATGGCTCACATCTAATACAGCAGA
Organism: Urocampus carinirostris; assembly: GCF_059441175.1. Classification (NCBI taxonomy): domain Eukaryota; kingdom Metazoa; phylum Chordata; class Actinopteri; order Syngnathiformes; family Syngnathidae; genus Urocampus; species Urocampus carinirostris. The sequence goes on from NC_142350.1 coordinate 33,754,047, forward strand.
AGCTGTCCAAGTGTCTTTTGAAACAGCATCTCCTTGTCTCATACGCATCTGCAACCAGTGGTGAAATGGAACCAAGTGACAGTTACTAGAGGATATTAATAAATAATCTATAAAGCGAAAATTTACAGGTTTTACTAAAAAATGAAATCATAAATATATTGAACATCACGTTCCTCATTCAGGTTTCTTTTAGCAGGGGTTTCAGGAATACACAATGAACAATATTATTTAAGAACAATCAATCTTTTAATGAGATAGATATTTGTAAAAAATATGTCAATCATTCATCAGGGTCTTTGTGTTAAAAAATGAAAACTGGGATAATTCCATATGCATTTTTTTTCACCTAATAAAATAAACAATGATGTTGGACACATGAACATATTTTAAAAATTAACTGAGTTAGTTACATTTTGAACGTTGCCAAGAAGGAATCGTTAGTTTTAAATAAAATCCATTTTAAAGGTTGGTACATAAGGCTTGCCAATGACTCGTGGCTAACAAACCAAACATTCTAATACACTTACAGTACAGTTTAACATTTGATCAATTGTGTATTTAAGAAATGTCATGCTCTTTTTTGGGGGGCAATGAAAACTAATTGGCATTTTCTGACATGAAGACCCCCGTGGCTGGGCAGTAAATTGAATGATTTCACTTGATCAGTCACTTATAATGGAAATTATTGCAAAATTTTCAAATAAAAAATATGAACTATGAAAATTGAACATTTAATCACCCGAGGTTGGTGCTTATTATTAAACAATACAGTATTTATTAACTAGATAATTGCTGCATTTAAACCAAACTGTCACACTCTACACTTTCACTATGAGCTATAAGTGTCAAATTTGCATTGATAAATATTTCATCCAGCTATTTTTGTCCAAACATTTTGCACAGGATGTTTAAAAAAAAAAGAATAAAATAATAAAACCTAAAACAGCTCAACAACACAAACACTATTTTAAGACTCCGAACATTTTTATTTCCACATTCAGATTTCTCAGTCCTCTTGATAGTTTATTTTACTGGTCGCCTCACTTTACAAAACAGTGCTGCCTTATGAAAGCACACTAACGCCATCTAGTGTTTAAAATTATAAAGACACAAATACGCACACACTGAATCACCATGTCCATGATGGCCGCTTTGATCTCAGAACATATGACACCTTACAAATTGAATTTCTGAGTACTTACCTTAAAAACCTGATTACGGGGAGTCTTATTGCCATTATAGCCCAAATCTATGCCATTATTGGGAGATGACGGTCCAAGACGGAAAACATGGCAGAAAATACGAACAATCCTTAATAAGCTCTTCATCTGAGCGTCATAGCTGCTAGAGAGGCTGTAGGGGGAACAAAGTGTGATGGATATAAGAATAATGTGCTGCATGTTGTAATCTCTTCGTCAATAGTAACACAGCTCTGGAATGAAGTGAATGCTTAAAAAAAAATACCTAAGCAGCTTATGTCCATTAGTTGTGGCGACTTCAGCCAGACTTGTCAAGATTCTTTGATAATTATTGTCACTCTGCTGGGAAACATGCTCCAATACCTGCCTGAGCTAAACACAAATAGAAATGTATTTTAAAAGGTTACAATTTTTTTTTGTTTAAATCCCTGAATTTTCCGAACCATATTCTCTTTGATGTCATCATTTTGTGTCATCTGAATGAGTATCTGGAAGAGTCTGCTGTGGTGCTGAATGAGAATTTCGCAAGTCTCTCCGTACCCTCCCTGGGAAAAAAAAATTAAGCAGGGACAAAATGACAACAGATGTATGAGATAAGGAATGAGATAAGGAATGAGCTGAGCTGCTATGCTAACCTGTACACAGAGATCTAGAGGAGTGATTCCATTCTTGTCAGAAAGATATTTGGCCCCTCGGGAAAGAAGTATTTGCGCTGTGTCTCTTTGGCCATGGCTGCAGTCGTTTTAGTGTTGAGGTTGTGTGTACGAAACAAAACAAAATCAGAATTTTGAATTAGTGTCATATTTTCAGCAGTGCATTGACTGCATTCACATAACACAGTGGCCCTGCTACATATGAGATTATTTTTTTCCTGGATCTAGCTTCTGTCTATAATTTCTCGTATCTCAAACAAAATTTTCCCATCAGAAATTACTGAACACCAACCAATCCGTTCCTGACATCGAAAAATCTTCCAGGTTAACCCTAATTAGCTATAAAAGACATCTTCTTGACCACTAAAAATACATTCAAATCGTAATTGAACATAAAAATACAATAATAAGATAAATAAGATATTAACAAAATGAAATAAGAATTTGTCAAGAGCACTTAACATGGAGGGAGTCCGCAGTTGCTAACAGAGGTGTATGTGTCTTGGTGGAGGAGTGAGGGAACACGACATAGCATGATTAAAAAAAAAAAAACGTGTGGGATCAGTTCTGTACGGCAGAAAACCCACATGCTACCTGGGACAAGCTAATGCTTGCGATGAGCAGTCCAGAACACTCGGCCCTGTAGTAGTAGCTACTTGAATTTCTTGCAACTTGGCTTTTCTTTCATAAATCAGGCAAAAATTTTTCTAGAAAGCCATCGCATATCTCGAAATTATCGTAACGACAACAGCTCGGATGTGGAAAGGCCACTTTATAACAATTAAAATGAATTACAGTTAGCCTTACCTGCAGGCAAAGTATAGAGGAGTGGCCCCTGAGACATTTGGTCGGTTGATGTTAGCACCACTGTCCAGGAGGCATAACACAGTCTGTCCACATACAAAACACATCAATCGTATTAATGGAATTCTGGAGAACGGTTAGGCTTATTTAGAACATTGTAATTGGTACATGCCACATGAGCTGGCAAAATAAAGTACAGTATTTAAAGGGTGAGGGTCCCACTGAGGAAGGCCCTACTGCCTGTAGTGGATTTTGCTACTAAAGCAAAAAGTAAACAGTAGCTTCAATTACACTTTCAATCTCTATGCACCACATCATTCACAGTATGCCCAAGAAAGAGGCTTTTTGCCCGAATCATTTGTTTCCTACCCTTCAGGTTGAACAAATTGATTAGTGCAGGCATGCCTCACCACAATAGCCATGAAGGCATGGGATTGACACCCCTGAAATAATCTCTTTGTCTGATCAAGATGGACAGGACTCAAGAGGCAGAATTAAATTCAGCAAGAAGTAGAGCTGTGCAAAAATGCATTATTACTGTCAACATCAAATGTATCATTTCTCTCATTAAATAAATAAATATATTTTTCATGTGGTGTTTTTCATCCTCCCCCCAAAACACATTTTTGAGATAAGTCTTTTCATATGAAAGTGATGCTATGTTGTAATCTGACACTGGATATAAAAATAGAGGCACATATGTGTTTGTGTTTTAAACCCATTATGTGTAAAGATTATGTGGAAAAATAATTGTAAAAATCACAAAACTGCACCATGATGTGTGAATATTAAAATATATTCTTTTTAATTCCTGGTTCATATGAGCAGGCTCCTGAGATATACTTGGTATTGTGTGTGCAGATCTTTGAGTATGGCACCATTTAGTAGAAGAAATCATTTCAAAATGCTCTTAGACACTCATTTTGTTTTGTGAATTTAAAGCCATGTATTTGATGCATTTATTAGCTATTCACGATGTCTTTTTTCTATTAGTACAATTAAGTACATAGTTGTTTTTTGGATCTACTTGTCCAATTTATCACAATAAAACTATTTTATGACTTTTTGACCTTTTTCTTGTTACAGTACTTTTTTTTCCCAAAGTGGCTTTCGATTCCCCCGTTGCAGTCTCATTTAATTCCTGGTTATTTTTTTTCAACTTTATCAACTTGTCTTGCCCAGCTTGTAACTGCGCTTTTCTCCCAGTCACCAGCATTCATCTGTGGTACTGTGACTATAAATAGTGTGATAATGGTAAATGGTCAGCATTTATATAGCGCTTTTCAAGTCAATGAAGACCTCCCAAAGCGCTTTACAATGTGCTTCACACTTACCCACACACATTCACACACCAATAGCGGCCATGCAGCCATGCAAGGAGCCAACCTGCTTATTGGGGGCATTAGGGATTCAGTGTCTTGCCCAAGGACACTTCGACATATAACACAAAGGAGCCGGGAATCGAACCTGCGGTCTCGAGATCAAATCTAATGCCTTTTCGTTTATCATCTACATCACTCGTGTTCCAGTCGCTCAATTGTGCGCTATCACTGCCGCGACCTGCGTTTGATTCTTGTGGTAAGAAATATGTATATTTGGACTGGTCATTCATTTCACAAATATAGTAATACAATTTCATAAAATCTTGTGTATAACGAGGACCAAAAGTATGCGTATGTGTTCCTGTCTGGAGCCTTCACTCTGAAAATGCTGGTCTACTAGTGATCCCAAGAGCCAAGAAGAGATCCGCAGGTTCGTGAGCTTTCTCCATTCAGGCCCCGGAGCTGTGCAATCCTCTGCCCTCTGACATTCGGTCTGCATCTTCAGTCTAATTGTTTCAATCTAGGCTTAAAACACATTGATCTTCTATAGCTTATGAATGACCTATATAGCATGTTGACAATGTCTGTGTATTGTTCATTAATGCTACATCCGTTGTAACTTGGTCATCCTTTTTATTTTGTATTTTATATTATACTTTAATAGTGCATTAAAAAAAATTGGGTTGAGTGGAATGTTAAACTTAGGAAGCAACAAGCTCATCCAAAAAATGTGTATTGAAGCTACTGAAAAGATAGTTTTCACAACACAAAGACAGATTGTAAAATAATGCCGTAACATTCTAAGTGTCAAGTGTGAATGTAGCTTACAGTTTTATGTCCATTTTGACAGGCTACATGTAAAGCCGTTTGCCCCATGGCATCCTCAACATCAACGTTAGACACATGCTGGACCAGATCGTAAAGAAGCTCCGTGCGACCATTAACCGCCAACCAGTGGATCTAAATCGGAGAAGTAGATGGACAAGCAAACCAGTCAGTGAAAAAAATACAACACAACATTGATTATTTAACTAAGTGATTTTTACAAGAATCTGCCCATAAACCCGAAGATGATTGACCACTCACAGCAGTCAGTCCCTCATTGTTGCAGATGTTGACATCAGCGTTATATTCTAATAGTTTGCCCATACATTTCTTCTGGCTGAAAGAAACAAACTTAGCAACGGTATAGTGAGAATTTTGTTCATACAACAAAAAACAGTCGTTTACCCATTCCGTGCAGCAAGATGCAGTGGAGTACAGCCCGAGATGTCCTGGTAGTTTGGATTGGCACCTCGCTTCAGCAGCAGAATGAGACACTCAACTGATCCACAGCTATGCCGAGGTGAATTTTTTTTTATTGGAAAAGCAAACAGACATGAATGTCCAACTTTCTATAATGAGTCTTTCTATGTTTCAATGCGGGCACATGCCAGTGGTAGTCATACCCACAAGCATATTTAATGCAGCGGATTCAATTGGGTGGTTTTCATTTTGTGGGCAGAACAAACCTGTTTGTTCAGCAGTGGGTATTATTCTGTTAAGTTGTTTGTTTGAAGTCGAAAAGTTGAATTACACTCGAGGAGCAGCACAATTGGCCGGTCTTGGGGTTACATTTACTTTTATTTTATTTTTAATTAACAGCCATCCTTTTAGAAGATGGTGAGTTTCTTGTGAGATGGTAAATTAAATAAACATTTAAATTAACAACTGATCATTTCGATAAAACACCAAACTATTTTAAAGATTACTTTGGGATATATATATATATATATATATATATATATATATATATATATATATATATATATATATATATATATATAAGTTTGGTGTGGTTTGTACATTGAGGTTAAATAGTTAAGTGGCCCTCACTTCTTTATGTATGCAGCCAACCGGAAGGACACTTCTGGAACAGTGTTGCAATCTTTAATTAAACCTTGAAGGAATGTAAGATACAAGCAAATTCAAATATTGAATGTGTTTAACATGAACCAACAAGCACTTAAGCCCTACTGTATAGGTTTTTTATTGTATAATATTAAATGCATTTTAAAGCTCTTTTTCCACAATAAAATGCAGATAAAAGTTCTGCATCAAAGAAATTCAATAAAACAAGTAATACATTTCACCACACTTTCTTCCCACACTGTATCACATTGTGTTAATTAGTATAGAAGCGTATTGACGTACAATCACATTGTGCCTTATATATCAAAGTGTGTATTGAATCACCAGGTTCACAAAGATACGCATCCTTAGTGGTAATAATCTGACGGTGAAAGAAACAAAACGTTGAATTTATTTTTCAGAAAAAAAGTTCTTACTTTGCAGCAATATGGAGCAGACTTCTCTTCACACGTCCAAATGCGTAGTTTACGTCAAACTTGGAGTTGAGAAGCAACTCTGACACTGATCTATAGAAGGCAGCAATGTGAAAATATGTTAAGAATCAAATGCTACAAGCAGGAACATAAATATATTTGTTTAAATGCTTACCTGTGTTGGTCAGCCATAACCATTGGCATTAGTGTATACACAGCAGTTTCATTATCTGTAAATGCAGGAATGAACAAAGGAGCTGAGAATCAGAAACACGCACACACACACACACACACGCACGCGCGCACGCGCACGCACGCGCGCACCCCTAGTGGGAGGTGGCCAGAGTCAAAAACATATTCACATTTTTGTTGACCCATTCTAGGAGATTGATACAGAGGAGGGGATTCCCAGGCCCCTCACTCAACGGAACTGATGTGTTGCAACATCTCGTTGAGTCATTAGGTGACCAACCCATAAGGCCACCGAACTGGTTTTAGATAAAGATTAAGGCACACATTAAACTTTCATTTAGAACACCGCCACCCTAATAATAATTATGTGTTGCCTACAGAAGGGATCCCCACTTACCAGGCCACAAACCAGGACCAGCACCGAGGTCATCCTAGTGGAGTAGTGGTTAGGATTCAGCTTTTTGCAAGGCTTTGATGCTAGGTCCTTAGCTTGGCCTGATGCTAGGTCCTTAGCTTGGCCTTAGCAAGGCTTTGATGCTAGGTCCTTAGCTTGGCCTTATCAAGGCTTTGATGCTAGGTCCTTAGCTTGGCTTTTTGCAATTCGGAGATGGAATAAGAGCTTGCTCTGTCCACTCCACGCATCGGCCCGGTATTGCAGTACCTCCGGGAACGGTGCATACCAGCTCAGTAGCCTAGATGGTAAGGCGCCCGCTTTGAGACTGGGAGGTCGGTGGTTCGCGCCCCGGCCGAGTCATTCCTAAGACTTAAAAAGTGGTCGGCGGCGCCCTCTGTTGGCTGCGGCTGCATCGGCTCGCTACAACGGGTCAGGTGCAATCGACATTTCGTTCTGTGTACATTGTTACACAGAATGACAATACAAGGAAATTATTATTATATTATTATTCGCAATGATCGCAGCAAGGCTTTAGGGCTAGGACCATAGCTTGGCCTTTTGGCTGAGAGTAAGTGTCCCGGCTCCTAGGCTTTGTAGCGTATTATGAACTGACCGATAACGGATAATGGATAATGAACAACGAAGATAGAACAATAACCCTTAAAAACCCCTTTTTTGTTATTGTGACATGGACAAAAAAATAATCAAATAATGTGCACTCTGTGTCTCTGAGAAAACACTCATATGCGCCATGGGGCATGGTGAAAAAAATCCACATGCTACATCAAATGACTAAACAACAAAACTGGTTTTAATTACCGGTAGTTGTTTTTAGAGACGAGGAAACGATTACATCCGTCAAAACAATGCAAAATTTGGGCGTGCTTTAGTTTATTGCTCACTCTCATGAATTGTTATCAGGAACATTGCCTGATAGCTAAACCTAAGGTATGTTCAGATTGCAAACTGATTCCTTTTTTTTCAGGATGCGTCGAGACTGTTATAAAATGAAGTTCCTTCCTTCCTTTCTCCAAAAATCTGATCATTTTCATTATACTTCCAAAAATAAACTGGCCTGGTTTGCCAGATTTGCAGAGGTTTGATGTTTACGATGCTGTTCAGCTTGAAATATTCATGGAATGACAATGATGCAGGCGTGCTTCCTGATAGGTGGCAAAAGTCAAAACAGCGATTTGCCGACCTTTGTACCTTATCGTTTTATGTTTTGACAGTCATGTTGACACATATTAACTTTAAATGGACAGTGTGTATTTTTTAAAACATATAATAATAATAATAATAATTATCATTTACATAACAAGCAAAAATATATCAGCCATCATATAAACGTGCGTTTTAAAAAATATAATGTAACATGAGCCTCAACTAGAGGGAGATGACATAATTGTTTGCCATCTTGCTGCTACTGTACCCAAAAACATGAAAAAGGCTGGGCAAAATTTTTTAATGAAAAATGGTGCAGTTTTCTCATGTTGAGTCAATGGAGTTTGTATTCTTCCTTGTGCTTTGGATCACTCGTTTTGGGTTGTATGGGACAATACAGGGACATCGAGTGGTCACATAATACACGTTGAAGGGTCCCTTTCAATTGGATTTATCTCTTATTAGCTGCACCGCTTATCCTCAGTAGGGTCGGGGGGCAATTGGATTTATATCAATTTAAAAATATATATAAACACTATAGATATTTTCGATAAATATGTTAACGGGGATTAATATGTCAAGAATTTATTTGGGTAATATATGTAATAGGAGTAGGTATCGGTACAATTGTTGGTGCTTTTTTTGTTTTCCGAATTCTCGTTTTGTGAAATAAGATTCCATTTTCTTGTTTTAAAAATATGTCTTCACTGCAGGGGAAAAATGAATGGGGTAGGCACTTAAAAGTTTCATGCTTCATCCTACTCCCTTTGGACACTTGTTCATGTATTATATGAATGCTATTACTGCAAGGTACATCTGGTTTTTGTGCAAAAATGTTTTTTCCCTTTTTGTCAATTAGTGTTTGATATTTTTTTCTTGCCTGAATAACAATCCACAAACATCACCCGTGCTTGCGTGGGTTTCCTCCGGGCACTCCGGTTTCCTCCCACATTCCAAAAACATGCATTTCAGGTGAATTGGCCGGTCCAAATTGTCCATAGGTGTGAATGAGCGAGTGAGTTGTCTGTCCCTGTGTGCCCTGCAATTGGCTGGCAACCAATTCAGGGTGTCCCCTGCCCACTGCCCGGAGATGGCTGGGATGGGCTCCAGCCCCCCCCCCGCGACCCTAATGAGGATAAGCGGTACGGCTGATGAGATGAGAAACAAACAAGCAAGATACATAAAATTTGCCGACACAGGACTCAGCATATTTTATAAATGATCACAAAACTCACTCGTCGTGTGGTAAATTCAATAATATTTTGGATACCGGACGTTGATCAATTTCCAAAAAGATTTTTCATTCAGTAAGTTCTCCACACAACACTGTTTTGGGTCACTTTTTTAAAGATAAGGAAACAGCTATTATTGTTAACCGGAGGGGTGTTGTAGCTCAGTTCAGTGTACAATAAGAAGTCAATGTCACACGGTTTAAAGGTGCTGTCCAGAATTTAAAAGTCATGATTGCATCCTCAGTCAGTACATTCATAGAGTACGTAGATTACTTAGACGTGCTCGAATAAACTCTTCTTTTTTCATATTTTTGGGGTGGCAGTTGTCGTTTGGACCGCATTTGTAAAAGGTCTTTGCTTACTTTTTCCATTACCATGCTACACTAACCAAAAAAAAAAAACGGGATGACAGGCATCCTACTCATCCCCGATTCGTTTAACTCGTGTGTTGCGCACCCCGTAACAGCGTTGCTAAAAGTAAATTAGGAGCAGATAGGCACAATGGGGAAAAAATATAAAGGCTCTTTGAACTAAGTTGGGCATTGCTAACACGTGCTTAGAGGACATATTATATGCCTTTAGGTGAGGCTCGTGGTACGTAAAATGAGTGTTAATTTAACAACCTACGAGTATCTTAAAAAGGCATGTTTAGATGATAGTTCATGTATGTTTTCTTTTAATTTAAATGTGGATTTAGAAAGCGCTTAACAATACACACTGTTACTTTAACAACCACAGAAATTAACCAAAAAATAATTTGGTTTTGGAAGGGCATGTTTTGTTTTCCTGTATAATGATTGCCAAACCGATAGACATAGCGCATACAATGTGCATTCGTTAATAGCAAATGCTGCTGCCCAAACACTACAGTACAGCACAGCATATGCTAAAGTGACCAAAAGCATTTCTACCTTCGCCACATTTCCGAGTTACCTTCGGGGAGTTCCACTGTCCTTGCCCTGCGAAGGGAGCGGGTCAGTCGGTTGAGCTGTACGTTAAGTTGCTCCATCGCCCGTTCCATTATAGGTGGACAGTCAATGGAGAGAAATTGCGGGGGACCACCGCCTTGCCCGATACATTTATCCGTGCCAAATTCGAAGACGTCGTCCCAGGGCGTCGCCCATGGGCGCTGCGGGGGTAGGACGTTTACCTGATATAGTACACCGCTTAACAGCTAACTCATTTTTTCCCCTCCTATGCTGTCCTCCTTCACGACATTTCGTACCCCGTTCATACTTCCTGTTGTGATGACGTCTGGCGCTCGCGATGTTTCTTGGGAAATGTATTCTTTGAATATTTCTCGGTTTCTAAAAAAAACTATCAAATCAACAGGTCACATAATTATTTAAATATTTAAAAAATATTTCAAATGTTTATTCCCAACTTAACTTCGAAAATGCAAATCATTGAAAAGTCATTGTGTCACAGTGAAGGTATTCATTCATCGAATGATTTAGAAGATGATGACTTTAAAAAGTCACCTATTTACACATACTTAAGGCAACGTATGAACATATTAAAAATGCATTTATTTGTTTTCTGATTATTCCTTTGTAAGGTAAAGTTCTGTTTTCTCGTTTTGTATATTGTATTTTTTCCCTGCAAGGTGAGAATAGAACAGGGGTAGGTTTCCCCCTTTGAGTACATGTTTCATTATTGTATCACTGTATTGTACATCTATTTGTTTCCTTTGTTAACTAATAATTAATGTTGTTTTTATGCCTTCCCCAAATAAAAAGGCACACAAAAAGTAGATTATTATTATCGAGACCGTTTTATTTTTTATCAATATATTTACCTTCAGTTTTGGGGTTTTCATTGCTTATTTTAACTTTTTTTGTAGCCCAAATAGGATACCAAAATCTTCAGTACTCATCGACCCTAATATCATTAAAACAAAATCTCTGCGCACAAATAGCTGAAATATTATAATTTAATTATAACATTTTAAATGAGCCAAATTATATACAGTAACTATTTTTAATATTTCCATTTTTCTATGTTCCTGTGTTAAATAGTATCTAATTGTATCGAGGTACAGTTGCACCGTGCCTTGTATAGCGAGGTGCGTATTGTATCCCCAGGTTCACTAAGATACGCACCTTTATTGATAATAATTTTATGTTCCTTTTATGTTTCTGGATCTAACTCTCGATATATTTGTTGAACTAGATTTTCAGGTAACATCACTGGAAAATCTTGGTGCAAAAGTGTAATTGCTGCAATATTGTCGTCACCATTTTAAGGACATCTTCTGTAGTTGCATGATCGTCTCGTGTTTTGTATAATGGGCTGTGTGTATTATTTGACCACTAGATGTCGGTGTATTGTGTACTGCAACCGAAAAACCGTTCTATTCTATTCTATTCTATTCTATTCTATTCTATTCTATTCTATTCTATTCTATTCTATTCTATTCTATTCTATTCTATTGGTGCAATTTGTACCTACATAATACAATAGGTTCTGCCTAACTTAATTGATATACTCCTGAAAGCACCACATGTGCTGGAACACCATATATCCTATACGGTATTTATTTACTAAGATAACTAAGGTAGGAACGGCTGCGAGCATGCACCTGGCTGCAGTCCAATAAAGATCAGAACGACCAACAATTTCACAAAAAATAAGCATTACAAACTTGTTAAATTTGGTTTGTTTAGTTAACCACTTGATGGGTTTCCAAGGACTACACAAACCCCCAAATTAATACAATTAATACATTTACACAATATAAAGATGACTAAAATCTAATATGTATAACAAATAAATTCCAGCAAAAAAAAGACTCGTCTAAAAGGTCTTTCAAACGTTATATGACATAATTTAGCTTGTATGTTCTCAGGCAGACGCTTGTTTGATTCTTTCAAGTCACACGTCCTCCGTGGATGTGCTGGACAGTCGGCTGGACTTGAATGGATGAGAATCGACAAAAACATCATCCTCCATACCTTCCTCAATCGGCTTCATTTTTGAAGAGACCTTGGGCCCAGGTGATTTTTCTGAATAAAAAATACAAAATAGCCATTTAATGTAACTAGCTAATTCGCCCGTTTATACAATATAACATTAGGACAACTAATAACAACAATTGAGAATACAGAAAAGGATTTTCATTTCAGCGTATCAAAATGGACTTGTAAATACTTTTAAGAGGAATAGTGGAGTCTGTTTGACCAATAAAAGCTCTCAAGAGACATTCCTGTAACACTCTTTCAATATTAAAATGTTAAACGCTTTTGTTATTTTATGGTAAAAAGCTTCCTCTTCCAATTGGTTTGGGGGTAATAGAAATAGTTGGTCTAATGTGTGCAAGTGCATAAATAACGTTTGAACATGTTGGTTCAATGTTAATGAGATGTAAATGTGGGAGTTATTATTTTTACAACAAAGCTGCTGGAAATGACTGAAGGTTGAATTGAAATAAAATGATTCTACTTAGCTCTACAATTGTGGGATTTGTTCGCTGCTCCTTTTTCTGAGTGTATTCTAAACTATAAACTTATTAAATACCCAATATGTTTATGAGACAGGTGGCATCAAATATAGGAATGCAATGATATTAAAATATTTGCTGCTATTCAACGCAGCACAGCTATTAAAATTAGATAGATAGATAGATAGATAGATAGATAGATAGATAGATAGATAGATAGATAGATAGATAGATAGATAGATAGATAGATAGATAGATAGATAGATAGATAGATAGATAGATAGATAGATAGATAGATAGATAGATAGATAGATAGATAGATAGATAGATAGATAGATAGATAGATAGATACTTTATTCATCCCCGCAGGGAAATTCACAATTGGGGGTAGATACTTCCTCTGGTTCGTTATTAATTGCAGTTTGAATTTAATAATGTATGTTTTGGCCATGACAACGTTTTGCAATTTAAAAAAAAAGACCTTATACTAAATGTTTTCGATCCTCTCCAACCACTTGGCTCATCCATAAACCACATTTTGAACTATAGACCATTAACCTTTGCACCAAAGTAACATTTGACATGGAATTACCAATTAAGCCTATTTTATGTCATAACTGCACATTTATTTGAGAGAACCTAATACTCCAAATTAGAAAAAAATATGTGATTTTGATAATTGTGTTTATAATTGTGCTGTATTCGACCCAAGACACAAGTAAACATGGATAAATTATCCTGCCTCCAAACTCCAAACTCCAAAGTCATAAATTATTGATTCAGCCCAAATGTGAATAGTGGAGATAATCAAGGCAAATGATTTTGGGGAACAAAACATTAGTCTTGTATCTCTTAATAGTTAAGAGAAAAAAATATATACTTTTACAACACGGATATCTATGTAATGTAAAACCGAGTACTTGGTAACTTGTCAATTCCTCAATGTGACTCACGTAGAGATGAGCCTGCTGATCCTCCTCTTAGGATTTGATTAAGAACATCGTCATTGTCACTGGTGCTGGCCATGCTGTTACGCATTTGCATCATCGACAGTTGAGAGCAGAGACTCGGCTGACGATCCATCTTTTTTACTGCCTGGGGGGGAAAAAGCATTACAATCTGTTGTCCAATCACCAATCAACGTTTTGGATTGTCCAAATATGATTGCTTTGACCTTGTCACTGAGTGTGGGGTCATTTAAAGAGTACAGCTTGTTGGTAATGTCTTTACCAATCAGGTATCGAAACACCTCATTAAGGAAGGAATCAGACTCCAGAAAGTAGGTGAGTCTCTCTCTGGACCAACACAGATATTTGCAGTCCACCTCTGCCACAATGGTTACCTATTTATCATATTATTTTAAACAGGGTTACAAAAGACACTTGTTAGATGTAAATTGACAAAAACATTATACACTAGACCTCATTGAACAATTGTCACTGTGAATACATTTCCATACAGCATTTACAAAAAGCACAGTTGGTGATTCCTTAACAATGCTGAACATTATTTTTTGATACAAATTTATTTCATAAAAGTTGGGTCAAAAAACAAAATCCATCTCAATAGATTGCCATTTTTTTTCTATTTGTACTCCACTGGAAATTACATCACAATTATACCGAGATCAGACAACTGCAAGGTGAAAACCAGTTTCTGACAGTCTCCAGGTGGAGAAAATATTTTCGAAAGGACAAACATGAACCACGCTTCAAAGGCAAGGTAAGAGGAATTTATTTAGCATGATCCCATGTTTATTCATGGACCCACCAATCAACCGACCATCCATCCATCCCTGCGGGGATGAATAAAGTATCTATCTATCTATCTATCTATCTATCTATCTATCTATCTATCTATCTATCTATCTATCTATCTATCTATCTATCTATCTATCTATCTATCTATCTATCTATCTATCTATCTATCTATCTATCTATCTATCTATCTATCTATCTATCTATCTATCTATCTATCTATCTATCTATCTATCTATCTATCTATCTATCTATCTATCTATCTATCTATCTATCTATCTATCTATCTATCTATCTATCTATCTATCTATCTATCTATCTATCTATCTCCATCCATCCGTCCGTCCGTCTGTAGGTCTCTGTCCGTCCATCCGTCCAGCTGTCTGTCTTTCTTTCTGTCACCTATTGTTCTTATATAGTTCAGTGTAATGTTTTTATCAATTTACCTTCTGTCAGAACATTATTAAACTAATCCCCCTGTGAATTTGAGTCCTTGTGTGTCTTGATTAAAATGTCATGAACCTCTAAAACGGTTCAAAGAATTTAATCATCTTGTAGCCAAACTTTAGATAACGAGATTGATTATGAGGTTTTTTTTCATGCATTCTTCTGATAAAAATATCTAATACTGATGTAGTGCTACGAAAAGGCAAGACTATCTTAATAAAAATATCTTCAGACTAATTTTTCTCAATTTTCAATTCATTTAAATCATTTATTGACCCCCAAACTTAGTGCACAACCAATCACAGCTTTAAAGTAACAGGAACGATTGTGTTGTCATTTTCACTAGCCAGTGGCCTAACCTCCCTTAAATGTAGGGAAACAAAGATAATTTAGCTGTCTAATTCATAATTCACTCACACAATAAAAAAATCAAAATGTGGAATTTAGAGCAGTGGGGGAACACTACTAGGAATGTCCGTATTCTTCGATTTAATCTGTACAAATCCTAAGGAGAAAAACAATACCTGGAACTTTTCTCCTCTGTGCATTAAAGTGGACCGAAACTCCGGAGAATCAATGAACGCGTTGGTGCAAATGTTGTGAAGAAAATGGCCTCGGTAGGACACTTTCATCCTGTCACACAGAGATTTACAAGTCAGAACGAGTGCTCAAAAGTGTGGGAGAATTGTCAGCGACAAATTTCCCATTTTTGATAAAGAAACTTATTTCCTGAATGATTACAGTGAATGCAGCACAATACAGCCACATGCTGTATTTGTATGTAGTGCCTGGAAAGACACTAGGTGGTTCTAGGGCTTGTGCCCTTCCACCTTCTCTAAAAAAATGTCATTATGGAAAGTTATTTTTTCAAATAATATTATTTCAATTGACAGTTTGCTGAAGACATTATATTTTTCAAAGGTTGAGCCCCTAATCCCACATAATAATTGCTTTTTTGTAAACTTTTTATTTAATAAAGTGGGAAAATTTAAAATACTTGCGTTATTGAATTTTCTACAGCGTGGTGCAAAAAGTGTGGATGTTTAAAATGATACCACGTGACTATTTTCTAGACTAGCTCAAGATTAACAACTAACTAGCAAAATACATTAACTGATTGGCTCACCAATTACTTCATAGATAATTACATTTTTTCAATGCTTGTGTGTCAAATATGAATTAAGTAAAGTTAAAAGGGAAGTGTGTATTATTTGACTAACAGATGTTGCTGTATTGTGCAACAGAAAAACGAGTGCTAAAAAGCACAAAGAAAATACAAACAATGGGGACTTAAAGTGACCAAACCCCCATTGTTTTCTTTGTCATTTTTCCCCAGGTTTTTCATCAGGGTTTAGTTTTTTGGGGGGACACATAGTAACCAGGAAGCAGACACTGACGTCAACTTCCTCTAGTGAAAATCATGTAATATGTCAAATAATTACGAATTTTTCGACCAACAAGTATTTTAAAAATGCATGGTTATAATAGTCAATGTGTTTTTGCTTGGTTTTTACAGTAAATAAACACTATACTATAAATATACACTGTTCCTTTGAGAACACGAGTGACACGGCCATGGAAGAATACATACTTCCCTTTGAGAAGAATGCTAAGTCGTTCATCCACAGACGTCTTGTCCTCTGCAGCGTAGGCCTGGCCCTTCTTTAACTCTTGTATGCTGCAGAACTGGCCCGTGAGTCTCCGAAACAAGGCCTCCTTAACATGCAGGGGTTCGAACATTCGCCTGTACACCGGCCTAAGTGCCCTGTCGATCTTAATCTGGAAGTGTAGAAACAAAACGAGTGAGATAAAACGTTAATGATTAAAACAATTCCCCAACATTGGTGATCTAATTTTTAGGCTGGTACTCATTTTATCCTTGTGGAATACACAGGGCCACCAGTGGCATGCAATCAGGGCAATATAACATCAACAATATATTAAATGGTAATATTTATTCAGTGTTAAAATTATTTCTCGTATAACTACACAATTTTGGAATTAATTCCAAAGTCACAGAATTTTCACATTATATCATGATTATTATTAATATAATTCGTATGTAACACATTACTGTGCTGAGCGTCTGCAGATGCAGAGTGATGCACTCCATTCTCTTGCCTCATTGCAGAGGGCGATAGTGAGACCAATGATTCTGATTTGGCGCACACTTCGACCCCAATCAGTAGAATCAGCAATATTATTAGCAAGCTAAAATCCAGTCAAGCTACCCAGTCATTTATTTCTCATTGAATTGACTTTTTTTGGATAAAAGAGGATCTATTGATGTAGCTCATAGACTTAATTTACAAGCTATGGTAGGACAATAAAACATTTTTCCTACAGTTTGCATATTGCTTTCTTCTTCTGCAAATCAAATGGTGATTAAGATTTGGGTTCATTTATTCGGAAATCAAGACACAAATCTCACATCACTGAAGGCTCCATGTATGTCACTCCTGAATGAGATCTATTTGTTGCATTGCAAGCAAAGATTGAATCGACATGAATACAGACTATGTCATGATTTAATAAAAGCATGCCCCAAAGAGTCCAGAAAAGGCACTTTGATGGAAGCTTAATACCTGCTACTGTGCTTACTTCCCCAAACCCTCCTAGAGGGACCTTTCTATTTTATCAGACTTGCAGGGCCGAATCCAAGAGTGAATGCAATCTCCTCCCAAGTTGAATGCGGATTAAAAAAAAAGATCCTAAAACTCATTTTATAGACAAACTGCACTTCCTACCCAAGTTGATTGCTGGCCACTTAGCAGAAATGCAGAACTCACCGGTCTGCGTTTATACAAGAGAAACAATAAGTGCATGACGTTGACGGACAGGAAAACGACGTTCCAGATCATCACGTCCAGGTTACAGCGGTACAATGTTGCCCAGGCAATGAAGAAGCCACATCCTGAGAAAGGAAAATGAGAAAGACAAACAGCGAAATGGAAGGTTTTAAATATACTGTTATTCTAAAATACAGCTGTGCAATAATTATTTTATTCAATTTTTAGTGGATTTCTCAGACAAGAAAAAAAAACAGCTGTATCACATTTCCAACATTTTAAAACGTTTGCTTTAATGCATTAAAATATCGTTGATAGTATTTTTTTTTAAAGTTATCCTCGAAAAGCTAAATTTAAGTGGAAACATTGTAATTAACTTTTGTTGTGAAAATTGTCATTGAATTGTTTTTATGATTGTAAAAACAAGAGATCTAATTGATAGTTACATATTTTAAGTGATAGTTTTGTTTTAACATTATAAGTTTCAAAAATGTAAATAAATCATCATTCATTCTGTTATGATTACTGATGTGAATCACCTGTGCCCGCTCATTTGGCGCCAACCTCCGTGGGTTCTGATTAGCTCCCTGTCCCGACTTAAACCCAGTCCTGTCAATCCCCTGTTGTCAGTCCGTCTGCGAAACTCAGTCTATATAGACAAGCCTTTTTCGACCCTGAATCCCACCTGTCCTGTTTTTGCTCCCGTCTATCTCCGGCAACGACCTATTTTGCTCCTGACCACGTCTGCTCTCCTGTCCCGGCTTACGACCTCTTTTTGTCCTCGACTACATCTACTCTCCCGTTCTGGCTTACGACACGTTTCCGACCCTGACCACGCTCTGCTCTCCCAGTCCCGGCTACCGACCAGTTTTTCCGTCCCCTTACACCTCCATCACTCGCTACGGAACTTGTGGTAAACGTCACGCAATTGGGTCCTTTTCCGTTCGGGTCTTTTTTGAGAATACATATTTTGTTAGTGCTAGTATTCATTTTTAAGTAATAGATTCCATGTTCTTTTCTTATTTTCACATCATTGATTTTAGTTTTACCATGATTTTTCAAGTTTTTCTATAAATATGTTTGTGTTTTCTATTGTTTTGTTGTGCATTAAATTGTGAAACATTTATTAAAGGGACATTTTGTAATATTTGACCAATAGACATTGCTGCATTATGTAGTGCAACCGAAAATAAGTTCTACAAAGCACACGGAAGAATTCATACAACAGAGACCCAAAGTGACCAAATTGCACCATTTTACTGTTCATTATTTTGCCCAGCTTTTTACGCAGTTTTTTGTTTAGTGAGAGTACCCGTAGTATTGTGATGGCAGACAACCATGTCAGCTCCCTTTAGATAAGGCTCATGCTATGTAAAATAAATACAAATGTCTCAACCTGCACAATTTTATGATAGTTAATTTATTATTGATCTATTAATTGAGTCAATGTTGTTTTTAAAACGTGGATATTTTTATCACTAGAAGGCGCTAAGAAATACACAATGTCCCGTTCAATTATCCCTTTTCTTAAACATGATAGGTTTGATGAATTTAAATGATAAATCACCATTCATGTAAGCTAAATTTCAAGAGTAACATACCTTTTAAGAGCTAATGTTCATTTTTTTAGGCAGACTTCATGTTATTTTCCCATTTGTACATGTTATTTTTTAATTTTTGCATATGTTTCCTGTTTTTGTACAAAAATGTTTGTGTTCACAATTGTTTTATTATATTATCAATTGTGAATCTGTCATAAAAAATATATAGTTTTATTGTCATTCGGGACAGCTCGATAAATCTTTTTCCTATCCGATACTGATACAGCGACTGTTAATGGTAATCCTTTACCTGTACGATTGTTTATAGAATTATAAAATTCTTTATTGGCTTTAATAACTACAAAATGAACATTGTTTAAATGAGATTAAACACAGCACTCCAAGCTAAACACATAATAAAGACTTAAAAGAGGAGAAATATACTAAAAAGAATCTCAGTATGAAGAGTAAAAATATTAACAAGGTAGTGCTTGGAGCCTGGCCTATGTTGTGAGTACATCGAAAAAATATTGCAATGACAAATACTGCAATGACATTTAGCAGCAACAAAATTCCTAAATAAATTGATGAATAATATAGAAATATATATTTAATAATTCAATGTTGATGTTAATGTTGACATTAAGTTTAACTGAGTGAAATTGTCTTTTTCCTTCTGACGAAGGCTCCGAACACGAAGACGAAACATCAAGTTCAAGGAACAGCAGCAATCAAGTCCGACCGGTCGAAAGTATACATGTATCGTCCCATAGTTTACGTTCATGAATTAGACTGGATTTAAAATCTAAAAAAAAAAAAATACATTTAAAAAATCCTGTTCCACTATGTTTTGGCCATTATAAGAGTTGATACTGATCGTGTGGCTCAGACCTGGCCATCCCTACTTGTAATGGGAGGGCTTTTTTTACGTTTATTTTTCTTTTGTTGCTGCAATCCTTGTTTGTACTTTCCCCCTTTGCAGTCCCTCTGAGAGAAGTGTCTTTTATTAGACTTTATAAATAAATGACCCATCCCCATGAATCTTGCTACTTCCTGTCTCGTTTTTGGTTCCGAGAGGATGATAAACATTATGTAAAATGTAACATTTCCCTTCAATCGCTAGATTTTTTTAATGCCTCATTTATTGGACCCTTGCTCAAGTATATTTTTAATGGAGTTTTAAAAGAATAGTGTGTTTTAGTCAGCACCTCTTGGCACAGGGGTGGGCAAACATTTTCAGTCGAGGGCTGCATTGGGATAAACAATTAGGCATAGGGGACGGGTAAGGAGGGAAAAATTAATACATTGGATTTGGTTGTATTTGTTGATATTATTAGATTCAATACATAGACAATATGAGAAAACAAGATACATATCTTGATAAATAAAATTAATATTTGACTACAAAAATTGCCAGTACAGAAAAAATTAGCCAGCTATCTGAATGTTGGCCTTAGGTGCAGATCTGGTCCCTTTTGGTCCCTGCAGTTTGTATTCTTTCGTGTGCTTCATAGCACTCATTTTCGGTTGCACGACACAATGCAGCGAAATCTAGTGATCAACTAATACACACTGTCCCTATGAAATAAGAACAATCATTGGATTGTTTATCATTTAACATTTTCATGACTTCAAAGGTGGTGTCAGCAACATAAGATTTTGCTACTCTCTGCCATCAACTCCTGGCTTAAAGTCATGGTTGGAGCCTCAGTCAGCTCATTCCACAAGGACTAAAAAACTCTTCTTTTTTAGTGTCTGGATTGGCATTTGGAGTGTATTTGAAACCGATCTTTTTTTACTTTTACCATTTTGAGGCTAAACTTACACAACAAAAACCAAAAAGCAGCATGAAATAATTGAAAAAAAAATGATAAAAGCTGTTTGAACTCAGTTAACACATACTTAATACATAAAATATTCTACTTTCAAATATTTAAGGAGACATTAAATGACACACCCCACCTTTGAAGATTATTTTGCTTTCCCAGCAAGTTATTTTGTTAAATATTTTTTGTTAAAAAGTTAAATATGTATATATATATATATATATATATATATATATATATATATATATATATATATATATATATATATATATATATATATATATATATATATATATATATATATATATATATATATATATTTTACTAAATTTAAAAAAAATGTATTTTTAACTAAAATAAAAAAATAATACTTGATCAGCCAAATTCAGACATCATATTTATTTTCCTGTATGAGAATAACAAATTAAAAGTCTTGTAAAATAAATAAGTATTTTATATTGAAATGAAATTATTAAAATTATCTGCCAATATTCTTTTTAAAAATTGTGCTTTTTGGTCACTTCGCGTCGCCGCAGTTTGTATCTTTGCACTTTGTTATACTTGTTCTCGCTTGGCCAACACAATGCAGCCACATCTACTGGTCAAATCATACACACTGTCCCCTTCAATGTCATATTCAAAGCCGACCTGTTGCCAGTAGAAGACGAAGGAAGATCATGTGCCGAGCAAGTGTGGTTGGGAGCACCAGGGCCAGCATCAGCGACATATTGGCCAGTTGGAAAAGAATATGGTGGGCTTGCTCCCATTCCTGGCAAGAAGTTGCATTGGGCTCTACAGATGAGAATACAGGAGTGCCCGACTGCAAGGGAGGGAGGCTTGTGAAGAGGAGGGGGGATGATGGCCCCGGGTTAGAGGACATCCTGCTGCAGGGGTCACCTTAGAGGCCTGAAGTTAGAAATGGCTTGATGTTGAACCAGGGAGCAGTGCCCCATATTTTCAAACATTTTTCAAACAAAGATAAGTCAAGAAAACAGTGAAATCACTGTGCAGAAACTGTTTAAGCTTTTTTGTAATGTAGAAATTTAATAAAAATGCTCAAAATATCAAACAGACGGAAAAACGTTATCTTAATATTTTAAGCGCACTGTATTACTAGGTGCACCATAAAAACCTTTGAAGATAGTTTTCATATTTAAGGCGCCTGAATTTAAAACTTCCGTAAGGATTTCATCGATAACACTTTAAGAAAAACATATTGCATAGGACTTGATATTTCTGAAATCTGATATCACCATTAAAATTGTTTCCTTAATTGATATAGTTACTGTATATCGTAGCAATTCATTGTAAGTATGAGCTTACAATTTTAGGTACCCATACTTGTTAACCTCTTATTACCCCTTATTGAAGATCACAATTCCCCTCATAAAGAAATAATTAACCTTACAAACAAAATGTGGCACCTTTTTACTCACAGCAAGACAGACTATGTAGGATAAAACAAAAGTAATTAGTGTAAAGACTTTATTTTACCAAATAACTAATATAAACAATTATTTCAGTATCTTTCTTAATTCTTCACCCACTCACACTAAAACAATATGGATTTGAGCTTAAATGTGCAAGACAAAATCTATTTTTTTATTCCCTCGTGCAAAAATTCTTATAGGGCGCACACAACTTGAAATGAAAACAAATAGGGAAAACGTTGACAGATATGTGTACCATGATTTCAGGTATATAAGGCGCACCATATTAAAAGTCGCAGTTTTTAATTTCTGGCTGATTTGTGCTTTATAGTCCAGAAAATACTGTATTTTCTTTTTGATATCAAACGATTTGCACTGGATTTAGTTCAAAGTGTCGTCAAATGTTTTGTCACATAGTTCAGCTCAATTAAGAGCCAGATAAAAGGAAGGGACACGCTAAATATATTAAATGTTAATTGAAAAATCTTGCTAATAGATTTTTAAAACATTCATTTCCACTTGTGATCTCTATCAGATGCTACAGTGAGGAATGATCTTCCTTCCAGCTGATGTGACCCGCACTGGGAAGGGGGTGCTTGCTTTTAAAAATAGACATGCACATGCTCAGTTTACATAATGGAATTTGTCGCACCTATACCTCTTTTAGTTCATACAATGTAAATTAAACTGCAATGATTACTTACCGGGCCAAGCGAAAGCCCAAGGTTCTTTGTGCCAAGACTTCTTTGGAAGAGGAGTACGTTAAACCAAGATTAAGAGAGAGCTCTGCAAAAGATTCGCAGTATACAGTACTGTTGTGAGTGTGGGAGGGTCCGGGGCGAGTGCGTGTGCGTGTCTGGTGCCTGCATGATGTACGTCGCACATTCCACGCTGTTGACAGGCAGAGACTAAAATGGACAAGGGACGCTTCTGCAGGCACTGAAAATGTCGCCAGAGGGGGGCACACTACATTTGAATAGAATAGAATAGAATAGAATAGAATAGAATAGAATAGAATAGAATAGAATAGAATAAAATAGAATAAATTAGAATAGTCAAGTCAAGTCATGTTTACTGTATGTGTGACGCCCTTAATCAGAAGGAGTCTCAAAGGGCTGCACAGACCATAGATGATTGCAAAACACAGTCTATTATTAAACCATCCCCTGATCTAAAACCTACATGAGGGCAAGGAAAAACCTCAATATGAGGAAAATGAACAAACCTTGAGAAGGGACTGCACATGAGGTAATCCCCCTTCCAGGATGACCAGGCTGCAATGGATGTTATTAACATTTAATACAGATATTCTCAACATTAAATAAAGGTCATTCATAAGCCATAGACTATAAATGTGTTTTAACCCAAGATTTAAACTCAGTAGACCAGCATTTTCAGAGCGAAGGCTCCAGACTGGAACATCGGGGGAAATTAAATCTGAAAGATATGAGGGAGCAAATCCGGGCACAATTTTGTATAATACCAACAGAATCTTAAAATAACATCTTGCGCTAACTGGGAGCCGCAGGTTAGCTAAAATCGGTGAAATGTGATCAAACTTTCTTGTTTTAGTTAAAAACCTCGCTGCAGAATAGAATAGAATAGAATAGAATAGAATAGAATAGAATAGAATACAATAGAATACAATAGAATAGAATAAAATCTGTGTTGGGCACATTACTCTTAAAAAGTAATTACTTAAAGTTACTCACTACTTCTTCCAAAAAGTAACTGAGTTCGTAATTAAATTACTCTATAATAAAAGAAACTAGTTACCAGGGAAATTAACTATTTACGTTGCTTTAAGGAGAAGTTGTTGTATGTCAAAGAATTGGAAATTTTCTGAACAAATATGAAACACGTGGTGAAGTCTTCGACCGGAGTTTAGAGACAGAAATTCTGAGAACCATTTTTTTCCTGGCTCAGCTCACCTAAAAGCTCTTGAGGGTCCCAAACAGCTTTACAGATTATTATTTTTCACACAACTGTGACAATATGGAAATCGTTGCTGTCATTTGAAAAAAACACCTAGTTTTTTTATATATATATTTTTTTTTGCCCTTAATAATAATTCCATGTAGACCAATATACAATTAAAAAAATGGAGATTATATCATTTCATGCTAAAAACTATGTAGCATAATTCATTTTTTTAAAGGTTTATTAGTCCTTTACAATTCGTTAAACATTAAATGCTCACAAAAGCAGAAACGCAAGACAACAGTATTCATTAAGTTACGAACATACAAAATACCGACAACAAAACACCATCATTACTTACACCCCACAACAGCAAAGTTTCTATAGGCCAATACAATTTTGAGTGCCAAAAACTTGTGATTTATGGAATATTTATCCTGCATCCATTAAAACGTTTAACAAACAAAATGCATGTTCACATTATTCAGTATTGATAGAACAAGATGGTTAAAAATTTACTGAATGTATTTAGTACAACACATCACAAGACAACGATGCTGGAAGGGATGAGTCCTTTTTAAAATGAAGTAGTTCATATCAATTTATTTCACAGTAAATCAAGAAGCTTGCCAGCTGTTTAACTAATGCTAGCTAATAATAAGCAGTGAGGTTTAGAACACTGTGTTTCAAAATGAAACTCAGGCCCTGTATTGCATTCCAGAAATTTGGGAGGTCGGATTTATCCCACTTGGATGGTACCAGATACAACCTCAAAGTGTTCCAAGCGTATGTGAATCGCTAATATGGCTGATCGCAAAACGTGTTTTATTATTATGTCGCTCATTAAAAGACATTTGCACCTCCACTAGAATCATTGAGGAAAAATGGCGGCTGAGGTCAATAGCTCATTTTGTAAACTGCCTTCTTTAGTTGCATCCTCGCTGACCATTCACTTTCTGTGCTTTCTTGTGCATCGCCATTTTGTCGAGTGATGTGCGATTGAATGAACTCGGGATACATATCATTTCTCAGACTTCACGATGAGTGCCTCCCACCTCGAGTGTCATGCCAATGATATTTTCCTGGTCGGAGGTTGGCAAACTCTGACTTTCCACTTTTCTTAAATGCAGCATTAGCTTTACATACCGTACAGTATATTCAGAAGTTGCAAAATGGAGTAGGCTCGATTATCATCTGCTCCATCTGACACCGAAGCTAACAATTATTTTGTCCACATGTTTAAGCCGTCAGTTTGTTAAACTCCCTTCTGGAGTGTCTTTACAATTCTACTGCATTTTATAAATCCAGTAGCATTTTAGAATAAAATTCCTTTTTTTCAAAGTCATGTTTGACAGGCAAAACTCTGTTCAATGGGTTCAGTCTGTAAGAAAGTATTAAGAATTGAGTTAAATATTTACTCAAACTAAATGAAATAGGTCAGTTTCAGGAACCATGCCAGTTCCCCTCCTTTCCATATGCTTTAACCGCCTATCTGAAAAAAGGGTCAGACCCAGCGAGACTATCACTGCAACATCATTCTGCTAAATTGTGTAAACATTTTAGGGACGACCAGTATGAAAGAAAGACAACGAAATAAGACATATTGGTGTGGTCAAGCTGACATTTCCACCTGCACTGGGACATCAGCACTTTCTAAATCCTTCCTGAGCTTGTGACAGTAACTCGGTAAGCGCAGATCGTAGCGATGACCAGAACAGTCAAAGGCGCTGTCGTTTAAGGAATATAACTTCTCTGCAATGTCGTTGCGCACCACCAGGGCAAAGATCCTGGCTATGTAGCGGTGCTGGGCGAAAAGAAGATAGAGTTTTTTCCTCCTCCATGCCACGTATGTGCATGGGTTGTCAGCTGATAGCGTCACCTAAAGACAGATAAACAATCAGTGTGAAATTCTTTTAATAGCTTGCACCGGTCACATTTTTTTAACCACTAATACCAATTGATATGGAGGATAATGCAAGACATAAATTTGAATGTGGACCTGGAATACACCCTCTTCTGATGGCCTGAGAGAGTCCCATTCTGGTGAATCCAGAAATTGGAAAGGATAGATGTAGTGCAGAAAATCGCCGTTAACTGTCACTCGGATTCTGCAAGGCCAAACAGCACATTCAGTCGAAGCGTATTTTTTGTTGAGAGCAGTTGATGACTGATCCCACAGATCACTGCACGAAAATCCAATTTTATTTCAAAAGCCATTGTTTTGTATTTATTACAATTAGTGTTAGACAAAAAATAAATGATTGGCTGTGGGTATCCAAAGGTGTCTCATGAAAAGATTTCAAGATTGAGTAACAAAATATGTCATGAAATGTTCAATGGAAGTCGATCATTGTACCAAAGTGAAATATAAAGATTTCTTTATATTCAAACATATTCCCTACTAACAACTGAAAGTAACAATATGTTGTGAAAATGTTAGAATAGTTTTGCAATAACCAAAATACCAACATACAGTAAATATATACCATAAAGAACAATGTAAATGTAGTAAAATCTTGATTTAATTTGAATGAATCAAGAACAATTCTATCCAATTCATGATGGTTTGTTTGTACACAAAATGAACATTCATTGCTTGGAAACAAATAGTTTTCAAATGTGTGAGATGTACCAAA
Organism: Urocampus carinirostris; assembly: GCF_059441175.1. Taxonomy (NCBI): domain Eukaryota; kingdom Metazoa; phylum Chordata; class Actinopteri; order Syngnathiformes; family Syngnathidae; genus Urocampus; species Urocampus carinirostris. The sequence continues at coordinate 33,781,116 of NC_142350.1, forward strand.
ATGAAATCGTAATTTTCACTACTGCCTTTACTTGCAGTCACAGTGTATACCACTAGTATAACTACTACTACAACTGCTACTACTACTAGTACTATTACTAATGCTTACAGTTAATAATAATACTTCATCCATCCATGCATTATCTGCACCGCTTATCCTCAGTAGGGTTGCCGAAGCCCATCCCAGCTATCTTCGGATAGTGGGCAGGGCACACCCTGAACTGGTTGCCAGCCAGTCGCAGGGCACAATCACACCTCAGGACAATTTGGACCGGCCAATTAACCTGACATGCATGTTTGTGGAATGTGGGAGGAAACCAAAGTGCCCAGAGGAAACCCACGCAAGCACGGAGAGAACATGCAAACTACACAAGCTACCCAAAATAATACTTTTATCAACAAAATTCTACCTCTTTAGCGTCCCACTCCTTATTATCATGATTGGGAATATTCCAACCACATTTTTCTCCATACTGATAATGATCACGAAATCAAGATTCATCAATATTTATACAAGGTACCGATATCATTAGTATATAAAATCCCCTTTCCTCAGCAAGTTACTAATATTTTTTTGAAATTTATTGTTGTAAAAAAAAAAAACAATCCCTCACCCCAAAATATATTTCTTTAATGCGTTGTTTGAACAGTGTTTAGCCATTCCTTTAAAGCACGTGTCAAACTTATGGCTCAATGATCAAATGTGGCCCGCCACATCATTTTATGTGGCCTGTGGGACAATACTGAGCGAAGCAGAAGATAAATAAAATGTACATTGGGTCAAATAATGACTTTCAATTTTAAAAAATGTCTACTGCATGTGGCCAAAGCTAGTCACAACTCACAAAGCATCCACTGTAGCTGTATTTAGTGACTACCATTCATTTTAAAAAGAGAAAAATGAAAAGACTCATCCCGTTCTTATTTTACTTAAAATATAAGTCACAGATACAAAAAATACAATATTAAAAAAATAGCACGTGGCAGAAGTTTAAATCAGCTGGGCTAATCCATATCTGTCAATTGAAACGTTTTCCCAGTTTTTACACATTTTTTGATCATGTCAAATCGTGTATGCTGTATAACAATCTTTGTACAGGAAAATAAAAAATTCATCTTGTACATTTCGGCTTCAATCCAGATTGTCCCGGTTACTGGTAGCAGATGACAACGTTATTGTAAATGGTCTGCATTTAAATAGCGCTTTTCAAGTCAATGAAGACGTCCCAAAGCGCTTTACAATCTGCTTCACACTTACCCATTCACACACACACTCAACCAAGAGCGGGCATGCAGCCATGCAAGGCGCCGACCTGCTTATTAGGGGCATTAGTTGTTCAGTGTCTTGCCCAAGGACACTTTGACATATAACACGGAGGAGCCGGGAATCGAACCTGCGATCCCTTGACCAGCGCTCCACCTCCTGAGCTAATGCCGCCGATTACGACTGAAGATGAAGTCTGCGAAATTCTGCCCTGCTACAATAACCAACACTAAATTTACTGCAAGTTGGTAAAGAACTAAGAAAGATGCTGAAATAAATGTTTGTGTTGTTTATTTGGTACCGGTAAGAAAAATAACCTTGGGCTTCCCTGCTGTCCCTATGACCCGACCCTGGATGAGCGAAAGAAAAATGATGGATGGATATTACACCAATTATTTTGTTTTTTATACATAATCTGTATGGCTGTGAGTAAATAGGTGTGGTGTTCTGTTTGTACGGTTTATTATCGCTTAATGATAGAAATTGCAAACAATAATAAGAAGAGCAATTGACCATGGTTAAAATGTATGTGAATCATAAATTTATATTATTATATTATTATACACAGGCAGCACGGCGTGGCAGTGGTTAGCGCGTGTGCGGCACAGTTCTGAGGTCATGAGATCGAACTTCCTGTGTGGAGTTTGCATGTTCTCCCCGTGCTTGCGTGGGTTTCCTATGGGCACTCTGGTTTCCTCTCAAAATCCCAAAACATGCATGTTAGGTTAATTGGCCTGTCCAAATTGTCCCTAGGTGTGAATGAGCGAGCGGAGTGTGCCCTGCGACTGGCTGGCAACCAGTTCAGGATGTCCCTTGCCCATTGCCCGATTATAGCTGGGATGGGCTCCAGCACTCCCGCGACCCTACTGAGGATAAGCGTTGCAGATAATGGATGGATGGATTATTATACACATATATATTATGTATCTAGACTTTTATATATATTTCCAGATTTGCATGCACGCGCGCGTGTGTGTGTTTGTATGTGGCGCATAGGCTGCCGAAACAGCTCAACCGATTTTCGTGAAAATGTGCACAGTAGTACTTTAGGCTTCTGGGAGTGTCTTCAGGTTTTGTGTCAAGGCAGCCTCAAAAAATACCAACACAATCGATAAACATCTGCTTTCGTGTACAAGCGGCTCTGGAGCTGCATGCGGTCATACTGCTCTTTGGCACTTCCGAGTGGTTCCCTTTTGATTTTTCATAATACCACGGCCCCAACAACCTCGCTCAAGAAGAATGCTTGGAAACACCAAGCTCGACAACAACAAGCCTGTCAAACGCCTGGCCATTATGTTTGTGATTTTTGCATTGTCCTTTATATTTTTATCTTTTAAGTTGTCTTACTTTGCATTGAAAGGGGAGGCTCTCTGATTTCGTTTTTCTTCTGTATATTAATAATGAAGGCCATTCATTCATTCATTCATCCATTCATATTCTCATTGTTATTATTATCATAAGTGAATGTTTCACCTGCCAGACATAAGCAATGATAATTTATCGATGGTGGTTTTCCCTTCGATTGCGAAGAAGTGGTCCTTCTCGATGCTGTGGATATCTCCGTCACAGCAAGAGACGATTTTGCCGAATTGTGGCAGAGAGACTCCGATCTTTTTGAAAACACAATTGTAAAGGTCTTGGAAGTCCTTTTCGAACGACACGCTCCTGATCCTGTACCCAAGATAGAAGACTTGAGCCAAACAAACGGCGAAGAGCGCCAGCCACCACAGAAACGCGTCGGCGGTGCACGGGTCGTTCCAAGCCCAGAAAGTAGCGCACAAGAAACCTAAAGTCAGGAAAATAAACATGTAAAAGAGTCCGTAAATACCACTGCCCCCCATGAAGCCCAACAAAATGAAAATATGGGCCAGGTGGAACACCGAACTTTCCGAGCCCTCGATCCATTTCTCACACAAGGGATAAGCGTTTTGTGCGGGCTCCGTCAAGTTCATGGCTTGGAGGTCTGGAGGCTCCATTCATTCAACAAAGTGTACAAAAATAATATTTTTCTATATTCAGCCCACAAAATCAAGCTGGACAACCGCTCAGCCCCAGGAGGGAGAATAAAAAACGCACCAAAGGCATATAACTCACAGTCCGCACCTGTTGTTGTCAAGGTAGCGTAGTACAGCAACGCTTAAACCGGAAATTGGTTAAGTATTAAAACAATAAAACGGTTTTGTTATTAAGGAAGTTGTAGTATGCTCAGCAAGATGCTTAGTTTTCGATAACTTTTCATTTGAAAAATAAATGGGCTGATATCAGATTAGCAAAAATAATTTACTTAGAATTCAAGATAGATAGATAGATAGATAGATAGATAGATAGATAGATAGATAGATAGATAGATAGATAGATAGATAGATAGATAGATAGATAGATAGATAGATAGATAGATAGATAGATAGATAGATAGATAGATAGATAGATAGATAGATAGATAGAGAGATAGATAGATAGATAGATAGATAGAGAGACAGAGAGAGAGGCTTGTAAGCAACGCATTTAATTTAGGTGGATGGATGGATGGATGGATGGATGGATGCCCCCAATAAGCAGGTCGGCACCTTGCATGGCTGCATGGCTATTGGTGTGTGAGTGAGTGTGAATGGGTACGTGTGAAGCACATTGTAAAGCCTTTTGGGAGGTCTTCATTGACTTGAAAAGCGCTATATAGATGCAGACCATTTACCATAAATGGATAGATAGATAGATAGATAGATAGATAGATAGATAGATAGATAGATAGATAGATAGATAGATAGATAGATAGATAGATAGATAGATAGATAGATAGATAGATAGATAGATAGATAGAGAGACAGAGAGAGAGGCTTGTAAGCAACGCATTTAATTTAGGTGGATGGATGGATGGATGGATGCCCCCAATAAGCAGGTCGGCACCTTGCATGGCTGCATGGCTATTGGTGTGTGAGTGAGTGTGAATGGGTAAGTGTGAAGCACATTGTAAAGCCCTTTGGGAGGTCTTCATTGACTTGAAAAGCGCTATATAGATGCAGACCATTTACCATTTACCATAAATGGATAGATAGATAGATAGATAGATAGATAGATAGATAGATAGATAGATAGATAGATAGATAGATAGAGAGAGAGAGAGAGAGAGAGAGAGAGAGTGAGAGATAGATAGATAGATAGATAGATAGATAGATAGATAGATAGATAGATAGATAGATAGATAGATAGATAGATAGATAGATAGATAGATAGATAGATAGATAGATAGATAGATAGATAGATAGATAGATAGATAGATAGATAGATAGATAGATAGATAGATAGATAGATAGATAGATAGATAGATAGATAGATAGATAGATAGATAGATAGAACGAGTCCATTATTTAACAAAATTTCAATCTGTAAAATGTAACTGTTTTGTTTTAGTCTGCAAGCATTGATAGAAAATATTGTAATTGATGCACAAAGAAAAGGTGTCTCGTAGCATTTGGTTTTGGGTGAACATACCTGACACTTGACTCAGTTCTATCTCTTTGACATGGTAATATAAGTCAAATAATATGTCAGTTCGACAGAGTGAAAACAAAAGCTGACAGATAGATAAATAGCTTAGAAAACAAAAGATGTAAAATATTTTTTTTTTTTGGGGGGGGGAGCAATTGCTTTAGGCAATAATAGATGTCCTTTTGTGTGTGTACCTGGTGAAGGTCACTGATATTTTTTCTGCATAGAGAAAATAGGGGGAGGGAGTTTTCAAAGAAAAAAAAATAGAGGCCAGAGAGCACGTTCCACATTTCCTCAGCATATGGCAGGATGATGTTGCAGTGATAGTCTCACTGGGTCTGACCCCTTTTTCAGATAGGGGGTTAAAGCATATGGAAAGGAGGGGAACTGGCATGGTTCCTGAAACTGACCTATTTCATTTAGTTTGAGTAAATATTTAAGAATAATTAAACTATTTTGTATGTTCATCAGGTGTGAGTGTGTGAGTAAACAGTATGTTTCCACAAATGCTAAAAGCTTGGGAAATTATTCCCTCACAGTCCTTACGTATCAGTATAACCACAACTATAAGGCACATGCCAACCTTGGTCACTGTGCTTTTTAAAATATAGATTAACGTAAAGTGCAAGTAAACACCCATACTGGTTATTATATGTGAACAGATGTCCAACATTTGATTTTTGATAGTGTTAAATTGAAAGAAAATCTATTTTTGTAAATCTAGAAATACTGTGTATTAAAAGAAATTGGTAGATTTACTAAAAACCTCACAATAGTTTTGCCTTTTGTCCTGTCTACCCTCGGTGCTTTTGAAAGATGAAAAATAAGCAAAAGAAAATGAACAAGATGAAGTAGAAGACCAAAAAAAAAATATAATGAAGAGGACAACAAGATGAAGAAGACAGTGAAAAAGATGAAAAGGGAAATTCATGTGGACACAATGAAGAAAAACATGAAGGAGACAATGAATATGAAACAAGAGGGGGGCAAAATGACAATATTAACGAAAAAACGTTAAAAATAATGCAAAGAAGGCAACAAAACTAAATAAAAAAACACTAAGTAGATGTCACGGTTGCCAATTGGCCCCACCCGTGGCGCCAGCTGTGGCCTGTTGGCTGATTGGCTTCCCTTCTATTTAAGCTCAGTGCTCTCAACTACCCTTTGTCAGTCCATTAACAAACCTCTGCGACCACAAGACGTGTGTTTTGACGTGTGTCCGGTGTCCTGCTGGTGTATCCTGTTTGATATCGTTCTCCGGTGTCTGGTATCGTTCCCGTCTATCTCGTCCTGTGTTATATCGTACTCCAGTCTCCAGTGTCTGGTATCGATCCCGTCAGTTTCGTCCTGTTTGATATCTGTCTCCAGTCTCTTGAATCTGATTTCAATCCTGTCCGTCCCGCCCTGTCCGGTATTGACCCCATCTGTCCGGTATCTGCTCATGTAACTGGTATCGATCTCGTCGGCCTTTGGCTTCCTGTTGTTCCACGCCAGACTTCTGCCTTACTTCTTCTGCCCAGCGATCGCCAAATCACTGGTGTTTGTGTTAACGTGCATGACTGCCCCATTTCCCGTAAAATAAAACTTGTGTGAGAAACGTTACACATCTGGGTCCTCCTCCTGTTCTGCTTCTGACTGTAGATGGGAGGGAGACAATTAAGTCCAAGAAGAGAAAGGAGAATAAAAAAAGAACTACAAGACTTAGAAAAAAGACCAAGAAAAATAGAAGAAGGAAAAGAAGAACAAGAAGAAACAGAATAAGTCAAAGAAGACAACAAAGAAGACAAAAGGCACAAAAAATAAGGCAATCAAATCAAGAAGAGGAGGGAGACGAAAAACAAAGATGAAGTAACAGACGACAAAGAAGACTAAGAAAACAACGAAGCAGAAAAAAACGAAGACATAGAAGCAAATGTCAAAGAAGACGATAAAGAAAAAGAACAGGCGAAGGAAAAAAGATGGCATAGCTTTTCCTTCTATGAGACAATACAGTTTATTGTTTGGTTTTAAGATTTGCAGTCAGCTTCAACGCAATGAAATGATTCATTTTTTAAAAGCTTTATCTTCAATATGGTTCGAGGAAACATAATTTGAATTCAGTTGCCAAATTTTGATTCATTTTTCAGCCGTTTATCCTCCTAGGGTCGAAATTAGCTGGTGCTGACTGGTTAATGGTTGCCAACCAATTGCTGGGCACACAGAGTGGGACAACCATTCACCCGCACACTTATTCCTAGGGAATTTTTACCTACCACTCAGCCTGCCATACAAGGTTTTTTTTTTATATGTGGGAGAAAACCAGAGATAACAGCCACTCAGCCTACCACAGGGGAATGCTTGAAGTTGGAATTGAACCTACAGCCTCTGAACTGTGAGGCAGACTTACTAACCAGGCACCCAACATGCCGCCTTGATAAATGGGAATATTAGACTGATCCAAGAAACCTTTAATAAGGTCTTGGTTTGTGCTCTGCACCGAACAATCATTGGCCCTCCAAAATGCAATTTATTGGGTAAAAGCAAAAATATATATATCTTAAAAAAACGCAAGGACCTAATGTCAACTCTGGCTGCAAACACCCTCAACTTAGTAAATGGTCTGCATTTGTATAGAGCTTTTAATCAGTCACTGAAAACCTCCAAAGTCTTCACGTTGTACTTCACACTTTACGCATTCACACTCACCAAAAGCGAGAGCAAGCCATGTAAAGTGCATTCTTGCCTTCAGGGTATATTTCCCATAGACACTTTAACTTTTAGCTCAGAGGAGCTGGGAATCAAATCTGTGACATCTTGGTCCCAAGTCAACCGCTCTACCTTGTGAGCTACTGCCACCTTAAGATAATTGCTGGGCACACTTCACCTATTTTCCTTTTATTTTACCTTTTTGGCAATCACCAGGAATATTGTCTTTTCCGGCATACTATCTTAAGCAAGGCAAGTCATTCTGAGGAGTTCTCATTGATTGGATCAAGTGTTGAATGAAAGCATCCTTCATTGACTTGTCTGAGAGATTGAAGACCACTTGGTGGTCTTCCACACCCACAAGATGCCATGTAACCCGGACAACCATCATGGTAGCCTCAACGTAGCCCATGCCTGACTCATTATTTGCTTAGAGTGACATCAAGATACATTTTATGCAAGATTTACTGCATCATCAAGAGTAGACGTATGCAGAAAAAATAACAAAATAAATTGAGGCCAGATTAAAAACTGTGTAGATTTTATTTTCCAGGTTTTTGGCTACTGTATAATATATTATCTGCACCGCTTATCCTCAGTAGGGTCGCGGGGTGCTGTAGCCCATCCCAGCAATCATCGGGCAGTGGGCAGGGGACACCCTGAACTGGTTGCCGGCCAATCGCAGGGCACACGGGGACAGACAACTCACTCGCTCAGTCACACCTAGGGACAATTTGGACCGGCCAATTAACCTGACATGCATGTTTTTGGAATGTGGGTGGAAACCGGAGTGCGCAGAGGAAACCCACGCAAGCACAGGGAGAGTATGCAAACTCCGCACAGGAGGTTCGATCTTATGACCTCAGAACTGTGCAGACACGCGCTAACCACTGTGCCGTGCTATTTTTAGGATATATTTAAATAAAGAAAGTTTAAAAAAAAAAATATATATATATATATATAAAATATAAAAAAAATAAAATATATATATTCTTCTAAAGAAAAAGATAAAGAAAAAGAAACCTTTAATAAGGTCTTGGTTTGTGCTCTGCACCGAACAATCATATATATATATATATATATATATATATTATATATATATATATATATATATATATAGAGAGAGAGAGAGAGAGAGAGAGAGAGAGAGAGAGAGAGAGAGAGAGAGAGAGAGAGAGAGAGAGAGGGAGAGAGAGAGAGAGAGAAAGAGAGAGAGAGAGAGAGAGGGATAGATAGATAGATAGATAGATAGATAGATAGATAGATAGATAGATAGATAGATAGATAGATAGATAGATAGATAGATAGATAGATAGATAGATAGATAGATAGATAGATAGATAGATAGATAGATAGATAGATAGATAGATAGATAGATAGATAGATAGATAGATAGATAGATAGATAGATAGATAGATAGATAGAGAGAGAGAGAGAGACAGAGAGAGAGGCTTGTAAGCAACGCATTTAATTTAAAAATAAAGTGTCTCCCGCCACCTAGTGGACAAAAGAAATGTACCAGTTTCAGGACACCTCCATCGGTAGGATTTATCTTGCTGTTCGTCGTATACAGTATAAACAAAGATCCTTATGACCATAGCTGTGACAAGTTGATAATATACAATAACACTTGCTATTCTAATTTGTGGGAATAGTTTCTTGTCTTGCATCTGAATAACGCCAATTCATTTATCACAATTACAACCAAACGGAGTAATTGATGATGTAAATAACACGGACTTAATTCATTTAAAAAAAAAATCAAAAGTCAATTTTGCAACAAATTAGAGCATTACTTTTTCCAGTTTTGAACACAATCTCGGGAGGAGAAAGACATCCGAAACAAATTATTGCGAGGCATCAGTCTGGAAATGGTTAAAAGTCCATTTTCAAACAGTTTACTTTCTATCACTCTACCGTGGAAAAAAAAGGTTTTTCACGAGTGAGAAAACATTCAGGATAGCCAATCAATCTTCCATTGCACTGCTGGGGTGAGGGTCGCAGGTGGCGAGCAGGAATAAAGAAAGGAAAGGAGGAAAAGAAATTGGCACTTACTGTGTACTTAATGGTGCGCTTTCGCCCCCCCCCCCCCCCTCTCTATTTCTCTCTTTCTCCAGTGGTTTTAAATATACGCATTTCTATATGTAGGTTGGACACACCACAGGAAATGTTTGCAGTTTATTTAAAATCCCGTCAAAAACATTAGGGAAAGGATGGCGTGCAGATAAGAAAATAAAAAAGTACAAACCTAAGTGTAAGTTTATGTGAAAGCACAATATTTCGGCTTGTGTCCTCTAGATGTCAGCATTGTCCATTACTAGTTGTATTTCCATTTAAAAACTACTGAAACGCAGAATTATTGTTATTTGAACGTGTAAAGGTGTCCCATTTCTGGTAGCCATTAGGAGTTGTAAGCATACGTCTGTGAAATAATTGTGTTTTTGTTTTTGTGTTTGCAGCTGTATACATCTCAATTTTGTAACACGTACAGCAGGGGTCACAAACCTTTTTAAAGTCTAGAGCAACATTTTTTTTACTGACTAGCAGAAAGGGCTACCAGTTTAATATGCATTTTGAAAATAATTTATCATGTTATTACCATGTTATTAATATGCTATTATCATTTTATTCATGTTCATAAATTCCTTGACTGCCTGGGTCGCCGGGGAACCAATTAGGGCACAACTCTGGACAGCTTTTGCCACTGTTAATGATTCCTGGTCTGTTTTTGGGTTGGCACCAGTCCATTCTTTACGTTGTTAGCCTAGTTCTTTTTCGGTCTTCCTTTCTCCTACCGCCTTGGACTGGGCCCTGGAGACGCATTTTGGTCAGTCCTGATGATTTTGTGACGTAACCATGCATTAAAGTTTCCGTCCGCGAACAGTTGACAACAGTTTGTAGGGTCCAATGTTCCATCTGATGGTATCGCACACCATTTTTTTTTTTTGTCACATGGGCTATGTAGCTGATACCTAGAAGCTTCCTGTGGCATCACATCGCCATAGCTCGGATTTTCTTTCAATTTTTGCTGTGGGAGTCCATGTCTCGTAAGCGTGGAGAATGAAGGAAGTAACCAGTGCTACAAGCTGAAGCTCTTGGTGGTTGATGGTGATGTTTGTGGTGACATTTTGAGGATTGTTGGTCATTACTTTTGTTTTTCCTGTGCTGATTTCCATCCCATATTGTCTTGATGCTTTGTCCAGCGAATGACCAGATCTTTGAGTTCCTGTTCTTCTCCTGCCGATCCGGCTATATCAGCAAAACGGAGGTCAGTAAAGTTGTGTCCCTCTATGCTGACCTTCATGTTGGTCCAGAACTTTGGTCATGATTCTCTCTGGGGAAGATGTTGAATAAAAATGGAGAAAGAATTCTCACACCAATGCTCCAATAGTGAATCAGCACTACATCGTTGGCATTGGCATACTGCTGTTCAATGGTCTGAGCTAGTTTTTGGGCCAAGTTCTCCTACAACATGATGGCCCATAAACCATACTTGGTCAAACACCTTCTTGAAATCCATAAAGCGGTGATAGAGGTTTCTCTGGTGTTGTTGAAACTTCTCGCAAAGGATGCGCCGATTAGTGATAATAATCGGGCCTAAAAAAATCCAGGCAGAGAGACACGAGCCTGCGGATAGTAAACCTGAACCAGCCCAATCTCGACCAATTAACTTGATTTGAGGAATCTAGCCAGAAGCAAATCAAACGTTCGTATTTCATTCATTAGGAGTCGATGGGGCAAGGATGATTTGGGGGCATTCTACCGCAGCACGCAAACTTTTCTGGGTCTGACAGTCCGGCCGAGCTGACTAGTGTCCATGCTGCGGTGTGGACCCTCCATTAAGAAAAAGAAACAAAGAACAATAATGGGTGAATAATTGTAAGCCCAACCTGAACTTTGGGCTAGACTTGGGCCTAAGATCTTACCTATAGCAGATTTAAATCTGTTTTGTGGTGCTTCTCTTGCTTCTTTTCTTTCTCTGTCTTTCCTTTTCTCTTGCTCCCATTCTCTCTCTCTCTCTCTCTCTCTCTCTCTCTCTCTCTCTCTCTCTCTCTCTCTCTCTCTCTCTCTTTCTCTTTCCTTTCACAATCTTTCTCTCTCCCTCTCTCCCCCTCTTCCTCTCTGTCTCTTTTTATCTCTCTCTCTTTTTTTCTCTTCCTCTTTTTTTCTGTTTTTCTTTCTGCTTTTTTCTCACATTTTTCCCATTCCCTTGGTCTCCCTTTCCTTTTATTTTTATTTTTCTCTCTCTTTCTTTCTCTGTCTCTCTACCTATTATCTACTATCAAAGCGGCGCTGCCACGAGCGGCTGCCTTTTCCAGCAGCTGCCCTATTGTTTTATGGTCTGCTCCTATCTTCGGTGTTTTTTCTTCCCGTTTTGACAACTACACTATGGATTACTTCTATCCCATGGGACATGGGTTTTAGCGCACAAAAATGCGTGTATTCAAGGAATTTAAACTCCTTGCCCTGAAGAATTCTCGTGCCGGCGTGATGAAGCGGCCTATCGTGGAAGAAGAGCCGGAGCTAGCGAAGCGGCTAGCGGCGTTATAAGTCTTCTGTACCATCCGTAATCATGGTAAATGCGAACTCACGACCAAATAAGATCATCGAGTGCTGGTGGAAAACATCGAAGCGCACAGGGAGCGCAGTTGCTGTGTTTTGCGGAAACGTGGCTCACGTTTAGCATTCCGGACGCTAACGTGTAGCCACCCGGAGCTACCCGGAGTTATCTGGCTTCAACGCCGCTAAACAGAGACACGAAAGCCGGGGGAATTCGGAGAGGAGGCGGACTTGCTAACACGAGGTGGTGTATCCCTGGATTTTCACAAAGAAAAGTTTTCTATCTGCCGCAGGGATGTCGAACTTTTGGACTGGCGTGACGTCATCCACTCCGCTACAAGCACCCCTAGGGCATCATGTTAATCTGTTAATAAACAACGGGGTAGACTGCTGGAAGAGTGAATTTCCCTACGGGGATGAATAAAGTATCCATCTATCTATCTATCTATCTATCTATCTATCTATCTATCTATCTATCTATCTATCTATCTATCTATCTATCTATCTATCTATCTATCTATCTATCTATCTATCTATCTATCTATCTATCTATCTATCTATCTATCTATCTATCTATCTATCTATCTATCTATCTATCTATCTATCTATCTATCTATCTATCTATCTATCTATCTATCTATCTATCTATCTATCTATCTATCTATCTATCTATCTATCTATCTATCTATCTATCTATCTATCTATCTATCTATCTATCTACTACTAGCACTTGTGTGAATGTTTTTTTCTATCAATTGTTGAAGTGTCACAGTTAAAAGTAAGCAACGTGCAATCTGGACAGTATTCAGTTAGCATTAGCATTCCTGTCAGCCTCAGACTACTGCTCCCTTTATCAATCAGTGAATATCCCCTTATTAAGCAATAAACAGGGGCGATTGTAGGTTCAGAGCTTTGGAGTTTTTTCTATTTCACTTAAAGTGATTTAGGATCATTCCACACTGTTTGGGAGTGTAACTTACCATTTGTAAAACATCACATTAGACCTTATGGTTAGCAGAAACATTATTACTGCCCATTATATGCCCAGTTTTTGCCTATTTATGTCTAAGAGAGTACACACACACACACACACACACACACACACACACACACACACACACACACACACACACACACACACACGCATACATAAATCAGAAGAAGCATGGAACTTATTAGACAATGATGCATTCTATTTAACACTTTATCATTCCTCCCTACACTTTATGGATTAAGGCTACACCGCTAAGTCGCAAGTGACACTAGCCGAGTGAAAAAGGAGAGGGGAGGGAGGAGAGAGCGGAGCAAGGAATCAAACGGACTGAACCATTTATTTTTCAACATATTTAAGACCATCAGGCTCTCACTTGAGCGAATGGAACCTTGCAAAAACAACGTAGCACCCATTTGATCACGGCAAGACAGACTATCAAGACTATGTAGAATACAGTGGGACCTCGCTATTTCGCGGTTCGACGTTCGCGGCTTCAGAGCTTCGTGGTCTGTAATGGTTTAAAAAAAAAAAAATATTTTGAAGGGGCGTCGTTGCTTCGCAGATTTTCTATTTTTGCGGGTTTCTTTGGCGGAACGTCAGCGGACGCAGGAAAGGCGGCCGGCTGGATGGGACAGGGGAGGGGGGGAGTCGGCGGAGGTCACTCCCGGGCCGCGAGACGGAGCGAGTTCGGCGGACGCGGCGTCACCCTAATAAGGATAAGCGGTGCAGATAATGAGATGAGATGAGATTTTTTTTTTTTTTTTTTGAAGGTACGCCGCTACTTCGCGGATTTTCACTTATCGTGGGTGGTTTTGGTCCCCATTAACCGCGATAACCGAGGTCTTACTGTACCAACAAATGAAAAGATAAACAGATTCATCTTATACACCAAATGAACAACACAAACAATGCTTTCAATATCTTTCTTAGTTATTTCCCCACTTGCAGTTAAATTAATGTTGCTTATTATACATGCAGTGCAGGATTTCTTAGACTTCATGTAATGTAAAACTAAATACTTGAGCGAGGATAACGTTTGCTAGTGTACCATGACAATATTGGCAATCTATGAAGTAGTGGTCTGCTACCAGTGACCTAGACCATCCGGATTTCACCCGATATTGGCAAGATAAGTTGGCTCTAACAAAAAAAAAAAGTTTTTTTTCCCCCCATACCAAAATTGTTATTCGCCGTACACGATCTCTAATTCTTTAAAAACGTATCAGATACGGGGAAAACAAATACGTTAGGTATGTCAAGTGAACTAAATGATGTGAATATTTTCTATGCTTGTCCCACCATCCAGTATAAACAAGAGCGGATCATGAGACATTTCTCAGCCACATTAAATAAAGTGTTAGGTGTCAGCAATTGTGCCTGAAAAGTATCAAGGTTCTGGTGCGTGCCTGAGCTTGAATGGTGCCCTGTGCGAGTTCCCCCTTCAAATATGTAAACAATGATCCTTGAGATTAGGTTACAGAAATAACACCAACATCAAATCATATCATAAACAAATTTCTATAAAATATTTGCGCTGATTCAATGTCAGAAAACATGAAAATCAAAATAATAATTTACCAAATGGAAATAATTACTGCCATTTATAAACTCGCACCTGACTATAAGCCGCACCCAATACGTCTTTACATTTTAACTGGTAAACAAAGCCTCACATCTATTAGTTAATTTCGGAATGTTTTAATCTAATTTTTAGTCACTATGTTAAAAATGCCACAGTTATATAGTTTACGTCCATATTTCTGGCAAGAGGCATAAAAGTACAATTAGTAAATGCACAGAAACAAAGTAAACTTCTAGGAAGAAACAACTAAAATACTTAATTTAATGTAGTGAGTGAGTTTCATGAAGAATAAAGTCTTTTATGTCATGTCTCAAGTTAGATCCATAATAACCATCCATTTATGTACTGTAATGACGTTGGTCGACCTTCACATTTTCCAATTGGATTATTGCCAAATGCCATTTTTATCAATTTAACTCCTGTCACAAGTCCTGCAAACATATTATTCTGTAATCTGCAGAGGTAAAAGCCTGACATAAGCCTGGTAAAAACTGTGTTGAGTACTTTGATCCACCCATTAATTTTACAGAAACGAATTCCCGTAATCAACATTGTTCAGGGGATTCTCGGTAGATTGGTTAGTTTGCCTGACACCTAAAGGTACAGAAGTAAACCAAATTGTAAACCTTGTGTGGAAAAAAAAATCTTTATCTTAAATTTTAGCAGAATCCATCCATCAGCTGCACCGCTTCTGCTCAGTAGGGTCGCGGGGTTCCTGGAGCCCATCCCAGCTATCTTCGGGCAGTGGCCAGGGGACACCCTGAACTTATCGCCAGGCAGTCACAGGGCACACAGGGACAAACAACTCACACACTCATTCGCACTTAGGGACAATTTGGATCGGTCGATTAACCTGACATGCATGTTTTAGAATGTGCGAGGAAACCGGAGTGTCCAGCGGAAACCCACGCAAGCACAGGGAGAACATGCAAACTCCAAACAGGAAGGTTCAAGCTCATGACCTCAGAACTGTCCCGCGGTCGCGCTAACCACGCATCCGCTCTGCTGCCCCTTAGCAGAATTGATTTATTGAAAACATTTGACTATTTTAGCCTTTTTTAAAGGCTCACTCAACTCACAATTAGTCAAAATAATCCGCATCACGAGAATCCGACTGAACTGAAACAGAATTGTTAAATTAAAAAAACAAAAACAAAAAACCTTGTGACTGTTTAGCAACAGGAAACAAATGGTGGAGAGTGCTGCTGCCAAAAGAAGCTCCAGCAGTTATGAAATACAAACGCTCACATACTTTTCCCACACTGTGCTGACATTAATATTTTCTAGATGAACTTTAACATTTTTACCAAGTTCAGAAAACCTATTAACAACTTTTGTGTGGCATTTCCTACAGAGAAGTATTTCAAGCTGGTTAACTGTCCCAAGAACCGGACTAAAACAGTAATACTCCTTCTAAAGATCTGGCTTTCCAAAAGATACTCTTTGACAGAACCCCGTAAAACATTCCTTATCAGGAAAACTGAGAAGAGAACCCCTCTTTATTCAGAAAATTATTTCCAGTCTGTCTTTTTGAAAAAAAAAAAAAAAAAAAAAGGCCCCTCTCCAGACTTCCAATCCAAAGGCCTTAGATTTCTATGTGGTGTTGCAGACATTTGTCCCCCAGAACAGTCCTTTAGTACCTCTGCCCAGATTTTAACCCACGCGTTCCTCTTACTCTACCACCAATGAGCTTCTTAAAGGTATTCACATACTTTTCAACTAAGCACAGAATGCATAGCATTTGTCCCCACAATTATGCAGATATGTAGCAAAATAGTCCATGGACTGAAGAAATGTATTCCCAAAATTTACCCATATGGCTTGTTTTCTCTAGAGCTGTGACGTGATTGAAGGAACACACTGTCATAATGGCTTATCCCGTTAACCCAACAAGTGAGGCTAGTTACGAAACAGACATTATTGTAGTCAACCCAATTTCTCTGACCCCGATTTTATTGGCGATTTTGACGAAATAATGTCCCTGATAGATATTAGAGGAAAAAAACAGTTATTGTGCCAGAAAATTAGGTATACAGCTAATTCGGAGCAGTGGTTGAGGCAAGTGACAAGGACGAGGGCAAACTTGCCATTCGTAGCGAAAAGGAGAGAACTAGTGATCATTTTCCGAACAAAGATCGGTAAGTTGTCTTTAAGACATTTCTTCTAAGATAGTGTTTTTATCTCCCGGGAGACCGAAACAATAGACTCAGGTGGGCAAACTACGACCTCCGTGCCACATGCTCCAGACTATTAATCCGGCCCACCAAACAAAATGGAAGAACGTTTAATGACAATACATAACATTGAAATAAGACATCTAAAACAGTACTGTCGTTACTTTCTTTTCTTTATCCTCACTTTCTTCCTCTTTTCCTTTTCCTATGAAACCCATTCCTTCCTTTGTATCTTCCTTGGTTACTTACTAACAATAAAAAAGTTAAGAGTAATTTTGGTGCTACTCTTGTCCGTAGAGCCCCTTGTTTTTTCTTCATGTATTGCTGAGGTATCAGATTCGAGACTCGGGTACAAAATCAAAACAATCAATTGTTTCTTTCCTCTTGGCGTGACACACCGGCCAAATGTCTTATCCAATGCCCCCTGACTCAAAAGTTTTACCCACCCCAGCCCTTAGACAGAGGAGAGTCCACAAAACAACCTCCAAACAAGGCTTGCCCGAAGAATTGGAGAAGTCTTATCATCTATTCTCCCAAATTAGTCACACACCTAGAGTAAAGTATGAAGGACCTCCGAATGAGAAAATTTGCCGTAGTGATTACCGAAGCTGCAATCTGCTTGGCAAGTCAGTGGATGCGGACTTGCTTGGGTTAAGAATATCCCCCACCACTGCTGTTCACCGATTGTTTCAGGAATTGCCGTTTTTGATGAATGTTAAATGGTTGCATGAAACACATAAACCCATAATTGCACTGACTTACTTATTAGTATGTGGTCAGAACTCTGCTGGAGGGGAGAACTAAAACTCCTACTGTGAGGAAACTCCATACCGGCAGACCCCCACAGCACTTCTGGATCCGCCAGGTCAAACTTGCGTCATTCCCAACGACTTACAAAAAAAGCATTTCATGCTGGTAATCGGTTCTTATTTTTTCCATCTTTTGTCCAACACTTGCACATGGAAGAAAAATGAAAACACCACAAGGTCAATTTTTGGTTTATAGTCTTGAGTCTGGAATGTATTAACTGTCTGTCTCTTAAAACTGTCTGTTATGAAAATCCACAACAAGAACAGAAGTCTAATAACAGAGCAAAATTCACTCTTCCTAATTATGCTCTTCCAGTTATTACTCTATTCGCCCACATGGGCATAGGACAAGGGACGGCCAATACGTAGACAAACCAGCCTCAAAATGGAAGGAAATCATCCTACCACAAAATGAGGTGAACACCAATTTAATGAAATAAAGGATCCCAGGGTAACAATCCCAGAGGCAAAATATTTATTCTTTTAACACGGATTTCACACAAGTGATGAAAGCACAGAGTCAAACAGTCACGCAATAAAAATATCAAAGGATTCCAATAGTTTCATGTTTGGAAAAATAAATGAAGATGGATCACTATTTGTTCTTATTAGCCTATTTATCTTTCAAGAGGAAAGAATTGTTGGTGTGCTTGATTGTGATTGGAAAAATAAAAAGCAGTGAGGTATTTACTACATCTCTCAATATTTTCAATATTTTGCCGACAAGCCTATGTATGGATTCTAATAAATTCAAGATTTTATTAAAATTTAAGTTGAATACACAAACAGACAAATACGCCATCTGGCCTACATTGTCTTTTTTCCCGTGCCAGCAGTAATGAAATCAAGGTGCAGATGTGATCATGGGAAACAAAGGGAGGATATGTTCACAAATATGAACCGTTTGTAACAAATCTTTAAAAAGGCGCCAAGCACCTCAAATCTTAACCGCAAATGTATGTCCAGAGGCTTGTATGGTGGTAGCACAAAGTTCCAAAGTCTCACGCCGTCAGCAATTAGTCTCTTAACCGATATTCAGAAAGATATATAGATATAGATGTAGATTTATTTTGTGGGTATTAAAGTCAACAGAAGAGGATTGCAATACTTTATCACAGTGAACAATCAAAATTGAGCTTTTCCTTCATTTCTTCCTTCGTTTTTTGTTACATCTGCCGTTTCCTTTTACAATGCAAACCATTAATCTGTTTGTTTGTTCTTTCCTCACTTTCTTCATCTTTTCATTTTCCTATATTAACTGTTTCTTCCTTATTTTATACATTTCTGGTCCATCCTCTCTTCTCCCTTCCCTTATATTTTCCTTTTCCAATGCAGGCGGCATTAGCAGGCGGCATTAGCTCAGGAGGTCTGGGGATCAAGAGATCACAGGTTCAATTCCCGGCTCCTCCGTGTTATATTTATATATTAGTGTCCTTGGGCAAGACACAGAATCCCTAATGCCCCCATTAAGCAGGTGGCGCCTTGCATGGCTGCACGGCCGCTATTGGTGTGTGAGTGTGTGTGAATGGGTAAGTGTGAAGTATATTGTAAAGTGCTTTGGGAAGTCTTCATTGACTTGAAAAGCGCTATATAAATGCAGATAATTTCATTTCAATACATTCGTTCCTCCCTACTTATTCCTCTCTTCCTCTTTTGCTTTTTCAATTTCCTTTGGTCCTTTGTTCCTTCATTTTCTCCATCCTGCCTCTCTCTGCGTCTCCATGCTTTCCTTTTCTTTGCGATTGATTCCTTCCTTCCTTCCTTCCTTCCTTCCTTCCTTCCTTCCTTCCTTCCTTCCTTCCTTCCTTCCTTCCTTCCTTCCTTCCTTCCTTCCTTCCTTCCTTCTGTTCTTCCCTTCTTCCTTCCATCTGACCATTGTCAAATATTTAATGTGTTTAACAGAAAGTACTGAGCCCTAAGGCCATACTCTATGCTTTTGTACTGTAGAATAGTATTAAATCACCTTGAGGTGCAATTGTATCTCGCATTTTGTATCCTTTTGCCTGGCCCACAACAATACCGATCCCTCATGAGGACAGGTGCTAAACACAGTGGATGGATGAAAGGAATTACTTAATCACCATTAAAGATGAAGTCTTCATTTAAAAATTACAATGAAAATTTGTTCCTAGGACAAATTCTAAATTAAGTGCTTTTTAATTTTTGGCATACCAACATTTGGATCCCGGTTGGGCTATAAAATTTGAACATATCCTCATTTGAAGACAGACCTGTGACCTAAACGAACGGTATGCATCCCGGAATAACCCAGGGGTCATGCTACAGGGTTTGTGTTTCGAATCAGGACCAAAATGTTGGAAGCGGGGAGGTAAAGAAAAATAAAAACTGAATCTATCAACGCTACTGTAAATACGTAAGATTTTCAGAAAAAAAACACCTGTCTGGTCTCAGGCTTTTATTTTGCTCAACAGATCTTCCACATTTTCAAGTAGATTAAGACTGTCACTGGTTTATGTGGTGCCAAGCCACATAAACCAGATTTGTTTCACCCATCAATGTCTTACAGCTTGGTTTTCTTTCCTTTTTTTCTCTATAATTTTTCTCATGCTTTCAATTTTGGAAGAACAGGATTGTCTGTTTGTCATTAAACTGTCTGGTCTCTAACCGAAAGGTTGCTTCCAGACTGGTAGTGTCATAAGTTTACTAAAGCTGCAGTTGCATCAATCTGTTAGCAATTTTAACTGATGTGGCATAAAAACAATTCCTAAAAGAAGTGACGGCAAGAATGTATTTATCATACATTGGATATATATTTAAAAAAAAAGATTTCTTTATTAGTTGTAGCTATATTCATTCAATTATTTATTTATTTATTTATTCATTTCAGGCAGTTAATTGCCTAACACAGAAAGGTCCCTGGTTTGAGACCATGTGCAAACATATGTTGGCCTGGAAAGGGATGGACCCAACCAGGCTGTATTTGCCCAAGACACACCACAGGAAGAGGCGACCCCACGACCTTTGTACTTAAGTGATCCAACAGACCAACACATGTAATATAAAATTGTCTGTACATTTATTGACAACATTTTGTTAAAACCTCTAAATATGATTATATCTGTGTTATATTTGACAACATCCTGAAATTTGCACAACTTAGACTGCAGGAACAGCAGCGTTGGAAATACTCCACTGCTTTTATATGGTTCAGTTCATTTGATTCCTAGCCTCGCTATCACCCCTGCATGCCCTCTTTCGCTAGTGTTGGGGCGCCGGTGAGGGGTATGTTGCACAGTGGTTATGTTGAACAAGTATTTTAACACCCAATACCATCACTTTGTTATCATCAAGAGATATTAGTCCTCGTTTTAGCTCTATTGAATCAAATGCAACAATGTTTAGCCTAGTTTAATTGTTAATTGTTGTCCTACAGCACCAGCATGGATATTGTACATAGTCAGTTTTTATTCTGTAAAAAGCCCAATGTTTAGGTGAGAGTCTATCAACCACAGTAAAAATAAATAAACACACTAAACCTTCTCTTAATTTATTTGTATATGGTTGCCAGCACTACCTAGTAGATCTGTTTGAAGTGAAACGTTATGTTCACAAATGGTGACAACTCCTGAACATTCTTGAATAATCCTTAATCACTTTTAGTGAAATGAAGACAAAAATGGAACCAGCCAGACACACTGAGTGCTCAGCACCCCCAAAGCTCTCAACCTAAAATTGCTACTGGTCATAACTATGCAGGTTTTCTGGTAGTCTTTTAAATATTTTAATCATCACATCATTTTTTTACTCAAGTTGATATCTTATTTTTTTAAATGAATGCACTTTATTTTATCCATATATATAAATGTAGTTATTTACATATTTGCTTTTTCTTAAAGTCATAATATAAAAGCTAAATGTTAGGGCAGCCAAGGCTAATTCATTAGGTAGGACTCAAAATTGGGGACAGGTTCAAATGCTGATATTTGAAACTGGCGTACATAATAATAATAATAATAATAATTTCCTTGTATTGTCATTCTGTGTAACAATGTACACAGAACGAAATGTCGATTGCACCTGACCCGATGCAGCCGCAGCCAAGAGAGGGCGCCGCCGACCACTTTTTAAGTCTTAGGAATGACTCGGCCGGGGAGCGAACCCGAACCTCCCAGTCTCAAAGCGGGCGCCTTACCATCTAGGCTACTGAGCTGGTCCGCCCTGAATTAAGATTCGCTAGCTACTTCCTGGTTTGACTCACAATACAGTTTACACATCACAGACTACACATTTAAACAAATCAGCTCATATAATTGATCATTTCTATCAACGTAATCACTTAGGGCCCGGTCACACAGACATTTGCGGCTGAATGACGGCTAAAATTTTGGGATTTTTTTTCGCCCGTGTTTACCCGCAATGGAAAATGCGCAAACATGGCCAACCCGCTTTTGACCTGTGGTGTGGCCGGAAAAAAGACGCCGGCGACTGTTCCCCTTCCTCTCATCGCGTCATTTGCGGGTCATTTCCGTGTTTAGACCAACAACAACCAACCAAACCGCCCTACACCCTCACGTGACTTTTCCTTCCATGTTAACAAACGCATTTAGTAAAATAAGATCGCAATTCTTGGTTTAAATAAACGCGTTATATAGACTAGGATCTCCCAATAATTATAATTAGCTCGCTTTATAGTTTTAATAAGTGTTTTATATAGAATACGTTCACATTCGTTGGGAGCGCAGGAGAATGCGCGTTCACGCGAGGGGGTGGGGATCTACCGTCAATTTACGTTCTCAATAATAACAATGACGGAACGGTTTAATCTGTACTACACTTCCAACAAATGAATAATGAGGAGGTTTTGATTGAATATTCGTTATTGCATTCCTTACTTCATTGTGAGATAGGATGATGTAAACATGGTTGAAGTAGCGGGGGAGCGCTAATTTTGGATCCGGGCTGTGAAAGAACATGATAGTACAAATCACAGTCTCGTGAGGGAAAGTTTACAAGCTATAGCATAATTCTTAATTTACTATCGAGTTAAGATATGTCAAGATATTGAAATGGATTAAGACCAAGATGTAATGATGATGGAGAGGGGTGGGGCTGAAGGATATAGTGAGGATTTACTCATTACTCAATATCGATCGGTTTCAAAATGTGTATTAAGGCATAATAGCTGGGATTCCTAATCTCAGCCAAAAGGCAAAGTTAAGGTCCTAGCTTCACAGCCTTGCCGCGACCATAACAGATGCACCAAATAATTTATTCGAAATGAAGAGAAACTACGCTGACGGGGATGTTCACCCCTTTGACGTCACGAGCACGCTCGGCATTTGCGCTGTTTATACGCAGAGAAAGGCGTTTGACTGTCACACGCGTAACACGCTAATTTCACGTAACAACACCGCGATACAGGCACAGAACATGCTATTACCATGCTCCACCCACGATTACCCGCTGAAATTCCCCGTCCTACCCAAGTGTAACTGCGCCCTGGCCGCGACCATAGCACGTCATTTCTGCGTCATTAACTCGTGTTGACCACGTGTGCGGCACGCGTTTTAAACATGTGCTCAAACTTTTGAGCTGCTCAAAAGTTTTGAACGCGCCCAACCACGTGAAAATTTGCGACCGCGAGTAAAGCACAGCTCTATCTCGTGTATATTGCGGGCTCAAAACGTCAAACAACGTCCTTGCGGCATCTGCTTCGCGACTGGATGTTTCTGGTCAATGGTCGCAGCAAGGCTTTAGGGCTAGGACCTTAGCTTGACCGTTTGGCTGAGAGTAAGTGTCCCGGCTCCTAGGCTTTGTAGCGTATTATGAACTGACCGATAACGGATAATGGATAATGAATAACGATGATAGCTAAATAACCCTTAAAAACCCCAAACCCCCCGTGTTCGAGCCTCTCTACGCTCGTTAAAGAAACTTTACCCGCGCTCTGAAGAAATAACCAGGGCAAAAGTAAATCACGTTGCTACCCGCGCGCGAAATCCCGAACTCGAGTCAAGCACAGCTCCATAACGATTCAACGGCGAGCTCAATACGTCCAATTGCGTCCGCCTCTAGGGCAGAAATTTCTGGCCGTCATTCAGCCGCAAATGTCTGTGTGACCGGGCCCTTAATATCGTATCTCATTTGAAATGTGAATTAGGGGCCACTGTTGAACTGAAGCTTAAAGGACAATGGATGCACATTGCACATTACTTGGTAAGGTCCTGCCTTTGAGCCACGTCTGTTTTTTACAGCTCAATTGTTTTATTTTATTCTAAATTGTTAATATTGCTTTGTTCCATAGGAAAAAAAGATCTTTTTTGACTGCGTAATAAACTTTATCAGAACTTTTTTTGTGGCCCAACCTCACCAAGCCCCTAACACTAGCCGCCCCAAGTAAATGGAGTTTGCAACACCTATTCTAAGTGGTGTTTGGATTTGCTGTTTGAGGGAGTCCTTGAGTATTATCAAACCAGAGTCTGAACAGAAGACAAAAACCAGCCTCAAGCTGGGATTTTGAGAATTTTCCACTGACATGTTTTGTTTTTGTCATAGTGCACTGTGTTACGTTCATTTCTGTAAATAAATGATTGTCTGCCATTTTTAAAGAACACATGTAAAATCAATAAAACCTTGTTCTGTATTCACAAGCTTTTAATATTCTGTTTTATTTATTCTATGTTAAACTGCTCACTGCAGGGCTTGTTCATAACTGAACTTGTCTCATGACCAGGATGTTAAAGAAAAAGACTGTCCTCCTTCAAGACCAGCCAATAGAAGTAGTTTATTTTTTTATTTTTTGCATGGCATGAACATAAATCACAAATTAAAGACATGCACGATAAATTTACATGAGGATGACATAAAGTTGGGAGCAATTATGTCACCAATTGCTGACTTGCTTTCAATATCCATATGTGAAAATAGGGTGTATGAATCTTTAAAGCTTTTTTTTCAGAATCCTGCAATCCTGATTATAATTACAGTTCCTTCCCAGTGTAAAAAGAACCCAGTGAGTTCCTTGAAAGTCCAACATTCAATTTTGCCAAATACCATAATTAGCTATGTGGTTGACTGATGACTTAATTAAAAAAAAGTCCTTCAAATACAAAAGATGTAGGGCGGTACAATACTAATGCTTTTATTTGATGATTGTCAGGCTTATTTCTCAGGGAACGATGAAACCATTTATCTAATGTGCGTGACGCCAGAGGAAAGAAAAATGGAAACAAGGTTCTGTCCACAATACAGAAAAGCTTTGTAGCTTAAGTGGATGGTGGTTGTGCAACAGGAGATACATTTCAAATTCAAAAACTAGAATCAAAGAGGAGATGTAACAGTCTGTGTTCATTGACAGCTGTATCGCATGCCCCATCACGGCAGATAGGCATCTTTAACCGCACATCAGCTTGTTGAGAGGCGGCACAGCCTGCCATTCCATTCAGCCGACATCTACGAAACAGGCAACACAATCTGGACAAAAGAAGTTGTTGTGCAGACCGGCTTCACTGTACTGATGATGACTGATAAAGGGGAAGTGCCTCAAAGTGGTACCTAACATTCAACATGCTGTAGCATTTTAGTGGCTCATTTAAATGCTAAGCTAAAATATTTGTGAGTTGGTGTGCTTTTTTTTTCAATGAAAATCATCCGTCAAATGTAGTGAATACATAACTTGGACAAAAATTGAATATGTCTATGACACAAGAGTCTTTGTAGGTTCAGGACATGTTGTTGCAGGTAAAGTGGAGCAGGTGAGATAGGCCATCAATTTAGGCTTATCAGCATGTCTGTGGCTTTGAAGGCTTATCAGGACTGAACATAACAGGTTGTGTTATGACAGAACTTATTAAAATGAGACTGCACATAGGCCAGGCTTTTACGCGAGATGATTTCCTTGATGGGCATTTAATGGGTTGGAAAGGACAATCTGCATGATTAGATGCTGGTAACAATCGGATAAAGATCAGAATATTGCCAATATGAGGGTTTTATAAGGTTCTGTAAAAGCACAAAAAAATCATGGACTTTTTCAGATGGTAAATAGTCCAATAAAGAGGGTTGGGTTACTCTTTTCAGAACAGAAATCTGTTTTTTAGGATGCATTGTTGCAAGATTTATTTCTTCTTCAGCAATTTTGTTCACCTTCTTTATTGCCACAAAGAAGATTGGTCTTGTCGTATAGTAACAAAATGGGATGATTTATCTGCAACATCGACTACGACAATAGCACAACAGTTGTATCAATACATTTAGAATACAATTAGAATTGTCTTTATTGTCATTTATCAACGTTGTGAAACATAATATGCAATAAGATTACACATGGCACTTCAGGGTAAAAAGTGTAATAAAGTACTTGGAGAGAAAAAAAGATAAAAGACTATGAGGATAAATAACCAAACAGCCCCACGATGCAGAGGTTCAGGGTTAAAGTCCAGCTACTGCAGCCTCCCCGTGTGGAGTTTGCATGTTGTCCCCATGCCTCCGGGGTTCCCTCCCTCATTCCAACTAGACTTTTGAATGATATTCAATGAAGCAACCTCTACATTGTAATGGTAAATCATCACTCATTCTGTGTTTTTACTTTAAACAATGAATATTCAGATATACATGTAGTGAAAAGACAAACATCTACGATTAAGTAGTCCTGCTTAAGCGATCAAAAGTGCAAATAAGAGTCAGTACTGCTCAGTTTGATTCCGTCAGTTGGTTTCCGGTCATCCTCCGATTACTACTTATAACCTCTAGTGATTTCTTTATGTTCTTTGTCTCAGTCTTTTCATGTGCTCATAAACTGAGAGCGACACAGCTTCTTCCTCAACACAAAAACAGTGCTTGGCTTTACTCTGTCCTGGTTAATATGAATTGAAATTGAAAGAGTATGTCATGACATATTTGAATCCAAAAATTCAGTCAGGATTGGCAAAAGTATTTGTTCGAAAGGAAACAATACCGTTTAAGAACAGCCTGAAGAAAATCCCTGCACCTGATTCCGATTAAGCCCCTGACATAGATCTGTTGTGGTGGTGAAACGTTGGGAGGTAAGACGAATTGTAGGGCCGTCGTTTTGTGAGCTTTTGATATGAGTTTACCTCCCAGGCCTAATTGTACTCAATGGCAAAATTCAAGTTTTAAAAGATCCAATCTCAACCCAGACAGCTGTGTGTTTTCACCCGAGAAGTTATAAGGTTAAATTAAGCACACGTGTATACAATTTATGACCAAAACTGGGTACACTTTGAGTTAGTGTTCCCCTGAGGGTTCAATTGTATAAATGAAGTTTGCCAATTCCGGGTCATGTTGTCTGGGATTTCTTTTTTTATTTATGGTATTTGTTTTTGTTGTATTGTTATCTCCTTGATATTTTGAATAAAATCTGGTTGAGCAAGCTATTATTCACAATCAGGACAGAAAGTGTATTATAGCTCTGCTGTCTTCTATCTCACAATGGCGCAAATTCTCGTCTCTCTGCGCTAGTATCGCGAAATATCAAAATAAAATTAAAAAAACGTATGCACACATTTAGCATGCTCTTAGCACTAGTTTTAAGATATCTACCAAAATCTGGCCAGACAACCTTATTAGAAGCTGGTGTCATCGTCAGTTCATTCATGATGGATGAAGAAAGACAGCTTTTCGATTGAAAAATGGGCGAAGTTGACCCTAAGGGCCTTTTGAAATATATCTGTGAGTTGGCAATAAACTGAGAGCCATCACATTTTCCTCAGTAAAAAATACATGAAGCCACCCTGGGCACAATAATATCATTTTCCCTCTATTCTCTTTATTTCTTTTTCCTTAAGGTCCCCTCCAGGTAGAGTGAGGATGTGAATATTGTTAAAACCAGACCTAGACCGTCCAATTTTAAAAGGAATCTGGCATGTGTACTGTCTACTGACCACATAGAAGAGTCTGATTCCGGGAGCCAAGTACCAAATATAGATAAACTATTGAATAAGAAAGTACCTTGCTTAACTGTCTTCAATATGATGTCATTACCGACTGAGTGTATAAGACTAACAAGTAACCGCTATAGATCTACAAATAAGAACATACAACACATAATTACTGTTGAATAATTAGTATTATTGTCATTACACAAAATGAAAATGAAATTGGAGGACATTCAACAAAAGTACACGCTGCTTTAAAAATGATCAAAGAACCCCCCATTTACTTCAACAGGCACGCCCTGTGTGGTCCGGGATTTATCACCCCTTGAACATTGCAAATCACACGTTAGCACCGGGTGTTAGCCTAGCCAAGCAGTAGGCCAGACCTGCACCCAGGCTATTGCTTTCCCTCCCAACACCGCCTCAGTCAATTCCCAGACAAAATAACATTCCACAGAGCACCCACTCGTGAATGACATTTATTTTCCAATTTAATTGATGAATTTCTTTTCAATGTAACAAGCTGCTAAAAGCTAGCGTCCGCTACCCTTCCCAGTTTGTTTTGATTTGGATGTGTTGTCTGTGCATACCCAAACTAGCTGTTTGACTGACAGCATGCAGCACACAGACAGTCAAACCCACCAACAGAGAGCACCCTCCCGAATCAGTCCCGCTGTCTGCTGTCTCTTAGAAACACAATGCACGACATGTTGATATCAATTACAATAAAGACATCAATTAAATCAAAATCACTGTTGAAGGAGTGAACCAGCGATAAACAAAGCGTATAGAAGCGAGGGGTCTCTGTAATTGCAGGTGAATGAATAGTCAAACAAAATTGGAGGGCTGTAAGAAAGCAATTTAGAAAGCGGCTGGCTAGCTGCGCGCTTGCATCAGGTGTACTCGAATTAGGTCACATCTCTGCGCTAAAAGAAATAAAACCGTCCCGAATGTAGCAGTTTGGCACGAGTTGTAGCTCCGGGTCATCAGTTTCATGGCTAATGGACCTGGCGTTGGCAAGATAAAGGTAGCTTAGGAGAGTTGTCAGCCTACCTGTAGCAGTAGCCTGGACCAGCAGCACCACTCTTGCTTTCTCCAGGATGCTGTCCCAGTCGCTTCTAAAACCCGATGATAACTCACGGAGCACCCGCTGTTGATCACCCTTTCGTTGCACTCTTCTGATTTTCCTAGAGTCTGATTTAATTGATGAATTTATTTTCAATGTACCAAGCCCGCAACAACTATCCGGCACTATTCTGCACTGCTGCAGTTTGTTTCTGGAGGCAGCCACTCTTGCGTCCACCCTCTGTTTGACTGACACCAGCCTAATAAAGTTGTGCACCCTCCCTGATCTGTCTCCGCTGTCTGCTGTCTATCAGAAGACAATTTACGATACAACGATATCTATGACAATAAAGACAAATCAATTCAATTCATAATCCGCGAAGGAGTGAACCAGCGATAACCGAAGCACGATGTAGCGAGGGGTTTCTGTACATTCAGTTTAACAACACCGGAAGTTATCTATTAATAAGGCGTCTCTTCTTTTTCCGTATTGTCGGCGTCAATGTCACGTCGCTGAAGTTCCTTTTAATTCTTGAGGAACGATAACAAGAGAACGCAATGTGGTCTGGTGTTTTGAAATTCCTTCTGACCCAATGAGACGTCCCAATGCACGCATGCACAAAACACCAATTTCCGGGAAACATACACGTCTTTGTTTTTCCTATCATATGCGCCTTTTGAAGCGATGATACATTCAGTTGAAAGTTATGAGTGCTAACTATTTCCTTTTTTATTTAGTCTTGTTTGACTTTTTCAGTGGTCCAAAATACTGTTTTCTCACATAGCTTTTAAGACCGGTGTGAATTTCAGTGGTAGCTTTTTAGCATGGTGTTTGTTGACTACGGCAATCACGCAGTGTATATATGCATGCCAACTTTCATTTTATGTCGTCAGTAAGCAATTTGTTTGCAAAATATCCTAGTTTCAGGGTTGCTGGTTTTACTTGTTTATAAAGAAAAAAAATGATGTCAGATGAGCGTATGGTTGGACATCTCAACAGGGTAGGACGGCAGAACACTGGTACCATGGCAAACACCAATGACAACACAATAAAACATTGCCCACGTCTGTGTTGCGATCGGGCAATAATCTCAGTATGGTTGCCCTGGGACTGTCGTGTAGAAATATAAGGCTGACATTTCGCACAATGCAGCCCTCATCCGCGTTTTCTTTTGAGGCAGTCATAAATATGTGATTTTCTTTCTTAATTGTGAACTTAAGTGGTCACATGGAAACTCATGACGTAAAAAACCTGGAGCAGAAGTAAAGGATGCGGCAAGAAATGGCGTGAGCGGTGGCACGGTGATATTGGCATTGTGCATGAGAAATAGTTCATTTTTATGGCTGTTTAAAACTGTTGTTTGAAATCCGGTGCCGCTTGTACAAAGACAAAGTTGAGTTTCTGTTCTGAAATTTGAGCATTGGGCTTTTAATTAGGTGCACTCTGTTGTCAGGATCTTAGTCAATAAGTAAAGTGTGTGTCCAATAGCCCCTTTTATGAATTTCCTCAAGTAACGCCAGCATCCAAAAATGCTTGTTGATCTATCCTCCGGTGCAGTACCCCACTACCCCTCAAATTAGCTGGGATTATCTTAATCACAACTTCAACTTTAATGATGAAACACATGACAGAAAAATGAATATTCATGGCCACCTGTGGTGACATGACCTACTGTGGTAGCTGCAAGGCATCAGACAAAGTGAGACGTCACCCCACTATTGCTACGCCAATCGGAGCCCGGGTTTATAGGACCCTCCTCTTTTCCCCTCCCCTTCCCTTGTGGTCTACGTGCAGACTAGCAGCATCTCGACTCCAGTCTTTGATTGGAAATCCTTCCCCCTCCCATTTCTTTGTATGCTCACATCACCCCATTTTACTGGCTCTGACCATCATAGCTCATTATACTTTCTATCGTAATATCAAATAAAAATGTTAATTTACCGGGAGCATTTTTAAACGGAGAAAATATTAGTATCCAAGAGTTCATGAGATTATCTGGAGACAAATTGAGAAGGACCACACAATTCTTGAAATATTAATCCATTTTTTTTTTTTGAGTTTTTTGCGACTACAAGACATGCGCAAAGTATCTTAAAAGGACAAGTGTGGATTGTTTAGCGCAGGGGTCTCCAATGTGATCCCCGCGCGCACCAGGGTGCCCCTAAGGACAGCTGAGGTGCGTGCGGATGTGTTCTGAAAATATCTTACCAGTGCTGGGTCATTGTGATTTTTCTTATTTTTCGTGGTTGACTGAGTCTATATAAACCTACTTCCAATAAAATACCTAGTCATAGCATAGTAACAACACACTCATACCATAATAATTTGTTATTCTAGAAATGCATATGAAACTGGTAGCCCTTTGAGCTAATTATTAACAAAAAGATTCAAAAAGGCTGGAGACCCCTGTAATATACACTGTCCCTTCAAACCTCTACATTTCTCTGTTTTTGAGTCGAAAGTTACCGAAGGGACAAAATGTTGTGGTGGATCTAAAATTGTGTAAACAAAAAAAAAAACACACAGATAAAAAATATAAAAAGATATAAATCAATAAGTAAAAAATAATAATCAAAATTATTAAATAAATAAAGGCATGATAACCAATATGACCTTTAAAATTTTATTTTTTTACCTTTGTTTTTTTTTTGTCCTTTCTTAGCAGGGCAGTCAAAGCCAAATGATGGGAATGGCTAAATCAAAATTTGAAAATTTTAAAGTGACGCTTAGTGGTGCATGATACAATAATGAATCAAGATCTCAGGGGTCGGACAAAATCTCAAAGGCTACATGTGACCCGCGGGCCTTGAGATCATTCTGAAGTAAGTTAATGCTCCAAAATGTTATTTAGGGTGACTACCAACGTGTAGCATCAGAGAAATTTACCTGAACCTTCCAGTACTGAACTTCCCAGTATTTGAGAGGTGCGACACACTGTGCACATTATGGAACCCGCAATCTATTTCCAGTTCAATCTACACCGACCTGGAAACCCATTTCAAAGAACTGATCAAAAGCCCGATATGTTCGTACTCTATATATTTTAGTTTAATTTCATTCAGAGTGTACAGTCATCTCCCTTTGTGTGTGTGTGTTTTTTTTAAAATTTTGCATATTGAAGACATTTGGTTTTCAGATCAAATAGTGACGATTTAAGTAAAAACAGAAGCGGTTTGTGAAACAAATTACTGTCTCGTTTTTGGACAAAATATAAAAATAAAAGCCGGGTTGGGAAGATGCCAGTCATTGTGCGGCTTTCTTGAGTCACCATTGACATCATTTGAGGAATAACTTAGTGGAATAATTGGGGGATATTCCCAAAACTGTTGCGTGGACTGGAAAGTTTTATTTTCCGGTTACTCCCGTCTTTGGTTATTATAGGGTGCAACATTCACGTACTACATAGTTAGTTAAATCTCTGATCGTCAAACTCCATCATTTATTCCGCGGTCATGTTTCTCGAAAGAAGTAGAGACAGGCAGAATTATTCATATTCATCTTATTTCATTATAATGTAGAGCACAGTTGATTAGTTCATTCTTGAGTAAAAACTCAAAATAAGGCGAGAAAACATTAAAGAATTTTGAACTTGCAAAAACAGGTGAGGACTGTAAAAGAAACTCTCACATGGCCAAATTCCAAATCTGTTCTAAAATCCCTCCCCTGTACCCTTGCTTCTTATTAAATATCCTAGGTCACAAAATCAGATCCACCCCAAAGGTTATGGATAATAGAGAATGGCAACTTGATTGACGAATATTGACAATGATGTACGCAGTGCCTAATAGCCAAACTGACAAACAAAAGTGAGGTTTAGTTGACAAAAACGGGCATCCTATGCAATTTCCTTTGCTGGAGTCGAATATTAAAAACAGGATAAAATCATCAACACTCTAGCAAACGTGTTTTAATATAATCAGTATGATTTAGGGGCCTTTACGTTGTTTTTATAAAAAGACAAACTAAAGTAAAAGCTTACCCGTATCGCTCAAACTGTTTTGAGCCAGTGGGTAAACATATTATTTAACCGTGGAAAGTTAAATCAAATCAAATCAGATCAATAAAAGAAGAGCCCTTCCCTGAGAATCACCACCAGATGCCGCAGCTTTTTTCAATTGCTCGGAAATTCTTTCCCATACTTCCCCTTTCCTTTTCTTGCCAAACTCTTTTGATACATTAAAAAGCACGGCATAGGTAAGACAGTCTAGCTTATGGGATTGATTATTTTTCCATACTTGATAAGATTGAAAATGACTACTCTGGGACAGATTTATGCCAACCAATATATTCATGGCAGAAACGCATAACTCTTTCTTTTGTTTGATGACCTTGAAATTGTGCATTGTCATGCTATCCTTTACTTGCCCCGAGCTGCTTTATGGAAAAAGTATGTTGTCTGTAATTATGAAGGACAGGTACTATTGGCGAAGGTGAATGCTAAATGGTTCCTCGCATCCTTTCAAAGTGAATGCAGAGCTATGAATGAACAATAGGACTTAGTTGAGTGATGTCAGTGGCAATCATTTTCGCCATTTTTGATGTATCATTTTCTTACAACTACAGGATTTCAAAACGGATGACCTGACATCACCAATTCCTTTTGTATGTAAGATGTATGGATTAAAAACAGTCTGGTTTATTTCCTCAAAGGTCATTTTATAGTTAATTTTTCACTGGTCCTGGACTCCTTAACTCCGTGGGTCATCTGGGCACCACTGAAGACTCGACTTTGGACAGCTCCACTGCTGAAGGTTCCTTTCCCGAGTCTGGGTCGTGGCTAAATTGCTGTTGTAGGCCTAGTTCTTTTTCTGTCTTCCGCTTCTACTGCCTCTTCGGACCGTGCCCCCGGAGAAAAATCTTGGCCAGTCCTGCTGATCTTGTGACGTCTCTATACAAAGTGTTTGGCAGATGCATCACTCTGGCGGCATAATGAAAGTGTGGGACACAAACTCTTTTCAGCAAGCAGAAAAAAACACAAAACAGGTGTCTGGCCCCAAAACAGTATGAAAGATGCTGTGATATCAATTGGCCAGTTGGCATCAAAGATCTCAAGTCAAGGGGTTCTGGACAATCGGCGTGAATCTTTGCTCCCCAAAACATAACTCAATGGTGCGGGAAGCATCCGTTGCTTTATGTATTCAGTCTTTTTTTAATTTTCAATTAAACTTTTTTTTCTCGTGAATGAGTTAAAAAGCGATAAACGAAATTTGATGTACAGAGGGGTTTCTGTATATCCACAAATGCCTGTGTTTAAGGGGGGGTTTTCATAGAAAATGACGCGGCACCAAAGGAATTGAGTAACAACTATGTTTGATAATGTTGGCACTGAGTTGCAATATTCTGCTTATGTATGTGGCACAGGGGAAAACTTGCTGCTGTTTTCCCCAACACAGGCGCTCTAAATTTAAACATGGCGGTGACGTCTGATATAATTTAAGACCCCCTTCTGGAGGATAAATTAGTCAAAAACTCTGGTACGAGAAATTCTGGAAACGATATTTGAACAAAAATCTTGCCCCTCATATGACTGAAAGTGCAAGTTACGAGAGTTTACAAACACTACTGTTGGGAATTAATTATCAAAATGTACCGTTTACCAAATTGTTCGAATTAATTATCTGACTCCATTAACCAAACACAACCTACATTCATCCAACAATTTATGCGCGCTCGTTTCTTGAGAGCAAAATGAACAGGAAAGCCGACATTTGCATACGGCGGCAAATTTATTTTCCCTAAAAGAAGAACTAAGTGTACTCCATCGAAGTGACGTTGCAGTGTGTGTGTAGAATTTTTATGAAGTCCTTTAGCTTTTTCTTATTGGCCCACGTCTCCCTGCAAGGAGGTGTGCCGGCTCCTCCCATGAGCTTGCCAAGGAAGCCCCCTGGGCTTCACAATCTCATCCACGAGCGTCTTGATGTCTGGCTTCCCAAAAACGACATTGCCTCCAAGAGTCCTGTTATCAAAATTCCCTGGACAAAATATTATGCATTTCGAAAAGCCTGCCCTGACGTTGTACATTGAACTAAAGCCCACTCAGTGAAAATCTTCATTGCATTATGAGTCAATCATATAAAATCCTTTATAGTCAAATGTATAAAATTAAAATCCTTTACTAGCATTAGAGAACGCTCCAATTAGCGCGTGATTTTCTTGCCATAAAGACGTGTTCCCGCGCACTTGTGTTGTGTTTGTCTTATGACATTGCATCTCTGGTGTTCGCGGGAGGTGCCGGGGTGGAGGGACTGGTCCCCAGAACAGACGTGCTTCAACGGAACATGACGAGTACCCGCCAAACCGCATCTGTCCGACGAACCTCACCAGCAACTACTGGCGACGACCCACAACCCCATGCGCGCACCCCTTGTCTTTGCTCCTTGGTCCCGGTAGACGGGTGGCCAGGACCCTGGAAGGAACAACATTGAGCCAGTACGCAACACTTTCACCACACTTTCAGCTCGGGAAGGGGCTTACGGTAATTTTATTTTTAATCATATTTATGTTATTAGTGTAGTTTTATGTCCAGTTACTATTTGAAGGTGTTTACAGTGACCAGGAAGATGTGTTTTATAGCTTTTTAGGGTTAACATACTTTTGGGAGGCCGGGAATTGGTATTCAGTTATTTAGTATCAGGAAGGTTCACTTGGAATAGCAGCACAATCCGGGAATTAAATAATCTTGAATGAAGAGGTACCACTGTCTTGCTGAAAATTATACCCACTTTCAGATGTCAACTGAAATAGGAAACAAAGAAAAACAAGAAGTTAGGATATACTTGACTTTTCAAATAGAATGGTGCTATTTTTCCGTTTTAAAAATGTTTGCTATTATTATATGGTGCAAGCTTGCAGTTTACTAGATTTGCACATATGCAATGGCATTCGAAAAAAAGCATAACAGTTTGTTCTGCTGTACTGTATTTATTCTTTAA
This sequence comes from Urocampus carinirostris, assembly GCF_059441175.1. NCBI lineage: Eukaryota > Metazoa > Chordata > Actinopteri > Syngnathiformes > Syngnathidae > Urocampus > Urocampus carinirostris. The sequence goes on from NC_142350.1 coordinate 33,816,524, forward strand.
AAATATACTCACGTTCTTTTACATCCACAAATAGATCGAAGTTGTCAATTTCTTTGGTCTTAATGACCAGCTAAAAAAGTTCTCCTTCAAACACAGTAAAGTTCCCTCAGTATTTTACAGAAGCTCCATTAAAAAAACACAGTCACCTTTTAAATATCTTGTTTACGTCAATGTACGGAGTTTGAATTCCTATGTAAAATACCGACAATACAATACGTAACTGATGCCGCCATCTTGAAGGGTCATGTGATCCTAATCAATACAACTTGAACCTCTTATTGTCAATGGCATCCCTCTAATTGTACCCCCTCTGTATGTTAAATGGTACACTCTCAAATGTGACCTGCAGTTGACTGAAATTCATCCCAATGTGAAGTATTCTCTTTTAAAAAAGGGCTCCAGCTCAGAAACAACAACAACAAACATTGAACAATTTGTTCTATTTGTATGGCAGTCATTAGCGTCAAAATAAAGTGAAAACATCTCTAAGTTTACTCATCACTTGAGAGCTGGCCATGTTGGAAGAATTTTATTGCCTAAAGGGTTGGTTCACATGGCAAGATTTTTTATTCCCCGGCCAACTCAACAAGACGCCGCACGTGAACAGAAGAAATGACGGGAATGATAGCTTGGAACGTGCAGCGTGTCGCATGCATCCACAATAATAACACAAAGGGCCCCCAAAAAGAAAGGTTATATTGTGCATTACGTGGAAAAATATGCAACACTCCTGTTTTTCTGACTACTTTAAGGGACTTTGTGTTTTTGAGCGACTTTTTAATATATGAACTTTGCTGATTTCATTTCCTGTTTTTGTTAATATATTTTTTTAGGCTTTCTGAATATTATTTTCTTTGTTTTTGGTGGGTTTTGCAGTAGTTTTCTCACAGATTTGTGCACTTGTTTAGGGTGGTGATGGCCCTTAGGAAGAAACAGTATATGTGCATGTTAGTCCTTGTTTTAGGGGCATTGTAGCGTCAAAAGGCAAAAAGCAGGTCAAAAGAGGTGATGGCTGGGGTAAGAGGAGTCCTTTATAATGCTGTTGGCTCTGCTGTGGTATATAGCGTAATTTCCTCCCATGTTCCTGCGGGCACCATGTTGGAGATCCCAGCTCGACACTGTTTCCATTGATCATGAGTGGTGTTTTTCCTCATGAAGACAAGTATGACTTCTCCGGAATTTCTGGTGTTCAGTATCAGTCAGCAAACCCTACAATTGTGATTGTGGGGTGGGTCGGTGAACAGAAGATGGCTCAGCACACATCCATGGGGGGCAGTGTTCAATGTTTGGATGGAAACAACTTAGAAGTTTCACAGACTGTAGGTGGTTAGATATAACTATCTATCTATATAACTAACCAGTTAGATATAACTAACCACTTTAGTCAATGTGTATCAGTTGAATAAACTTGCCCGTAATAATTGAAATTGAGCTCTTTTGACTGTCATACTTAATCTGTTGTCCTCTTGATACCAGGTCCAGGGTCAAGTTCAAGCTTGTTAAGGACCTTTAAGGTCAAGTCAAGTCAAGTCAAATTTATTTATATAGCCCTTAATCACAAAAATGTCTCAAAGGACTGCACAGGATTACAGTTACAAAATTACACAATTACCTGATCTTAAACTAGCAAACCAGCATGCGGGCAAGGAAAAACTCAAAAACCTCAGTGTGAGGAGAAAAGAGAAACCTTGAGAAAGGACCTCACATGTGGTAATCCCCCTTCCAGGATTGAACAGGGTGAATTACAATTAGCATTACTGTACACAGAATAGTAAACACTAGGTAAGATGTTGAAAATGTCCGGAAAGAGCATGACATCGACGATGGAGAACGACTTCTTGGCTCTCGGAATCACAAGTAGACCGGCATTTTCCGAGCGCAGACTCCGTGCAGGAACATAGGGGGAAATCAAATCAGAGAGATAAGAGGGTGCAAGCCCATGCAAACATTTATATGTTAATAAGAGAACCTTAAAGTCACATCTTAAGTGGACTGGGAGCCAGTGCAAGTTGGCCAATACAGGTGTAATATGCTCAAACTTTTTAGTCTTAGTCAAAAGTCTAGCTGCCGCATTCTGAACCAGCTGCAAACTTTTAATGCTAGACATCGGGAGACCAGAAAGCAATACATTACAGTAATCAAGCCGAGAAGTAATAAACGCATGAATTAAAATCTCTGCATCTGATTGGGACAGCATTGAACGAATCTTCGCAATATTACGGAGGTGGTAGAAAGCTATTCTAGTAATATTTTTCACATGTAACTGAAACGACAGATTAGGATCAAATATAACACCTAGATTTTTGACCGAGTCACTATGGGTGATATTACATTTGTCTAGGTTCAGGGTAATGTTTGAAAACAAATGACGACAGTGAGCTGGACCAATAATCAACATTTCAGTTTTTTCTGGGTTAAGGCGTAAAAAATTATTTGACATCCATCTTTGAATCTCAGTAAGGCAATCCTCCAGATTTCTAAAACTTAAATGTCCAGTTTTTTCCAGTGGCACATACAGTTGAGTGTCATCTGCATAGCAATGGAAACTAATATTATACTTGCGGATAATGTCACCAAGCGGGATCATATAAATACTAAAAAGAAGGGGGCCAAGTACAGAGCCTTGAGGAACACCACAAGGGACATTAGATTGTTTAGAGGTCATATTGCCATAGTTAACACATTGCATCCTGTCTGACAGGTAGGACCTAAACCACGAGAGTACAGTTCCTGAGATACCAATGCGTTCTAGACGAATCAATAATATGTTGTGGTCGACCGTATCAAAAGCAGCGCTGAGATCCAGCAGCAGTAACATTGATGAGGCACCAGAATCTATTGTTAAAAGGAGATCATTGGTTACTTTTGCAAGGGCTGTCTCAGTAGAATGATTTGCTCTAAATGCTGACTGGACAGTTTCAAAAAGGTTATTTTCTGACATGTAGTCATTTAGCTGCTGTGCAACGACCTTTTCAAGTAATTTCGCAAGAAATGGCAGATTTGACACTGGCCTATAATTACCTAGGCTTTCTGGGTCAAGGTTAGGTCGCTTAAGCGTGGGTTTAATGACGGCAGACTTGAAGGCTACAGGAACAATACCCGAGGATAGCGATATATTAATAATATTTAAAACTGATGGTCCTAAGATCTCAAACAGATCCTTTACCAGTGAAGCTGGAAACGGATCAAGCAGGCACGTAGTTTGTTTGGCCCTACTGACCATCTGTGTTAGATTATCAAGGGACAATTCATTGAAACTGGAGAATGTTTCTAAACAACCGCTGACACAGTCCATACCTAGCACCTCCACATCTTTGATATAGGAGGAGGAAACAGAGCGTTCTTTTAAAATTTCGTTCCTGATTAGTTGAATCTTTTTATTAAAAAATTCCATAATGTCATTAGCAGAATGAGTGCAACCATTTGGGTTAAGTTGTTGTCTGGTAAGTTTCGCCACTGTGTCAAATAAAAATTTTGGATTATTCTTATGTTCAACAATAATCTTAGAGAAATACGAAGCTTTAGCTGAGGCAAGAGCTACTTTATATTTCAGCAAACTGTCACACCAGGCCAGTCGAAAAACCTCCAGCTTAGTAGTGCGCCTTTTTCGTTCAATTTTTCTGCAACTTTGTTTGAGTAACCTAGTTTCTTCAGTAAACCAAGGTGTATTCTTCTTGGGTCGGAATTTATACTTTAGGGGCGCCACAGAATCAAGAACATTTACCAAAGCAGTATTGAAGTTGTTTGTAAGTGAGTCAACAGACCCAGTGTACGAAGGGAAGGCTGCAGTTACCGTAGGTAATAATTCTTTTAAGGCTAACACCGTTTTAGGGCGGATATTGCGACTGCTAAAGCCTATATTTTCCTTATCACAGTAAACATTAAACAACACCTCACATTTAACAAAATAGTGATCAGAGATGGCATTAGGATACGGTAACACTGTAACATTTGAGGCTACAACGCCACGGGTCAGGACAAGATCTAGAGTGTTCCCATCTTTATGAGTTGGCACATCAACTATTTGATTGAAACCAAATGTATCCATCAGTGACTTAAATGCAATTGCAAGTGAATTTGATGAGGAGTTTATGTGAACATTAAAATCACCAATAATTACAACATTATCCGCATACGTAACTAAGTCTGTTAACAAATCAGAAAATTCTTCCAAAAAATTTGAGTATGGTCCAGGTGGGCGATACACAACAACTACATAAATTGGTGTTGACATTAAGGACCTCATAACAAGTGCTTCAAACGTTTTAAAACTAGTAGGGGTATTAGAAGTAAATTTCAACCTATTTTCCGATATAAGAGCAACACCTCCACCTTTTTTGGCCAACTAAAGTACCATTGAGTACCATTAGGGTAAGAAATCCGGTGTAAATAATTTTTTTTCAGAGCCGAAAATATATTTGATATTTACATCCGTGACTTTTAGTCTTGAACATGCATAAAGAGTATTTTTTTTTTTTATAGACAAACCTCTTCCCAAATATGTGATGGGTAAAAATGACAGTATTATATAGCTTACATTTTCAGATGCAGGGACTTTTTCACATTATTTACCACTGGGACACTCTCATAAATGTTTTGCATGGCTCATAATAATTGTCCATAATCCATACGTATCCTTTGCACTAAAACACATTTTAAAGGTAAATTGCAAACATAAATGGGGTGAGCTGAGGTTGACAGGTATGTAAAACATTTGAAAAAACAAAAATTCTGCCCGCCAAAAGAAGATTCAAATATGCAACAAAGAGTATTCATTCAAACACACAAAAAAAACTTAAAAATTAGTCCAAAAACAGGACTGTTCTTCTTAAGTGTGTGCAATTTACTTCCAAACTCTTGCAAAATTACCTAAAATAATATGTTGTATGTCAAGTCAAGTTTATTTGTATAGCCCTTAATCACAAAGAGTCTCAAAGAGCTGCACAGACCACAGATTATTGCAAACCACAGACTATTATGACACTATCCCCTGATCTAAAAGCAACGTGAGGGCAAATAATACACATATATTGTCAACATTAAATATAGGTTATTCATATGCTATAGAATAAAAGTGTGTTTTAAGCTTAGATTTAAACATTTCCACTGAGGTTGCAGATCAAATTCCAGGGGGAAGATGTTATCAAAAATGGTTTGTATTATTAAAAACAAATATTAATAATACTTGTAAAAAATTCCAGAAAAATTTAGCTCAAAATAAAGGATGTTCCAAAATGGTTTCTGAGTTCAGTTGCATAAAAGTCCATCCACTGGCTTCTGGGCACACCAGACTTGGGCGAAGACAATTTATCAATTTTAGTATGGCTTACATGGTTTACAAAGGAGTCATAAACGCCTTCTTGAGCAACTTTAGCTTGACCAGCGCGCACACGCACAGGAGGACAATCAGTCGACCTTATCTTTTTGAGGTTGTGAGAAGGGCTCAAAAGTTGAGTTAGGTTATAGAAATGTGGAGGCCTGCCCTAATGAGATACAAAGTTGGATGTCACTTTTTGCGCCTTAACCCAGAAAAAAAACTAGATGTTTGTTGTTGGTCCAGTTAATTGTTGTGATTTGTTTTCAAACACTGCTCTGAACCTAGACAAATGTAATATCACCCATACTGACTCAGGCAAAAATCTAAGTGTTGTATTGGATCCTAATCCCTCGTTTCAGTTACATGTAAAAAAGGATTACTAGAATACTTTTTCCACCTTCTTAATAATGCGAATATTTGCCCAATGTTGTCAGTATTTCTTTTTTTTTATTTTCACATTTTTATATTTTTATCTTATTTGTACAAGCAATGCAAAATTAGAAATACTTGAATAACTTAACTACTTTGATCAAGTTTTCATGAAACAAAAATCCTGTCACACATCAAAATGCAGATTAAGTAAAACTGTGGAAAGATCTAAATTGAAAATAATAGAAGTAAGTATGCTCTACTTTAAGAAAGTGATTTGTTATAATTAAAGATAAATAGCTTGTAGTTACTCCACTGAACATTTTATTTCTCCATTTTTTAAAACATATTTTTGTGACATTTAACTTTTAACACACAGAACAGTGAATAGTGACACGAAGGAAGATGGAACGTCTCATTTGTATGATGAAGGTGCCGCAAGGTGTCACGCTTACATATTCACTATAGTAAAATATTAATAGTAATTTCAACACTTCTCACACAAAGCTTAATGCTAGGCAATCAGCTTTGGTGACGGATGGAATGTCACACACAAGCTGCGTGTTCATGAACAAAAACAACTAGATGGTTAGAATACCAATTTTAGCATGTAGCTTAAGTTTGGCTAGCAGGTAACATAAACGTGGAAACTGGTATAAAGAATTTTTTGAGAAAACTAGTTGTTGGTAGAATCTTGCCAAAGATCCCGTTTTGACCTACAACTCCTTCATTCTCGAGTTTAAAATTTTAAAAAAAGCATCCGTGAGACAAAGCTTGAGACGAAGCTAATTTCGGATGGCTCCCCTTCCTTTTGAAAGCTTTTTTATTGAATTTAATTTTTTGTTTCTTTCGAAATTGGCCAAAGGTTTTTCAGTGAAATTCGGTTTGCCACCAGTAAAAATTCAATCAGACATGGTTTGGCGTGTTAATGGCATAGCACGTCACCAAGTATCCATCTAAGCTAACACCCCCACCAACACTTATTTCGTGTTAATGTTGCCTCGCAATAAAACTCGGACAGGATAAAAGCCAGATGTTACAGAGTGTTTCTGTTTCATGTCTTGTTCCATGTGTGGGTGTGGAAGAGTATGAAAACACATCAGGTTGTTTGTTGAAAATAGAGAAATATTTAATAGAAGTTTGCCAAAGCATTTTTACCAATATTGACACATGAATCAAATTAAACTTTTCGCACCCAAAGACTCTAATTGCGCCAAAGTTTGGATAGACCCAACCTACCCTATTTCTCAGACTATGAAGCGCATCTAAAACACCGAATTTGGCCAGACAGTTAAACATGCGCATTATAATCTAGGGCGCCTTGAATAGATATAAAATTGGAAATAGGGACGGTTGAGTACACTTCTGACAGATGGTGTATGAAAAGGCATTAGGTTTTGTCTCATTCTCAGATACAAATGTTATAAAATGGAAAAAACATGAATTAATGAAAAACACTTAGACAATTTTGTTTTACTTTTTCTCAACTCATACTAAGTACTGTAAGTTCCGAACGTTGTTATGTACGTTCGGCCAAAAATGGTAATTTTGTGTTTTGGTATTGACAGGACCACGTTCATTGAGAATGATGGAACTTAACCAGAGCTGGTATGGCAACATCCCCCAACAAGCTGAGTGGAGGCCTTTTTTCTGGGAGGGTGTCATGTAGGGGCACCATGACATCATCTGTTCATGCTTCACTTGTACCAAGTTTTTTGGAACTCATTGACCCAAAATTAGCACAAGGAGGACTATCCTCCCCCTCAACACGCACACATAAACTCATTTGAGCATTTTTGGCGTTGGTCGCCTTCCTCGCAAAATGAATCGTCAGGAGAAAAAAACCCAAATTCTTAGGTTTGGTCATTTTCACTGTTTTGCCTTAATGGAATCTATAAATTATGCAGTCACCAATGTGCAAATTAACTAATGTAAACAAGCTTACTTGCCAAAAATCCTGATTCATTTAGTTTTTATGTTTTTTAGCACTTGTTTCCAGGTTGCACTACACAGTACAGTGACATTGAGTGGTCAAACAATCCATATTGTCCCTTTCATTCAGAAGAGAATATTGTCATGATTTGCCCATTGCCCTTACCTGTGCCCGCTCGTTTGGATCCAGCTGCTGCTCCTTTACTGATTGGTTCCCCTCCTATTCAAACTCAGTACTCTCATTCACTCCTGGCCGGACCGTCAGCGAACCTCTGCACTTGCAAGGCAACCATTTTTTGACTCTGGCTCCTTTTCTGTCCTCGACCTGTCCTATATCCTGTATCTTGTATCTGGTATCCTGTATCCTGAATCGATCCCCTGTTCCTGGCTTTCCGATCGTCTCCGGTTACCTGACTTGTTCCGATCTCTGACCATGCTCCGATCTCCCGTCCGGGCTGCCCGACTGTTACTGCCCACGACCACGCTCCGATCTCTTGTCCTGGCTGCTCGACTTGATTCTGCCCTCCGACCACCATACGATGTTGTGGGCTTTCTGCTTCTCATGCCCAGCGATTGCCGAATTGCTGGTGTTTGTTTTCCTGCGCCTGACTTCTCCGTCTCCGCGATAAAGCGTAGTGTGAAACGTTACGCGTTTGGGTCTACCGTCTGTTCGGGCTCTGACAAATACGACATTTCCAGATTTAGCATTTAACATACAGTGCCTTGAAAAAGTATTAGCCTCCTTCCTGATTTCTGTGTTTTTTTTTGCATATTTATTATAAAGGTTTCATATCATCAAACCAATTTAAATATCACACTGAGACAACCCAAAGAAATACAAAATGCAGTTTTGAAATGTTGATTTAATTTTTTGAACCACAAAAAACAATCAACACCTGTCAGGCCCGATGTGGAAAAAGTAACCGAAAATAAAAATCAACATTTCCCTCCAAAAGAATCATAATTAACTGTTCTGCTCTCCTTGTGCAAATGTCATACAAAATGAAAGTTCCCCCTCAATCAAAAACAGAGTAAAACTGAAACATACAAAAGAAACACAGTGACTTTGACATCACAGCACAAACGATTGACAAATCCATGAAACATTTACTATTTTCAATGAAACACGGTATTGCCTCGATTATTGCGGTTAACTTATTAAAATATGTTTTTTTTAAACTATTCTAAAGGGTTTGGCACATATCTTCCATTATAATATTTGAATTATATCAGTATGATAAATCACCATTATATGGCAAGTGGCTTTGATCACAGGAACACACCACAGGAAAAAGTGCCCCAACAACTCTAGTGGTTAAGGGATCCATTTAAAAAGACTTGTCATCCACCGAATGAGACTTAAGACTTACAACATTGGTACCCATTGCCTCCCTGCTTGGTGCTCGGCATTAGGGGTTGGAATTTGAACAAGATGTTGCAACACATCAGTTGGGTTGAGCGAGGGGGCTGGGAATCCCCTCCTCTGTATCGATCTCCCAGAAAGAGTCAAAAATGTGAATGTGTTCCTGACTCTAGCCACCTCTCACTAGGGGATTTGGCTCACACACACACATTATATATATATATATATATATATATATATATATATATATATATATATATATATATATATATATATATATGTATTAGTACAGACCTTTGAGATTTTTTGGTCATTAAGGGCTATATAAATAAACTTGCTTTTGCTGCTTTTTTTATTGTGACATATTAATTTTATGTATATTATTATGAGTGCAAAGTATTCTAAGCAGAGCTTAATGGGTTACTTTTTAAATTTATTTGTATTAAGTAGACGCTGTCTTGTCTGCATCCACTAATCCACATCATTTAAACTCAAGGTTTTTGATGGCTCCTGAGATGATCGTACACCAGGAATGTTTTTTTGTGTTTTGTTTATTTTGTTCATTTTTTTAACTGTTTGTTACCTTTCCTCGCAGAAAGTGTTGTTTTTGGTTAATCGACCTTTGCTCCCTATGTTATTGCTTTTCAATCCAAATATACAGTGCATCCGGAAAGTATTCACAGCGCTTTACTTTTTCCACATTTTGTTATGTTACAGCCTCATTCCAAATTATATTAATTTAATGTCTTATCTCAAAATTCTAGACAAAATCCTCCATTATGACAATGTGAAAAAGTATTTTTTTTACTTTTTTTTAATCTATTAAAAATAGAAAACTAAGAAATCACATTTACATAAGTATTCACAGCCTTTGCTTAATACTTTGTTGATCCACCTTTGGCAGCAAATACAGCCTCTAGTCTTTTTGAATATGATCCCACAAATTTAGCGCACCTATCCTTAGGCGGTTTTGCCCATTCTTCTTTGGAATAAGTCTCAAGCTCAATCAGGTTGGATGGGAGACATTTGTCAGCCATTTTCAGATCTCTCCAGAGATGTTCGATCGGATTCAAGTCTGGACACTGGCTGGGCCACTCCAGGACATTCACGGAGTGGTTCTGAAGCCAATCTTTTGAGATCTTGGCTGTGTGCTTTGGGTCGTTGTCCTGCTGAAAAATGAACCTTCGCCCCAGCCTGAGGTCAAGAGCGCTCTGGAGCAGGGTTTCATCCAGGATATCTCTATATATTGCTGCATTCATTTTTCCTTCTATCCTGACTAGTCTGCCAGTTCCTGCTGCTGAAAAACATCCCCACAGCATGATGCCGCCACCACCATGCTTCACTGTAGGGATGGTATTGGCCTGGTGATGAGCGGTGCCTGGTTTCCTCCAAATATGGCGCCTGGCATTCACACCAAAGAGTTCAATCTTTGTCTCATCAGACAAGAGAATTTTGTTTCTCGTGGTCTGCAAGTCATTCAGGTGCTTTTTGGCAAATTCCAGACGGGCTTCCATGTTCCTTTTACTAAGGAGTGGCTTTTGTCTGGCCACTCTACCATACAGGCCTGATTGGTGGATTGCTGCAGAGATGGTTGTCCTTCTGGAAGGCTCTCCTCTCTCCACAGAGGAACGCTGGAGCTCTGACAGAGTGACCATCGGGTTCTTGGTCACCTTCCTGACTAAGGCCCTTCTTCCCCGATCGCTCAGTATAGAAGGCCGGCCAGCTCTAGGAAGAGTCCTGGTGGTTCCAAATGTCTTCCATTTACGAATAATAGAGGCCACTGTGCTCATTAAGACTTTCAAAGCAGCAGACATTTTTCTGTATCCTTCCCCAGATTTGTGCCTCAAGACAATCCTGTCTCGCAGGTCTACAAACAGTTCTTTTGACTTCATGCTTGGTGTTTGTGCTCTGACATGCACACTCAACTGCGGGATCTTATATAGACAGGTGTGTGCCTGTCCAAATCATGTCCAATCAACTGAATTTACTGCAGGCGGACTCCAATTAAGCTGTAGAAAGATCTCAAGGATGATCAGTGGAAAAAAGATGCACCTGAGCTCAATTTTGAGCTTCATGGCAAAGGCTGTGAATACTTATGTAAATGTGATTTCTTAGTTTTCTCATCTCATCTCATCTCATTAGCCACACCGCTTATCCTCAGTAGGGTCGCGGGGGTGCTGGAGCCCATCCCAACAATCATCGGGCAGTGGGCGGGGGACACCCTGAACTGGTTGCCAGCCAATCGCAGGGCACACGGGGACAGACAACTCACTCGCTCAGTCACACATAGGGACAATTTGGACCGGCCAATTCACCTGAAATTCATGTCTTTGGAATGTAGGAGGAAACCGGAGTGCCCGGAGAAAACCCACGCAAGCACAGGGAGAACATACATACTCCGCACAGTAAGTCTGGAGCTGGATTTGAACCCACGTAGGAGGTTCCCAAGACATGAACTGTGCCGCCCATGCACTAACCACTGCGCCGCCGTGCTGCCTCTTAGTTTTCTATTTTTAATAAATTCAAAAAAAGTAAAAAAAAAAAAAATTCACATTGTCATAATGGAGTATTTTGTGTAGAATTTTGAGATAAGAGATTGAATTAATACAATTTGGAATGAGGCTGTAACATAACAAAATGTGGAAAAAGTGAAGCGCTGTGAATACTTTCCGGATGCACTGTATAGTGAAAGTATTTCAGTTGAGTGAATGACAGAACATTGGTATTAATATTTATTTCTTTTGAATTAAATTTAGCCCACTTTTGCTAAATTAGGAACTATAAGCCACTTTTGGTACCTGAATAATACAATAATAAAATAAAAGGAAACAAAGGAAAATCAAGGAAATAAAGGAGATTTGTCTTTTGTGCCCGATGTAAAATTAAAAATTACTGATTGTGTCATGATGACTCATTCACGTGAGCCTGCTCGTTTGGCGCAAGCTGCTGCTGGCTACCTGATTGGTTCCCCGTCATACTTAAGCTCAGTTCTTTCACTCGCCCTTTGTCAGTCCGTCAGCGGACCTTTGTTTTCACAAGGCAAGCATTTTTTGTCTCTGACTCCTGTCGGCCCCTTTTTGTTCCCTATTTTCCACTTGTCTGGTCCTGATTTCCCCGTTTGTCTCCTGCTACGACCCGTTTTTTGACCCCGGCCATGTTTCGATCTCCCGTACCGGCTAACGACCTATTTTTACGTCTACGCTACGATCACCCGCTCCAGAAGATCCACTTCCGCATTCGGAACACCTTCTGATCCCGTAAGCGGCTTGCCCTCCGCGTCCAGCGAGCACTGGATCGCTGGCGCTGCTTTCCCTCTATATTTCAATAAACTAGTACCGCATCTGGGTCCTACTTCTGTTCTGGTCGTGACAGATTGAGTGATAAGAAAATGTAACTTTATTTATTTCATCATAGTGAATTATATTTATTGGGTTTTCAGTAGATTCAATTAGGTCCACTAGACTATATGAGCCATTTTAAGTCCGGCCCTCGGATTGTAGCAAAATCTTTTATCTTGCCCTCAGTGCATTGGACTTTGACAATCCTGCACTAATCATTTACTCAAGTATTCTTGTGTTTATTGTTGTTCATTGTCCCCCAAAATTTATCAGTTTCTAAATGTTGTCCTATTGTTATTGTGTGTTCATACTAATTTTAGTCTTTTCTATGTTTGGTAAGGACTGCAATGTCCACAATAAAACTGACTCTGACTTCTACTTCTAATGTTTATGTTAGTTAGGTGATGAACAGTTAAAGAGAATGACCTAATAAGTTTCTAGTTCTACCTACTCTTGTCTGAACTGTTTGGAATGTATGCATTGACCAAATGGGCCAAGTTTCACTCCTACTCTGATGCAGCATAAATTCCGGAATGTATGGTAATAGTTCGCTGCATTTTGGAATGGAAAAGGAACCTCCATCCCAAAAAATATAAATCATAAATCACGAATATACTAGGCTACTTGAAACAATTGCTTGGTCACATAAGAAAGTGTTTTTGAACCAGTGTGCAGTGAGACCTTGTCTGGTGTGCTGCAGGAAATTGCCCAATCTTGTTTTTTAATAAAAGCATGCCATTACTCAATAGTGTTGCTTTCTTTCAGTAATAAGCAGAGCGACTGTAACTTATTTTGTTTGATGGACTTGTTTAAGATCACCTTGCAAAAAATAATGAAGTTTATGAAATAAAATAAAAATCTTGCACCTCATGTTGGTGTTTTTAATAATTATTTTTAGAAAACAAAGGAAAAAAAATCTTAACAATAAGTAAAAAGATTTTGTTGACTGGCAGATCATTTTGAATGTAAGTATTTTTTTTTTTTTTTTGGGGGGGGGGGGGAATAAATACAACCGGAAAAAATAATAAAGTAAAACTTAAAAAAATGACAACAACAAAAATTAATTACTGAGCCGCCATGATCACAAATTATAAGAAAAACATTTATACTGTCGATTCTGACATGATTATTCAAAGAGGGACAACATGTACAGTATCATTTAGCGCCTCCAACTGATGAATAAAAAAATATATCTAAAAAAATGTAATAATGATTTGAATAATAAGCAAAAATAAATCAGCTACCATATAATGTGCCTTTCAAACACTTCCATGAAGAAAAAAAAAAAAATTATTTGAGATAAAATGACCTTCACCGAGAGCGAGCTGACATAAATATCCACCATCTTTCTGCCAAGGATACCCAAGTGACTAAAATGACCCTTACGAAAGGCTTGATAAAAAACGATTCTGGTCTGGTCGCTTTGATTCTCCGTAGTTTGTATACTTCCTTGTGCTTTTTAGCACTTATTTTCAGTTGCACGACACAATAAAGTGACATCTACCGGTCAAATAATACACCCTGTCCCTTTGGCTCTAATAGGTTGGAAAACACTGGCATGAGACACTATAAACACCAATTGAAATTATCAGCTAAATTCTAGGCTTCGGCCCTCCTATATTTTGCAACTATAAAATTTACATGTTCACCTGTTTTTTTCTAGGAATGCAGTTTTTTTTAGTGGATCTTTGCCTTTATGCAGGTTTCAGATCCACTGATATTGCAATTGGTATCCGTGCAGGCTTTTAATACTCTCTATGAATAAGGGCTATACCAGGGGGTTCTGACGTGTTATCAGTGTCCCCTGAGGACAGCTGAGGTGCCTGTTCTGAAAAATGCCCACCAGAGCTAGGTCAATATGATTTTCAAAAAATAGTTTACTGAGTCTATTTAACCCTACTTCAAATAATTAACCTGGTAATAACATAGTTTTTACATAGTAATAACATGCATATAACTGGGGCCCCTTTGCACTAATTGGTAACTAAAAGTAGCTCTCAACTTGAAAAAGGTTGGAGACCCCTGGGCTATACTAAAAAATGTGACTTGACATAACAGTAATAAGGTGTTCTCTTGGGTTTTATTAGAATTTAAAAATAATTCGGAAATTTTGTTCGAAATCCTCTTGTATCAAAGCAATATCAATCCTAATATGAAGAAGCAACATAAAAACCTAAGGATACATTCACTCCATTCATTTTAACAGAGACATAATCAGAGACACAATATGGACGGAAATGACTAATGCTCAATTAACCACGTCAAGTTTTCTTTGTTGATACAGTGACTAGAAGATTTCAACATATAACTGCTCTTCCTACTGTGGTTTTGCAAGTGAGTTCAGGCACTGTATGAAGAAGAGGGTGGGGGGTGGATGCTGTCTTCCGATTTTCAACCTGCTTGGCCATACGTTTGCCATGTGTGCATTAGCCTGTTGCTCAAAGGAACATCAAAGGCTTGAACTGGCCCCGCTCAAACAAATATGAGCTCATGACGGCCTACTTCTCTTATAACATGAGAACTCTCAGACATCTGTGGAAGAAAATGCCATCCCTTAACAACATTGCTAGTAATAGCAAAGTCAGCCAGACAAAGGCTCTACTTCCTTCGTCAACTCAAATCATTCAGAGTCCGTCAATCCATTATAGTCAATTTGTATTGTGCTATCATTAAATCCGTTTTAACTAGGTCGATCACAGTTTGGTTTGGTCGCGTCAATCAGAAAGAATTGTCAAAGATGGAATCAGTAGTGAGGATGGCAGAGGAAATAATAGGTACTGGCCTCCCGTCCCTGCAAAGTATCTACATCGATCGAACTAGAAAACGGACACTGAAAATTGTAGACAATCCCAGTCACCATGCTCACAGGTACTTTGATTACCTGCCGTCCGGTCGCCGTCTTCGCTCCATTGTGAGCAAGACTACACGTCTTAAAGAGAGTTTTTACCCTTCCGCTATTCGTATGTTCAACGGGAATTGATTTAAGTTATTATGTATAGTATTATTATGCCAACGGCGTTCCTCCGACCTATTCTACTTTAGTCTTGTTATTTACGTATTCTTTCTTTTTAAACTTTTCTATATAATTACCTTGTATTATACACTACAATATATTTTTTACTCTGTTCCTTTTATTCTTGAATCTATTATTTTATCATTATTGTGTGTTCACGTGTCAAATGATTTCTTGTATATATCATGTTTATGGTTTATACTGGCTGAATAATCAAACACAATGACAATACAATATTCAATTCAGCCAAACATTTTAGTAAATGTACTGTTAATTCAGAACAATATAACTCAAGTAAAAGTAAAAAGTACCCATCCAAATAATTACTTGTGTATGAGTGAAAATGTACTTGGTGAAAAAAACTACTCAAGCACTGAAACTCTAGCAACATCTCATTTATTGATCTTTTTAAACAACATGTTACGTTTTGGAGGTACTCAAATAATCAAATTATCAAAGTCCATCAACTCTGTCATTATTTTACGGTGAACCTAAACGCAGAAAGCAGGAACCATGAACAAATATACTTGTTAATAATAACTCATCCACAAAGTAACAAATGTGTCAATATTGGTTTTCGACCACCGACCACGTTCTGATCCCACGCTCCGGCTATCGACAGGTTCTGCCCGTTTGACCACACTATGATCTCTCTCTCCAGGGAATCCACTTCCGCATTGCGATCACGCTCCGATCCCAATCGCTGGCGTTTGTTTTTCTCTATTTTTCAATAAACTTACTCATAAACGTTACGCATTTGGGTCGTCCTCCTGTTCTGGTACCTTAAAATCCCAACGGAATATTTTCCCTTAATATTTCATTTATTTCAAGGGATATTGTGTAATATTTGACCATAGGATGTCGGTGTATAGTCTAGTGCAACCAAAAACAGGTGCTATCAGCACAAGGAAGAATACAAACTACAGAGACTCAAAGTGACCAAACCACACCATTTGTCTTCATTTGTTACCCAGCATTCCACAAGTTTTTGTTGTTATTCCAGGGTACCCTTAGCAGCAAGATGATGGATGATCATGTCAGGTCCCTCTGGGTGAGCCTCAAATGATGTAAAATAAATCAAATGTTTTGGATCTACAAGTATCGAAAATGCACGTTTTTACGATTGTTCTTTGCCTTAATTGTAAGTACTTTATCGCAATATTCTAATTTTCTAAAACATTTTCATATAAAGAACAAGATTTTATCTATTTCTTACAGATCCCCTGACTACCGGTGTTGCCAGTAGGGGTAGGGGTAAGGGTTTGCTCTCCTAAATTAAATAGATATAATTGGTTTCCATGGTAACCAGTAGCAGGAGAAGCCTCCTAATCTGACTCAGATACAGCACCTTCATCATTTGTTTGCCGTTACTTTTCAGTATAAAGCATCATCCCGCTCCTCAGAGAAAAGCTGGGCCTCAGCATAAACATTTTGTTTCAAAATTTTGAGTATCTCACCGTACAATACACGTGAAATCACTTGTGGCTTTCATATTTTTGTTGAAAAAAACTTTTAAAGGCTCAAAGGCTATTCTTCTGACAAAGGACTTTGCGTTTTGTATAGTTTTGTATATATATAAAGCCAAGATGGCGGCGCCCTGTTCGGCTGCGGCTACATCGGCTCGCTACAGTTTTTTTACACTTCGGTCATAAAACCCAGTCTTCGACTCAGTTTTGACGGCGAACAAAGTCAACTCAAACCGCAGATTAATATCGATTGCAGTTTTTTTGCTGGATACGCGATCATCCAGAAATCAAGCGCTCGGTGCTTCGACCACTCGGGAGTGTTTACTTAGCCTCGGACTGCTACGTCAACAAGACCCAGCGGCCTACAAAGCAGCGAGGCAGAGTGGCAAGAGAGCGGTGTGACCGGAGGAGGAAGCGAGGTTGTCGGGCCGGGCTAACCGCTAGGGCCAGACCTGGGCACTCCGGTCCTGGAGGGCCGTATGTTCTGCATGATTTTTGAGGTTTCTCTGATCCAATACAGGTGATTCCAATCACCAGTATCGTTAACGAGCACTTGCTAGCTTGCTAACGAGGTTATAATTTGTATCACCTGAGTTAAAGAAGAGCAAACTTCAAAACCAGGCAGGACGTATGGCCCTCCAGGACCGGAGTGCCCAGGTCTGCGCTAGGCTAAAGGCTAAACCTTTCAAAACGCCTCTCCCATCCATTTTCCTCTCCAACTGGAACTAACATCGAACCGCGAGATGACGAACTGCTGCTCTATAATTCTGACGAAGACATGGTTAAACTTATCTATCCCGGCTGACGCTCAAGGAAACTGTGCGGGTCGGATGTATCCACATTTCGTTCTGTATACACGTGTACACGAATGACAATAAAGTATATCTGAATCTGAATCTGAATATATTTAAAGTATTTGTGTATGTAAAATAACAAATAGTGGCTCGTTATATACAGTATAAGAGGCATAACGGCCTAGGGTTGCCGGGCTTGGCTTTGCCGTTGTCGGGCATTCTACTTGAGCGAGGATGTTGTGGCAGTGGTTTGTTGAAAAACACATCGAGATTTAGTATAATGCTCTAGATTTCGTTTGTGGCGTCCCCCAAAATGTTTAAAGCTAAATATTTCATCCGTTAAAGGGACCTTATTGGAACTTTATTACTGGGTGGTTGGTTGGTTGGTTGGTTGGTTGGTTGGTTGGTTGGTTGGATGCCTTAACCACGAGGGTCATAGGGGCACAATTTCCTGTGGTGTGTCTTCGGCAAGTACAGCCTGGGGGCCCCCCCATTCCTCTCCAACAAATGTTTCCACCTGGTCTCAGATCAGGAAACTTTCATGTGTTGGATGAATGTACTGTGTACAGTTTGTAAATATAATTATCTGTTTAAATCATCAGTGCAAATAGCTTCCATTTATGATAAATCATTGCTGAAGTATACCTGAACCGATAATCAATAATTACACATACTTCGAGAAATTAGGTCAATCAATTCCTGCATTGCAATCGTAAATATATTGACACATTCGATGATAATCGTCAAAACATTTAAGTAGCGGAAACAGTTGTAGTGTTTTCAAAAGGAAAAACGAAGCTCACCCGCTGCTCATTTGCACCCGACTTTAAACGGATTGAGTTTACTACCGACTCGTTCACAGGATCTAAATGTGAAGCGCAAACTGCACTCGAAACTTGTTGCTCCAGCTGCACGGACATCTGGAGCTCATCAGAATATTTAAACAAGGTAAGAGGGACCAGGTTGAACAAGTAGTCCACGCAAGGTTTTGTGGGTGACAAGATTGTTGGACACAGTGCTTTGGTGTTGTTCACATTTCAAGCAACTTTATATTTCATGTTATGCCGATAGCAATTACTTGATGAAATTGGATTTCCACCAGCCTTTACGTTTTTTTTTTTTTTTGATGGTTAATTGAAGGAGATAAACTTTGTTTTAATAATTTAATTGTGGTGAATATTGTGGCAGCTCATATACCAAGATGACACTATTGTGTCGACTTTATTCATGTAGATTTTGATAATTACATTTCTAGTGGTGAGCGCGATTGTGAGAGGGGTAAATGAAGCGTTTAAGTTGAGATGAAGAGTTGTATCATCACTGAATAATCTGGGCATAAATGGTCTATCAGACAATGTCTTGTGAGATTTGCAATCAAAATGGCTGATCATCACTTTGTACCTGTAGGCCCAGTTTTTCTAGACTAGGTCTGACAAGTACTGATAAATCTCTAAGCCCTCTACTAACTAAAAACTAAAAACAACACTTAAAAAAAAACACTTAATCCATGTAGAGACTGAAAAACAACTGATTGAATACATATACAATATCAAAAAGTCAAATAATTATCGTAAAATGTAAACAATTATATTCCAATACGCGGATAACTATGAAGTGCATTAATAATATGTTATAAGTGAAGAATTTATACAATCAGGACTTACCGTCTTACCATATTCGGGTTCATAAAACTAAAGTCGTTCTCCTCTGACCCCCCAATATATGAGCACATTTCAATATTGTGAAAGTGACAGTTCCCCTGTCTTTGCCATTTAACAAGGAACCTCAAAAACAAAAGGAATGGGAAATCAGTATTTGTCATGATTGCCAAAGTGAAGTCACCTGCGGGCAATCGTTTGGCGCACTCTCTGATTGGCTGACGTTTTCCTCTTAAGTGGTCAGCATCCAGACGAGGACGTCAGACCGTACTTCTGTATTCCTGTGTGTTTCGCCAGATTACTACGTACCAAAGACTACTCTTGCTTGATTCCTGCCTGCCTTCTGTTTTTGACCTGTTTCTGTTCTACATTTTCGACCTGCTCTCCCGCCCTGGCCACCGACCTTCCGCTAAGCTGTACCGATTCCACCAACCTGTCACGGAACTGCCATTCCGTCCGAAGCGGCTGATGACCGACAAACGCCGGCGTCCAAAGCCAGTTCCGAAAACTCTCTCTAATAAAGATTCCTTTGAAACAAACGCAATTGGGTCCGAGATTCCATCCTGGTTCATGACAGAAAGGTCTGACCAGAGCACGGATCCAACGAATGTTTCTGGGAGAGCTGGAGCCCATCCCAGTTATCTCCGAGCTGTGGGCAGGGGACACCCTGAACTACTTGCCAGCCAGTTGTAGGGCACACAGATACAGACAACTCACTTGCTCATTCAACACCTAGGGACAATTTGGACCAGCCAATTAAACTGACATGTTTTTTGAATGTGGGAGGAAACCGAAGCGCCAGGAGGAAACCCACGCAAGCATGGAGAGAACATGCAAACTCCACACAGGAAGGTTATATTTAATGACCTCAGAACTCATACTTATACTCAGAGGGAAGTATAAGTCGTACCTGCCCAAAAAATACACAATTAGGAAGGGAAAAACATAAATAAGTTGCACCTGGAGTATAACGCAAATTTTTTGGGGAAAATGTATTTCATAAAAACTAACATAAAAAAACATACATACCATCTTGAAAAGCAATTTAAAAGTAAAATAAAGTAAGGTATACTAACGTTTCACATACGTGTATATCTTAGGCAGAATACCTTCAGAACAAGAACAAATGGTAGACCCAATCGTGTAACGATTCTCTCAAGTTTATTGAAATATAGAGGAAAGGCAGCGCCAGCGATCCGGTCCTCGCCGGACGTGGGGAGCAAGCCGCTCACGGGATCGGAGCGTGTTCCGAATCCGGAAGTGTATCTTCCGGAGTGGATGATCGTAGCGAAGTTTGACGGAAAAACAGGTCGTTAGCCGGGACGGGAGATCAGGACGTGGTTCGGGTCAAAAAATGGGTCAATAGCCGGGACGGGCGATCAAAACGTGGTCGGAGTCAAAAAACGGGTCGTAGCAGGAGACAAACATGGAAATCAGGAACGGACGAGTGAAAAACGGGTAACAAAACTGGACCGACGAGAGTCAGAGTAAAAATGCTTGCCTTGTCAAAACAGAGGTTCGCTGATGTACTGACCACAGGCGAGTGAAAGGACTGAGCTAAAGTAGGACGAGGAACCAATCAGGTAGCCAGCAGCAGCTGGCGCCAAACGAGCGGGCAAAGGTGAAATGCAATCATGACAGAATACATCAGTAAAAACATATTAAGAGTTAATCAGATAACGCTAGCATGTAGAACATGCTTACTGAACAATCAGCTTCACTCTAAACCACTAAATCCAATCAAATCTTCCTTCAGTGTCACTTTTACCGGAAAACAACTCCTCCAACTCAGGACAACAAGCTGGGTCCTTATTCCGGTTTGAAATTTTATTTTTTTTGCCCGTAGTTGCCCGCGGTAGAAAATGCGCAAAATTGGCCAACCCGATGTTCATCCGTGGTATGCCCGCAAAACAGACGCCGGCGACTGTTCCGCTTCCTCATCGCGTCAGTTCCACGTCATTTCCGCGTGTGGACCACGGGTATAAAAGCTGCCGAGCCGGGCTGTAGAAATCATAACCGCTCTAGACACAGTCCCGTGAAGATCAAGATTTCAAGCTATGGCACCGAAGAAGAAGTCAATATGTTATTATTGTAATAGTTTTTCATTTTTATTTTATTATCTTGTTATGAAATGAAAAGAAATGTCAAGAAATAAAAATGGATTAAGAGGAGGTCACTACGGTGACGGGGATCCATGTTCACCCCTTGACGTCTCGAGCACAACTGACGTGTGCTCGGAAAATCGCACTGTATATACGCGGAGAAAGGCGTTTGACCGTCACACGCGTTACACACGCTAATTTACGTGATAACACCGCGATACAGGCGCAGAACAAACGTGCTATGACCGTGCTCCACCCGCGATTACCCGCTAAAATTTCGCGTCCTACCCGCGTGTAACCTCGGCCGTAGCACGTCGTTCCGCGTCTGTACCGCGTCATTACCTCGTGTGTACCACGTGTGCCGCTCGCGGTTACCCGTGGTCTAAAGTTTTGAGCAGCGCAAAACTTTTTCGCGCGGCCAACCGCGTGTGAATTTCTTGCCACGTGTAAAGCACTGCTGTATCTCGTCTATATGGCGATCTCAAAGCGTCCAACATCGTCTGCTTCACGGGCAGAAATTTCTGGCCGTGATTCAGCCTGTGTGACCGGGCCCTTAATCACAAAAATGTCTCAAAGGACTGCACAGGATTACAATTATCCATTGCCTGATCTTAAACCAACATGCAGGCAAGGAAAAACTCAAAACCTTAGCGTGAGGAAAAAAGAAACCCTGAGTAGGGACTTCACAAGTAATAATCCCCATTCCAGGATGACCAGGGTGGAATAGAGGATGACCAGGGTGGAATAGAGTGACCCGGCCAAACTATGAAAAAAAAAAAACTGTGATTTATAGTCCAGCACATGAGGTAATCATGAATCTGGTATCCAAGTATTGTTTTGCTTAATTTAATTATATATATATAATTGTTTTCGGCAGCACGGCGGCGGAGTGGTTAGCGCGTGTGCGGCACAGTTCTAAGGCCTTGGGAACCTCCTGTGTGTGTTCAAATCCAGCTACCGGACTTCCTGTGTGGAGTTTGTATGTTCTCCCCGTGCTTGCGTTGGTTTCCTCCGAGCACTCCGGTTTCCTCCCACATTCCAAAGACATGCATTTCAGGTGGATTAGCTGGTCCAAATTGTCCCTAGGTGTGAATGAGCGAGCGAGTTGTCTGTCCCTGTGTGCCCTGCGATTGGCTGGCAACCAGTTCAGGGTGTCCCCTGCCCACTGCCCGATGATTGCTGGGATGGGCTCCAGCACCCCTGCAACCCTACTGAGGATAAGCAGTGCAGCTAATGAAATGAGATGAGATGAGATAAGATAATTTGTTCTTTGTAATGTCAGGAAGCGGCGAACGGTTCGCTTCGACTCAAACTTTTTTGGATTCCCCATCGCCGGACCACATGGGGTCAACGACTTCCCCGCCGCCTGTTGTTAAACAAACACTCCGCCATCTTGTTTTTGCTCGCTCCCTCTCACTTCACGAGTAGTGCGTAGTATTATGATACGCACAGTTTCTTCCTGGGGGCCGTTACCACTCCACACAAGTGCACAAAACTGAAAAAGATATGCATAGAAAAATGGGTCACTGGCAAACACCTCTTTGATTTGCTTCCCTCTGGTAGACGTGATTGGTACCCTAAACCAGTGCTTCTCAATTATTTTCCATTACGCCCCTTTTTAGAAGGAAAAATCATCTTGTGCCCCCCATATTTATTTTTTTATCTAGTAACATAATATTGGTGGGGACCAAACAACGATTGCTTGATATCAGCGGTAACACATCACCAAAACCATGCCTTTCGGCACATTTTCGCTGATCAAAAACCAGGGTTGGGTAAGGTTACTTTAACTGAATTACTTTCAATTACTTTTGGATTACTCTAATACCAAATATGCTAATAGAAGACAAAAGAAACTAAATATGAATAAAATTATGACTCACAACACGTGGTAAGCTTTCTCTCCTGGCTTTGATCTCTTTGATCTCCGGCAAAACTAACATAAACTGCGACAGAAACAAAATTTAAATAAATCCAAACAGCTTGCCAACATAATTTTTGCCGTTCCATGTATTCCGTTACTCCCCAAGCCTGCACAAAATTTTGTAATTTTATTCATATTTAGTTTCTCATCTCATCTCATTAGCCGTACCGCTTATCCTCAGTAGGGTCGCGGGGGGCTGGAGCCCATCCCAGCAATCATCGGGCAGTGGGCAGGGGACACCCTGAACTGGTTGCCAGCCAATCGCAGGGCACACAGGGACAGACAACTCATTCGCTCATTCACACCTAGGGACAATTTGGACCGGCCAATTCACCTGAAATGCATGTCTTTGGAATGTGGGAGGAAACCGGAGTGCCCGGAGGAAACCCACGCAAGCACGGGGAGAACATACAAACTCCGCACAGAAAGTCTGGAGCTGGATTTGAACCCACGACAGGTTCCCATGACATGAACTGTGCCGCACAAGCGCTAACCACTGCGCCGCCGTGCTGCCCTATTTAGTTTCTTTGGTCTTTTATTAGCAAATTTGGTATTGGAGTAATACAAAATAATTGAAAGTAATCCAGTTAAAGTAACCCTACCCAACCCTGTCAAAAACACAAACACCTTATCAGCTTGAGGTAGTAATGTATTTAAGTGAAAGCTTAATTTATTTGGCTTTGTGCTGTCCGCTTCTAACATTTTTAACATAGCAAGCACGTATGGCTCGTCAGACTTCCTCGTCTTAGCTTTCGGCAGGAACCTTTTCAGATAAAAATTGAAAAGCACTGCACTATTGTTACAATGCATTTACAACTTAGGCAAATATATATATATATATATATATATATATATATATATATATATATATATATATATATATATATATATATATATATATATATATATATATATATATATATATATATATATATATATATATATATATATATATATATATATATATATTTTTTTTTTATCCACTTCTTTGCTATGGGGGGGGGGGGAAGTAAGGGAGTGTCGAAATCAGGGGTGTCCAAAAAGGAAGCGGGCCAGATTTGAATGAGGTCAAACTATTCAGGCTGGCATTTTTTGAAGAGTATTAAAAACGTCACCCTCCGTGAAAGGTTTGCAGCGTTTGGCGATGAGCGTCGCGACCTTGTAGCTCGCCTTTTTAGCTCGCCTTTGTACCATTTTCATTTGACTCATAGGGTCTTTTGAAAAAATGCTGCTGTGCTGCTAAAACAGCTTCCAATGGCTTCACCTTTTCACAGCATTCGTTTCCACTTAGCCTTTTGTAGTCAGCATGTTTCGTCTGCCAGTGCCTCTTGCTTGTATTTTCTTTGAAGACAGCCATTGTCTCTTTGCAAAGTAGGCAGACACAGTTATTTTGGATTTTGGTGAAAAAATACTCCAATTTCCACTTGTCCTGGGAGCAGCAGCCCTCACAGTCAATTTTCTATTTTTACGTACAGTCGCCATGTCGGAAAGGTGGTGGGCTCAAATTCCCACAGAAAGCTAGGGGCAAGGTGGTCAAAGGGCTACTGCAATCATCTGGTGAAATCGTGATTTTATGTTTTCTTGTACGATTTCTTTTCTACTGCGGTCAACATTATTGGCGGGCCGCATATTATTGATTATTTTTTGACAGAGCCGTAACTTGCCCCTGGGCCGGACTTTTAACTTAGCTTGTCAAAATAGTTTTTTGGGGAAGTAAAGCTCACCAATTTTAATAAAAAACTGAGATGATTCACCAAATGTAGCAATAATAGAGGATACTTGCTGATTAAAATGTATGCAGGTCAAGTTAAAAATACATTGTTTCTCAGGTACACTTTCTTGTTTAGGAAGATGGTTGGACCCCTTAACTATCAGGGTTATAGGGGCACCATTTCCTGTGGTGTGTCTTGGTGCAGGTACAACCTGGTGCCGCCCATTGTCATTGTGTTCTTAGCTGACGATTATGCCATGTTCCCACACATGTTTCAACTCGTAATTTTTTCTCATACCAAGATGTCCAGATATAGCGCCAGTCATCACCAAAATTAACCAATGTACATCTACATACTAACTTTGAAAATTACATTTAACAAAATAAAAGGTAGCCCAAAAAATCATACTAATTTCTGAATAGAATTGTATGAAAAATATTTTAGCAAAACAAGTACAAAATATTGTAAAATTATATAAGTTCACAGGTTGGATGGTTGAATCTCTTAACCGCTTGGGTCACATGGGCACCATTTCATGTGGTGTGCCTGTTGGCATGAATCCCTCTCCAGGGCAACATATGCTTTCACCCAGTCTCAAACCGGGGATCTTTCGCATGTGAGGCGAGTGTGCCACTGCATCACGGAAACACCAAAACATCACCCTTGCTGTGGCTGCGTCTGTGCTATTTATAGTATTGTATGTGTTAAATCAAAAAGCACTTCCCTTTGATTTTATATACATCACAAAATATTTAGAATTTAAAACATTGCTTTGCGTTTCTTATTTTGTTATATACACTTTTCTTCTTTAGAGGTGGCTTTGGAAGGACGCTGAAGGCAAGCAAGGACAGGACTTGTAGTGATTACAAAGACATCGTCTCTTAGTTGCCAACTTAAGTTGGCTTCTGATTCAAAGACTATTTTTAAAACTTTGGCACGTGGTTGGTCAAAATTTCTGTCCACAGAAAGTACATGCCACTGTGAGCACATAATCTGGCAAGAGCGAGACACAAAAAGGATGCCAGAGAGCACTGTAAAAATATCTGGGTTAAGTTATTAAATACATGAAGGTAATTTAAAAAAATAGTTTATTTTACAAGTATGCAGTCTTAAAATCCAGGGAGCTACTTCAAACCACAGGAGTCATTTTTTTGTGGAAGAGACAGGCTCCGGAAAAGTGGTCGTAATTTCCAATCTCTAAGGACTCCTGGGCTAATGTTAGCAACAGGTTTACTTACTGCGCAGTGCCAGGAATGGGAGGATTTGCCCCATCTTCAAACTGTCATGGAAAATTCAACAAATGGGATTCAAACTTAAGAGACAGAGAAAAAACAGTTTTGTCCTTGTGAACTGTCCTTTACCTTTTACTGGGTGAGGCAATCTGTGATAATGAGCAGGTGAGCACCAGAATGGAAGACGTGGCAGAGCAACAATCTAAAACACGTACTCAGACATGACAGGTTGATCAAAATGTCAGCAAGTGAAAAGTGAAACACGTCGCATTTCTTGTATAGCAAAATTTTAAGTTTTTGGTTAGCTGCTACCTTTAAATTTGGGTATGCATGAAAGTGGTTATTTTGCATTGCTAGCCCAAATCCTTCACACTGAAAATGTGCAGTGTAAAGTTCACGTATAATGGCCCAAAAATGTTAATTGTTTACAGCTCTTTCAAGGGACCAGTGGTCACCAAACATCACCGTATTCTTCAGACTGTAAGTCACTCAGGAGTACAAGTCCCACTAGCCAAAAAATACTTAAGAAGGAAAAAAGATACAAGTCACACCTGGAATTTAGGTTGCATTTTGGGAAGAATTGGAGAAAACCCAACACCAAAAACATACATGTCATTTTGAAAGGCAATTTATATTAAAATAAGAGAACAACAGGTTGAATAAGTTACTAATGTTACATGTATGTGCATATCTTAGACATGCTTGAATAAGTCAGTAACAACGATACATATCAAGAGTTATTTAGATTACCCAAGCAAGAAGACTTTGCCTATCAAACTGTCATCCAAATCACTAAACTCAATGAAATATTCATCCTCATTTTCACTTTTACCAGTAAACAACTCCCCCATCACAGGAGGAAAATGCTAAGCACGTTTGCTTCTTCTTTCAGCTACGAAAAATGTCCCCCAAACAACAAGGCAAGGTTGACATTATCAACACAGACCTAGAGAACCCTCTTGCGGTTTAGTGTGAAATTCAAATGTGAACTGATTTACAGTACCAGTAAAAAAACTCAATGATAAGATTATGTCTTATTAATTTTACATATAAGTCTCTCCGGAGTAAAAGTCACCCCCCCAGCTTACTATGAAAAGAATTGTGACTTATGGTCCGCAAAATATGGTACTTGTTGGTCCCTGATTAGCGCTATAAAGGGATTGACATCCTTTTTTTGGAACTGATTAGCACAAAGTTTGATATTAATTTTAAAACGACATGTTATCAATACGTTATTGCTACAGTATATTATTAACAGGTTGTAATTATTAGAGGTTAAAATTTGCCCAGTCATCATGTTAGTTAGAAGTCAAATTTCCTACAAAATCATAATAACCAATGATGTCTATTTAGAACTGCGGGTTACTCAGGTTGTCTTAAGTGGCTACCTGGCGCCCATGGGCATCACGATAGAGACCCCTGCTATAGAGTACAAACTAAATGGAAAAATTGGCTCTCAAAAAAGAATAAAATCAATAAAGAATTGGGGAAAAAATTGCTTATTGTAGCTACTTAAAAGATAATCCATTTTTTCTTGTAGAATAAATCAAGCTTGAAATAATAACAAATGATAAAAATACATAAAAACTAGTGTAGTGTTTCCCAAAATTTTCTTAAGCACACATACTTTAGATAAGTGCTTGTACACTTTTTAATTAAAGAGTCTCAAGGCACACCATTCCTCGAAGATATTTGAAAAAAAATTAAATGTTGAATCATCATGTTGCTTAAATTGACAGTATAAGATATATTTTGGTAATGAGTCAAAATACACTGTGTAATCCTGTGCAATATTTAAGCCTAACAACTCACTACAACACACTCTGTTCGCTACTATAATGTTCAACACAGTGCTTCTCAATTATTTTCTGTCATGCCCATATCAGCGCTTGTCTTCTCATCCCCGTTGAATATTGTTTTACTTGAGGGTCTGCTATACTTTTTGTCAAAAAATTCATTTTGTTGAATGCAAAAAAACTCTTCACCACGTGTGCACACGCTGCAAATGAGAGCGCTACTGCTCCCTGGAGTAGTGGGGGCGCATTTGCACTTTATTCTTTTACAGTGAAAAAGAAAACCCAGAGGTTACCCGCAACTATTCAATAACAACTTGGTTAATATAGCAAACAGAGGTCTTTTATTTGGGAAAGTTTCAGTACACAGAAAGTCAGGTACCGAGGTGTCCAAATAGCGATGACGACAGTCTAAGAGTTCGTTTAGCAGTACTCATTATCCAGAAGGCCAGGCAAGGGTTCGGTACACTGATAAGACAAATCACTGTGTCAAGAGAGCTTGAGATGTGTCATGAACGCAACGAATTAGCACCGAGCCAAGGGGACAGATTGTTTGAATAGCGAAGAAGGAGAAACATAATTAGAAGGTAATCAGAACAAGTGACAACAGCTGTGAGAAGGAAATTAGCACCAGGAAGTGAGTGACCAGATAAAGTTTACCACAGGGTACCAAGGGGTACCAATGTTGTAAGTCTGAGGTATGACTTGGCCAAGGATCAAACCTGTGACCTCCCAGTCGCAGGGCGGGCGCACAAACCTAAGGCTATCTAGCTGGTCTCCCAAATGAGGTTAGGTCGAGCAAGAAAGAGAGGACATACAGATAAGCAGATCTCAGAGTGCCTCGTACCAAACAAACCACGGCCCAATACCAGTCTGCGACCCACTGGTTGGGGACAACTGCCTTAGGGGGTGCCTTGTTCAAGGATACCTAAATTTACAGTACTGTGGACGCGAGATTGCCAATGAGTTGCCTTTTTTGTTTTTGTTTTGTGTGCAGTGGAGCTAGAAAATGGCTTGACGGTTTCATAGAGCGCACATGGCAGAGCATCTTGCCACCTGTCGGTCGTCTTTCAGCAGCAGTATAGGCAGCCTCCATCACGATGAAATTCGCCTATGTCGCGGACACCGCGTGTTGAAGATCTGCCCGAGAACAAAATACGAGCAGGCACAAAGCCGTGTGAGCGGCACACTGAAATCCTGTGAAAGCATGTGATCAATATTTAGAGCTCGCGACCTTCATGTCTCTCGTGCAGGACAAGACCGATATGCTAGGCAGATAATCTATTCTGAGTGATTGCCCCTTTGTGAAAGTTCAGGATACTGTCCTGCATACTGCCAAGCCCACAAATATAATTATACTGTTCATATGCAGCAACTCCTCTTGTATACTAGTTAAAATAGCCTAGTTAAATTTAGAAAGAGGTTAAAATAAATAAATCCAAATTATGCCTGGGTGATGTGCATATCACACGCAACCAATTATTATACAAGTAAATGATATTTCTTTAGCCAAAATATAATTATTATAAATGACTAAATTCATTATTTAAAATGGACGAAAAATAAATCAAAATGACACCGCACTGCTTGCTTTTGTGAATCCAGGGATGAGTTAAGAGTCAGTGCAATTACTTCCAGTCTAAATCATTAAGTTATGTTAAAATGCCCATGAAAAAATAAACAAATACATGGAAAAAACTGAGCAAAAAAATTAGATTATACTTTACTATGCTATACGAAATATAATATAGAGCAACATTGATTAAACATTGCTGACCAGAATATATCGTTGTATCAGTGAGCAGTCATTTATTTGTAAATCTGACTCACAAGCAATGAAACTGACCACACTTCACTTGTCTGAATGTATTTGCAAGTATGTTCAAAACATCTTATAAGTTCAAAGCTAGTGCATAATATTATGTTTTCAGACCAACATTAACAGCACTCAACTCTGTATGAATAACAAGTATAGATATATGCCATTAGTACACTAAATACACAAGAGAAAAAACTATAAAATCCTAGTGAATTTCCCTTAAATGGTAAGCAAATAAGTCGTGTTTTTGTTATGTAAACATAAAAATGATATCTTGATTTCAAACTGTTAACTACGATTGCCTTCAGTTCCTGATACCTTTAAAATTCCCTTTGTATTGGCCCAATATCTGATATCGCAACTTTAAAAATGGCATTTGTTTTTGCTGTTGTTATTCAGTACATAACTTTTGCTCAAAAAACAAGCCAGGCATTGTCTCTTTTTTATCTTTATGATTTTTTTTCCCCGCGTTCACTCTGTTAGAGAGGTTCTTTCCTATAATGCCACAATTAATTTTCTTATATGTGCTCATATCTCGTAGCTCTGCCAATTTTACGCTGTTATTATAAAATTTGGTAGGATGTATCACCATTTTTTTACCAATACTAACACTCAAAACTTACCAATAAAGCAAACCTAAACAACTTTATGGAAACTGTATCACATTTTAAATGTTTTAGGGGATTAATTCAATAGTAATCTCTTTCCTTTTTCACAGTCTCGCTGCTTAAAGTATTTTTATCATGCAATGAGTTCTGCCTTCGATTGTCTAAAACGTCCCTAAGTGTGGGCATTGGTAAAAATGAATAAATAAATGATTGCAGATACTATACAGAGCACTTTTATTTGTTAAATGAATGCTTGGGCCAGCAAAAATATTTTTTCTTTGATTTCAATAACTATTTCCATGTAAATAATTGTAAAGAGACAAAGACTTCTACTCAACAGATTTTGCCTATTGTGTTTTTTTTGGGGGGGGGGGCATAAACCCCACAATAATCACTGTACGATGAAATCCCAACAAAACATTGGTCTTAAAATCACGTTTTTTGATCAATTAACCATCCCTTTAATTTCAGTTCCCTTATCATTAAATGTCCGCCAAAATTCATATTTTATCCGCTACCATTGCATTTGCTGATACCTTGAGCAAGGCTGCCATCAGCAACGATGTTTATAATTGTCACACGCCCCTCCCTAAAATGGTCTGTACAAAATTAGGAAATATTTTTAATGAATACTTTACTTGTTGACAACTAAACTATGTACCCAATACCCTTCTCTTTGATCTTGTAGATGTGAACTGAAAGGCCCATGGGAATGCCTTTACATAGAAAAGGGGACTGGATGGAAAGAATAAGGCAAAATAGGTAAAATAGGCATGGACCGGGGAGCTGGAAGAGGGAAAAAAAAATCTCTGCTTTCTGTCAATTGTACTTAATAAGCTTAAGAAGCTGGAATCTTTCCACCCTTTCCCTTCGGCAGATCAAAGTCAACTAGGACTTTCAGATCTGGCCCTTTAATTAGATGGATTAGCATCAAATTAGGTTTTGATTTGATGTGATTTTGCACAGCAAAAAGTTGGGAGCGTGTGAGGAAACCTAACATATGCAAGACTCCCATGAGTGGCATCGTCGGGGTAAAGGAGGGCCTCATAGCCGAGAGGCCCCGGAAACAGGCTGGAACGGCTCCTCAAAGGCATTCTTCAGCAACAATAGACTGGAGCTTTTTCTTGCCTCCCCTCTCGTCTGCTCGTTCAAGTGGGTGAGGAAAGACCTTCAAATGACACAAATGTCCAAAATGTGTCTCTTTAGTGACAGTCGTCTTGGCTGCAGTGGCTGATGATTTAGGTTTTGATGAATCGATGAGTTGACTTTTGAAGCTTTGATGTTTTTGTCTTCAAATTTAATTTACGGAGCCAGACTACAACATTGTGTGCAACGGCAAGAGGGCTCTTTCATTAGCCAAGTGGCTTTTAATTCCGGTCCTCAAATACATCCTGTTTTCCACGTAACACACACAAATTAAATGATCAGCCTGTTTTAAATGGCTCCCTGCTTCAACACATCCAAATCAAATACTCTGCATGATTACATCACTTTGGTAGTGTTGCCGGGTTTGGGTAGGGTTACTTTAACTTGATTACTTTCAATTACTTTTGGATTACTCCAATACCAAATATGCTCATTAAAGACAAAAGAAACTAAATATGAATAAAATTACTAAATTTTATTCAGGCTTGGGGAGTAACCGAATACATGGAATGGCAAAAATGATGTTGGCAAGCTGTTTGGATTTATTTTCATTTTGTTTTTGTCGCATTTTATGTTAGTTTTGCCGGAGATCAAAGAGATCAAAGTCAGAAGAGAAAGCTTACCACGTGTTGTGAGTCATAATTTTATTCAGATTTAGTTTCTTTTGTCTTTTATTAGCATACTTGGTATTGGAGTAATCCAAAGTAAAAAGTAATTGAAAGTAATCAAGTTAAAGTTAATCTGTTAATAAACAACGGGGTAGACTGCTGGAAGTGTGAATTTCCCTACGGGGATGAATAAAGTATCTATCTATCTATCTATCTATCTATCTATCTATCTATCTATCTATCTATCTATCTATCTATCTATCTATCTATCTATCTATCTATCTCTCTCTCTCTCTCTCTCTCTCTCTCTCTCTCTCTCTCTCTCTCTCTCTCTCTCTCTCTCTCTCTCTCTCTCTCTATCTATCTATCTATCTATCTATCTATCTATGTCATGATTACCCAAGTGGAGCCACCTGGGGTAATCATCTGACGCGCGGAAATGCGCTTCCTGATTGGTTTATGTTCCCTTTTTAAGCACGCTACGCCGAGACCTGGTTGTCTGAGGATTACTTCTGTACCCCGTATGACTCTCCCGATTACATGTGCCTTCTTGTTTACCTGATTCTGCCTGCCTGCCTCCAATTCGACCTGCTTCCGTCCCACGCTATGATCTTCTCTTCAGTCCCGGTAAACTCGACTTGCTTCCGTCCCACGCTACGATCTTCTCTCCAGTCCTGGTAAACTCGACCTGCCTCCGTCCCACGCTACGATTGGCTACGTCTTCCGAAGTGGTCTTCACGGCGTTGCTGCTGCTGACGTTCGACGGTCATCGCGTCTCCCGCTAACCCTTACGCTTCCCCAAATAAAAGACTTGTAACGAACGCTCTGGGGTCTCCTGCTCTGTTCTGGTCCTCCCTGACAGAATCCTCAGACCAGAATGGACCCCGCGTTCGTACATCTGCCCCCTGACGACTATGAAAGCCAGAACCAGCAGCCCAATCCCCCTTTAGAATGTGCAGTTCGGCAAGTCATTTCCGACGTGGCGAAATTGGCTAAGCAAGTGAGTCAGTTACGGCTCGAGTGGGATCAGTTAGGTCGGGACTGGTCCTATCTCTCCAAAGTAATGACCCATCAAGCCACTTCATCGGTGCCCAACACTGACAGGCCAACTTCGGCCTTTCCCAGTTCATTCAGCGCAGGATTCGCTGAGCCGCGAGTGGGAAAAGTTTGGGGGAGATCCCGCTCAGATCCGCCCATTCATAGTAAATTGTAGATTAATATTTGATCTCCAGCCCCGCAATTTTGCTACTGAAGCAGCTAAGGTAGCGTTTGCCATTAATCACCTCACGGGAAAAGCGCGTCTTTGGGGAACGGCCGCCTACGAGAGAGGTGCTACGGCGTGCAAGTCATTCAACCTCTTGGCTCAACAGCTGATTAAGGTATTTGACTCTGGTTCCTCATCGGTCGGCGCCGCCCGTTCGATCATGAACATCCGCCAGGGGAGACGTTCCATTGCCGACTATGCTGTCGACTTTCGTACACTAGCAGCACAAAGTGATTGGAATGAAGAGGCGCTGGTCGACGCCTACCTCCACAGTTTGTCCGGTTATCTCAAGGATGAATTAGTCTCCCACGCTCCTCCGGCAACACTTGACGAAGCTATTGACTTGACCGCCCGGATCGACCGTAGGGTTCAGGCGAGACGCCGAGAGAGGGAGGGTCCCAGCCAATCCGTCACCAGGCAAGTTCAAGAAGCTAATAATGTACCAAACCCCCGGGTTCCGTTCAGCCCCATCGTAGAAAGGTGGACGTGGACCAGGTCCCGGTCATCCCCATCGAAGAAAGGATGGAGGTGGACCGGGTCTCTCTTTCCCCCGAGGAACGCTGGCGAAGATTTGTCAATCAATTATGTTTATACTGCGGTGGTAAGGGACATCGCGTGGCCACCTGTCCGGTAAAAGGCCAACGCTCGTCGGACGTAAGGGGCGTCCGATTGAACTCAGTCCTTGTATCTGCTCCCAAAGACGCTAGACCCGTTATCCAGGCTTCTCTCTTCCTCCCCGATTCTACGCAGACATTCCCAGCCCTGATTGACTCTGGCGCTGAGGTAAATATCCTTGATCTGTCCCTCGCACGCAAAATGGGGATACCTGTTAAACCCTTTCCTAATCCGATATCTGCTCGGGCTTTAGATGGTCACCTGTTAGGCACCGTGTCTCAAATAACTGAACCCATAGAATTACAGTTGTCTGGAAATCACCAAGAGAAGATCCGATTCCATTTACTTCACTCCCCGAGCCAACCCCTCGTTCTGGGTCATCCATGGTTGGTCCAACACAACCCCCATTTCGACTGGCGCACTGGGTCGATACTAGAATGGGGCATGGACTGTCACCAAACCTGTCTGCGAGCCGCTCCTGACCCGGGTCACTCTACTTCCACAAGGGCTTCACCCAATCTGTCCAAGGTCCCAGTTTGTTACAACCACCTACGGGAGGTCTTCAGTAAAGCTAAGGCATCTTCCCTGCCACCCCATCGGCCTTATGACTGCGCAATGACTCCCTTGCCTGCCTGTCCGACTCCCCTGCCTGCCAGTCCGACTTCGACTCTCCGGTCTGCCTGTTCGACTCTCCGGCCTGCCACTCCGACCCCGCTGCCTGCCACTCCGACTCCGCTGCCTGCCAGTCCGACTTTGACTCTCCGGTCTGCCTGTTCGACTCTCCGGCCTGCCACTCCGACCCCGCTGCCTGCCACTCCGACTCCGCTGCCTGCCAGTCCGACTTCGACTCTCCGGCCTGTCACTCCGACTCCGCTGCCTGCCTGTTCGACTCTCCGGCCTGCCAGTCCTACTCCGCTGCCGGCCCTGATTCTGCCTGTTCTGATTCTGTCTGTCCTGTTTTGGCCGGTTCTGATTCTGCCTGTCCTGTCTCCGCCTCTGTCTTGCCTGATCTGATTCTGCCTGTCCTGTCTGAATCGCCGGTCCTGATTCTTCCTGTTTGCCCTCCGGACCCACCCTCTGCCGCCCCTTCGAATGCTGATGTGGGGGCTTCCCTCCATTCGGAGAGATTCTGAGAGGTACTGTGCTGTTACATAGTTCCCCGATTACCTGTGTTTCCCTGTGACGTGTCTTGGATTATTATTTTTTTTTCCTGGGGGACTTCTGGAGCCGTCCCTTGAGGGGGGGGTTCTGTCATGATTACCCAAGTGGAGCCACCTGGGGTAATCATCTGACGCGCGGAAATGCGCTTCCTGATTGGTTTATGTTCCCTTTTTAAGCACGCTACGCCGATACCTGGTTTTCTGAGGATTACTTCTGTACCCCGTATGACTCTCCCGATTACATGTGCCTTCTTGTTTACCTGATTCTGCCTGCCTGCCTCCGATTCGACCTGGTTCCGTCCCACGCTATGATCTTCTCTTCAGTCCTGGTAAACTCGACTTGCTTCCGTCCCACGCTACGATCTTCTCTCCAGTCCTGGTAAACTCGACCTGCCTCCGTCCCACGCTACGATTGGCTACGTCTTCCGAAGTGGTCTTCACGGCGTTGCTGCTGCTGACGTTCGACGGTCATCGCGTCTCCCGCTAACCCTTACGCTTCCCCAAATAAAAGACTTGTAACGAACGCTCTGGGGTCTCCTGCTCTGTTCTGGTCCTCCCTGACTATCTATCTATCTATCACATCTAACCCTACCCAACCCTGAGTGTTGCTCATTAACTGACCATTTGAATCAGATGAGCTGACCAATAAAGAAAGAAAAATGAGAAAAAAAACTGAATGAAGAGGTTTACAAACTGTTCCGTCAAGTATGTTTTTAATGTCTTCTACCAAGACAAATACATCAAATCACCTGGATAATTCTACGATTAATTCACCTGTATAATTCTATTTCTTCGATACAAATCACTGTTAAACTGAGTGAACCAGGTGTGTGGGAAAAGGGATTCTTGGAAAACAGTTCTTACAGTAGTAAAACTGAGAGTAGGAAAGACTATGTCAAAACGTTTTTGCGTATCAATTACCCAACACGCTAGCATAAATACTTGACAATTATTGGGCTTTTGATGGAGATTCATGGAAGAGATTCTTCTGGGTTAACCCTGAGTCAAATCAGCTCATCAGCAATCCTTCCACAAGCATTACAATGATTCTAATGTGTTTATTCAAGTGTGTCAGGGTAGAGAGACATCAAAACTTGAGACAGCTTCCTAGAATGCTCTCTTCAAACTGTTTTCCAATGGTCCCTTCGTCAACAGACCTGACAATTAGTCTGAAAACTCCACAGAAGAACTATGCGTAATTATCCAGGAGATATTGATGTTACAGTCCTTTTCTCGACTCTTTTTCCAAGATCAATGTCCCTCCTCCCTAGAGATTGTTGATGAGCTTTTTTAAAAGAGTTGTGTGGGGGATGGGGCACTTAACAGGTTGGTTGGGGGATTTCAAGACTGTTGTACTATTTTTCCATTTGTTGCTTTTTTGTAGTCTTTGGAACCAATTTGTGACTTGGTGTCTGTTAAAATTACTGTCCTTTCGGACTACAAGGCGCTGCTTTGTTGCTCGATTTTCAACATTGCGGCTTTAAATACGGTGCAGCTTTTTATTCCGTTTTGGGTGGCGGCACAAAGGGAAACAGTGAGCTCTTGTTGGTCACGGACCTGTTATCAGTGGTTCACGGGCCAATGCCTTGGCAAAATAATGCTAAGAAGAAAAAAAAACTACTTCAATTGCAATAATGCCCCGCTCGAGCTTTTCTTTCTGTTAAGTCAATTTGCGCGATCCCGATGGTGTTTAAAATCTCATTTCATTGGGATTTTTTAGAATTTCCTTTTTGCCATAATAATTGGTCCCAAGAAAGTTAGTGAGAAGGGGAAGGAAACGTAGAAAACGGTAACAACAAAGATTGAGTCAAAAAAGAAAACGATTGTGAAATAAAAGAATGGTGTACAAGTGTCTGCCATCAATGCACCGCTGGAAAGTAGGGTAAAAAAACTTACAAAATATATTTTTAGCCTTTTACAGGTATATTAATGTGTATTATATACATAACTATATAGTTATCGATGTTTAGGTACATGTTTTATTAATATTTTGAGTATGAATTTATTTTAGTATGTGTCTATTTCAAAGCAGTTTTAGGGGGTCACTTATATGCGAGTATATACGGTACTTGAAGTCGTTTGGTTTTCCCGGTCATTTCATTTTTTGAAAGGATGTGAATATAGTTTTCTATGTCTGCATTAAACGGCACAATACCTTCCTTTGATAAAGTTGAGAAGTAGAAATAGTCCTTGATTTTGGTCGTAGCTTGGTTTCTAGAGTCAGACTAGTTGAGAACCACTTTATACATCCGAATTGAACAGCAGTAGAAGTTATTCATCAAAAATGTATCATCGGCATCCTTCATAGGTCCCTGTAGTTTATTTTCATCTTCGAGGAACGATAACAAGCCGATATATTTTGGTCCGGTACAGCGCAGAGGGATGGGAAACCGCAGGCTGTAGTTGTCCAAGACACACCACAGTGTTGCCCCTATAACCTAAGTGGCTAAATGATCCTTAAACCGTGAACAGCGGACATCACCAATGACCAAACAAAAAGAAAACTTCACGTCTGTGTTGCAATCTGGCACTATTCTCCACAGTATGGTTGCTGTGGCGCTTTCGTAACGAAACATAAATCCCACATATTACACTTCATAGCTGTCTCTCGCAGCAGTAGTAAATATGTGCTTGTCTTTGTGATCACATCTTGTTTCAAAAACACATTACACAAACAACTCACATTAAGACAGATTTGACCCGTCTGGAGCATCATGGCTTGTCACTTGCGAAAACTCACAAACGGGTCCAGCTGAGGCCTCACGGCTGCTCCAAAAAGTGAAAGTCAGACAGAAGCGACAACTTACGGATGCCAGAACTTCAGACATCCTTTGGCTTGTTGAGCACTCAAACGGTATGGGACAACCCCATGACAGATCTTTTTATGACTCGTTTACATTTTGCGAGAGAGGAAAATCTTGTGACTCACTACCATTGAAAATGGTGCGTCACTTGGTGTCTGCGTGCACAAAGTCACATGGGTGGGAGGGTGCTAGCTCGTGCGTGCCTGTGCATGCATTCGCTCTTTTGACAAGCTGACAACCCTTGAAGGGATTTTGTGTTTACACGTTTTACGTCTGACAGACATTAACTAATGGGGCCACTTCTCTGTAGTGGCGGCAAAACCCGATTCAGTTTGGATCTGAGAATGACTCATTGAAGGACTTTTACGTCTGTTTTGGTTTATTTACTTTGAGGCTGTCTGGAATGCACTAGGGGATAACACCACGGTTAACAAGAGCCA
The DNA here is from genome assembly GCF_059441175.1 of Urocampus carinirostris. Taxonomy (NCBI): domain Eukaryota; kingdom Metazoa; phylum Chordata; class Actinopteri; order Syngnathiformes; family Syngnathidae; genus Urocampus; species Urocampus carinirostris. Next base: position 33,855,001 of record NC_142350.1, read on the forward strand.
GAAACATAGAGCTGAACTTGAAAATGGTTGTTTAAACTTTCTTCTCCATCTAACCTTTCACAACTCATCAAGGTCACCGTTTCTCACGTGCCCTGGCACACTGGTGTGCGGTGAGACCTTGTCTTATAAACAGGACATCGTCCGAATTGATGATAGTTTTCGTGTGACGTCATGCGCATACCTATTTGCAGAAAGCCGACCGTACCAAATGGGTCTAACAGACGTGATTTGATTTCATCACGAGTCTACACTGTTGTTTGATTGGCTGTTCATATTAAAGTAGTAGGTGTAAGGGGTCGTTTTTTTACTGCTTACTGCTATAGTAACCTCTCAGGGTGAGAAAAGTAAAGAATTGTCAATGAAGAGACGATAAACACGATTAGCAAGGCTTGGTACAGCAGACCCAAAACAAAAATCTTGTCTTTATGTAAGTTTGTTCTGGACATTTCATAAACTGTAGGTGATCAGGAACGAAGTCATTTTAGAATAAATAATAGGGAAACCTGTTTGTATTTCTTTTTGACTATTCTTTGTTGAAACTGGTGATTCAACGTAACTTGTCAAGCCACTTTTTTTAATTCTGCCAAGTACCAGCTATAACATTAACCGAACTTAGTCTCCTCTTTAGGCTTGTTCCCAACTATCCCTACTTTTTTCTGATTTTCTCCGCAAAAGTCAAAAACAGAAATGCTTATTTAGATATTGTAATTCACCTTAAACTAACATTGAACTATTTTTTAACTTTTCACTTAACTTTTATTCAAAAGGCAAACGATCTCCATTGTGTTTTTTGTGAAATCAAATTTCTCAGACATCGAAGGGCATAATGCACAAAAAGACAAAAAAAAAAGAAAATACAAAAACTACAGAACATAACATTTTGTAAACATTTATTGTCATAACGTGCCATGTAAGTGCGTTTAACGAAACAATAATGTAAATATACACATACTCATCCAACATGATCGCCACCACCCGAATCGCCCGGATGTGGAGCACGTGATCTGGAAGCGTCTGTAGATGAATATCTTTGGTGTCATCCAGTCTAGAGACTAGTAACTAATATTCTTCTGTATCAATGGACAGCAGCTATTTGCGTCTTACTTTGAGAGAAGTGAAGTTTTAAATGGACAGTTTGTATCTTTAGCTCCTCCTAGTTGAAAAAAAACCTCATTGAAAAACTATATTGATTTAAATAATGAGTAAAAATAGAGAAACTAATATACAAGCATGGATTTTTTTCAAATACAGTGCATCCGGAAAGTATTCACAGCGCTTCACTTTTTCCACATTTTGTTATGTTACAGCCTCATTCCAAATTGTATTAATTCAATATCTTATCTCAAAATTCTACACAAAATCCTCCATTATGACAATGTGAAAAAGTCTTTTTTTTACTTTTCTTGAATTTATTAAAAATAGAAATCTAAGAAATCACATTTATGTAAAATGTAAAATGGGCAAAACTGCCTAAGGATAGGTGCACTAAACTTGTGGGATCATATTCAAAAAGACTTGAGGCTGTACTTGCTGCCAAAGGTGGATCAACAAAGTATTAAGCAAAGGCTGTGAATACTTATGTAAATGTGATTTCTTAGTTTTCTATTTTTAAAAATTCAAGAAAAGTTAAAAAAAAGACTTTTTCACATTGTCATAATGGAGGATTTTGTGTAGAATTTTGAGATAAGATATTGAATTAATACAATTTGGAATGAGGCTGTAACATAACAAAATGTGGAAAAAGTAAAGAGCTGTGAATACTTTCCGGATGCACTGTATACATGTGTCGAGAAATTTGCATTTATTTTACATAACATGAGCTTCACCTAGCGGCAGATGACATAATTGTCTGTCATCTTGCTGCTATGGGAAGCCAAAAACGTCAAAAAGCTGGGCCGAAAAAATGAGAAGTAAAATCGTGTGTTTGGGTAATTTGGGTCTCCATAGGTTGTATTCTTCCTTATGCCTTTTAAAACTTGGTGTTAAGGACCCGCTCGGGATGGCATAGAGGCACAGTTTAGAAATGCAAATTAGTGCAGCAATAAATGTCTTTATTCGGACAGGGTTTAGTACATAAGGAGTCAGATATGGGGGCAACAGAATCAAGGTCACCAGAGGCAGAAGTCGTGGTCCAAGAGGAAAGGGAGGCAAGGGGACGGTGTTCCGGTAAACTCACTACGGCAAAGGAGACAGTGCAAGGGTTCGACAAGCAGTACTGGTGGTCAGGAAAATGGCAACAATTTGGTAAACTGTGAAAAACAAGGCTGTGACAAAAGAGCTTAGGATGCAATAAGATAAGCAACAAACTAAACAGGGTTTAGATAGTGAAGAGAGGCAGTTGAGATTGGAGAGTAATGACAAGTGACACCAGGTAAGGGGTAAAATTTAGAGGCAGTATATGAGTGACCAAATAAGGTAAGGACAAGTGATAGGGAACGAAAGAGGACATAAAACTTGACTGGGGGACTGTAACACTTGTCTTTGGTTGCACTACACCATAAAGTAACATCCAGTGACCAAATAATGCACACTCTCCCCAAAACCGGGCAAGGGCAAAAGTATTAGTAACGGTCAAATAAGTGAAATAGCTCAAACAAAAGAGCTGGAATGAAGCAATACAGATTTATTTATTTTTTTTTTTTAATTTCATTTCACAACTGCCAGTTATTTAAACTGTTATTAAAGCAATTTTGTTGTGTTTATTATGGTGTGTGGTAAAAGCATATACCAAGTTTGTTTGCTTTTTAGTAGAAGTTAGGGAGTGAAATTATCTAAATGTGTCACGGTCGCCTTGGTGACCAGTCTGCCCCGCCCTCTGGGCAACAGCTGAAGCAGTTCCACTAATTGTGGGTCTGCTATTTAAGGCTGCATTGTGGGCTCTGCGGTTGCTGGTTCATTACTCTTATACACAATCCCGGTCTGTTATGCTTGTCCTGTTTTAGTCTGTTATGCCTTGTCATGTTTTAGTCTGTTATGCCATGTCCTGTTGAGTTCGTGCCGGAGGAGCTCTGTATTGTTCTGTTTTGCCCCGGAGTATTGGGCGACTTTTATTTTATTAAATAAAACTTATGGATCGTCAACGCATTTGAGTTCTCCCTTCATGCCTCCTGCCTCCGTTCTGGTCCGGTCACCTTCCACGCCACCACGCCTCGTGACAGAATGAACCAGCCAACAAATAGAACTCAGCGAACGATCCCAGCGCGACTTGGGGAGAGCTGGAGAGCGCAGTTCGGCAGGCGCCTACTGAGTTGGCCTTCCCTGCCCGTTCGAACCACGGCCCCGCCCGTCGTGGCCCTTGCTGTGCCTCGAATGGGGTCCCGGGAAGAATTGACGCCTGCCTGTTCGACTCTCATGCCTCCTGCCTCCGTTCTGGTCCGGTCACCTTCCACGCCACCACGCCTCGTGACAGAATGAACCAGCCAACAAATAGAACTCAGCGAACGATCCCAGCGCGACTTGGGGAGAGCTGGAGAGCGCAGTTCGGCAGGCGCCTACTGAGTTGGCCTTCCCTGCCCGTTCGAACCACGGCCCCGCCCGTCGTGGCCCTTGCTGTGCCTCGAATGGGGTCCCGGGAAGAATTGACGCCTGCCTGTTCGACTCTCATGCCTGCCTGCCCGACTCCCGTGCCGATTGCCTGCTATTCCGTCTCCCCTGCGTGCCAGCCCGACTCCGACTCTGCTGCCCGTCGGGTCGACTCCGACTCCGCTGCCCGTCGGGCCGACTCCAACTCCGCTGCCCGTCGGGTCGACTCCCATGCCTGCCTGGTCGACTCTCCATGCCTGCCTGGTCGACTCTCCATGCCTGCCTGGTCGACTCTCCATGCCTGCCTGGTCGACTCTTCATGCCTGCCTGTTCGACTCTTCAGGTCTGCCTGTTTGACTCTCCCTGTACTGATTTTGTTCAGTCTTTCCTGTCCTGTCTTGTCTCTTCTGAACCTGAACCCCTAGAGTCTGACTCTTCTGAACCTGAACCCCCTGAGTGCGACTCTTCTGCATCGGCCTGACCTGAGTGCGACTCTTCTGCATCGGCCTGACCTGAGTGCGACTCTTCTGCATCGGCCTGACCTGAGTACGACTCTTCTGCATCGGCCTGACCTGGGTGCGACTCTTCTGCATCGGCCTGTCCTGAGTGCGACTCTTCTGTAGAGGCCTGTCCTGAGTGCGACTCTTCTGTAGAGGCCTCTCCTGTTTACCTGTTCTGATTTTGCCTGTCCTGTTTACCTGTTCTGATTTTGCCTGTCCTGTTCTCGTCGGTTCTGCCTGTCAGTTATCCCCTGTCCAGTTTGCCCACCAGACCCCCTCCCTGCCGAGCGCCGATTCCGATCCGCCCGACGCAGATGGCGCCTGCCTCTCCCCGTTCCTGCGTGTTCGGAGGAGGGAGCGGGGTTGCCCCAATCGCGAGCGTCAACATTCCGGGGCGTGAGGTTGTAATTTTTTCTGTTTGGGACCTCGGGAGCTGTCCCTTAAGAGGGGGGCTCTGTCACGGTCGCCTTGGTGACCAGTCTGCCCCGCCCTCTGGGCAACAGCTGAAGCAGTTCCACTAATTGTGGGTCTGCTATTTAAGGCTGCATTGTGGGCTCTGCGGTTGCTGGTTCATTACTCTTATACACAATCCCGGTCTGTTATGCTTGTCCTGTTTTAGTCTGTTATGCCTTGTCATGTTTTAGTCTGTTATGCCATGTCCTGTTGAGTTCGTGCCGGAGGAGCTCTGTATTGTTCTGTTTTGCCCCGGAGTATTGGGCGACTTTTATTTTATTAAATAAAACTTATGGATCGTCAACGCATTTGAGTTCTCCCTTCATGCCTCCTGCCTCCGTTCTGGTCCGGTCACCTTCCACGCCACCACGCCTCGTGACAAAATGTGAAAGTTCACAATTGTACAGTTTATATTGTTTTTTAAATTAAGAAAAACATATTTAAAACAGTGGTACAAGTATATCATTTGATTTTCTGTCCCCACGGGGAAAATACCACTGTTGTCTCTTGACATATAGAGTATCCCATTGAGGACTTCCTCTACTGCCCGTGCCCCCCTCAATGACTATTGTTATTCAACTGCTTCACTTCGAAATACCAACCAAACAGATCTATCAGTCTATAACAATCATTGGCAGCGAATTAGTTAAACCTGCATTTGAATGTGCCCAAGAAACTCAGTGTCCCAATTTTCCATAAACCACAGCAATGAGCCGTATTGCCCTAGAATGCCAAGAGAGACGCTTACCTGCCTAGACTCGCGTGACACCCCAGGATCACAATGCACTATGAAACAATTTTTGCCCATGTGGCTGCATTTTTGAGCCATCACTTCATGCCAAGACAGTTAGTGCTTTCGGAAAAATCTGAACAGTGTCGGTAAAAAAACATCTGCTTTGTACATACAGACAAAATAGCATTTATATCATATTCATTGTTGGCACTTGGCCATTACTGTATTTTGTAGTTTAACTTTCTTGCCCGACCATTTTCATGAAACTCAGAGGGCCAAAGTTATGTTTGGTGTAATTCGCCTTTTTTACTTCATGTGTCCTATTGATTAAGGGTAACAAGAATGTAGGTTTTCAAAATAAAGGCTGGAAAACTGTGAACATTTCCTTTGAACGTTTTATTCATCGAATGTCCCTGTCACAAATGAGTCACAGACAATGGCTGGGGACAATTCACAAGTGCAAATGGGGAAATGGCTTGAAATCATTCTTATGCTAACAGGGCGGTCCATAACCACAAACCAAACTAAAACTTAAAGGAAAACAAAACTTAAGATACAGGCAACCATTACAACATCACCTGATCTGAACCTACATAAAAACTCCCCAAAAAACGGCATGATTAAATCTAAGAAAACTTGAGAAGGGGTCACACTTGAGGTAACCCACATTCCAGGGTGCAATAGTTGTTGCAAGGACATCCACAGATGATACATAGTCAACATCAATATTACATATAAGTAATAACAGAAATCATGTAAAAATGTCTCCTCTTTATAATTTCGTTCACACTTGATCGCCAAAGAAGTAATGTCATTATGTTAGATAGACATCAAATTGGTGCAAACACAACTTGTTGGCATGCCAAAGCAACAACACGAGAGCTTCTTCGAAAATCTGTGGCTTCTGGTTTTCTCTGTTAGTTGTTGAATCAATAATTATCAATCATTAATAAAACCGAGTTTTTGTTTCAATAAATCAAGAAAGACACCCTAGGTAATGACACACTTTAATAACCAGCACTTGCTCTCTTGAGAAAATTAAGGTTCAAAATGGAAAGCAGGCAAAAGTTTGGGATTTTTGTGTCGAAGGAATGAGGCAGTGACAATTTGTACATGGACATTTGTATTTGGTTTCCTTTCTAGGCAACCTTGGCGTATCCTGCACACATCACACCATGTCCAGCATTAACATGGGTGAGCTTTGACCCATCAGAGATTTTATTTCTTTTTTCAGCTAAGTTTGCTATTAACTGAAAGGGAAGGGTGAGTGGTTATAGTCAAAAGTTATTTATTTTCAGAGTGGAAGAGAAAAATTATATTGACCTGTGCGTGGTATGTCAATGTTTGGAGTGTAAAGTGGAAACTCATGAATCTCCTTGATACTTTTGTACTTTGTGAATATCTGTCATCATTGGAATGACAAAAATGGAGATACGTAATTTACAATAGCAGCAATGAAATGTTTGTTGCCCAGGGATGTATCCTTTCAATAGGCAAACCAGGCAATTGCTAAATATATACTGTATATATATTTATGTTAAGTTGATTATATGTTATCAAGTTAACTGTGTTCTTGTTCTCTTACATTTATTAATTATAACTGTAATGGATTGCAATTGAAAAACTGAACTGGCTTCCTGTCTCGAGGGCCCATCCCATGTGTCGAGTTGACTTATTGACGCGAAAACAAAAGTTGACGTGGTAGTATGGCTATTGTTGGGCCGTGAGGGCCTGCAAGACCTTCTCTGATGGTCCCAAAAATATCTGAACCGTGTGATGTTAATTATATTGTTTCCATCAAAACTTAATCAATAATTCCAAATTGTCTGTCAGCTTCCTTTGATTGGGTCTCCTTGTGTGCATTTAAATGTAAGCATTTAATCAATCACATTTTCACCATTACTTGTTGGTAGAATCAGCAATCTACCACGAGGCATTCAGAATGATATTTGCAGGCTCTGGCCAAGACATTCAATTTTGAAAGGAGCAGTTGGTGTAACCAATCAGATTTCGAGATGGGGTCTGAACGGAAGCCAGTAGGCGCTGAGCAAATTCACAAATTTTGATTGACTTAGTGGCAATGGGGCGATAGTCCACCAAAATGTTTGTGCCAACAGCTGTGAAATAAGGAAATAAGATGGTTGTCTTGATTTAACAGCTAAAGGTTGAACAACTCCAAAGCGAGAAAGCAGGAAACGGTGTCTTCACCTCTTTTAGCCTAAAAGTCATGAGCCCATTTCCGACCTGATCGGAATTTTGTCCAGTCAAGGCTAAAATGTCAATCATGTTTTGGTCTGGCCAACTTCTGTCTCGCTGCCTTTTCTTAAAAAATTTATCCACCTATCATTGATGTGTGTATACAGTGTTTTCTTAACCTACACTATGTTACAAAAGACAGGCACGATTAGGGGCTTTACAGTAAAAAACGTCCCCCACGATCCCGCTATCCTCTCCTGCACTCGCTCAGTCTGGGCCCCCCGAGTGGACCGCGTTCTGGGCAAAGCGCTGCCGTCGGACGTGGTAGCTGGGCGCATGGTAGGGCCAAGGCGGCAAATTTACGTCTCCCCCACTGGAGTTCTCACAAATAAATGTCCTTTCCAAAAGCTGGCTCACCAACGACACATAACTAATTCTGTATGGAGCTAAAGGTGTAGTTTTATGTCCACGGCTTGCCACTAAGTATGGGGCAATCCAAGACAAAGTGTATTATATCTACCAGCAGAATACTGCCAGAAATATTTAAATCAAAATAAAGATGACAGTGTATTGGCATCATCGACATCTTTGTCATTCAAACTGAGAAGGATTCTCTATTAATGGCTGCATATTTACAGTCCCACTAGTAAGAATAACAATGATGACCAAAACATTTTCATTACACATAACATGTCGAATCTCCAGAAGATCCTCTTTTCCGTAACATGAAGTCCAGAGAGAGGTAAAACTATTAGCTGTCGGTTTATGACTTTTTTGTTGCGTCCGGGTACAAACTTTATAATGCAACGTGCAAATTTAGAGATATATATCTTGCCAGTTGTATTGAAAAATGGGTATTCATATCTAATTTGACGAATTATTTGAGAATTATGTTGCTGTTAAATTTTATTAAACTAGTTTTCATTACACTATACTTATGATACACTATTTTTCATTACACTATTATTACAATCCCCTAACAACTTCCAAGCACTACCATGTATTTATTTTGCCTATCTATTCTGATATTCCTTTATTTTTCTCTTTCAAGTCTTTAGTACATGTTTATACTGGAGCATTTTGTCTAATTAAGTTACATTGTTCACGTTGTTATCAATGAAAATGAAGACAAGTCCAATTGTTATTCTAACATTATAGTATTTTGCAAATCATGCATTCCATGATTTGTTTACATATTTGACTTGGTCTTCTAATCGGAGTGTGCAAACACAAACCTGAGAAGAGTCATTGATTAACGAAAGTTAATACAACATTTCTCCATTTTATTATTTAACCTAAATGTTATTTTGCCATAAAATTACAGTTCTGGGGTGCTGGTTGTGTTATCTTTGGCAGTAATTAAATGTTTCCATACTTGAGATGTGATGGGTGCAAAAAAATATATATCAACAGACTCAGCCGGCCTTCCATAAATGGGCACACAGCACTCTAATTTAAGACTTTCGACTGATCCAATATATGTCATAAAACAGAAACCAAATCAAAAATATTCATAATTGTCCACATGGATGATTCAGCATGTACTGCTAACATGGAATACCGATTTTTACCAGACATACAATTTAAATTATTTTGCCTGTCAGTCAAATAAATTACTGGTGTTTGAAGTTATGCTGTTAAAAAATATAGAATTCCCAATTACAGCCAATGTGCAATAGCCATGAATCACATTTGCCCGCTTTCAAATATTCATTCGTTGTGTTAGCAGGGCTGCGTTATAGTTTTAACAAAGACATAGTGATGTTACAACAGCCTGACCATCTGCGACAAGGTTTGAGAGACATAGTTACAACAGGAGGCGGGTGAGGGGGAGCGGGTTGTCCTTCCTGGTCCGTGTTCCGTATTCCACCGAGACAGCTGGCGCTAAAACTCTCCGAATCAGGATGGGAAATGTTTTCACACCTGAGAATTTAATGGGCCAGCCAAGGAAGCGGCAAGAGGTTATTGCACGCATCCGCTGCGTATGCGTTTTTGTGTGCTTAAGCATGCAAAAACACCAACGTTTTATGTCTTTCATCAAGGGAATGGTAAGAAACCGTAACTAAGCTAACAACATCCAACGATATCCCAGATAAAAGAAGCAGCGAAAAGAAATGTAGGAAAAATGTATGTCCGAGCAAAAGTAAACTACGATGCATCATATCTTATCTGCATATTAACCATCCAAACTCAGGGGAATAGCTGGATTTGCACTGGGGTAGCTTTTATATATTTTTTTGTTCAGTTCTATTTCTTTTAATGACATCATTGGTGTTCGAGGCACAATTGTCTGGATCAAAGAAATTTCAGGCTCAAAATATTTTAAATGGTTGAATGATTTTCAAATTTTGAGGTTTTCTGAAGTGTGACCTGGGTAGCTGCCCGCTTGTACAGCTGTTTACATATTAAACAGATGTCGGCCTCTCTTTCTGTTTGCTTGGTACTCTAAAGTCGTCGTGTGCAAACCATCTACTGTACACGATGCTGTATTTTGACAACTTTTGGGTTGCTTTAAACTTCTCTTGGTTCTGGAGGGGCGATGTCCTGCAAGTTTTTGATATTTCTGACCTGAAACACTGCACATAATTGATAATATCCCTAATTTCAGAATCAGTTGCTGTTGGACAGAAACCAAAGTCCTCAAGGATTATATTTGAGGAAGCCTGATCTGAACCCTGCGGCTCTTTGTCATATGTAAAATATCTCTTATCATTGAAAAAAACTTTTGGTTATTTGGAATAGAGTTCTAAATAATGCTGATTGATTTAAATATTTGAAGTTGGTTATATTAAGAGTAAACCTATAGTTTTACAGGCAAAATTCTGGAAGCAGAAGCATTCATGGCTAAAAATTACTATTATGGCAACACAGCAGTCTTCTCAGCCACATTTTTCCATAGGTGTCAAATCCAGGTCCAAAAAGTGAAAAATGTTTCACCATATTTAGTCAACTGCCTAATTGATCTGAATTGTGTATTTCAAAGGAAAAGGCCAAAATGTTGCAACATTCTTACTTTGGGATCCAGGTCTGAGGTCTGCACTTTTCCAGTTCTTAAAGTCCCATGAAAAACAAGATTTTGCTCAAACAAATGGGTCAATCACATCCAATTACAGCAAGATGTATACATCCCATGGCCTTTTTTGTAGACTGCATCACCATGCAACTCTTGGCCTGAGACGTGACGTTCACAAGGCAGATGGGGTTTCCTGTCCTGTCAGCTGCTGTTTCATCCACTAAGGAGGTTGCAGCTGCTTGCCAGAGAAAGTGAATCTTCAATGAGCTGTGACTCAGTTCTTTCCTTCTTCACTTCCTTCCTACGTCACTCAAACTTAATTAAGATGTTCTGTGCGTTCATGAACAGCTAAATCTTTTCACGCAATGTCTCGGAAGTTGAGTAACAGAAAGGTTGCCTCTGCTCTCACACTCTTGCTTAGTGTAAAACATAAATCTAGCATTTTATTAAAGGTTACATACATGAAGCAATATACCACTGTACACTTACTAATAAAGGTGTGCATTCTGTTAATATCTCTGTGGGGCCAAAATTTGCAAATGATAACTTTAGACCCCTAAAAGCCCCTGAGTAGCAGAAGCACAAGTTCTGAAAATACCTCACCAGGGATGGCTCATTTTGATTTGCAAGGAAATTTTATTTTTTAACTGTAATGATGTGATATAGGTTGTCTGGGCCTATTTTAACTCAACTTCTAATTATTAGAACCTGAGTAATGACATAGTAACAACATAGTTATAACATGTTAAAGTGTCATTTCAGAAATGCTTATCAGACTGGTAGCCCTTTGTTCCAATCAGTAACAAAAGGTAGCCCTCGGCTTCAAAATGTTTTATGATCAATGCTTTCGAATATTAAACGCTAACTTATTAAGGTGATTTTCCATCCATTAGAATAGTTGTTAACAACCAGGTTGATTCTGAGTGACATCACTCAGGGAAATACTAATTAAATAAACTGACTGCTAGGGTGACGGTGGGCAAACCTTTTTAGAAAAAGCAATTGTTGACCATCCATCCATCCATTAGCTGCACCGCTTATCCTCAGTAGGGTCGCGGGGGTGCTGGAGCCCATCCCAGCAATCATCGGGCAGTGGGCAGAGGACCCTACTGAGGATAAGCGGTGCAGCTAATGAGATGAGATGAGATGAGATTGTTGACACGAATGGTTCAAAATCCTATAGTAAAATTGGAAAAAGGAAACATTTGATTTGGTCTGATTCACTGCCACTAGGATTTGATTCATGATGATACGTCTTACATCGTAAAACCGTGGTGCAGTAACCTTTATGTTGAAATTTTACAAATATCTGAATGCAGTAAAGCCTCGTTTATCACAGTGGTCATATTAAAAAGGAATCCGTTATGGGTAAAATCCATGAACTGGAAATTTTTTAAAAATAAAGAATATATGATAAAATCAAATACACAAATTTTGTTCATGCATAATGTTTTGTCGACATTTGAGTGTTTGAGAAACTTGAACTTGCAAGATAATTTGCATGAACATGTGGGAAGACAAAGGACAGAAAAATAACTGGACCAACATCATCAAGGAATATACTGGTGCCAACTTTGCCACAACTCAAACGCAGGCTAGCAACCGTCAGCATTGAAGAAAGCTGTCCAGAGTTGCATCTTCAGTGGTGCCCCGATGACCAAGGTGGTAAAAGATCCGTGAACCATGAACACATGGGAAGCTGTTTTATCTATGTATATATATTAGACCGCAACATAATTGACGCAGAGAGACGTTTTAGCCAAACAGAATGCAGAAGAATTATACTAAGAAATGCCTTTCTTGTGAACATTATCACACACACAATGCACCATATGTTTTGTTCCGGTGAGATTTACAAAGAGGACTGCTGAAAGAAAACATAAAAATTCTCACAGTCCTATATATGGGGCTGCAGGTCAGGCGAAGGCAAAGTGAAGATGGCTGTGGTCGAATCTGCAAAAAATGTACATGTTTAATTGACGTTTTAGAAAGCTTTCTTATTCCTTCAATTGAAAAAATGTTTTGGGATGATAAAATAATTTTCGAATACGACACTGCATCATGCCACGAAGCAAAAACTGTGAAAGTATTTCCTGGAGAAAGACGCATCCACTCAATGTCATAGAATGCAAATAGCCCGGATCTCAACCCAATTGAAAACCTGTGATGGAAATGAAATAAAATTGTCCACAGCAAGGCTCTGACCTGCAAAAATGATCTGGCATCTACAATTAAAGAGAGTTGGCACCAGATTGATGAAGAATACCGTTTGTCACTCATCAAGTCCATGTCTCAGACACTGCAGGCTGTTATAAAAAGCCAAAGGTGGTGCAATAAAATACCATAAATTCCGGACTATAGAGCGCACCTGATTATAAGTCGCACACACCACATTTCGGGAGGAAAACCGATTTTGTACATACACAAGCCGCACCTGTATATTATCTGCATGCGCCCAGATTGAAAAAATGCAACACAGACACAAAATTGACCCATACCCGACACAGTCCATAAATAACAGCCGGCAAAATGAACGGAAAATGATACCGGTAGTTAAGGTTTGATGCAGACCTGCAGAGTCCGGGTGCCCGTTGAAAGTAATCCAAGAAAAAAAGTGTATATTTCCAAAGGTAAGGGTGGGAAAAATATATATCCACTATTGTCGGCCGCGTCCACAAACACGTCTCACCTTTACTCCACTTCCCGTCAGCCCGTTTTTGCCCCGCCCCTTCTTTCTCATTTGCTCGTGCAAAACATATCAGAATAAGTTTCTAAAATAAATACAAAATATACAGTTGCAAATACATATTATACATGGTTACACATATTTACAAAGAAAGACGGTATACCGAGAGTTTTCAAAGCTTTAATAATAATATTATAACTTTTATCCCAAACCGTGACTGTGAAGGGTAGCGAAATGCTACTAGCAACACACTCGCGACACAGCAAACGGGTCTGTAAAAAAAAGACCATACCGTACATGTAGAAACCGCGGTGAACCGTCCTCATCTTCCTCCTTATAACTGACGTCATCAAAGTCGTCTTACTTCATTATGGGTAAGAGCCTTTGTCTTATAGACGTCGTCCCACGCTCCCTTTTTCAAAAACACGTTTGCAACACGCTCCCAAAGTAAAGTTTACGTGCAGTAGCTCTGTTTCCTTCTTTATCGGACTGCTCGATTGCGTTTAGCTTGAAAGTTGCGTCATGTGCCTTTCTTTTTGCAATTTGCATGATGAGGATATGTCTACGCTGATTTAATTTGTGCACAAGCTAAGAAGTTGCAGTCTTCCTCGGCGCATATATTCCACCGGTCTAAATCCACCGTTAGAAAAATTACATAAATCGGCCGCATCACTGAATAAGCCACAGGGTTGAAAGTTTGGGGAAAAAGTAGCGGCTTATAGTCCGGAATTTACAGTACTTGTGATGTGTTTTGATTGTTATTTCTCTGTATATTTGTCATTATTCCATTTTTTTTTCTTAAAATGGAGTGATTTCATTTTTTTCTCCCTGTGCTTGGCCTATAAAAGTATCATTTACAGACCACCACAAAAGTTTTTTATTCCTTTCTTTTAGTGTTTGTGAATGCCAAGGAGTTGCACTTTTTAAAAACTTTATTCTTTTCAATGCTTTTTATCTGAGTTTGTTCTACAGAATAAAATGTCGGAGTACTCGTCCAAGACTGATGATCCCATACTTTTTGCTAGGAGTTGTATATTGCTAACCACAAGTCCATAATTTATACACAACAATAAATCTGAAGTCATTTATCGGTAAAACATGAGCTTTACCAAAACCGTCTTCCTCCCCTGAGAAACTTTGCCAGGCCACTAACCTCAGAATGAAAAAAAACTCTGTTTATTGTATTAAAATCACGCAACTCTGTTATTTATTGAATAGAAATAAATCTCGCAAAAAGTCGACCGAAATAAACCCGTCTCTGTACGATGACTTGTACAGATGGGCCAGGAGACAGTATATTGCTGTCATCCAGATTTATGTTCACAGCTGACTTGCACCGGTTACATAACAGAAAATAAATGGGGCAGAGTTTTTGTTACTGCGATGAATCCCGCAGCTGATATGAGCCGAACAAGGATGTGACACAACCCTGGAGATTACTCAAGAACGACATAATCCCAAACCAGAAGGTCCACCCAGATTGTCACGCGTTAAAGAAGCCGGGTGGCCTTTTTCTTTGGGGAGATCAGCAGCTGAACCCTGCACAGGCACTCTATAACATGCGTAAATAACAGGGACAAAACATAAAATATGTCAACGGCAACGCACGATCGTTAAAAACGTGCTCAATAACACATTTTTTCAGTGAGACACACCTCATCACGACACGGGAAAACCACTTACTCTGAGTTTTAATTTCCCACATGACACATTAAAAATCACAACTGGACATGCACAGGACATGTTTACTTCACTTTTGGTGGACTTGTAATGTGACTGTAAATTGGATTAAAATGGAATGGTGTAAGTGATGCTTATCAGCCAGGAGAAACAACTGAGCACCTCAAGCTTGAAACTTTCCAGAAAACAACTACTGTACTTTAGAGGCTGTGAGTGTGTACATTTATAAAGAAAACATGTTTTGTACATACATAAGACACACCTGATTCTAAGCGGGAAATTCCCACATTGTAGCATGAGGTATTCACAAAGAAATCTGGTACACTGAAAGAGCTAAGTTGTAATAACATACCTTTACTTTTCTTTCCAAACAGTGCCTGTAACGTGGCAGTAACACAGCTGCAACACAGCAGTAAAGACAGCAGTACCAGAGTAGCAAAAGTTGCGCCCTTAAAAAAGCCAGATTCAGGTTTTAAAATTAGAGAACTCTCTTGTGGTCAACTTGTTCATACAACCGGAAATGTTTCCCAAAATCTGTGAAAGTCAACGACAAAGTAGTTGATGACGTGCTCCAGTTTACCTAATAAATTATATTCTTTTGATGGTGTGTCATTGGGACCATTTCCTGTGGTGTGTCAAGTACAGCCTGGTGGCGTCCAACCCTATCCAGGCCAACGTACTTTTCCATCCAGTCTTGAACCAGAGCCCTTTCGAAAATCTGGCGAATGTGCTAACAACTGCACTATATATTTAGCTAGTGTTTTTGGAGCTTTTTGTACTTTGGGAGGTACACCTTCTGTGATCCATGAGTTGGCTGTTTCGACCATTGGTTCAAAACCCAGGAAAAAAAGGATCAGTTTATGGTCCAGAAAATATGGCACACATGCATACTTTAACACTTGTGGGCAATTCGGAGTCTGCAATTTCTTGTTTTTAGAATCATTTAAGGGAAACAGTAACATGCTGAGATTTTTATAGTTCTAGAATCGGTATGTTTCGTTGCTTGCTGGTCGATTTCTTTACTAATTGGAGCATAAAAGGGAGAGGCTGGAAAAGAGAAGAGCTAGAGCAGGCTGCTGAGAAATGCATTTCTTGGACATAAGTTATTTTATCTACATATTTTAAAGGTACTTACATCTCGTTTTTAAAGTGGAAGGTAACCTATAGAATTTCCTAACATTTTGAGGTTTATTGTGTTTGGAGATTAGGAGTTAAGAAATAATTTCCACATTTACTGCATATCAATGGAATTGGACATTTTAAGAATGTATGTCAAGGATTGATGACATCAAGATATTTCAAGCTTTAACTACCATCTTTATTCAAATATAGAGCCCCCTGCCACATATTACGGAAAAAAACAGAAAGAAGCACAGCATACAAACATCCCCCCTGACTATGACATATGAGCTTGTTCATCTTTGTTTTAAGGGACCTGTACCATCTGCCAGGTCAAAAATGTGGTGGCCGGGGTGAGAGGAGTCCTTCATATTTTTAGTATATTTGTAGTAACGCGAGCCAAGCAATGTCCTCCGGACTGGGCAGAGAGCAGCCAATTACTTTCTGGGCTGAGTTGATAATTATCTGTATGTTTTTTTTTCTGTCTGCTGCCGTTCACCTAGCATACCAGACCACCGTGATGCGGTATGCCAGAATGCAGTCCACTATGTCTCTTTAGAAGGACACCGGCAGCTTCTGTTCCAAGTTGTTTCCAGTAAACCATCTCTACTCTTCTTGCTTCCTTTCATGAGGCAATGCTACAAAAAAGGGAATGTGAAACCCAATATTTATATATTTATACCAAATACTCAAGCGATGTAACTTGAATACACACTTTAATATAAATGTTTGAGAAAAGGCACCTACGACATAAAAGGTTGTTTAGTTCCTGGTGACATGTTTACAAAGTTCTCTGGGCCGTCACATTACACTTCAATCCTCCCAAGTTGCTCACTTTCTGACTTTATTTGCGTGTTTGAGCTGTACTAGATTATAAAGAATGCAAAATGTTTTTTTTTTGAGTACAGAAATAGCTCAACTTTATTTATTTATTTATTTTCTTTTTTTATATAAATATTCATGTATGTATTCATTTAGGTATTAATTGTATTCATTTAGGGTTCATTTATTCATTTACATTTACTCCTCTATTTGTTTTTTTATTTATTTTAGTGTGGGAAATGTATGAAAACAATTGGAGTTTTTTTGTTTCTTTCGATTTATGATTTTTTTTATTTCACATTTCAATAAAATTTTGGAACGTAGTAAAAAAAAATTTGTTCCACTAGCAGATAATTTCCCTCATTCTGAGTATTATTTTGTTTTCTATAAAAAACAACAATAAAATTAATATGCTAGAACATGAAAAACAGGTTAGAAATATACATTTCAAAATTACAGATTCATTGTTAACCAAAGTGAATAAACTCTTACACCTCTTGAGCCAAAGGGACCAAGAACAATAAGAACAACTGTTTACTGTCAAGTTAGGAGACATGAAAATTAAAATAAAATCAAGTCAAGTCAAGTCATTTTTATTTGTACTGCCCTAAATCACGAAGAGTCTCAAAGGGCTTCACAGATTATTACACTATATTACACAGACTATTTTTAAGCCGACGAGAAGAGTAGGTTATTCATATGCTATGGAGTAGAAGTGAGTTTTAAGCTTAGATTTAAACATTTCCACTGAGGTTGCAGATCAGATCTCAGGGGGAAGAGCATTCCAAAGCACCGGTGCCCGGGTGGAGAACGCTCTCGAACCAGCAGAAAACTTCTTTGCTCTTGGGATCACCAGAAGACCGGCACTCTCAGATCGTAGGCTTCGGACCTGGACATAGGGGGAAATCAGATCTGAAAGATAAGAGGGAGCAAGTCCATGTATGATTTTGTATAATACTAAGAGAACCTTGAAATCGCATCTAAGGCTAACTGGGAGCCAATGCAGGTTAGCCAAAATCGGTGTTATGTGATAGTACTTTTTTGTCCTAGTTAAAAGCCTCGCCGCGGCATTTTGTACCAGCTGAAGAGACTTGATTCTAGACTTCCGGGGACCAGAGAGTAGTGCATTAAAGTAATCGAGACGGGAGGTAACAAACGCATGAATTATAATTTCCGCATCCGACTGAGACAGTATTGAACGGATTTTAGCAATGTTACGAAGATGGAAGAAAGCGGTTCTAGTAATTTTCTTTACATGCATTTCAAAGGATGGATCAGGGTCAAATATGACGCCTAAATTTTTAACTGAGTCACTCTGTGCGATGTGACATTTGTCAATGTTCACAGCAGTTTTTGAGAATAAGTCACGGCATTTAGATGGACCAATAAAAAAACATTGGTGTAGAAATGCTAGGATAATCTCGAATCACTGCTCACGAGACATTAAACTTTTGACGGTGATCTGCAGACCCTTCTACCTACTGAGGGAGTTTAGTGCTACTATCATTACTGCCGTGTACATGCCCCCCAGCGCTAATACAAAGGAGGCAATGGACGTTCTCTACCGAACTGTGAGTGAACTGCAGCATGCTTACACCGAATGCATTTTTATTGCGGCGGGGGACTTTAATCAGGCCAACATGAAAACAGTTCTCCCGCATTTCCACCAGCATGTCGACTTTGCTACAAGAGGTAGGAACACATTATACTTGGCCTACACAAATATCAGAAGAGCATACAGAGCAGCCCCCCGCCCCCACCTTGGCTCATCAGATCACCTTTCTGTTATGCTAATTCCTGCATACAAGCCCCTGCTGACCAGAGAAAAACCTACAGTGAAACAGGTGAGGGTGTGGACTGAGGGGGCAATGGAAGCACTACAGGACTGCTTTGAATGCACAGATTGGGACATGTTTAAATCGGCTGCCACTTACAAAATAAACATAGATGAGTACGCCATGTCTGTGTCAGCCTACATCAGTAAATGCGCAGAAGACGTCAGCAATACCAAAACCATCTGCACCCCTGCCAATCAGAAGCCCTGGATGACTGCTGAGATACGCAAATTGCTAAAGGCACGGAACCTTGCCTTTAAATCTGGTGATGAGGAGGCGCTGAGATCAGCGAGGGCTAACCTGAACCGTGCTATCAGACTAGCAAAGCGATCGCACAGTCAAAAAATCCAGGACCTTTTCCTCAGCACAACCAACACCAGGGATATGTGGAAAGGCATTCAGGCCATCACCAGATACAAGCCAACCACCGCCCCAGTGCAGGACACTAGCATGGACTTTCTGAATGACCTCAACAACTTCTTAGGGAGGTTTGAGGCACAAAATGGCACCCCTGCAGCGAAAGCGGTTCCACATCAGGACGAAAGAGCACTCCTCCTGGACTCAACTGACGTGAGGAAGACCCTGAGAAGGGTCAACACACTGAAGGCTCCAGGCCCGGACAACATTCCAGGGCGGGTCCTTAGGGAGTGCGCCGATCAGCTGGCTTGTGTACTAACAGACATTTTCAACACCTCGCTAGACCAAGCTACGATACCATCATGCTTCAAGATTGCCACCATCATCCCAGTGTCAAAGAACCCCCAGATCTTATCACTGAACGATTACATGCCCGTTGCACTGACTCCCATCATAATGAAGTGCTTTGAGAGACTGGTTAAAGAGCACATCACCTCCAGTCTCCCCTCCTCACTCAACCCCTTTATGTTTGCCTACCGGACAAACCGCTCCACCGGGGATGCCATCTCCTCTGCGCTTCACCTGACCCTGACACACCTAGTGGAGAAGAACACCCATGTGCTGTTCCTGGACTTCAGTTCAGCATTCAACACCATCATCCCACAACACCTGGTAGACAAAATGAGACTCCTGGGTTTCAACACCCCCCTGCGGAACTGGCTGCTGGACTTCCTCACTGACAGACCCCAGTCAGTGCGGATTGGTCAGAACATCTCCGATGTCATCACCCTCAGCACGGGCTCCCCACAAGGCTGTGTCCTGAGCCCCTTGCTGTTCACCCTGATGACACACGACTGCGTCCCTAGGTCAGCCACAAACCACATCGTGAAGTTTGCGGACGACACAACAGTGGTGGGCCTCATCAGGGACGACAACGACCTGGCCTACAGAGAGGAGATGGAGCAGTTGGTGGGCTGGTGCAGGGACAACAGCCTGGTCCTGAATGTTGACAAAACTAAAGAGATCATTATCGACTTCAGGAAAAACCAGCCCAACCATGCCTCACTTCATCAACAACAAGGCTGTGGAGGTTGTCAGCAGCATCAAGTTCCTAGGGGTGCACATCACAAACAAACTCACCTGGTCCGTGAACACTGCATCACTGGTGAAGAGGGCACAGCAGCGCCTGTACTTCCTGCGGAGAATGAGGAGAGCCCACCTGCCCCCACTCTCCCTCATCACATTCTACAGGGGCGTATCCTGACCAGTTGTATCTGTGTGTGGTGCGGAGGCTTCAGCGCTTCCGACTGGGGTAGTGTGAGGAGGGTGACGAGGACAGCAGAGAAAATCATCGGGACTTCTCTCCCCTCCATTCAGGACATTGGCCAGAAGCGCTGCCTATCCCAAGCCAAGAACATTATCAGGGACCCCTCTCACCCCCATCATGGACTGTTCACTCTGCTAGCCTCTGGGAAGAGGTACTGCAGTGTGCGGTGCAGGACCACCAGGTTCCACAATAGTCTTGTTCCCCTGGCCATTAGACTGTTAAATGGTCAATCAAACACATAGTAAATCTAAACTGCTGCCAATCTGTACATCTGTTGGTTTTGTTTGACTTTTTTGCACTACTGGCAGTTCTTTATAGCTAGCCACTCCTTGCACATCTGTTCTCCTCTGCACTATTGTACTACAGTGTTATTGTTACTGTTTACCTTACTTGTTTACCTGACTGCCCATTTTGCACATCTGGTTAGCTGCTCCTCTTGCACTCTTTGCACTACTGTAAAATACTATACATAGCCATAATTATTTAGTATATTATTAGTACTCAATACTCCAACTCAATACAACATTTTATTTATATCTGTATATTCAAGGAAACTGTGCGGGTCAGATGTATCGACATTTCGTTCTGTATACACGTGTACTAGAATGACAATAAAGTAGATCTGAATCCGAATCTGAAATCTGAAACAAAAAACTTGAAACTTAAAACTGACGCAGGGAAAATTTGTGATTCCAGATTTTTTGTTCATGAACAATGCATCCCTTGCCTAAAAACAGGGATTAGGAACACTACATTAGAGCACCATTGCGAATAAAAGTACATCAAATTATCCCCATCCTTTTAAAAACAGATTCATTTTCACATTTTTGCATAAAATATGCCAACAAAATAAATTAATAGTAGTCCTTAATGATGATTAAACTGGGGCATGATTGTCAGTCGATAACAATTCAGTACAAGGAAACGTTGTGTTAGCACTTTGGCTGCCGTTTTAGTGCTAGCATGTTACAAAAGTGATTCATTATCCATTGCATAAACGGCTGAATTGCTGGAATCTTAATTGCTTGTTTATTGACAAATACATCGATCGGCTGACGGATTGATTCACGCCTTATTGTGGTTTGGTGTCCGAGCCCTGTCGCCTTCCCTACCGCTAATCCCCCACCCCCTGAGTCGCCTCACGTTTGTCTTTTATTATTTTTCCATTCATCTGGGCCAGGTTTCAACATCTCTTTATCTCTACCTCAGGCACAAACACAAACGCAGACATCGCTGGCACCCTTTTCTTCCCTTCTTCCCCGAATTCAAATCAAAGCTTGTTGCATGTTGAGACCTGAAGAGGCGCTAGCTTATTATTGAGCGTATGACCCTGATTGACCCCTGACCTTTGAGACCCGGTCCATTGTAGGATGTGTTGTTGTGAAATGGGGCCGTGTAAAAGGGACGCTCTTGTCTCCCCTGGATTGGCTTGCAAGGTGTTTAAGATGTGGAAACGCACACATGGTTTGTATTTACTTCCTCAGGGGCCACACACACTCACAAGTGCAAAACGCTAATCCACAAACTAAAATAAATCATCTATATTCTACAATGCTTTGAATTTGTATTTTTCTGAAGTTGATTTAATGTCAAACAAATACTTTTTTTATTGGGATACCTTGCCTTTTTTCTGGTTGATTCAAAATCATATATTTTCTGTTCCTAAAAGTATTCTTTTGTTATTCTTTCGTCTAAAAGACGAACTGGACTATAAGGCTCACAGAAGTAAAACTACAGTAAAACCTAGGGTTGTATATAAATTTAAACAAAACAAAAACAATTTAATAGAACATAAGTTAACATCTGGTTTCACCACTTACATTGATTCATTAATTCATTCATTCCCAAATGATTACTGTAAAGTCTTCACTCCAAAGTATCCCCTTTTTGCCAGCTAGACAGTTATTGAAGGACGTCCTGAATAATGAGACTTGTTACCTTTAGTTGCTGTTTATTTGGACAATGTTGTGTTTATATGTTTATATATTCATATTGACCAGGGGTCTAAAACAAATTTACTCTAGTCCAAGTGAGGTTGGCCCAAATTGGGTTTCCTACAAGCAAAGCTCTGATAACAACCTCTCACTGTTCTCCCATATCTTTTCGAACACAAAACAAGATCTAAAAATAAAACACATTAACAATGTATATAAGCCATTCCGCAATAGATAAATCAATAATTTGATATAATTTTCTGCACATACAGTCAACTTTCATATTAAACTAGTGGCTGAAACGATCATCCTGTAGCCGCAATTAATAGATTGTACAGAGAGCGCTAAGCTATGCCCACCATAGTTACATTATCCATGCTACACACGCAGGGAAAATAAGGCGGCCGAAACCATAGCGAGCGACTCTTTAGTAGCTATTCCTGATCGCATAGCCATATAATTTCTTCCTTATTATGTAAACTTATCTCAAGGCACAGTAGGTAAGAGTCTTAATTATTGTATACCAAGATCCATTTATGGCATCAAGGCGTCCAAAAACCCTAATAACCTTAAAATGTTAGCAATCTATGAGAAAGTTGTCAGCCCCGTACAAACTTCACACAGAAATTGATTCCGAATTGTCAGTTCTGATGGACTCTTACTGTAAATGGAAAGCAGTGTATGTACACTTTATTGTTTTCCCTTCTAACAGACCTTAATGAGTTTTAAATATGTCACCTCACTCTGATTTCTAGACACATCTAATAGTATAAAAGAAGCAAAGTTTACTGTGTAGATAACTTCATAAGTTCATAATCGATAACAGAATGAATCCGTTCCGGAATTTCTAAGGCATGTCCAGGTTTCTTCTTCATAGTAATATACTAAACTAACGTGTCAGGCAGGAGCTACACGTCATGCTGTGAGGCTGATAGGGTCTTATAACAATTCCATAACAGTGTGAACTTCGATTTAACCAAAATGTAACGCTTACTGTCGAAAAAATAACTTTGTTCAGGTTCCCAACAATCATTTTCACGTTGAGTTGAAAGTAAAGGCGACAGCATGCCTTTAGTCACTTCAAACAACATCTCCAAATAAGTTTATGGCTGAGAAAAAGAGACGAACCTCACCTCAACCAATCGATCCAGACACCTCTGATCGACGTTACAAGTGCCCCAGACACATCGTTGAACCATTTTTGATACAAAACACTCTACTTACAAATGTTTCAAGTTACAAAGTTACTCCCAGAACAAAATCAATTTGTAAGTAGATGTACCACTCTACAAGGGGTGTGGATCACATGTGATACAAATATGGACGACCTAAATCGGCAACCACCCGCTGTCGATATCCTTACGTTCCGATTGGCTGAGGACAAGCGCTGTCGGATCTATTGATTGGACTGCGAGCAGCAGTCTTTAGGAAACGTAGCATATACCATAAAAACGTAAGCATGATCAACAGCACCCTTTTTCAGACATTTTCATGAGCACTTATCAAACCTGAAGCCAGATACTGATACCAGAAGTAATTGAGACTCCCTTCGTAATACACAAAACAATTACTATGTTAAAGAATTGTGTTATAATCACAAAATGATGCTTCTGCTTTTAAAATAAATACATTTTATCCTATGCTTCATCTATTCTTCCCTTAATTTCTGTTTGTGGCAACTAGACACCATCTACTATTTGCCAATGGTAAATTTATTCTGTCTTTAATATTGGACACCTGCAAAAGAGATTGCATAGAATGCCAGATTGTAATTTTGACTATTATTCCATACTGTTGTTTGTTATTTTGACTAATTTGCACTGATAACATTATTTTCACTACTGGCCAAAAATGTTTCCGTTCTTTGATTTTCCACAGCTTTTAAGACAGATCTGCTTTTTGTAACCTAAGAGATTAAATTAAAGGAAGGCCTCAGAATGGCTTTAGAACAGATTTGAAATTTGACATTGTGAGAGTTTTTTTGTACAGAATTCTAGTCAAGTCAAGTCAAGTCAAGTCATTTTTATTTGTATAGCCCTTAATCATAAAGAATCTCAAAGGGCTTCACAGGTTATTACACTATATTACACAGACTATTTTTCAGACCATTATCATACATTCCCTTGATCTGGAACCGACGAGAAGAATAGGTTATTCATATGCTATAGAGTAGAAGTGAGTTTTTAGCTTAGATTTAAACATTTCCACTGAGGTTGCAGATCGGATCTCAGGGGAAGAGCATTCCACAGCACCGGTGCCCCGATGGAGAACGCTCTCGAACCAGCAGAACACTTCTTGGCTCTTGGGATCACCAGAAGACCAGCGCTCTCAGAACGTAGGCTTCGGACCGGGACGTAGGGGGAAATCAGATCTGAAAGATATGAGGGAGCAAGTCCATGTATGATTTTGTATAATACTAAGAGAACCTTGAAATCACATCTAAGGCTAACAGGGAGCCAATGCAGGTTTTAGTACTAGTTAAAAGCCTCGCTGCGGCATTTTGTACCAGCTGAAGACACGTGATTCTGGACTTCGGGAGACCGGAGAGTAGTGCATTACTGTAATCGAGACGGGAGGTAACAAACGCGTGAATTATAATCTCCGCATCCGACTGAGACAGTATAGGACGAATTTTAGCAATGTTACGAAGATGGAAGAAAGCGGTTCTAGTAATTTTCTTCACATGCGTTTGAAAGGACAGATCAGGGTCAAATATGACACCTAAATTTTTAACTGAGTCACTCTGTGTGATGTGACAAATGTCAATGCTCACAGCAGTTTTTGAGAATAAGTCACGGCACTTAGATGGACCAATGGCTAACATTTCGGTCTTTTCAGAGTTAAGACCAATTTAGTGTGGCAGATTCCTCCAACGGAAGATATAGTTGAGTTCTACTGTTCTCCTTGCGAGTTCAAAATGCATTTATGTCTTCTGTCCTAATTTTAAGTGTCTACTAGACTATAAACTTATCAGCCCCTATCGCCAGTATGATACCTTAAATTGGGCTGGTATTAGCACCGATGTAGATACCTGCCGTCAGTACAACACCCATCAATGATTAAACAAATAAAGATTTGTACAACTGTCTGTGATGTCTTACAATGACTAGAATAGTAAGTTAAACATTTTCAACCCCAGCGACTTTTAAATAAGTTACAGAAACATATGAGGGCTGCAGCTGTCCAACAACTTCTTGTTCCTCCTTCCTGCCTTCCTCTGTAACTGATCACATTTGCAGTTTATTGTGTGACAAGCCATCCAAGATGTTGGCCAGAGTATGTCAGACTTTTTGGAAGCCCACCACATCTTTCATGCACATTTATATTTTGATCTCTTCATGGAGAAACAGACACACAATCATGTGTCTTTGAAACCAAATACTCTCTGTTTATGTCATCCAAATCCATGTGCATTGTGTTTACTGCATTTCTTATGTGTAGATCATTTACAGTACAGTCGTCAAGAATGTCAAATGGTTTAGGGTGGGACCCGTAAGCTACAGTCAAAGAAAGTGGATATTTCTGGATTTAGACACAATTTCGATGTCTTTTCAACTGTCTTTGTATCATTAGTTTGCGGTTTGGAATATACATGACTAAACATTTTTACTCTAAACCCTAGCCTCTATTTGTGTAACCACTCACTCGTTATGTGAATTGGGATTTTCTCAAAGGTCTTCTTTTCCAGGTAAGCAGTTGTAATGTTACTGTAGTAAATCTTGCATAGAAGAATAAAATCCCCTACCCAGGGGATACATTAAAAAGCTCTCCAACAAAAACTCAATATTTTCTTTACAGTGGATATAAAGCTGGATTACACTTTGATCTCAGTCCTGAAGCCAAGGCAGGACCGGTTCATTTACATGAAATACTGTAAACATAAACACAGGGAAGTTAATGGGCAGACGTGTCGATAGAGAGGGAAAAAAGGCCGTTTGCTTTGCATGTGTGTCCAACATGTTGCTTCTATCATGAGCGTGTGGTTTTAGCAGATGTTAATTTGTGTGTGTGTTCTTGTTGTGGGAAAATAAATCTGCTTATCCCGTTGGATTTTTGGAGACACTCTGCTCCTTTAGGGGGCCAGAAAGCAAATCCTCATGATGTAAATCATTTGATTTTAACCCAAAGACTTGTAATAAGTTTGGGACTAGTCTTCAGGAAATGAATGTCTGAATGTGTATGAATTATTTTCCTTGTGTGCATGTGTATTTTATGTCTGTGAGAGACAACTTATATAAAATATTTGATCATATATTACTCGACGTGGATATATTATGGTTTCATGGATAAAATGCATTCATCCTACTAAACCTTGAAAGGTTATGTTGATTATTTGTTTATTTCTGCAGCGTCACGCATTAAGGATGTGAATCATCACTTTTACAGCAATGGTTTTCATTAAAGTCAGGGGAGTCTTGCCCCAGGTGATGAAATTCAATATTCTGGGCTCTTTTATACAAGAGAAGCTAAGAAGGAGCCTGTCGTCTGGAGATAAGTGTGTAGTGGTGTCCAACATTGAAGCGTGTGAGTGAGATTCCTCACCAGTCGTCGTCAGTCTTCTTCTGAAGCTCAGAACTACTTACTGTTATTTTTCTGTCCTCTCCGGCTGCCTGGCTGGTGGTGAAATGAGGGAGGAGGATGTATCGAGATGAGTCAGCATACCAGCGTCTGTACCTGAAGCATGTCAACCAGCCGGCAGAGATGGGAACCCGCGTCGTTGCTGTCATGGACTTTTTGGACAATTTTATTGGCTTGAGGCATTGTTGCTGTTTTGCACTTGCCAGACACATTTTTACCTATTGCTTTTGTTTTTTTTTAAATTGATGTTCAATATATTTTGTGTATTGTTCCCCAATGCAAAATCTATTGCACCCTAGTCATCTTGGAAGGGGGATTACCACTTGTGAGGCCCCTTGTCAAGGTTTTTTATTTTCCTCATGTTGAGGTTTTTTAGTTTTTTCTTGCCCACATGTTGTTTTTAGATCAGTGTATGGTGTAATTGTGAGCTGTGCAGTCCTTTGAGGCATTTTTTATACAAGGGCTATACAAATAAATGTTGCTTGACTTGAAAAAAAGTACTATCAATAATGATTTCCCTTTTTCTGCAATGCCCACATTTCCCCATATGAGGGCTCACTCACTCAATCACATTAAACGCTGTTGGAAGTACCGTACATACTCTGTTGCCAGCTGCAAGATTGGTGACTGGAACTACAGTGGGGATGCTGCACATGGAATGGATAGTACCATCAAATTATTCTTTTCAGTTTTGTTTTTAATCGGTTTCAAGTCAACTTTCAAGCCTTTCTTTAAAATGAGCATACGAAAATGAATCAAAAATGGACAGAATGGGCCTAAGTAAACAATCACGATGGCTCTGGAGGTAATTCCAATATGTTTTTAAGGAATGGAAATTATTTTTTGACACCAGGCGAGGTCCCCGTTGGTAGATTTTAAAAAGCTTACGAAAAGGTCCTGGTTATTTGTTGATAAAAGAAGTCATTTATTCTGATTTTCAGCAAGAACAAGCCTATTCACCAACTTGGTGGTATTCTTGTCGCCAAAATGCCCTCATGAACATGTGCTTAAAAAATTACATTTAACACAATTTTGCTTTAATTCTTACTGTTCAAATCAATTCCATGATATTTATTGGTTCCAGACAAAGTATTAGCAGCTACTTAAAATCAAATCAATCATTATTTTTCCTCCGTGTGCCACTCTCCAAAGTTTAAGAACCCAATGCGACCCGCGATTTAAAAAGTTTGCCCACCCCTGGATTAACGTAAAGGACTTCCAATTTGATATACACGTCTTTAATAACAATTGTTATCATATTATGTTGTTACTATATAACTATTATTTTATCACTAGGTTTCAATAGAAGTGGCGCTAAAGTAGGTACAGTCAATGACAAATTTGTCTTCATCAAAAAATAATTGCCAAATTACTTCTTAAAAGCTATATTTAAAGTCAAGAATTGATCATGGATTAAAGGAAACTCATAATGTTAATGATTTCTTGTGCCAGTTTGAGGTATTAGCAATACTAAACACTTTCTATAAGTGTTTTCCATTGTTGACATTTTCAAACGTCCTAGTAAATCACAATTACCCATCACCAGTGGACTATTTTTAGAGTATTTCAGGTATTCGTTGGGGATCCTTCAGGGACCAGCTTGGTTACCTTTGTTTTATGCTATATCTTGTAATTATGCGCAGGGTGAGAGTGGGCGGATCAATTCAAATATTGATATTATAGATACAGAACAAGTACTTCAATCAGATCAATACTACTCCCATTTTAACTATCGCAATTATAATGTTGTTTGTGTTTAGATTTTATTTGCACTACTGACTTTATTTTCTAAGTATTTTGTCTATGGAGGGAATTTTAGTTGTCTTGTTGACATTTTTATGCAGTATTTATATATTTGTTCAATGATTGTTTTGATTCGACTCCCTAGCAGGGGTGGCCAACCCGGTCCTTGAGAGCCGCATGTCCTTCATGTTTTTGAGGTTTATCAGCTCCAATACCGGTGATTCGAATCACCTGTATCATTATCAAGCTCTCACAAAGCTTACTAACAAGCTGAAAATTGGCATCATCTGCTAGAGGTAAGTTCAAAAATAGTTGTTTTGTAGAGGTATTTTTTAATTTCTATGCTGGTAAAGCTTTTTACAAGTCAAGTCAAGTCATGTTTATTTGTATAGCCCTTAATCACAAAGAGTCTCAAAAGGCTGCACAGACCACAGATTATTGCAAACTACAGACTATTATGACACCATCCCCTGATCTAAAACCTACATGAGGGCAAATAATACACAGACATTGTCAACATAAAATATAGGTTATATATGCTATGGAGTATAAGTGTGTTTTAAGCTTAGATTTAAACATTTCCACTGAGGTTGCAGATCAAATCTCAGGGGGAAGAGCATTCCACAGCCCTCGGGCCCGAATGGAGAAAGCTCTCGAACCTGCGGATCTCTTCTTTTGGCTCTTGGGATCACTAGTAGACCAGCATTTTCAGAGCGAAGGCTCCGACCGGAACATAGGGGGGAATTAAATCTGAAAGATATGAGGGAGCAAGTACTTGCATGATTTTATATACCACCAACAGAACCTTAAAATCACATCTTAAGCTAACGAGAAGCCAATGCAGGTTAGCTAAAATCGGGGTAATGTGATCAAACTTTCTTGTCTTAGTTAAAAGCCTTGCTGCAGCATTTTCTACCTGCTGAAGGCTCTTGATTTTGGACTTCGGGAGACCGGAAAGTAGTGCATTACAGTAATCAAGACGGGGGGTAACAAATGCATATATTATAATCTCCGCATCCGACTGAGACTGCATAGGGTGAATTTTACAGTATAATTTTTGCACTATTTGCACCTTGACTTCATTATATTGTGCTGTAGAAGGTAAAATTATCATGGTAAAATTGTATTTATATTTTCATTACATTTTTGCCTTTTTTGTTTGACTCTCTTGACTTTGGTTCTGAAACAGTTGTAATAGAAACATATACATATGTACTTTGTACTCCATTGATTATCGCAATATAGCTATTTAAAAATAAATAGAGCATTTCAGAGCCTAAAATTACATTATAAGCTAACTCAAGGAGTCTGGGGTCCAATTATCAAGTGATCAAGACATTTCCAAGCAAAAAGTATTGGTATTTGATCACTATTGATCGATAACACCCTGTTTTTAGTTAGATTGGATGGATACCAAAATTCCCAGTAATACCTAACCCTAGCACAGTTGTGTCATTGTTGAGAACCCATATAAATAATAGCACAGTTTTGCACTGTTGTGGATGTGAGCGAGGCCTACTTGTTTCACCACGGCCATTTATCACCTGATGGTGATAGCTGAAGACGGCACAGAGTCCTAGAGAAAGTGGAGACAAGTAAACCAAAGAGAATGCTAACCAACTTTACTTGGGGAATGATCTTGATGACCAGAGAGGATCATTGATTCGTGAACTGATTATTTCAGGGCCATCTTCCCTCCAGACTGTAATTGTGAAATAGTTTTGTTTACGCAGAAATGTGTAAAATAATTTATTTACAATTGTCATGACCCAGTCAGTAAGTCTAAGTATTTTAGTATGAAATATTGCCAAAAAATGTGACTCTTAAAACTTTCCACTTTGCACTTTTGTGCTCGGCAAGGGTAATAAAAGAACAGAATGTCCGGCACGAAGTCAGCAATGTGCAGTCATTGAAGCAGTTGTTACTTTTTTGATTAACACTGTGTTTGTGTTACAAGTTGTTGAGTGTTTAAGTTGAATCAGTTCGGTTGTACCATACGGTTAGTAAGTGTGGAGTGACACTCTCGGCGATACAATTGACATGCCCTTTTTAATTAATGTTTCCCTTTCTGAGCTCACTCGTTTGATTATAGAACACTTGGTTCACAAATTGGTCTATTCATAAGCAGAGACTCTGGCCATCTAAAAGTACACTTAGTCTAAAATGAGAAACTAAAAGCAATGTGACTATTATCTGCCATAGATATTGCAGTTTGTCATTCTGAAAAGACCCTTGTCATTTAACACCTGTTGAGAAAGTTACATAAAAATTAGGAATCCAGCCAATACAAATTACTTTTATGATGACTCAGATAATCAAATTTTGCGATTAACAGTTTATCCTTGAAGGTTTATGTAAGCCTTTCTGTTTTAATTGGCTAACATTGAAAATCTAATTAGACACTGCAAAACACATCACACTTGCTGAAAGCCATGTTCTCGACCTTGTTTTGGCCTTAGTCAAGTGCTCTGTAGAGTCTTGAGTATTTCATCAGGACACTGCTGGGTGGTACAGTTGAGTAACAGGGTGGGATTAATACTGGTCAAATGTCATATGAGTAAGTGTAAGACAGCCTTTAAAAATTAGAACTTACACAATAGAATCATGACTAGGCCCAACAATCTTACGTAAACCAATTTTCATCTGCTCAAACAGTTTTGTGGAAAAGTTCCCTTTACACTATCTACAGTAACTTTACAATCCAAACAATGAGTCCTACTTTGACGTGCTCAAGCCTGCGACTCATCACTGTCAGTCAAATTGAGCAGTAGTTGTTGAGTAAAGGTGTATCCTCAAACGTCTCTGACATTTACAAGAAAGACATGTGGGTGGTCCTTTAGAAGTCTAAAAGTCAAATGCTAACTGTTCTTTGCACTTAGGCCATTCCCCAATATGTCAGAGGAGATAAAAAATTCTCAAAATCCAGGGAATTTGTCTGAGTACATGTACATAATTTTGTAAACTGTCATTTATAATTGTGAATGTTCACGCTCAGAACGTTAGCTTTTCACAACCTAATATAAGAACCGCCTCCCCTGACTTTATTAAATATTCAAGTCACAAACATTACAGTTGCATTATAAAAAATGTCACACAACACAATACAATATACATACAGTCATACCTCTACATACAAGTTACTCGAGCTACAAAAAAAATTGATATATGAGATGTCTTTTGAGCAAAAATGTTGTCTAAAATACAAGAGAAAATCCAAGTTACGAGAATTTCTAGGTGTTAGCACTAGAGACCAGGGCTTTAAAGACTTTTGTCAAGAACCAGAACAGGATTAGGACCCAAACGCGTGATGTTTCTCACACAAGACTTTTATTTTACGGGAAATGGGGAGTAAAGCCCGTTTGGCAGCAGTCTGGCATGAAATGATGGGAAGCCAGAGGCCGACGAGATCGATACCAATTGCCTGAGTAGATCTCGGACAGATGGGGTCAAAAATACAGGACAAAAATAGACAGGGAACAAAACTGGAAACCGATATTAAACAGGACAAAAATAAATGGGAATACGGACAGGGAATACCAACAGGAAACAGGACCGAGTCAAAACCCGTGTCTTGCGGGGCAGAACCTCGTTGACGGACTGACAAAGGAAAAATGAAAGCACTGATCTTAAATAGACGGAAAGCCAATCTGTCAATGAGCCGCAGCGGGTGCCACACGGCGGGGCCAATTGGGCGTCATGGCAACCGTGACATTTTTAGTGCCATTTTATTTACAGTACATCTTATGACTGTATTTTTATGTTCAATTACTCTTTCAATTTATTTCTAGTGGCTCAATATGGAAATACTGGAGTGTAGTAGAGCTGAGCGGTGACTTTGGGTATATTGTAGTCAATAGGCATTGTGGGAAATGTAGTTTGTGGTCAAGGCGTTTTTTTCTTCTGTTTATTTTTATACGCTAAGACATTATAAGCTCTGACACGCCACATTAAATGACGTTGCTTGCCACATTTGACCCACAGGCCATGACTTTGACACACATGCACTGAGGCAATAGCTCACCTGCCACCAGAAGACAGCCAAACTTTGCTCAGTGACTCGATATGCTGGTTGAGGAATCACATGACCACAACTCTATCCCACATTCAGTAAATTCTTTCACTTTTGGGTCTTTTGGTAATTCATTAACTTTGTGCATTGACTAAATAACTTGTTCTGCATGCAGACGTTTTGTTTTTAGCCCCACACACTTGAACAAACCACTTGAATTCTTCCACAAGAGGCCATATCTCACCTGCCACAATAAAAGAGCCAAACTTTGCTCAGTAGTTCAATATGCTTGTTGAGAAATCACGAGACCACAACTTCGTCGTTCCACATTTAGTCAATTGTTTCCGTTTCCCCACTAGACTGACTTATTTCTACCTGCGCAGCATATGACAATATTAATCTTTACAATAAATCAAAGACTGGCACGGCCCGAAAAAACAAATTACATGTTTTCCTTTCTTTCTTTTTTTTAAATCCAGATGCTGGTGGTATACAACAAAGTTATGCAACATTGTCTGATTACTTCCAAGCTGTTAGCGTGACACACAATTGAATCAGTGCAAAGCTCCGACATATGTTCTTCATCAATCTATTGTCCATCCCACATATACTCAGCTGATCTTCAAATGAAGCTCCTCCACCATATTGACTTTCACCTGCTATGCAGCTCGCCAGGAAGGGAAGAGAGGAAATTGAAAAAATAAACTAACTTAAAACGGTTCACATCTCACTGTCACACAGCATGTCTAATCCCAGAATCTCTCTTACTACTCAAAACGAATGAAAGAAAGCTGATGGCAGGAAAATTGTAGGCAAAGCAATTAAGTTGAGGAGGAATTTGAATGTAAAGGTATCTTGGAGGGTTGTTTGCTGTTGACATAAGGCTCAGCGTGTGTTTGGCTCCCAGCTCCATCTCCTTCCTGTCCGGCTTTGTCCTAAAAACAACTAAAGAGTCAGGCATCATCACGTGCTGATGGACAGACTAACTGGACTTTTTTCAAGGTGATTGAGTTCCCTATGAGAGACAGTCATTCGCCGGATTAGGCCTTAGCTTGAAGGCATTTTTGGTCTTTATTGAAAAAAAAAACTTAGAGGCACATTTAACAAAAATCTCAACAGTGATGTGCAGTCAAGGGAGGCAAGTCAGGCTCCGCTTCACCTGTCATCATGAAAATATACAATTTTAAATACATTTAATGGTTATATTTGTTCACTGTTAAAGTTATTTTTCTCATTTAACTACACATTTTTTGTCAATTCGTATGTAAAATATAATTTATGCCGAACTTCTGCAGATGGTAAGACACGCAATTCTCTTGCTTTGTGGCAGAGGGCAAAAGTGAGACAAAAAATTCTGATTGGCACACACCTCAGTCCCAAACAAAAGAATTTGTGATAGTATTAACAAGCTAGCGGCGAGTCATTCAGTAATATATTTCCTGTTGCATGGAGGTTTTTTTTGTCCATAATGGAGGATTACCTAACCGATGCTTTTATTTAAAAGGAGTTAGGAAACACTGGTCGATAACATGGAAGTGTAGACTGGGACCTCAGGTAAAACAGCTTGAGAAATACTTCCGTCAAGTCTCTGGAATTATACTAGTAATGATTTTGACAAGATAGCTTCCGTCAGTACGTCATCAGAACAAAGAAATTCCATAAATGTCTTGAGGCTAAAGACTAAAACACAGCATTCTTTTCTCGGCTACGTAAAGGTAAGGTTACGTGAACTTAATCACAAAAACTAAAGTCACTTTGGTATGCAATAGCATTGTCTAGGTTATGCCTAGTTATAGCCAGCTATCGTAGACCCCCGAGATGCGGCGTCCCCGCCTAACAGCGTTTTCACTCCACAGTGTGGAATAAATTGTCTTTTCAGCCCCCCTTTAAGGCATTTCCTCACTAAACTACATTATTCCAGGTACCAAGAAAACGTGCAAAATTCGAACGTTTCGGGGTCCATGCTGATAACTGTTCCATTTACGTTTTTAAAATGCTTGTCTGCTATTGGTCGATGTCATATAAAATGCTTGTCTCTTATTGGTTTATGTAATGACATAATTAAAATGTTTTCTGAACTACCTACCACAATGCCTCGTGTCTCTTTGTTTAATTCTGAATCTCAATTACTTAGTAAAGACTTTGTCTGCAAATATGTTTTTATTTTTTTGTTCTGTATCCATTAGCTGTAGGTCCCTTGGCTTGCGGTGATATTAAAAGGTGAAGCAAAAAAATTACTACCATAGAAACTAAGCTTGCAATTTTGAAGAGTGTACAGGAATGGCTACCCTTGCTATTGAACCAAGCAAATCTTGTAAGTGCATGCCTATAAATGCAAATGGATGCTTCAGTGTAAATTTTACCCACAGTCACCGTTTCCTTCCCCCTTCTGCATCAGCCTGCTACTCCACTTGGCCAGCTTGAGTCACAACAGGAGTAAGTACAATGTCATTTTCCCTTCAAATGTATATCTATTAATAATGCGATGTAATCCTATACACATATATTACACATAAGTAGTAATCACTAGTTATTATTTTGTGATTATAATGTTTTTACCTTGCTTACGAGAAGTTCAAAGCTAATTGCCATAGGTTTCTCTTCCTGCTATACGAAAATTTCACTTTGCCATCCTCACTTTAGAGCAGATTAATGTGGTATCCTGGTTGTCTTCTTTATATGTAAATACACGGGGAATCGTGTTAGCTTCTTTTGGGTGAAGTAGCACAAAAAGCCTTCTTTCCCAGGGTATTTTTTCGTTCATGGTTTTTCTGTGCCAATCATGTGTTTTTACACAGGAGTGTATATACATGCTCAAGGGTAACTTGGGGGGAAGGGATTAGTTTCCTTTCTATGTTGTATTAAATATATGCAGACTTTTTACACAACACTTTTATGTATGATAGGTGGTATAAAAATCTTGAGTAGAATCTGTCTTTATTTTACCTTGTCTAACAGATTACTCTGCAGCTACTTTGATACATTTACCGTAACACAAAACAAAAGTAACAGAAATGACCACTTCGCAACATGCCGTGCATTGTGAATGCACGCTAATAAAATGGTTCTGAAGGTGTTAAGAACTGTAATTAGCTGTGACTCAGACGTTTATCATGTGTTTACCTCATTCATGGAGATTTCCATTTGAGCAATGGCCGTGATGTACGGTGTGGCTAGGAAAGGGATTTCCTTGCATTCATCTAGGTACTTTTTTATTGTAATTACAATACCTATATTGTGCCAAATATTCTCCAGTAAAATCCTTACATTTTTCTTATTTACAAAATTGTCAAACGATATGGTTCATCAGGGTCCAACTCAAGGATTTTGGAGGGTTTGAAGTGAGTTTAGAGACCTATAACTATGGGTTCTTTTCTCAAAGATCTTCATTTCGGTGTTCATTCCGGTATTACAGCTTACGATGCAAAGCAAGACACAAAACATACAGATAATAACTGCCAATAAAAGGAGTTGATCAAACTGGAGTAGGCTGCCGTCTAGCAGGTAACTTTAGCAGGTCAAAGGCTAAAATAAATGTTAAATGCAGCTTCTAAAATGCCCAGTAAAAGCATCAACATTCACTTGCATGATCACATGTGGAAGAGAAGTGACACTGAAAGAGTCAGCGACTTGTATTTACCTATAGTAGCTAACATTACCAATCATAGCTAGCGGCCTTGCCTCAGCCAAATGACTAGCGTGAGTAGCTAGCAAGGGAAATGAGTGGGGAAAAAACTATAGTAAAGGTTTACTGGAACAAAGGGAAAGATTTTAAGATGTCATGGGACTCACTGACAATCACTTGTAAAACCTGGCTGTCGAACGTAAGTAGCAATTAAATCAGTGTTACTGGCACCAAAATGATAAGCTAAACGCGTAATATTTTTATTTGGCATCTGTATTCGAAAACTTCGTCTCATGTAACATAATTACATACTTTTTGACCGAGAATATATGTTTAAAAATGCATGGTTATTATTAGAATTAGAGTTACAATTGTACTTATTGTCATTGATAACAACTTAGTCAACACTGTTTACGAGATACGACATCGCACTTTACAACAAACAAACTTAAGGACCTAAAACAGAAAAAAGGATGAAAAGAATGTCAGGATATACAGGCAAAAGTATTTACACTGTTGGCCTGAAGAGGGATGGCCGCCACCAGGCTGTTATTGCCCAAAACGCACCACAAGAACTGGTGCCCCTATGGCCCTAGTGGTTAAAGGATCCAACAAACCAAACGTTTACAAGGTAATGTCTGGCTTTAGTTGTAAGTACATCATAACAATGGTGCAATGAAAAATAGTTCCAAAATAAATTGGTAAAAAAGATGTGAATACCCATTTTGTATACATGTTTTACACTTGTGCACTTGTTTAGGGTGGTGATGGCCCCGGAAAATAAACTGTTCCTGAGCCTGTTTGAAGGCTGGGTTGCTCGTAAAGTAGATTGTGATCTACAAGTGGATCACAAAAGAAGTACTGTTGGATCACTGTGTTTTAGTCATTTTAGTTATTTTTTCATTCTTTCACTTGATTTATATACAAAAATGCCATCAAGATGACAACTGAATTTGACATTCAAGATCAACCAACAATGATCTTATTCCTCGTTACAGGGAATCCTATCAACCGATGAAGACAGATTTTTGACCCTTGGATCACCTTTCAGTACAAAACACTTTGTAAACCATTACAAAACGTGGCTTACGTTTAAAAACCTAAAACTTACAGACTGACACAAAATATAACTTTTGCCCTGTCGAAAAACTAATTGCTTGTCAAAGCTCCGTCATAAACTTTCTGTCGTTGCAATTTCAGGTTACCTCACGTTAAACTATGCCAAATTGGAAGTAATCACTTAAATTTTAAGTGTTTACATAAAAACCAGATATCACATTTTTAATGCAAATTGCTCATCAAAAAAAAAGCTCGGTTGTGGGAAAAAAATAGGGGCTCTGTTCATCACACATTTGAATTTATTGCATTTGGCCATTTTGTGAGTAGCTCACATGCTGAGAAAGTGTGACTACTCCTGTTTTAGAATAGAATATAATAGAATGAATAGAATAGAATAGAATAGAATAGAATAGAATAGAACAGAATAGAATAGAATAGAATATACCTTTATTGTCATTGTTACAAAATGGGTTAACATATTGTGACAACGAAATTGGGCATGGCACTCCAATATCACACATTCACAGTGAGGATAAAAGAAACCAAGAAGATATAGGAACAGAATAGATAAGGTTATAAAAACAAGGAGGAATAGGTTATAGTTATAATTTACACAATATTTACACAAAGAAATGTCGGCATGTAGGATAGTACATACAGTTGGTATCGTAATACAGTTTGGTATCGTAAGGGTTTGTCCAATTATGCATTTGGTGCAAAAATAGTCATCATAGTGCAAAAAATAGTCAACATTGCGCAAGGTGAGCAGTAAACATAGTGCTGTCAACAAAAAAGGCATCAGTAGCCGCTAAGAGGACAGCCGTTTAAAGAGGTGGTGGATAGTTGTATACTTCTTGTGTTTTTGCTGTTTACATTAATAATCTGTTTACATTAATGATTTGTTTTTTTTCCAATTGAATGAAGAATTTTACACCACAAGGGCTCACTATGTAACACACATTAGGGCTTTAGAACTATAAACACTCTTTGTAGTGACTTGTTCCTCAACACCATAAGGTACTAATTTCCATACATCCTGCTCTTCATTTGTACAGCTGGTGATTTGTCTGACCAATCCAACTAAATTGCGGTGCACATATGGAGCAGTCTGGAGATTGCCGATCTAATAGCCAACACATATGTGTGCACAACCGTAAATGGGCTTTGTGTGTGTGAGTCTCCCACTTTCGACCGACAGATCCAGTAGCAGGTTCAGACCTTCTTAAAATTGTGATTAGTGTTTATCATTTTAAAGGACAATAAGTCATCCTGTCTTCACAACACAAAATGTAAAAGATGTTTGAACACCCTGCCTGTCACGGACCAGGAACAGAGACAGGACCCAATTGCGTTAGTTTTACTCAGTTTTATTTAGAAGGAGAAAAGGACTTGCATCCACGATCCGATGATCGTCGATCAGATAGCTGGAACGCGGAAGTGGCACTTCCGTGTCGAGCGAAGGTAGTTGTTGACAACGAGAAAAAACAGGTCGATGGCCAGGGCGGAAGACCAAAAACAAAACATAAACGGGTTTAGAAAAAGGTCGGCAACGGGAATCAGACGGAGAACAGGGCAGGATAGAGTCAGGAGTCAGAAAAGTTTGCCTAGCGTGTAGCGTAGGTTCACAAACGATCCGACGAGTGTTGTCAGGAAGGCGGGGGTCTAAAAAAGAGGAAGCAGCCAATCAGCGTCCGCAGCTGTTGGCGCCAACGGAGCAGACTCAGGTGCCCCGCATCAGTAATCATTGACACTGCCTGAATCTGGAAGACATAACAAAACAGCAACATCCAACACATTAATGTGTTTTTGGCACAACGGCTACCCAAAAATAACTAATTCTTCAAACTGGACAAAAGTAAATTATATTTTTCAGGAGTCCTGTTTGAGTTTTTCCTTGCCCTCATGTAGGTTTTAGATCAGGGGATGGTATGTAGTCTGTAATAGTCCGTGGTCTGTCCAGCCATTTGAGACTTCTTTTCATTAAGATTTATACAAATAAATACAACTTGACTTGACCTCTATTATAGAGAATGTAAATACCTTAGGTCTCACATCATCCTGAATTTGACAAAAACACGTTTCAAGTGAAATTCCCCTTTTAGAGCCTCTGTTTGCTTTGCCAATGTTGCCATCATATTTATCTTTCTCAGAATTGTTGTAAGTGGATGAGAAATCAAGTTGTATATAAACAGTAGGGAAAACAAAACATTATATGCCTCCGGGCTCTCTCCCAGAGTTTTTGTCAAGTAGGCCCTGCACGGTTTTACTGAGTAGCAGTGACACTGTGTGGAACAGAAACCCAGATTATGGAACTGAATGTGAGAAAACATTTCAAGATAGTTTTTTTGCAGTATTGACCAAGGACTAAAAGATGTTTTCTCAAAAATATAGGCAAATAACAATGAAAAGGTAAAAAAACTGATGTTCAAGCCTCAGATGTCTTACTCCAGGAATATGCTCAATAGTTTTACTTTCAATACAATGATGACAACGTACATTAAAGTGTTTTGGGTACAACAGCTGCCCAAAAAACAACTAATTCTTCAAACTGGAGAATACTGATTTCTATCTGTCAGGAGTCCTGTTTCTCTGTAACCATGGCAATGCTAAAGGTGTTGTTGCCGGTGCAATCCTTGCACAGGTACTTGACTGTAAAAAGAATGTGGTTTAAAAAAGTCAGATTCTTTGAACACACAGTAGTGGTGTACTTGATTAAGACACCAAAAGCCTAAATTGTAGTCTTCGTCTACAACTGTGTGCTAAAACAATGTATGTTATGCGTGTTTTTCTTAAAGGACACATTTTCTGAATATTCATGTTTTAAAGCATTCAGACTTGATTTTGCTAAAATATTATTCAGTTTCTAGCTTCACTCCCACTTTAGTAATTCTTGAATTTGTCCTGTTGCTTCATCCGTGAAAAGAAGGAAGGAGAGGCTCGCACTTGTCTAAGCATGGTGATTTCCTTTCCCATTGGACAAAAGAAGCCCCCCCTCCCCCCCCTCAAATCATCCGGAAAACATAACGTGGTTATTAAAAATTATTGTCTGACAACAAACAAATAACGCCTTAAGTTAGGGTTGGGCAAACTTTGTGTCACAGGACACATTGACTTTAAAACATGAATATGTACAGGTTATATTTTGCTTTTAGTTTCCTTATAAATGGACCATTTTAATAAACCGTTTTGAAAAGGTACACTGGGGACAAGAGAGGCACCAAAACAACAACATTAATTTTATTTGTATTACTTTTTTATTTTATTTTTCAGCGGGCCTGATGGGCTACATTTGGCCCGGGCCCTCATTTGGCCTACACTTGCCTCAATGGAAACAAAAGTCTAAATCGTTTTTTAAGAATATTGCTATAATCACTACTGTTTTGAAAAAAAAAACAATTTTTACTGGAACCGCAGCAGGTATTGACATTCAAGAGTCTTGTTTTCAAATAGAGATTAAGGTTTTTGTTTTGAGTGTGTTTTTATGGTTGCGTGAAGTGTACTTTTGAAAAACATGTAAGTAAAATATTTAAATATTTGTAGATAACACAAAATAAGAAAAATATCATAAACATTTTATTTTGTTGGGTTTAAATTTGTGAACACAAGTTTGAGACATATTCTGTTTGTACCCGTGTCTTAAATAGCAACCTCCAAACTCTTAGGACGTGAAATGAAAATAAAGTTTTGTTTTATGCATTCTCTTCATA
Organism: Urocampus carinirostris; assembly: GCF_059441175.1. NCBI lineage: Eukaryota > Metazoa > Chordata > Actinopteri > Syngnathiformes > Syngnathidae > Urocampus > Urocampus carinirostris. The sequence goes on from NC_142350.1 coordinate 33,895,899, forward strand.
GACACGCCAACACAGCTCTCAAATTGGAAGTAAAATCCGATGAAAAAGCAACACTTCCTTATAGTATGTTCAGCCTTTGACTCACTTTATCTTTGCTAGTCTTTTTCAAACCATTTGTTGGGTAAGTACTTTGTTAAAACGTGGCAATTCATGAGCCACAAAGGTTTCAAGCAATTGGAATATATTTGCTATTACTATTCTTGTTTATAGTTGTGAATATTTTAGACCTTGGCTTTCAAGTTTACGGTTTCCAGAGACGGGTACATTAGAGACGAGTGGAATTTTTCAGGACTTGTTGCCTTTTCATTTTGTATCACGAGTATGTACTACAACGCAGCGGTCAGCAACTACTGAGTCACAGACCCTTACCAGGCAATGGGTCGTTGGGTTCTGGGCGACACAGAAGGAAATAAAAGTTGCCTTATTTTAGAAGAAAAAGTCACCTCATTTTTTCCTTTTACCGTAAATAATGCGCCTTTGTTTTTACCCACAAAATAATTCAAAGTTTGGGTGATGTTTTACATGAGATTTTATGTATGAGCGTATTTGAGCAATGATTGCTCAGTAAATAAATATCTCTGACCACATTTGCACAACATTGGATGCAACGAAAATGGAACCAAGATCGCAGCAATAAGAGCCCCGAATCTTCATCTACATACGGCTCCATTACGCCGCCCTAGTCGCTATCCTGTTTCTTTTTGTTTTGATTTTAAATGCTCGTAAACGGGAAAAGGAGCGAAATATATTTTTAATCTGGTTCCTGTAGGAGGACAAACAAATTTATAGCATTACTAATGCTTTTAAGGCTGTAGAACTGTTTAAAATAAATGTTAAATGTGTAATTTAAAAACATTAATCATTTTTTACTTAGATTTTAAAACTGCTCAAATGTGTTTTTTTTCCGTTTTTTGTTTTTTGTTTTTGTTTTTTGTGGTTCCAGACATTTTAGGTTTTTGTTTTTATTAGCATCTAATGGCTCTTTCAATAATTTTAGTTGCTGACCCCTGCACTTGACTCTTAGGGGTATAGATGACATTGGAAAAGGCATTTAAATTTGTCTTATCATCACGCTATTTTTACTTATGGTACAACATTGTTGGATATGTTGGGCCATGATTAAAATTGTTTATTGACAATCTAACCTAGATAAACAATGATACAAATTGTATCTTGTTATTTTCAATAATGTCAATTCTATTTTGGTATTTTGTTCATAGTTAACATCAATAAAGGATTCTGATTAGGTATTCAACAACATTGTACCGTGAGTAAAAATAGTTTTACGATAAGATACAATATAATGCCTTTTCCTATGTCATTTACATCCCTCATTATCGAAACATTACACAGACGACGTATTAATATTATCATGACGCTTTTTGTATTTATTGTTATAAATAATGTTATTTTCAGGCTATATTGTAAGACATTAAACCGGTCCGTGGTACAGAAAAGGCTGTGGACAACTGCTTCAATGAACTCTGTAGCCAAACCTCGAAGCATCACTGTAAACCCATCAACCCACACGTTTCCGCTGAGTCCACTACCCCCTTTGCTTCCCTGTCAGCACCAAGTTCAATAAATCCAGGCAAGTTTTTCCTGTTTAAGTTTGTCTGGGTCATACGGCTCAGTGTTGGATGCAACATCTTAAGTTTGACTTCTGCTGCAACTTCTCTATGCATCTCATATTCAGTTGTTATATGCATTTGAAACACATCAGGAAATACTCGTGAAAAATATCAATATTACATGAAGGACTATGGTAAAAGTAATAAAGGTCAAAAATTTCACATCAGCAACTTCAGTGATCCTATGATAAATGTGACGACCAAGGAAAAGTTTGACACGATACCATTATTCAGGATGCCTGGTAAAGTTCATGATAAAGACGTTTCCTGGCATGTGTGACAGTTATCCAAGTTTTTAAAAATACAATCTGCGTTTGCAAGCATATTCATGCATGCATTGTGCAAGGCTTGCCAGCTGTTCTGACCTTAACTCTCAGACATCCTGTAAAGCAAGGTTGAATAAAGGTTTCAACTCGGAGCATCTGAACGTTACCGCTTATCATATCCAGGGTCACAGAAAGCTGCGGTCTATCACAACTACTTCATTCATGTCGTGTAGATGTCTGCGGAAAATTGAATGTGTTTAATGTTGAAGTTCTCAGTTATGTAGAAATATACTTCGTTGTTGCTAAAAGTTTGTCTGACATGTTCATTTTGTATGAAGGCGTGAAAGGACCCCCATCAACAAAAATGGGGGTGCTGGTTTAATGTCAAAAACAACAAAGTGAAAAGGTGCAAGAGGGCAAAGTTGGTAGGGTAAAATTAGAAAATAAGAATGTTTGAAATCTACACCCAAAAAAGCTAATTCCAAAGTAACAGGGAATAAAAATGGGCATAAGACATGACAAATCTAGGCTAGACACTCATTTACTAAAGGAAAAAATGCAAGGTTTAGGCAGATATATATATCAAGGAACTAATACTACATTCAACGAAGGTAGGAAACAGGATCTGTCGCATTAACATGGTCAAATTACCCACCTCCAAGTCAATTGTAAACAAAGATTGCTGATTCGACGTTTTTGTTTGTTCTGAAGCTGTCAGTCAAAGTTACGTTTTGTCACTTGAACCTGTGCCCAAAAATAAATCAAATATGTAATTAACGCGGATTTGTATTTATTTATTCTTTTACTTCGAAAGTTTGCTTTTAATTCCAAGCCTGTGAAGGCTTCACTGGGGTGTTACAGATTCCAGAATATCCTGCTCAGTTTTACTTTTCTTAGCGTAATATATTGTAAATCGTTTTCATAACATGGGGACATTTTAAGAAAAAAAATTAAGGGGCAAAAAAATTTAGCTCATATCAAATACAGAAATCATTTGATTTTCACTGCGATGGCGTTTCCAAAAAGGACCCTTTATATACCCTTTATATATATATATATATATATATATATATATATATACCCTTTACCCCTACGTAACCAGCTCATTTTGGGGGTGCTCAAGCACCTCCAAATTCAACCAAGTAACCCCCAAAATTTGAGAATGTTTAAAACTATATTCCTTAATTAAGGACAGGATAGACTTAAATATAATAAAAACACTAGATAACAAATGAAAAAAGTAAAAAAAAAAAAAATGTGAAAAACACGTCGTCGGATATACTCCACTGCCTTGAAATGGTTGAGTCGATTTGATTCCTCGCACCACTCACGCCCCCACCCTGTTCTTCTATCGCTTGGCTAGTGTCACTTGCGGCATAGCGGCGGTGTGTGTGGAGAGCCTGTTTTTTTTACGGTGAGAGTATATCATATAGTGGTTATGTTGAAGAACTATTATACCACCCAATACCATGACTTTGTTATCATCAGCAGAAATTAGTTCTCATTTTACTCAAAAAAAAAATTGTAAAAACTGAGAATGACCTAGTAATATTGTTTCTGCTAACCACAAAGTGATGTTCACAAATGGGAGATGATACTCCTAAACAGTGTTGAATGATCCCGAATCACTTTGAGTGAAATCATTAAAAAAAAAAAAACAGAGACTGGGTCCTCATCAACCCCAAAGCGCTGAACATAAAATCGCCCCTGCACCAAAGAAATGCCATTCCATGTCAATCCGATTGAATATGACAAGTCAGTTTGGTCCTCATCCTAAATTCTAAATTTTCAACTCAGTCAATTCACCTTGAGGACATTTTTTTCATCATTGCAAAATGTTCCCACATGCCGAAAAAGCATTCAACTTTTTTTCATACCCAACCTCAATGGAGTCATTAAAGGGACCCATTTGGAGGATGTGGATGACATTAAGATGTTTGTTACGTAAGAGTTGTTTCTTACCTTTGTAGGAGAGAATGACAGAGAAGTCCCGGAAAGTGTGTTTCGCAGACTTTGTTTTGTTTTTTTTGTGTTCTATATTCACATAAACTTAAAACCCAACTACAAATGTCATTTACCCACTAGACCAGCTGCAATACAGGCAGCTGAGTTCTCTTGTGATAAACGGCGTGCGTCACAGAGATAAATAAAACGGACACTAAGATGTACTGTATAATCCGATTTATGGGCAGCAAGTCTAACTGTCTCAGTGTAATGGCTTTTGAAAAACTTTTTGTACTCTTTTTGATTAATGTTGTCATTTAAATAGGTTGGCATTTATTTGAATTCACTCTTCTAAAAGCCCCCTTAGCATTAGAACAGGAAATATGACGTCATACAATTTCTGTAAACTACAAGTTGCATCCTTTTACAGAGATCTTGAGTAGAATAAATATAATTTAGGGACAATTTACTATAGTGCAGGTAATATGTATATGATTGACCAAGACTTACCTCTGGAAAAGAGACCAGATGAAGGGGTACAGAGAACTTGATTGTAAAACCTTCGACTCTATGTGCTCTTTGTGGAGACACGCTACTATCACACATCAACACGCTATTTCAATACAAAAAATAATGACTGTAAAACGCCAAGTCTGAAACTGAAATGTTTGTTAGTCCCTAGCATTGCATTGAGTTATGTTAAAGTAGCCTGTGAAAAGTTTTTAGATTAAAATGAGCTTTCAGTTTGGATGACCATTTCTAATGTAGATTCAAAAGTCATCTTCTGGTCCAGGTCGCTGGTTCGCGCCTCGGCCGAGTCATACCTAATTGGTATAATGGCGGCGCCCTCTGTTGGCTGTGGCTGCATCGGCTCGCTACAACGGGTCAGGTGTATCGACATTTCGTTCTGTGTACATTGTTACAAAGAATGACAATACAAAGGAAATTATTATTATTATTATTATTATTTTGGGGGTATCAGAAGAGGAAAAACTGATTTCCAGAAAACATTATTTCTCCCAAACTTTATTTATTTCTCCTTTTGTTTATAATCTACTAGTCTGGCCCCTGTGCGATTTTTTTTTTCGAGAATGTGGCCCCCAGCTAAAATTAGTTTGACACCCCTGGGCTAGGGCTTTCGATCTTACCTCGAATACCTACCAGTGGAGAGTGGAGTTTTATTTTAACTGTTTTTAATTTATTTATTATTATGATTTATTTATTATGATTATTTTTTTACCTATTGGATTTCAAAATAAAAATACCTAAGTCAATGACCTAGTCTTTGAGGTCTCAGTCGGTTCTTTGTCTTCTTACATTACTTTTAATTTCATCATGAACTTTTTTTGACGGTGTTAGTTTTGTTTCACCATACCAAAATATTATATCAACTTTTATCCCATTTTTCATGCTACCACGATCACAAATCACGCACCTATCGCACTTGATGTACTTACTTACCAGTAATTCTCAGCTAATTACTTCCCCTATTAATGATTGCAATTCCCTACGACACCTATTTACTCACAGTAACACAGACTATGTAGAAAAAAAGTAGATGACTTGTGTGAAAAAGTTTATTTTCTTTACCAAAAAACAACCCAAACAATTATTTCAATCTTTCTCAGTACTTTAAGCAATAAATTTAGTGTTGCAGTGAAAAACAAATCCTTGATCAAGAATATAGCTTACTAGTGTTGGTTGGATACTTTAACCAATAGGGTCGTAAGACAACCATTTCCTGTGGTGTGTCTTGGGCAAGTACAACCTGGTGCCGCCCATCTCTCTATGGGCCGACATATATATCCATCCAGCCTCAAACCAGGGACTTTTAGCGTGTTGGGCTAAAGTGCTAATCACTGCACTACGGAAACCAGTGAACTACAACCATATTACAATACTACCAGTGGCCAAGATGATCCGAATCGGAGATGAAATGAGCAAGATGAGATATACCAAAACACAAGTTAAAATAATAATTATGGGAATACTTTTTTTTTTTACAAAAATTGTTACACAGTACACAAAATTTGAAATGATCTAAAGAAACGGGGGAAACGTTTAAATTGACACACGGCAGTTACAATAATATCTTTGTCATTACCATTATTGAAACTTTGTGGGAATTGTTGTTAGTGTGTGATGATATTAAAAGCGACACAACAGTTGGAAAAAGTAGCATTTTTTTATGTTTGTTGTAGCACCCTCTTGTGTTTGGCTAATTAGTAAAGCTAAATCTAACCCAGGCTTAATTTGGACACCTATGATCCTTTCCTTTTTTAGTTCAGTTGTATTTTTTTGCTGTTTTTTTTCCCAGATTTTTCATTAGGTGACCAATCCACCGAATTCCAACCCCTAATGCCAGGCGCTAAGCAGGGAGGCATTGGGTACCCATGTTGTCTTGAATATGACTTGGCTAAGGCTTAAACCTGTGACCTCCAAGACCCTGGGCGGACGCCCAACCCTAAGGCCACGAAGCTGATCGTTCCTGTGCGTTTTTCAATAGAGAAAATCAAATTTTTAAGGGCTCCTTTTTATATTCATTAAATGTCCGATTCTGCACAATTCTAACCTTTAATAATGAGTGCCAAACATACCAATTTGTTCTTTTCTTTTCTTTTTTTAAACTTTAGTATGACTCAACCAGGGATCGAACGTCTTTACTGCCCAAGTCCTGGCTGACACGCTTTCACAAGGTCTACTAAGCTGTCACGGTTGCCATGGCACCCAATTGGCCCCGCCCGTGTGGCGCCCGCTGCGG